>NC_051087.1:14693066-15318066 GCF_901709675.1 Syngnathus acus | reverse complement strand
CCATGATGGACTTCAACTTGAATTCATTGTACTGCTGATCCAACTTCAAGAGAGAGATATAAATAATATTAAGTTAAAGTTCAGTAGTGTGATATTGGTTTTCAGGGAAGTTTGGATGTCGGATTTTCATAATGAGATAATAATATTGATACTAAAAATCAACATTGCTTTGTATGTTACATAAAGAATGTAATCACGAATCATGCAAGCGTCTCTGGTCACCATTCCATTTGTTGTTCAACTGATGCTACTAAACATCCATCCATCCATACATACATTTTCTGTACCGCTTTGTCCCCACGGGGGTCGCGGGCGGGCTGGAGCCTATCCCAGCTGTCATCGGGTAGTAGGCGAGGGACACCCTGAACTGGTTGCCAGCCAATCAATTACTTAACAATAAACAGATATATAGGTACGATGGATGGATTGCTGGATGCCGTAATTTCAACAAATGTTTTATTTTGTGTGCGTACATGTTTGCTCTTAAAATCATAAAATCATCTGGATGTATGTAGTTAGTGTTTTTGGATGGATGGATGGATGGATGGATGGATGGATGGATGGATGGATGGATGGATGGATGGATGGATGGATGGATGGATGGATGGATGGATGGATGGATGGATGGATGGATGGATGGATGGATGGATGGATGGATGGATGGATGGATGGATGGATGGATGGATGGATGGATGGATGGATGGATGGATGGATGGATGGACTTGGTATCACAGTGAGACAGGTTAAAATATTAGTGTACACAGTTTACCTGGTAGATATATATGGCAAGAGTAGCACAATAGGCGAAGCGGTCTCCACTTGCTGCACATACGTCGTTATTCCAAGGCTGACAGCCTGCTGCAAGCAATCCCACCTGTTTCACCTTAGCCATCTTTGCCTAGACAAATATATATGAAAAAACAACATGAAAAGAAGTCAAGTTCACGCACATGTGGCTTTTTTCCAACAAAATAGATGGGCCCAAACCACACAATCCTACTTGTTAGGTCTTCACAACAGCAGTGCTTCTACTATGTAATTTTACTTTTGATACATGTTGATTTTCACAGTGCAGTGCAATACACCTCTATTTGTTGAAGGTATTCTTTTACAAAACGATCTTATTGCAACTTATATCTTATATCAAATTCACATTCCCAACTATGGGTATTGGGTAATTTCAGATCTTCATTTAATTATGAGGAGAACTCAGAAAACTTGAGGCAAAATTTAAAAGCATTACTGTGAGGTTGTAAAAGAGGGAAAGAAAATCAACCATTAATAATTTTAAGTTTATATCAACCTCAACATTTCTAATTTGGTAATAATACTGGTAACTATTGGGCAATACAACACTTACTTTTGCCTACGTATAAGTATATAATTATATATATATTGGGAGCTTAAGATCAGGGGATGCTTTGAGAATAATTGTCAATTTTTGTCTATGTGAAGCCCTTTGAGACTGCTTGTGATTTAGGGCTATACAAATAAACTTGACTTGGCTTGACTTGATAATAACAATAATGAATCTCCCTTAACGGTTCTCAAAGCTTTTGTCTGATTGCATGTACCATATTTTCCGGACTATAAGTCGCGCCGCAGTACAAGTCGCACCAGCCATAAAATGCATAATACAGAAGAAAAAAAACATGAGTCGCACCGGAGCACAAGTCGCATTTTTGGGAGAACTTTATTTGACAACATCCAACACCAAGAACAGACATGAACAGGCTAAACGATACGGTATGCTAACATTACATAAACACAAATAAGGAACTGAGGACGTGCCTGACGTAACATATTAAGTTATTCACATAACTATAACATAAATAACACGTTTATCAAACCATCCGTGTCACTCCAAATCATTGAATCCATCGAAATCTTCGTCCTTTGTGTCACATAAATAACTCCGCTGACTCCGGAAGTCAGTGGATGCGGCGCTGACGTCAGACTCAGTCACTTGCGGTTCCAGTTATTGCACAGGCCAATACAGCTATATATAAACTATATATAAAATAATTATGACATAAATAACAATTTTATTGAACCATCCGTGTCACTCCAAATCATTAAATTCATCGAAATCTTCGTCCTCTGTGTCAAATGCCGCTGCTGACTCCGGAAGTACATGCGGCGCTGACGTCGGACTCGCCATCAGTTGTGGTTCCAATTATTCCACAGGCATATATACAGTGCCTTGCGAAAGTATTCGGCCCCCTTGAACCTTTCAACATTTCGCGACATTTCAGGCTTCAAACATAAAGATATAAAAGTTGAATTTTTTGTCAAGAATCAACAACAAGTGGGACACAATCGTGAAGTGGAACAAAATTTATTGGATAATTTAAACTTTTTTAAGAAATAAAAAACTGAAAAGTGGGGCGTGCAATATTATTCGGCCCCCTTGCGCTAATACTTTGGAGCGCCACCTTTTGCTGCAATTACAGCTGCAAGTCGCTTGGGGTATGTCTCTATCAGTTTTGCACATCGAGAGACTGGAATTCTTGCCCATTCTTCCTTGCAAAACAGCTCGAGCTCAGTGAGGTTGGATGGAGAGCGTTTGTGAACAGCAGTCTTCAGCTCTTTCCACAGATTCTCGATTGGATTCAGGTCTGGACTTTGACTTGGCCATTCTAACACCTGGATACGTCTATTTGTGAACCATTCCATTGTAGATTTGGCTTTATGTTTTGGATCATTGTCCTGTTGGAAGATAAATCTCCGTCCCAGTCTCAGGTCTTTTGCAGACTCCAACAGGTTTTCTTCCAGAATGGTCCTGGATTTGGCTCCATCCATCTTCCCATCAATTTTAGCCATCTTCCCTGTCCCTGCTGAAGAAAAGCAGGCCCAAACCATGATGCTGCCACCATCATGTTTGACAGTGGGGATGGTGTGTTCAGGGTGATGAGCTGTGTTGCTTTTACGCCAAACATATCGTTTTGCATTGTGGCCAAAAAGTTCGATTTTGGTTTCATCTGACCAGAGCACCTTCTTCCACATGTTTGGTGTGTCTCCCAGGTGGCTTGTGGCAAACTTTAAACGAGACTTTTTATGGATATCTTTGAGAAATGGCTTTCTTCTTGCCACTCTCCCATAAAGGCCAGATTTGTGCAGTGCAAGACTGATTGTTGTCCTATGGACAGACTCTCCCACCTCAGCTGTAGTTATCTGCAGTTCATCCAGAGTGATCATGGGCCTCTTGGCTGCATCTCTGATCAGTCTTCTCCTTGTTTGAGATGAAAGTTTGGAGGGACGGCCGGGTCTTGGTAGATTTGCAGTGGTCTGATACTCCTCCCATTTCAATATAATTGCTTGCACAGTGCTCCTTGAGATGTTTAAAGCTTGGGAAATCTTTTTGTATCCAAATCCGGCTTTAAACTTCTCCACAACTGTATCTCGGACCTGCCTGGTGAGTTCCTTTGTCTTCATGGTTCTCTCTGCACTTTAAACAGAACCCTGAGACTATCAAAGAGCAGGTGCATTTATACGGAGACTTGATTACACACAGGTGCATTCTATTTATCATCATCAGTCATTTAGGACAACATTGGATCATTCAAAGATCCTCACTGAACTTCTGGAGTGAGTTTGCTGCACTGAAAGTAAAGGGGCCGAATAATATTGCACGCCCCACTTTTCAGTTTTTTATTTGTTAAAAAAGTTTAAATTATCCAATAAATTTCGTTCCACTTCACGATTGTGTCCCACTTGTTGATTCTTGACAAAAAATTAAAAATTTATATCTTTATGTTTGAAGCCTGAAATGTGGCGAAATGTTGAAAGGTTCAAGGGGGCCGAATACTTTCACAAGGCACTGTAACTATATTGTACTGTTACTGAAGTACCATGCAAGTCGTGGGTTTGGTAACCGGCTCTTTATTTCACAAAACAAGAATTCAACACACGAGCCAACAACAATCATCTCCTCCCCCCTGCGGCCTCGCGGCCTCCCTAGGCAATCGGAAACTACTGAACCCTAACGATATACAAGTTGCTACACTAAATAAACTACTATATATCAAATAACTATAACATAAATAACAAGCTTATTGAACCATCCGTACCACTCCAAATCATTAAATCCATCAAAATCTTCATCCTCTGTGTCCATCTCTGTCCTCTGTGTTATAAACGACTCCGCTGACTTCGGAAGTCAGTGAATGGATTAAGACTCATTGTCAGTTGTGGTTCCAATTATTCCACAGGCCTAGTGCGACCTCATGCGGTTGAAAGTGGAAATAACATCAAGTCATCAACTATACTAGTAAGTAAGTAATGTGTTAATGATCAAGCAATAATGTGTTAATAATTTCACATATAAGTCGCTCCTGATTATAAATCGCACCCCTGGCCAAACTATGAAAAAAACTGCGATTTATAGTCCGAAAATACGGTAATCATTGCTTTCTACCGGGAATCAAATAAGTATTAATAACTGTCTCCAATTCCGCTTCTATCACTTTTAGCACACATCACAATCCATACTGGAGCATCACGGTTTAAGTAGGGCAAGTTGATTACGAAGAGCTACAGTGTATGAAGAGGATTGCACTAATCTGAACAGTGATTGGCTAAAATAACTGCTCATCTGCTGTTTGAATACCGGTACAATATGGAAATTCAAATAAAAACTATCAGTCATAACGTTTATGAAGTCAATCAGAAGATTTAATTAGCCTTATATTAAACAACTGGAAATGTTTGGCAATGATGACGATTGATTGAAGTCTTATACTATATGATGAAATGCTTATATTAAAACAGATGGCTAGATTTGGTTACAGCATCGCAGCTAGGATAGGCTTCAGCACACCCACCACACTAGTGAGGAATTAAGTACATTTGCAAGACAATTAATGTAAGTGCAGTATTGGGTAATGTGATGTATTACGATGCCTATTATCCGCACGACTACATAACAAGGAATTACCTAAATGTAAAAAAAGATTCACAAATCACCAGTCAAAATAAATACTCAACATATACAAGTGTGGGAATTAAAAAAATCTGTATTTTTTTTTATACTAGTTTAGTATATAATATCAGTTGTTTATTGTTTGGGTATGTCATTTAGTCTTTTTTTCTCTAAACATTTAATTCTACTTAAGACATTTTTAGTGCTGATTAATAGCTGAAATTGACTGATGCAAGATTGACTTCTGTAAGATTCTTCCTTAGTCCACACGCTTGTGCTCATTATTACTAATTTACAGCATGCATACCTGTGTTTCAAAGTAGATTATTCAAACAAGCTACTTCTCGCTTTGTCACACCTAAAGATCTACATTATGTGATATTCAAAATATGCAGCATACACAAACTAGACTGTAATTAAATATACCAGAGGCGTAGCCAGGAATTTTTCCAGTAGGGGCGCACGCCCACAGGAAAAAAAATCGAACATCACCCACGCCGTTCGCTGATCGCTAAAACAACATCCGGGTCCGGGAGGCAAACGGTGAATGGATAACATCGCGCACATGACTTTGACTTTGATAGAATAGCGCAAGCACATTCGCACAAGACCGAAAGAAAAAAACGGCATGAAAATGAAGAATCGAAAAAGCTCCCATTTTTTCAACCGGGGCGCAGGGAGTCCTAACCGGGGCGCCGCCCCGGCTTGGCTACGCCTCTGAAATATACATAGCCAAAAGAATTATTGTAAATGGAAAGGGCAACTTCAATTCTTCAGGATCATGGAAATAATGAGAAAATTGCCTCGTGGTCTACATGAACAAAAGAACGATTTGATTATAAATATATAATTGAAACCATTAGTTTACATACACTATGCAAAAAGACAACACGTTTTCTTCTCACCATCTGAAGTTAAATCAGACTAAAGCTCTCCTATTTCAGGTAATTTAGGAGTACCAAAATTATTGCATTTTGCTAAATGCCACAATCATTTGAGAGAAGACTTTTATGTCACTTTCTTTTAGGTCAAAAGTTTAGATCCACAAAAAGAAATGCCATTAAACAACATGGGGAAGCCATGATGTGATGACTTTGGAAGCTTCTGGTAGGCTTACTGACATGTGAGCTAACTGAGGGCACACCTGGGGATTTATTTGAAGGCCACTCTTCAAACACTCTGCTTCCTTGTTTGAAATCATGGGAAAATCAAAAGAAATCAGCCAAGGCATCAGGGAGCGACGTGTGGAACTCCACAAATCAGGTTCATCCACGAGTCCAATTTCCAGATGCTCGAAGATGCCATGTTCATCCATTCAAACAAATATATGCGTGTAAACATCAGGGGAATGTCCAGCCCTCACAGCGCTCAGGAATAAGACCGGCTCAGAGATGAACGTGTTGTGATCCGAAATCTGTGAATGAGCAAAAGCTGATGACTTTGTGAAGATGCCGAATGAAGTCGGTAAGAATGTGTCATTATCCACAGTGAATCGAGTCCTGCATTGACATGGGCCAAAAGGCTACTCAGCAAGAAAGAAGCTATTACTCCTGAAGAAAGATTCAAAAGGCTAGATCAAAATTTTCAAAGAGACGCGGATAATATCCCAACTTCTGGAGAAAACGTCTGTGGAATGATGAAACTACAGTGGAGCTGTTTGGCCATTATGACTACGGTTACATTTAAAGGAAAAAGCAGGAAGCTTGTAGACCTGAGAACACCATACCAACTGTGAAGCACCGAGGTGGTAGGATCATGTGGGACTATTTTGCTGCACCACCAACAGGAGCTTGTCATAAAATAGACATCATGAAGAACATTATGTACAAATACTAAGGCAACATCTCAAGACATCAGCCACGGATCCAAAACTTGGGTTCAAATGAGTGTTTCCAAATGGACAATAACACGAAGCGTACCGCCAAAGAGTTAAAAAGTGGCTTGCTGACAATAAAGTCAATGTTGACCTAGCAATCACAAAGCCTTGATCTGAATCCCATCAAACAATTGTGGGCAGATCTCAAGAGACGTGTGGGAGCAGGGCAACTGACAAACCTGACTCAGTTACACCAGTTCTTTCAGGAGAGATGGGACAGAATTCCAGCAGAGTACTGTCAGAAGCTTGTGGAAGCTTACTCAAAACATTTGACCAACGTTTTGTTTGAGTCTTGCAGTTCAAAGGTAATGCTATGAAATACTAAGGAAATGGATGTAAAGTTTTGACCCAGGATAAAATAATAAAAAAATATCTAAAATATACTCTCTCATTATTGTGGCATTTAGCAAACTGAAATCATCTTGGTGATTTTAAGTGACCTGAAACATGAAAGGTTTGGTTGGTTTTACTTGAGAACATGAGGAAAAAATAGTGTGCCTGTTTGCACAGTGTATGTACACTTTTGGTTTCAACTCTGTCTATCCATCCAGACATTTTCTGAACTGCTTTAAACTCAAGAGGGCCGCAGGCATTCTGGGGGCCTGTCCCACCCAACTTTGAGAAGTAGGTTGGCTGCAAACTGAACTGTTTGCCAACCAATCGCAGGGCACACCACAGTTCACACTCACAACTGAAGATGATTTAGAGCAGGGGTCACCAAACTACGGCCCGCGGGCCGGATACGGCCCACGGGACCGTTTAATCCGGCCCGCCAACCCTGAACAAATTGTATTATTAAACTTTTTTTTTTGGTCATTTTGCCTGCAATGACTGCGTTTCCCCAGTAGATGGGGAAGCGCTCGCCTGCGCATTTACTACCGGAAGCCGTGTCAGAAAGCTCGGTGCACACTCACAAGTGCGTGTACGTACGTACTCAGTAGTACGGACATGGCGCACTCGCGCTCTATTTGTATCAGTCCCGAATTTAGAGCGTGGGCTGTGACGACAGCATTCTTGTAATTCGCGCGCTGAGCTTTCAGATGCAGTTTTGCGCTAAAGCCACCCACAAACCTTCCCCTGGAATCCTTCCATTAAAATGAGTCGCCCAAGGAAAAGCAAGGTGGACACAGTGCCGAGCGTTTAAAAGAGAGTGGCCAATTTGGCTCGACGTACGCGACGTGACGTTCAGCCACATGAACGTCAACATCAAACCGTCACAGATCGAGGTAAACGGACCAACACCTCGGATCTCGCCTAAGAATTGCCACAACAGATTTTACTCCAGACTATGACGCACTAGCAAACTTTAACAAAAAAGACAGCGGTGTCTACAAGCCTACTGGAACCTACAAAAGGAATATAAGGAAGGAACACAAGAACTTTAAGAGACTGCTCATATGTGTCAGAGAGATTCTGCTCTGACAACTGAGCTGAACTTTTATCTGTTAAGATTGTGCATGGCACAACAGAAAGTTAATGTTCCATGGCTTCTTTTTCTATGAGGAACCCAGAGAGAGTTATTTAGTTATTATTTATTTCCTGTTTTTTCTGTGAAGAACTCAGAGAGGGCTATTTAGTTATTTATTTCATTAATAGTGTTATTATTTGTTTCCTGACTTTTTTTCTGTAAAGAACCTGGAAAGGGTTATTAAATAACCGTTATTTGGTTATATGTGGCTTTCTGGAAAACAATAAATTTTTTAAGCTCCCCTACGATCGTCACACTTTTTCTGTTACAAACTGACACCGGCGCCCCATCAGAGAAGGGAAAAGTTATGTGGCCCTCACAGGAAAAAGTTTGGGGACCCCTGATTTAGAGTGTTCAAATAAACTACCATGCCTGGTTTTATAATGTGGGAGGAAACTGGAGTATCCGGAGAGAACGCACGCAAGTAACGTCGAGAACATGCCAAATCTGCACAAGATGCCCAGAGCCCGGAATTGAACAGAGCACCAGGACGTGCAAACCAATCAACCACCATTCGCCTGTCTTGCTACTATTCATGCATTCATCTTGCGTATCGCTTTGCTTCACAAGGGTCACAGGCACGTTGGAGCCTATCCCAGCAGTCTTAGGGTGGTAGGTGGTGGATGACAACCTGAACTGGTTGCCAGCCAATGGCAGGCCACACATAGAAAAACAACCATCTGCACTTACAACCACACCTACGGGCAACTTAGAGCAGTCAATCGGCCTACCATGCATGTCTTTGGAATGTGGGAGGAAACCCACACAGGCACGGGGAGAACATGCTTACTCCACACAGGAAGACTGGAGCTGGAATCAAACCTTGCACCTCTGAACTGTGAGGCGGACGTGCTAACCAACGCATCACTGTCTTGGTACTAATATCTCCAAAATGTATCAGTGCCTCCCAAGACCCCTATTTTGTCATGTTTTGTTTTGTGTCTTGTCACATAATGAAGATATATTTTATGTTGTGAATGTTGTGCTGTGCTTTTGTGGTTTGAGGTGAAGGGTAAATTCTAAATTTATAAAAATGGCAGCACTGTACAAGAGACTACTAGTATAGAACAGCTCCTGGGTTGACTGGTAACTCTCATATTTACAAAGACCAGTGCCAAGCTGATGTGATGAAACAATCTACTGACTTTAAAAGCACAAATACCTGTAGAGCCAAACGACGTCCACATCTCTTCAAAATGGCAAGCCCGCTGCAGCAAGTTAGTCACATTATCAGTTCCCTGTGATTCAATGTGGTATGCTACTTGTTCGGCAACATTTATGTGCCTGACATACAGTTGTGTTTGTTCACTACTTTTATTTTTGTATTTGACTCCTTGTCAGTAAAGAAGATGAAAGAAAATGACATTGTTTAAGGTAAAGACGACTAATGAGGTTTGGTCCCGATAGTTCTGTCGCGCGTCTGCGTCTTTGTTGCAGTAGTCATTAAATTTTTTCAATGACACGGGAACGTTTCCGTTTGAGTACGAAAGCAACAAAGAATCAGTGTAAAACCAATAAGCTAACCTGACGTTAGCTACCTCCATCCCATATTGTTTGGCTTGTAAACAGACTCATTTTGGAGTTGTATATATGCTGGTTGTCATTCTTTCATTGTGCGTTGATGATGACATCAACAGGTTTCAGCACACCTAACTAATACGCAAGGAACGTGTCTACTGAGACGTGCATGTCGCAGATCGCCTTCGTCTCCATCAGAGGCACGCTAATGTTACACTCGCCCTTTGTTGCTTCATATTCCGGCGAGAACAAGGTGCTAAATTCATGCTTCTGTGGTCGTGTGCTTACCATCAGTTGGAGGCAGGTCGAGCACAATGGACAGCTCCTCGATACTGAAGCTGTAACCCGCGGTCCGGCATCTGCTGAAGTAGGCCTCAGTGGCAGCAGTGATTGGGCAGCTAGAAAGCTCGATTTAATCCGTTATTGGGTGTCTTAACTGCCAGTCATGCATGTCTGCCACAGCTTAAGTGTTCAAGCGTGATAAATTTGTACGTAGAATGATTCAGCCGTGATTCTACATAGAATCGTCTCCATTTTACGAGATGTGATCAGATTTACTTTATGACTCACTTTCAAGGTCCAAGAGGAATACACTGTCGTGAATGTAGAGTGTGTGTGTGTGTGTGTGTGTGTGTGTGCGCGCGCGTGCGTGTGTGTGCGTGTGTGCGCGTGTATAAGCAATTAAAATATTTAATCGTGATTTATCAGTGCTTTTTTATTGTCAACTCAGTCAATCACACATTTATTGTAAAAAAAATCCCTTAATTTATTTCTGATCATTTATTTTAGCAGACCTTAATTTTTTTTCTGATCATGTATTTTAGCAAATTTTGATACCCTTAACATGAAGAGGGTTGATTTTCTTATGCACACACATTTTATTAAATTGGATTAAATTTATAACAAGTCACACAAACAGCCCCTCAACGGTCCATTCTAAGAATTCAAATTATGTGTAATACATTTAAAAAATATAACATACTTTTTAAAGTTTGTTTTGAACTTAGCAGCGATATACCGGTCTTCATATGAAGTGCTGATTTCTCAAGAAAGAATGAACAGACCACTCGCTATGATGCGTATTTCTAAAAACGGATTAAATCTCTGCACAACAAGCAAAGACTTGTGTCACCAGTGTGGCATGCTTGATGTTTATTTCCGGTCTTACAAGATCTGTTGAGGTGTTGTAGTTTTATAAAAATACGTACTTGGTCAATGATACAAGTTCAATTCATTGCTTTGTAATACTAATAGTTTTGGCGCAATAACAGAGGTCAAATGTTTACTGTATGTCTTGTGTAGGTGTTTTCACCCATTATGTCATGCAGAACTCTTGAGCAGTGACATTTAGTTGCCATTGCTAAGGCCAAGCAACACAGTTTTTTTCTGAAATTAAGGTCTGGAGACTGCTCAGGCCCCTCCAGGTCTTTGAGATGCTTCTTAACAAAGCCACTCTTTCATTGGCCCAACAACATTTCATCTTCAATGTTCTCATTGAGGGCAGCTCGGTGGTGCACTGGTTAGCACGTCCACCTCAGTTAGGAGGGAGCGGGTTTGATTCCACCTCCGGCCCTCCCTGTGTGGAGTTTGCATGTTCTCCCCGTGCCCGCATGTTTTTTTTCCGGGCACTCCGGTTTCCTCACACATCCCAAAAACATGGTTGGTAGGTCAATTGAGCACTCCAAATTGTCCCTGGGTGCGAGTGCGGATGGTTGTTCATCTCTGTGTGCCCTGTGATTGGCTGTCAACCAGTTCAGGGTGTCCCTCGCCTACTGCCCGATGATTGCTGGGCTAGGCTCCAGCATGCCCGCGACCCGTGGGGACAAGCGGTATAGAAAATGGATGTTCTTATTGATGAAAGGTTTGGGCTCAAAATTACAGTAAATGGGCCCAATAATGCTTTCCGGTCCTTTTTGCAGCCCCAAAGCACAATGTTTTCACCCTCATGCTTTACAGTCGGTATGTCGTCGCGATGCATATCAGCTTTTTTCCAGCAAACATGAGTTGAGTTTGTGTTGCATTTTGGTTCTATCTTTTGTGGGTTTTACATATGCTCTCTGGCAATCAATCAACTGGTGGGTCTTGAATGGTTTAAGCAGTGGGCACATTTTGTACTGTCAAATCAAATACTTATTTTCCACCATAATTTCCAAAGTCTCTAAAAATCCTAAAATGCAATTTCCATTTTTCCACCACACAAAATAGTCACAATAATAGTGGGTTAAATAAACCTGCCTTTAGCGGAAGAGCATTTAATTGTTCTGCCTCACCTACCGTCGAGCCACAGATTTGCTAATTAATGCAGATCTTAAGAACATACCATGCCCATACCAAGTTACTCAAGAACTCGGGTGACTCCCATTAACCTGAAAAAAACCAGCAGGCTGCTACTGTTGAGCTACTTAGGAAGACTGTATGAGGAAAAATAAACTGGCTTAAAAATGACATTTGTAATAATTTGTCCCAATTGAGTGAAACTGTACAACTTCCCCAGCGCACAACTTCTCTAATGGCATTTCAAATTGTCCAGAAGCACTTTAATATTTGTCTTGAACAGTTTATGTACAACTTAATACCACAGTTCAGTACTTTGCAAGGTTAAACTGAATGTGATTCAAACATGGGTTGTAGTATTCACAGCAAACTTTGAAAATTACACATCACCTGTGCTATTTAAGCAGTGAAGAAACAGCTCACGTAACTATAACCAATATACAAAATTTTTATTACAAAACAAAAATCAGTTCTACACAAAGGTTTTAACATTAAAATGGCTGCTTTTTTTCAAGTCAAACTAGAAGTCTGAATAAAATGACAGTGAACAAACAGCACCACTAAACAATCCTAAGCAGTGCTTTGAGAAGCAAACTATTTCTTTAAAACCTTGCTGTCCAGTGGCCACCGAGCAGGTCAAGTCTATTAGTGTGGTACAATAAACCTGAATTTGGCCATTTTAATATAGTAACAAGGATCTAAAGAAATAATTATGGGGACTAATTGAAGAGGGGAGCGGGGTCTAAATCCCTGAATTTGACAAGGAATAATAACAGGTCTGATCACTCAAAGTTGATCAACAGGGACAGCAGGCTATACGGTTTAAACACCCACACAAAAGAATTTAGCTTAATGCATTGCAAACATCACATGCATAACCACTTGCTTAATCATCTTCGTCATCTTCATCATCATCATCATCATCTTCCTCTTCATCATCATCGTCATCATCGTCAACTGGTTGGGCTTTTTTGGGCCTACCTGGGCCACTCTTCTTGCCAGCGTCAGTTTTCCCTGAGCCGCCTGTTGCTCTGTAAGCAGCAACATCCTGGGAATGATGCGTTTAAATGATATGTTAAGTTTAGGTGGTACATTGTTCAAATGTGGTAAATTAAATGCCACACCTTCTCATATTTCTCCTTCAATTTAGCAGCTTTAGCCTCATATGGAGCCTTGTCTTTAGCATTCTGTGTGGACCACAGCTCTCCAAGCTTCTTGGCAATGTCACCAATTGAGATGCCAGGGTGCTCCTCCTTGATCCTGGGTCGGTGGTCCGAGCAGAAGACGAAGAAGGCAGATCTAGAAAAAATAAGAACATTAATACCGAAATGGGTTACTTTATTTTTTATTTTTAACTTACGGAGGCCTTTTGGGGGCATTAGGGTCCTTCTTCTTCTTTCCCTTTTTCGCACCTTTCGGGGGGACATAACCTTTCATCTCTCTGTCATACCGGACCCTGTCATTTTTAGCCAGCTCTTCAAACTTCTGCTTTTCCTTGCCAGACATGGTCTACACACACAACACAAAATGGAGTCATGGGCTGAACAAGTTTTATACAAAACATCATATACATTTATTCTCTAGAGAACTAAACACTTCAGCAAACTAATATTAATGTTAAAATGTAGGTTCCATGAGAAATTACAACCCAAATACCCAATCTAGCACTTTATTATGTGTTTAGGCGGCAGTGAATTACCTTCCACCTTTCAGAGCACTTCTTGGAAAACTCTGCAAATCCAACACTGGTTCCTGGGTGCTTCTTTTTATGCTCCTCACGGCAGGTCGCCACAAAGAAAGCATAGGATGAAGTTTTGCCTCTGGGCTTGTTTGGATCCTTTGACATGGCTACTTTTTATCTAGAGACAAGTAGTACAGACAGTAGTCGAACTTTCAGAAAAACAGTAAAATTTGACCGGAAAGAACGTTAAAAAAACTATTAACTAGGTCTTAGCATAAAAAACGAACATTATGTGGGAGGGCGCTTTATGGTGAAACTAAGTCAACGAGTGACATGTTAATCGTATTTAACAATGTAGCCATACAAATAAATAGGCCGCAGACTCTGAAAGATGCTTCATGGCCTTAATCGGCTTTCTGCGTCGAAGGGACAAAAAGACGCGACTCCATTTTGTATCTTCCCGCCTAAAGTTAACTTCGCAAAAACTTAATAAAGTGGTTGAGGAACTCCTCACAGGCCTTCACACAATGTAATTCGGTTCGTTAAACGTTGAATATAAATATGGCGAGAAGCCCAACAGGAACAGGGTCCTTCGAGACAGTTACTTTCGAAAGTTGCACGCGCGGCCATCGTGCAAAGCTGTTAACCAAATGGCGTTTGAGCTGCAGTTGTTTACCATGAAGCAGACTGCCTGCGTAGTTCGCTTCTTACTAACAAATGTACTTGTGGAAAATAAAGTCTAAATCATTATAAAAATGTAACACTTAAAAAATTGTGACGGGCGGTTAAACATTTCTATAACCGTTCGTTGGTACAAGATATTCATCGAGACAAAAACTGGAACATGGTGTACTTCTGATAACGGTTAACAAACGGCTTACATGAGCTAACACAAAATAATGGACATAAAAATGAAGAAAACCATGGCCACTTACCAGTTACCAGTTTAGACAATCTGTGGCGGACTAAATACAGCACAAAGCGTTGAGGTTTTGTCACAGTCTGCGACGCCACACTAACTTGCCTTGAAGTACTTGGAGAACTCCTCCCCACCAGCCCGCGGATTGGTCAAATCTGATTGTTCCAATTTGAAACCAGAGGACGAGAAAGAAAGGTGATTTTTGATTGGTCACAATACTAAGAGCGAAAACATCATGTACATATGTTTCATCTGAATACTGATTGGTCAGTTGCGGGTTTTAAACACATGGCGCGAAAGACTCTTTGTTCAAACAAAACAAAACCCCACAGTGGTAGTGGGGGCCTGGGGCTTCCAACTTCAGTTGTTACTCTTCGTTTCGTTTTCAGCATCTCTTTTTTGGATTTGAAAAAATAACTGGAGTGCTTTCCATACAACAGCTACATTGGCAGGCAATTGCCACCAAACCGTAGCAATACGGTCATGGAATACAGTCGATGCTAATAATTAAATACAAATACGTACGCCATATTTAACGTCTCTTGCTGGATGGGTGGATGGACGGATGGATGGATGGATGGATGGATGGATGGATGGATGGATGGATGGATGGATGGATGGATGGATGGATGGATGGATGGATGGATGGATGGAGGGGAGAGATAAAGAGAGAGTATGTCTCCGTCAACTTTTTTAAATATAATACAGGGAAGTATGCATTACTTTAATTTTGTATGATGAACCTGTTGTTCTACTGAAATTCCTGTAATAACCTATCCTAACCAGGCATACAAATCATTGTATGCCAAATAGCAAAGTCTAGACTGTTACAGTGTTGATAGACTAGTTATAGTGGAAGACATGACAAGTGCAAGTGGCAAAATGGCAAGACGAGAGATAAAATGGCTTTGGTAACAACCAATCACAGCTCATATATTTTCTGAAGCTTAGCAGTGATTGGTCATTACCTCAGCCCGAGGTAATGACCTAACTATGATATTATTTTCAGTTGACAGTGTCAAATTGGCCACCCCCTGAGATGGATAAAAACGTATAGATTTTTCCTCTAAACTCATATTTCAAAAATGCTATATTAATCAGAATACCATGTTTAGACTATTGGGGTCGCATACAACACATTGCAAAGATTTTTTTTCATTTGATTTTCTTTTGTTTTGTGTTTGCGTCATGCCAAAAGAGCAAGGAAATTAAATTTCAACAAATAAGAAAAGTTAAAGTTACGTTTAAACAGTCGCTAGCCGAGCAATATTTTATTAAGTTTCCATAAATTACAAAATGGAACACTACTAAACCGTGTATGATTCATTTTCACTCAAGTTGAATGTAGACCAGAATGCATTCCGAGCAGGACAACATGGCGCAAGCACGAATATCAAAGCAATACAATGACTAAACACAACAAAAATAATTAATTTCATTTAATTGAAAAGGTATACAACAAATGAAATGCAGTTTAAAATGTATTTTGTATTTACAATAAATAGTCAGAGAGCTAGATAGATGCGTCGCTTGGTCATGACAAATACGCTGGTCCCGTGATATGTAACGAGGAGAAAAGTAGTGAACTGGCTGTTGAAATTGCTGAACAGAATGTAGGAACTACTTTTTAGTGCTCCATATAGTGCAGCACTATAAAATGATTGAGGGGTTACCGCAGGGGCCACAATTCTTGTTCTTGGGATCCGAGATAATGCATCTTCTATATTATGTCTTTCTGCTGCAACACACTTGATTGAAATGATCATCATTGTTATCCAGATTCTGCAGACATTGCTGATTATCTGATCATTTGAATAAGGTGTGCTCCACCAGGGAAAAAAAAAAGTGGGCCAGACCCCAAGGACCGGAATTGGTGACCCCTAGATTAAGGAGATAAGCATGGCCATTCGGACACAGCCAGTGTCCTCACGCTGTTAGAGCAGGACTTGTATGGAAATGACGCCCCCACCAAAATGGCTGCCACGTAAACACGTCAGCTAGGCTAATAGGCCTGCTACTACTGATATACGTATGTCGGTGGCTGCTAAACCGTGCTGGTAGTATACGTATCTCATCCACTGCCAGTTTGCAAATCAAAACTGTGCATGCACAGATATCTACCCTCTCTATCTCTCGGACAAATTACTAATTTGAAAGTTGTATCAAGGAAACTGGAGGAAGAGTTCGCAAATCAGAACTGTGCATGCACAGATATCTACCCTCTCTATCTCCTCAGTAAACTGGACAAATGACTCATTTGAAAGTTGTATCAAGGAAACTGGAGGAAGAATTAAGACTGCTAACTGTTGAAATTAACAAACATGAATGATCTCAAATACGTAAAAAAAGAGAAATTGCAATACTTTAATGGGAAAGTATTGACAGAAGAAATAACTTTCTAATCTGTATAATGCAGGTAAACAATTGGTTTCTATCCATCTACTTTTATTTGAATTTTCAAAAATTGCAAAAATAAACCTGAAAGTGTTGTGCATTTTCACTAAATGCGCTTAAAAATTCGAAACAGTGGAAACCCAACGAATAATGTGAATCAGTGGTAAAATCTAGTACACAAAATTACATCAGCACACCCACTCTCCAGTCAGGTAGATGGCAGTAGCGTGCTACTTGCACACAGGAAAGAGTACTGAACAAACTGTGAGACAAGATGGAGGAAGGTTCAATGGACTCCAACACTCTTTGCTTATTTGATGTTGATGGCACCTTGACAGCCGCCAGACAGGTAGAAAATGCATCAGTTGAGTGAGCATATTCTTAAATAAGTGTAGTCCTGGGCCGAGCTCCATGGTGCTCTTTCTCGAGAGGCATCGGTCGTACAAAGCTAACAATAGTGCAACGCTGTCAGTCATCACTCGTTGGTTGTGACTCTTGCCATGTAAATAAGTACGTAGTTGTTTTGATTTAAGGAATGGAACTGCGGTTATGGAGCCTCCACTTCGTATATTAAAGTTGAGTCAGAAAAGAAAAGAGCACACAATTGAAGCAGACTACTGAACTAATTATTATCTGGTCGCAATTTACTCACAAGCTGACTTACTCAAGGTTGATGTATTTGCAGGAAGCCATGACATGGTATGAATGGCAACAGGTTGATAGATTGGTTTATTGTACCTTCAAACGTTGCAGTTCTTGATATTGGTCCTGGTCTTGAGACGGGTCTCTCGGAAGGTACTACCTCCGGTCATTTAATGAAAGCTATTAATTGTAAGTGTTGTGCCAGTCACTTTAAATCATTGGCACAGATAGCTGGAGAAATATATTTTTCAAAGTACTGAATAATATTCTTATCCTCAAATAATTTTCTTTGCTCATTATATCTCACTACACTGTGGCCGCGATTCATTGCTATAAAATAAAATGACTTTGTAATCAAAGCATCACCTGCATATATGTCACTGATTGCCACTGATTTCACAGTCAGTAAATGGCCACATTATCTCATTCAGTCATTTTGCGTGTATCATGTACAGACCAGCCAAGAGTATCACAGAGTAAGTTTTCATTCAGATCATCTAATTGCGTATTTAAACATGAAAGCCTCCTGAAATCTAAGACTTTGAAGTGTTACCATTAAGTGACATAATTCCCTTGTCATTAAAACATGTCTGTCAAGTACGAGACGAGGTTAGGAAACGGTTAATTCTCGGGTACTGATTAATGCAAAGGGACTGTCAGTTGAATACACAAAACTGAAATAAAATTTTGCTCAAATTGATTTTAATTATGTTACTGTTAATGAAATCTATCTGTAGCAAGCACACTGAATTGGTGACACTGATGCATTGGTCAGCTTTCTAGCGCTCGGGGTGCCGTAAGTGGAGGTGGGTGTCCTGCCAATGCCATTTGTCAGTGTGCAGCTCAACCCAACTGCATTCATTTGTTTGATCGCTTAAAGCAGTGGTTCTTAACCGGGGGTGGTGCGAGAATGCTTCCTAGGGGGTGCGAGGATACCCTGGGGGAAATTTACAATTTTTCGTGGATAATGGTGGGGTAACCGAAAAAAGTGAAAAATTCTGGAAATCAAGAAGTCATTGTGTTAATTGGCATTAGGGATAATGCTAATTAAGCCTTATGGCTGTAAAGTAAACCAATTATTATAATAATAATTAGTTAGGGTTAAGGGTGCAAGAACTGGTTGGTGAATTGAATGGGGTGCGAACAAGGAAAAAGGTTAAGAACCACTGGCTTAAAGCCTTAAAGCCTTGTGTTTTCAACCTCAATGAATGTTAAAATTTTGTTTAAAGATGGAGAACACGTATGAAGGAACAACTATCACAGCAGGGTTTTGAAGTTGAAGTTTATTTCTTTGAATTATATACATTAACTTTTCGAACCTTTTGTAAAATATTGTGAATAAACTGTCTATAGTGATAGTTCTGTGCCGTAGCTTTGTAATTTTATTGCTGCTATTTATATTTCTGCTGTTATGTCACTTGTGTGCTTTTAGCCTGTAACTGAGGAAATAGCTGCGTTTATTGAGAAATTGAAGACGAGGGTTCGTGTCGGCGTGGTGGGGGGGTCGGACCTCAGCAAAATCAAAGAGCAACTGGGAAATGATGGTGAGACAAACAAACCTGAACTCTCAATAAAGATTGTCTTTGAACTTTGTCTTTCAGACATACATCCCTGCTGCCCACAACATTATTACTACTCACAAAGTTGAATGAAATCATCATATCATCATAGACTCTGACTTGAGAAAGAAAAAAATCCCTGCGTCTGTGCGCGCGCGTTTGCGTGTGTGTGCGTGCGTATGCAATACTGCAATTTGCAGTAGGTCGCACTGCATCATAGTGTATTGGGATGTGTGATTTATAGTCCGACTCTAATTTTAATCATGCTTATCCTACTTTCTGATGTCTGCAAACAGTGATCCAGAAAGTGGACTATGTATTTGCAGAGAATGGTCTTGTGGCCTATAAAGAGGGACAGTTACTATCTATCCAGGTAAGACATGGTCTTTCCTAGCCTCATCATTCTACTGCGTATTGATGCTGAGGTGTTCTGATTGTCAGCATTTTTCTATTTATGTGCTGCTTATCATCAGTCCATCCAAGCCCACATGGGAGAAGAGCTACTACAAGAGTTCATTAATTTTTGTCTCAACTACTTGTCCAAGATCAAACTTCCCAAGAAGAGGTATTATCATTTCACTCTTGTTACCAATATCAGTTTCTTTCTTGTGTTTTGTATCAAAGTGTGGAATATTCTGGTTTTTGTGTGTATTTTCTACTTGTTGTTTTTCTGGCAGGGGTACATTCATTGAATTTCGGAACGGAATGTTGAACGTCTCCCCAATTGGACGCAGCTGTAGTGTGGAGGAACGCAAAGAGTTTTTTGAGCTGGACCAGGTAGCAAGCACACAGGCACTCACAGGGAGAATACATTCTATAATATTTGTCTGTCTGTTGGTTGGTCGATCGGCCACAGAGAAATCATCAGGCTGCCGGTTACATCCTTCTCGCCCACTGTTTTTTATCTAGGTTTGGGACTGGTAGTGATTGGGATTTGGGATGACGCGGAAAGGGTCTTGGGTCAATTATTGAGTCGATGGAATAGCTGAGAGGATAATCCATTCTATAAAGAATTGAAAGTGACAGCGCTAAATCCATCCTCCGTCACACAAGCTTCAAGAAGTTTTCCTGCATCTGTTAGGTACAGGATGCTTGACATTTCTTTAAACCTGATTTACACACAGATCTTATGAACTAGAAACATTACTACTAAATAGACCAGGGGTCGGGAACCTTTGGCTCGCGAGCCAGATATGGCTCTTTTGGCGACGTTAAAAACTTTATTAAAAAGAATACATTAGTACACTCAAAAAATCGTTGGTCTTAATTAAAATACATGCATTTAATTGTATTTAACCTATCTTTTTTTTTTTTAAATGGTATGGCTCTCACGGGAAATTATTTTTAAAAAATGGGCATTTATGGCTCTGTCCGCCAAAAAGTTACCCGACCCCTGAAATAGACACATCAAATAGCCTAATTCAGAAGGGTTGAGTAAGCCACATTTGCTTTTTTGACAGAAACCAGCAACAAGGAGTAATTTCTGTACTATGTACGTGTACTTTGAGTTCGGTATTTGAGTCATTGGACTAATGTGCCTCAGATGGTCATAGTAAAAACGTCCTGCATGAGAAGTAATTATGTCCAGCCTCTGCTCTTGAGTGGCACAAAGACACCAACAGTCAGAAATGTTTGCCCCCGAAGTGGGCAATGTGACGTCCACGTGCATTTCAACATTTTTATGCAGATTTCGGTGTTCAGAAGGGGATAATCATTACTCCCGTATGAAGTGTCTTCAGCGACTTTTGAAGTAATGCCAGTAACAATGTAAGAAGCATAAAACGTGTGTGTGTTTTCTGGCCCCAACAGAGAGAAAAAATCCGGGAGAAGTTTGTGTCTATTTTAAAGGAGCAGTTTAAAGGAAAAGGGTTGTCTTTTTCAATCGGTGAGTCAGCGCCGTTCAGAAGGTGACGCGTCCTCTCGTGTTTGACACTTGATTTCTCTGCAGGAGGACAGATCAGCTTTGACGTGTTCCCCGTCGGTTGGGATAAAAGATACTGCCTGGGGCTCATTGAAAAGGACAACTACTCAACCATTCACTTCTTTGGTGACAAAACGAAACCTGTGAGTATCTATTTGTATTCTGTCTTGATGTATAGCACAACTTTGGAAATGTAAGACATTTGTATAATTATTAATTAATATTAATTATTCGTTTTATAATATTTAATATATTGAATATGAATCTTTTAGTTTGTGAGCAAACTGCAGTTCTTGTCCACAAGCTGATTGATCACCATTAAAATGCAGAATTAGTGAAATTGAAAAGGTCTTATACTTCCACTTGCATGTATAAACCTAATCCTGTTGATAGCCAAGTGATCGCCTTTTCAAACACAAGGCCTTTACATCCACTTGTTTCCATCTGGGAATTTTGAGCACTATGGGGGTGTGGTTCAGGTGATTGAGTTGGCCAGCTTTCACCTCATAGGTAGTGGGATCAATCCCTAGTTCCAGAGCTATATCCATCTTATTCCTCTGACGTAGAAACAATCATGGGCGTGACTTCCTGTACGAGACTGAAAGGAACGGTCAATCATTGGTTAGAGCAGCTTTTGTTTCCAGCAGCAGTATATTTGAATGTTTTTCATCTCCTTTTCGAAACAATTATAGGCCTCTATAGTATTTTAAAATGTCTTGCAAACTTGTTACGCTGTTTTCAGTTGCACCAACAACCAGAGTTCAGAAAGCAATACTGCATGCATCTGTATGTTGTCTGTATGCGTCTGTATGTTGTTGCCAAACACTTTTCTGTTATCCTTCTACCCCGCTACATCAATAGGAAGAAGGATTGTAATGTAGTTTGCAGCTATCATAGAAAGTGGGCTCACACAAACTGTTACCATGGATACGACACAGCGGTTCATACAGGAAGTTGCAAAGCCTCATTAGGTCTAGGAATAAAATGGATATTTTGAACACAACAGTGAATGAGGTCATGGTGTTAGCGCCTTGAGTACCTTGCACAAATATTGTCCGAATGAAGCTCCTCAACATTCAACATACTGTAGTTTCTTTGCAACACAATGCTGCAATGATGGTGCCAAACTGGCTGGCCCAAAAAAATATTACTTAATAGATGAGGTTTTCAGAAATTAATTGAAGATAGAATGAATAGGTGAATTCACTCCAAAGGGTGGCCTTGGACCTTATGTTGGAGATTTCTTCTGATGACACATTGGAACCAGTTACACACAAGTCACAAAGTGTAACACAACCTCCCCAAAGCAATGCGTTTGGGACTTTTGTGTTAATAGTATCAGGAAAACCAACGTTACTTTCTATTTAATGTGTGTGTGCAGAAGTTTGTGGAGGCAGGGTTTGAAGAAAATATGGTTTTAACGATTCATTTTTATGTGCGTGTGTGTGTCTGTGTGTATTTCTTTGTTTTGCTTTAGGGAGGAAATGACTATGAGATCTACTGTGACCCTCGCACCATTGGTCATGAGGTCACCTGTCCAGATGAAACACAAAAACTTTGCCAGCAGCTTTTCTTTTCATCAGAGTAGTACATCTACTGCATGTTAAGGATGGAAAAAAGACTTAAGAAGTTGCAAAGGTTGTGGAGGCTCTAACTTTGTGCGTAAGCTGACCAGGTTTTGTTGATGGATCATTTGAATGGTGATGACTTGAAATCTGATGAGGAAAGTATCCAAGCATTTGAAATTGTGACTGTCATCACCAACATTTGGTGATAATTCATGATTTACAGCTAGCCTTTTGGAAATAAATGATGAATAATGTGCAACCTAATAAGGAATTTTCATCATTGTTTTATTAACACCATCACTGCTCAGGGAAAGTATAATCTCAGCATAAATGGCCATATTCATTGTGGAATCGAATCACCACCTTCTATCCTTTAGCTAATGACTCAATCATGTCTGCGTAAACAAAGTGGGTTGAAGGATTTTTCAGTTGCAAGTTCCAGAACAAAAAGACACAATGAGTAATCTGCACTGAGTGCCTCAAAGAGAGTAAAGAAAAGTAAGATCCCATCCCAGGAGTCCCAATCTGTATATGGGACCAGTACCAACTCTCGCAGAAGATCATATAATTAAAAATGATGTCTAAACAAAAGGTCAAAGTTGTGGAAGCCAACAAAGAAATTACAGCTGCTTGTGCAGTGCATTCCATACTGTAATTGTGTACTTACAACTGTCATTTGCTATATTTTGTGGTACATGAGATTAACAGTTGTAATGAAATAAATCTGATGACACTGACCCTCACAATCATTGTTATTTTTCTCTAATGTGTCTAAAGAGGCGATTTTGCCTACCTATGGTGGAGTTTGACACTGAACCTATTTTTACTGATTCATTCTGTGTTACTGATGTCGTTTTTAATCAGCAATTCGGTCATTTTCTTTGGGTATGAAGCAGCTACAGTCTGAACTGTTTGCAGCCAATTCCAGGCAGAGCACATAGCCAGTCAGAACTGTTTTCAGCCAATTCCTGGAAGAGCACATATAGCCAGTCACACCCATTTTCTTACCAATTTTGCTTTCAATTAAACTTACATGAAAAGTTTAATACCTTAAATTATGGAAAAAAAATTCATGTGTCTGGTAAAGTCAAATTACACTTGTGTAGTAGCAGTAGCAGTCGTAGTGTTTAGCCTTAAACAGTCCAATAAGTTAGCCTACCAATGTGCACCACACGTTATACAAGTGATCTCAAACCATAGGCCACCTTAGGCTGGGTTTCACAAATAAAAGAAACTTTGAGCAATTACAATTTACCATTAGCCAAGGCTGATAAATATTTTATTTTGAAGTGTCCGGATCCTCTCCTTTACATCTGTCATTTATTTAGAGTTACCTTTAGATTTATTTTTAGAAAAAACATTAATATATCACAATATATAAAAATATTGTTGTTGCAAATTGTATCATTCCAAAAAAGTGGATATCACGCAAGTATAATCTTTCACATTTGTGTTCAAGATAGTATGTCAGACCAGGAGTATTGCCACCTGAAAAAGTGTTTTATTGATTTAGCATAAATGCAGAAAAGTTATACACACCTCAGGCAACAGTGTAATAGTGGTGTATAAAGAAAATTGGATTTGCACTATTTCTGTCTTTACACAATTTAAATTTATTTTGCTGTAATATATCACCCCCCACCCCCCAAGTAAATGTGTTGACAATATTCTGAAATATTTTATATTAGGCTCAATTGTGTGGCCTGTATATATTGCCTATTCCCCAGTCCAGATTTCTGCTTGAAAGTTGGTCCTATTTATACCACCAGCTTTGTACTGCTACTGAGCATTCGTTAGGGGTTGTGCGCAATGCTTTTCATACAGCCTAACCACCCACAGTAAAGCAACTTGCTCACCTGGAGCCAAACAATAGGTGTCCCTCATTAGTCAAAAAAGCAACATAAAACAGAGTCAAGTCTTCGAATGCTCAACTTGGCATACATTAACCAGGTTGACAGGTGCAGCTCTAAATTCAAGAATGGGGACACAGACGACAGAAGACAGTATAGTTTAAATCAGTGGTTCTTAACCTTTTTCCTTGTTCGCACCCCATTCAATTCACCAACCAGTTCTCGCACCCCTAACCCTAACTAATTATTATAATAATAATTGGTTTACTTTACAGCTATAAGGCTTAATTAGTATTATCCCTAATGCCAATTAACACAATGACTTACTGATTTCCAGAATTTTTCACTTTTTTTCAGTTACCCGACCATTATCCCCGAAAAATTGTAGATTTCCCCCAGGGTATCCTCGCACCCCCTAGGAAGCATTCTCGCTAGGGTGCGAGCACCCCCGGTTAAGAACCACTGGTTTAAATAATAAACAGTGATGCACTCAACTGCTAAATCACATTACAATTTGAGCACGCAAACATTAATAAATTATATTGCACAAAATGACATGGAGGGAAAGAAGTTATGATCAGCTGTTGATACAAAGAATGTTCACATTTAGTTCTTCCTTTATAAGTCCATCCATCCCTTCTAGTTCATTGACAAAGTGATTCCTAGGGGTTCTATAATCCAGTAAAATAGCAGTTTAAAACCAAACCGTTCCACATTGGCTTTTCAATGTTAATACTACATGACAAACGTTTGACACTAATTTCTCTTTCTGAGTTGCTTAGATGAAGAGTACCATAACCATTATTTCTCTTGAAGCAAGATTTTTCTTGAAGCAACTCTTATTTCCCAAAATAGATAGCCGTTACATCTTATGACCGACATGATTACAGAACCAACAGTTTCTTTGTCAAAAAGCCAAATTGAATGAACTTGCAATGCAGCAGCCAGTTCATAATCGTAATGTAAATAAACTCTCGTTAGGTTTGGATTGAGCAATATTGCAATTAGCTTGCATGAAATGTATAACAACCCCATTGTACAAGTGCATTTCTTAAAGTAAAAATACAGCAAATGAGCGCTCAGATTTTGTTTATATTAAAAAAAAAAAAAAAAAAAAAAAAAAGAGGCTTTCTCATCTTAAATACTGTATGACAAAAAACATCTGTGAAGAACAACAAAAAGCATTTGAAATAAAACAATGCGAACAGACTTCGACTCCAATTATTTGTTAATTATAAGTCAGGCTGTAGTGAAGGCTACCTTGTCCCGTCTCAGGGTCCTTGCCCTCCTCCCCACCACTGGACGATCGACTGCTGAGGTCGGCCACACCTGATTCCAGGTCGCTGGAGATGTCGTCCGCGTTGAGATGTTTGACCAGGATGGACTGGCCTAGGGGCAGGGTGAGAGCGGGGTTTTTCACCTTGGCGTTTTGATCGGCTGGTCCAAAGGTCTCGTGGTCCTGTGCGGGGCTGGTGATTGGGATTGCGTATGTGGTGGGTGGGTCCGGCCCACAGTGTCTCTGTTGAATGTGCCGAGTCCTCCTTTTAACCACTACTTTCTCCAAGGTTATTGGCTTCTCTGTTAGCACAGATATCCTCTGCATAAGAAAGGAAAAGTAAGAAGTCCTCTTTATTTACTCATCAGAGATTCCTCAGGGAAATCACTAAGACACTTTTTTAAGACAGTTTTTTGAAACAAAGATGGGAAATGTGTGAAACTCTGGGAGAGCATTGACTGATTGATCTGTTATGTATCAAAGTGCCAATGTTGTTGTGAAGGTTTGTATTTAGCTAAACAATGCTAAGAAAGGAAGGAAGGTTAGGGAAGAAGGTTTGTAGTGGTGTCATGATTGTTCTGTGTGTCGTATGCCTTGTCTGGAGCCCGGGTGGTGATGAACGTTTCCTCCTGGTGCTACCTCCTGGTGATTGGTCAATTCCTCCTCCAGCTGCAGGGACTCCTCCCTCATAGCAGACAGGAAGTCTGCAGGTGATTGGCAAGGAGGCGTTGACCGCTCCGTATGGTTGTAAAGTCCCTTCCACATTCTTAAATAGGGGGAAAAAAGAGAGTACACACAGAAAGTAAGATGTCAGCAGGAGCTCATCTTTCAGGAATTGGGCTTCAGAGACACAGGGCAGAAGTACGAGTCCTGCTGTGGACCAAAATGTAAAGATTTAAACGAGTGGAAGCGATGCTGATCTTTCTGATTGCTGGCTAATGCAAATTTGCCATTAAGCAAGGCACACTCTGACATCTCCCCTTGCATAAACATATTTTTGACTTGGTTCTCTGTAGCATGCAACACAAAAATATGCACCAGGGTGTAAATGAAAATTGGGGAAATCAAGTAAAAAAAAAACAACCCTCTTTACAATGTTGTTATGTGCACCACTCACTGGTATTTTGATTACTAATAGTGCATTTATGGAATATGAATTAAGACGCAATATCAACCCATTTTAATCCACCTTAGGGGGGCAGTCATTTTGCCACTTGCTGTCCACTGAAAATGACAATCCCAATTGTTCAGGCTGAGCTGAACAGCTCCTTCAGTGCTAGAGATCTGCGCACACACAATAGGTTGGGTGTACCGTCTGGTCCTGTATTCCCAGCAATCAGTTTAATTTCTTTTTTGTTGACTTGATTTAAGGCTTGGCACACACTGACGTATTCTACTTGTAAATACTAATTGACGTCATGTGGGTGCCACTCTGTTCATACCGAGATATGACAGGTGCATCAACAGACGCACGAGAGAGAAGTCGGCGACAATGTCAACGAAGAAGACGATGGCAACAAAAACAAAACAGGCTGTAAGAGGAAGCCTGCTCTGCCCCCTCTAGCAGTGGCCGACTACAACGCAACATTGCATTTAAGTTTTTTAATTTTTATCCTAAAATGGCCTAACTCTAATGTCGTGGTGCATTCCAGCCAAATACTGGTGGATTGTGACTAGATTCTCGTTGTTACTGCTATTGTGCAAAACAAAGGTTGGTGGCTATGGTGCTCATCTTGCTGCTGCTGCTGCTTCTATGATAGCTTCTTCTGTGCGTCTCGCTTCTATTACACAGATGAAGAAGAAGCACTGCCCTGCGAAAGTAGTCGCAGCAACTTACTTTTGCTTTGAACAATAACATCAACAAGGCGTGCATTAAACTGGATTGCACTTTTGGCTAAAGATGCTGGATTTCAGTTAAGGTAGCCTATTTTAAAACAAATGTTAACAAAAACATCAGGAGGGGAAAAAATGATTATTTGTCGACGTTTCATCATCCCGGAACTGCGATCGGTGACTGAGCGCTCCCCTCTGCCCGAACGCAACTGTTTACTATCTGGCTTATATGGCTCGACTGATTGACTCAACGGCACATCTGAATAATGTTCATAGTTTCCCAACAGAACGTGCCAGTGCACACCGTAGCAGCGGCTCTTCCTAACAGGGACAGACATGCTGCGTCAGAACACAGTGCAGGTATGAATGGGCGAATGCGAGACTTTGTAAAGCGCTTTGAACACCATGTTGTCGATATAAGCACTATATAAGTGCACTCCATTTGCTGACACGCCTCCCAAAAAATTCCGCTAAACAGAGATGGCGAAAGTTGAACCGCGATACAGCGAAGGAACACCATAGTACCGAATGTCCATGCTGCGATTACTTACTTAAAACAGTAGGGGGTGGTGTTAGGTCTCAGGACACCCTGACATTGACTCAGTTCAGCCTTGTACAGTGGATTGGTAAAGTCTGCTCTGTCCTTCCACAGCTGGGGCCACACCGAATGACTCCGTTCATGAAGCCTGATACATACGCACAACATTAGCAGTTATTCGCATGAACCCAAATGTACCCTTGGGCTATTACATAATTGATGCAGTACATGGTATTACTACAGCAAAACAAAAAATGCCTTCTATAAGATTATTAAACATTATTACCACTGACAACTATCTCCACAAATTTAGAAGATCAATGGAAAACTGTAGGATAGTGATGATTGTAGAACAACTGATTTGAGATCAGACTTTGGATCTCATGTGTGTTAGACAGAATAATAATCACTGTAGATGCAAAGAAATCCCCTCAAAGCTTAGAGCTCAATCACAAATTAACTCGTGTCCAGGCATTTAGAGCCACGTGGAACTAAGTTCAGCAAGCGGCAATAAAAGTTTTATTGGATTGTTATTGTTATGTTGTTATGGATGACCCTGCCCCACATTATCAGTCACGCAATAATGTTTTGTGTCTTTGCTATGACATTTGCAGTGGACGAATAGGACTCAGATGTTCAAAACTGTAACAAGCACTTTTGAGGTCTTTACTGATGGTTAAAAGATAAATCCTATGATTAAATTATTTGCATGATTTAACAAAACATAGCTTTTTAGTTCAGTATTTTGTTTTCGTGTACACATCACTGCTTGTGCTTGGACTACATTTAAAGGACATGGAATACTTTCCATACTAATCATAACGAACAGTAATATTCTTAATGGTATTTCTTGATTCTCTTTAGCGTGCAAACTTAAGTTGAGAGCCTTTCTTCAGCACCTGAAACTAGAGTCTTGTACCTGAAAAGGTTTTTGACACCGCTGGTGCATTAGATTCATTCATTTCATTTATACCTCATATCCTTGCGTTCCTTTTGACAGTTGCCCAGGAATGTCCCATAATGGCAGGAGTAGACGTGTGTGTGTATCGCAATAAGGAAGCACTCGTTGAACTCAAAGGCACATGGAAACTGTTCAGACAGCTGCCACACACATTCCAAGAACTGATCAATAACCGGGGACACTTCTTTAGGATCGCCATCCAAGTGGGCATACCTGAAGAAATAAATATAAATATTTTCTTAATCAGCATCCATGCATGACTTTTCTACGTATTTTGTTTATCCTGTTCATGATAACCTTTGGAGGAGAAGCCGAAGAGAAGAAAATACACAAACAACAACTAAAAGCAAATACAGATTTATCAGCATCATTTTAGTCAAAACAACACAAAAATATTTTGCTATTTTTATTTTGTAAAGGTCAGAACAGTGCTTTCAAAGTCTATCTCACAGTTCTCAAATCTGGGTTTCAAGTCTCCGCTTTGGTCTTCTCCGGGTACTCCGGCTTCCTTCCGCATTTTAAAAACATGCATGTTTGGTTTACTGAAGACTGTAAATTGTTCATAAGTGTTCATATTTGAGTGAATGCTTGTTTGATTGTGCTCTGTGATTGGCTTATGGGCTCCCACATGACCAAAATGAGTACATGTGGTAGAAAACAGATGCATGAATTTAGATACGCTGGTTTGTAGTAAAGAGAATATTATATTTGTCAGCGAACCACACAGTTAATGTTTTTGGTAAGGTTTTTAGCCAGTTTGAGGACAAGCGATTTAAACATTGGATGCATGGATAATGTTGGGCAAAGCGACCTCAACATTGGCACTAATGTGATAGATCTGTATTAAAAAAATTATGTCAGTGCTACAATTCCCCCCTAAAAAAAATCAGAAGAGATTTAACTGTATTTTGGAACGGAAGGACAGTACACTTACTGATGCCCACCTTTTGGGCAGAGTCTGCTTCATTTGACACATCAGTGCATCATGGAAAGAAGAGATCACAATTTCCCCCATTGGAAATCATTGTACAAACTATCGCATTAAATGAACACTTTTTCACACTGCCTTAATTTCTGCATTTTTTTTCCATCCACATACTCCTGCAATAGTCTTTGGTTCAAACCCCGGCCGGGTCATACCAAAGACTATAAAAATGCGACCCATTGCCTCCCTGCTTGGCACTCAGCATTAAGGGTTGGAATTGGGGGTTTAGATCACCAAATGATTCCCGAGCGCAGCACCGCTGCTGCTCACTGCTCCCCTCTCCCCCAGGGGATGGATCAAAATCACACGGGGATGGGTTAAATGCAGAGGACAAATTTCACCACACCCAGATGTGTGTGTGACGATCATTGGGACTTTAACTTAACTTTAACTTAATGTGCTCACGCTACTCGTCATTGCTTCTTGGTGCCATTAATGAGGTTTCTGACTTTGTGAGTGGTCCTTGAACACAGCTCGAGTCTACTGCAGAATACAATCGACAAGAAAATTAAAGAAAAGAAACCAAGTAACTGAAAATGGAAATTTACGAACACAAAAGTGTCAGCCGGGTCCCGACTCAGCCAGGAGGCTCAACTCGGACCGCGTCACAACGCCCGGAGTTCGTCTTGTTGGAAAGATTGGGAGCATCAGACTTCCAGCGAGGAGGCTGACCCTTCAGCTGAGTGTAGCCGTTTAAAGCGCCTCCTTCTCAGATTGGTGACGGAGGTGGTACCTCATACATGGACTTCAGGGTAAATGTAACTCAAATGAACCCTTATCAATTTCAACTGACTATATAACAACGTATGAACAATTCTGCTGACATAAAACCTCGCGGAACGAGTTGTGTTCGCGTATGTTGGTGACTGGTTAAAGGAAATAAATGTGACAGCACACTTCAGCTGCAGAGAGGCTGCTTATTTCTCTAAAATCAGCCACGGAGAGGCTAATCCTTTTAATATGTTGAAGTAGTCAAAAGTAGAGATGCCCATGTAAATTGTGGTGCCAATTGGTAGCTGCTTTTGTACATTTTAAGCGATAGTGTTTACAATGATTTCCAACAGGGAAATTGTGATCTCTTCCTTCTGTGACATCATCAATCAAGACATGGAGGGGAGAGGTGCGTGGCCCTATTCCTCATTAAAAGCGGTTGTTTTTAAATGCATTCGTTGTTTCATTATTTCTCCAAAATGAATGGATAAAATATACAATGCTAATGCTTCATTTTCTTGATAAAAAAAAATTGGGATTGCTCGTGAGAAATGAACCATCCTCAGTTTACCCTCCCTTTTAAAGATTACGTGTTGACTTTCTGTATTTTATTTAATAAAAACAGTAATCATAGCTTACAATCTTTTGTTGATGTGCTGTTAACTTTTACCAGTTACAGACCTGTGAGAAAACTTGTGACCAAATGAAACCCAGTCTCTTTCTATCAGCACCTACATGAGAGAAGAAAACGTATAAATGACGAACAATGAGAATATGGGCAGTACACACACCAGGTATCAGCGTTACATTATTATTTCAAGGTATCGTACTCGCGACAGCAGCCGATACCAACATCGGCCACCCTCTTGAAGGCATTTTACAATCAGAAACTGGAAATTACAAATTAGAAGAATAGAAACTTGCCACTAATGTCATACAATTTTCAGGAGAAATGCTATATTGGGATACAGTGCCTTGCGAAAGTATTCGGCCCCCTTGAACCTTTCAACATTTCGCCACATTTCAGGCTTCAAACATAAAGATATAAAGTTTAATTTTTTGTCAAGAATCAACAACAAGTGGGACACAATCGTGAAGTGGAACCAAGAGCGTTTGTGAACAGCAGTCTTCAGCTCTTTCCACAGATTCTCGATTGGATTCAGGTCTGGACTTTGACTTGGCCATTCTAACACCTGGATATGTCTATTTGTGAACCATTCCATTGTAGATTTGGCTTTATGTTTTGGATCATTGTCCTGTTGGAAGATAAATCTCCGTCCCAGTCTCAGGTCTTTTGCAGACTCCAACAGGTTTTCTTCCAGAATGGTCCTGTATTTGGCTCCATCCATCTTCCCATCAATTTTAGCCATCTTCCCTGTCCCTGCTGAAGAAAAGCAGGCCCAAACCATGATGCTGCCACCACCATGTTTGACAGTGGGGATGGTGTGTTTAGGGTGATGAGCTGTGTTGCTTTTACGCCAAACATATCGTTTTGCATTGTGGCCAAAAAGTTCGATTTTGGATTCATCTGACCAGAGCACCTTCTTCCACATGTTTGGTGTGTCTCCCAGGTGGATTGTGGCAAACTTTAAACGAGACTTTTTATGGATATCTTTGAGAAATGGCTTTCTTCTTGCCACTCTTCCATAAAGGCCAGATTTGTGCAGTGCACGACTGATTGTTGTCCTAAGGACAGACTCTCCCACCTCAGCTGTAGTTATCTGCAGTTCATCCAGAGTGATCATGGGTCTCTTGGCTGCATCTCTGATCAGTCTTCTCCTTGTTTGAGATGAAAGTTTGGAGGGACGGCCGGGTCTTGGTAGATTTGCAGTGGTCTGATACTCCTTCCATTTCAATATAATTGCTTGCACAGTGCTCCTTGAGATGTTTAAAGCTTGGGAAATCTTTTTGTATCCAAATCCAGCTTTAAACTTCTCCACAACAGTATCTCGGACCTGCCTGGTGTGTTCCTTTGTCTTCATGGTTCTCTCTGCGCTTTAAACAGAACCCTGAGACTATCAAAGAGCAGGTGCATTTATACGGAGACTTGATTACACACAGGTGCATTCTATTTATCATCATCAGTCATTTAGGACAACATTGGATCATTCAAAGATCCTCACTGAACTTCTGGAGTCAGTTTGCTGCACTGAAAGTAAAGGGGCCGAATAATATTGCACGCCCCACTTTTCAGTTTTTTATTTGTTAAAAAAGTTTAAATTATTCAATAAATTTCGTTCCACTTCACGATTGTGTCCCACTTGTTGTTGATTCTTGACAAAAAATTAAAATTTTATATCTTTGTTTGAAGCCTGAAATGTGGCGAAATGTTGAAAGGTTCAAGGGGGCCGAATACTTTCGCAAGGCACTGTAAGTAAGCTGTACCAATGTGTTAGATCGAACTTTAGTCAGTTTCGATCATTTTATAGGAGATAGTTTGAGAAACGCGATTGTTTACAGGGAGCTGCCACGACACTTTGCTGAGGCTCATGGGAGTCAGCGAGCTGAGGCTCATGGGAGTTTGGGGGTGGCTAATGCTATAATGATAGCTGCTATATGCACGAGGCTATTTCATTTCAAAATAGGCTGCTCCGTTAATGTATCGAGTAAATTTACAGATCGATATGGAAGGGAAACATAAGTAAGCAGTACCAATGTGTTAGATCGAACTTTAGTCAGTTGCGATCATTTTATAGGAGATAGTTTGAGAAACGCGATTATTTACAGGGGGCCGCCACGACACTTTGCTGAGGCTCATGGGAGTCTGCGAGCTGAGGCTCATGGGAGTTTGTGGGCGGCTGATGCTATAATGATGGCTGCTATATGCACGAGGCTATTTCATTTCAAAATAGGCTGCTCCGTTAATGTTTCGAGTAAATTTACGGATCGATATGGAAGGGAAACATAAGTAAGCAATACCAATGTGTTAGATCGAACTTTAGTCAGTTCCGATCATTTTATAGGAAATAGTTTGAGAAACGCGATTGTTTACAGAGGGCTCATTGGTTATTGGCTAGTGGATGCATACCGCAACCCTAGTCAACCTCAGTTTGTTCCAGTATAGCTTCTATTATATGCGCCTTTTAATCCAGTGCGCCCTATATATGAAATAATTTCTAAAATAAAAAATTCAATGAGGGTGCGCCTTATAATCCAGTGCGCCTTGTGGTGCAAAAAATACAGTACTGTACACGACACAATAGGGGAAACGAAATTTCGGTTTCTTTGTGTGTCTTAGCATGAAGGAATTGACAATAAAGCTGACTCTGACATAATCAGAGAAACAGAGCTGAGCTAAATAAAAGTCACCTTCCGACTACAAATACTGCATGTCTGCATGCGTGAGTACGTGCGTGCATGCGTTTACCATCATTCCTTTGATAGTTCGATAAAATGGGTCCAACAGTACGCTGGCTACCGAACAGGCCTGAGCTGTCCGATCCCAACCATCTGAACAGTGGACCAACACACTGACTCCTTCATCAGCCACTGCCTGAAAATATAACATTATAAACATTTGTGTCAAAAATGTAACTACCTCAACTATGTTAAACAAGATTTAGGTTTGTAATAACAACATACAGTAACATCATTTCAACCCACATTGTAATGTGTTTTTAATCAATCATATAGCTAGCATACAGTACACACATTGATTGTTGTATTTTGAGTTACTTTGAAGTAACAATAAATTTACTTTGCTATCCAGGCTTTACAGTGACTACTTAACATTGGATCAAAGTGTCATTTCGTCAGTGTTGTCCCATGACAAGATATAATTAAAACGTTGCAGAAATGAGAGGGGTGTACTCACTTTTGTGATCTACTGTATATACTAAAGTAAACAGCAGTGTGTAAAGTGTTTACAGTGTTCAAGAAGTGAGCAAATACCCTGGCAATGAAGACTCCAGCATCTATAATAGCTTTAATGTGTTTCAGCCAACCAGAGTTTTCCAGACCCCAAAGGAAGTCAGTCATTGATGGAGATCGCATTTCACCCACTGCGTGGAAGACACAAATTTCACACATGGGCAAATACATACATGACAAAACAGTAAAACCTCTCCAAATCATTATTTTTGTGTCATTTAGTGGACAAGCAATAGGAACTTTCACACTGGCTTCTTGGTAAATTGGCACATCAGAGGCGCAATAGTAACGGGAGAGCCAAGATGTATTGGCCTCTCTCTTTTAGATTGAAGTGTGGATTCACATCGTCCATTGGGCTCAAAGCAATGAAACAATTACATGAAACAGCCACAATCGTTTTCGACACAATGGGTGCGGTGGAGAGTTTCTTGCATTAGACTTCACATTTTACTTGCAGGAAGCAACATTCTGTCTCAGTTATGCCTTTGATGCTATGTCAGAAGGTGGTGATTTACTAGGCCATCCTTAACCAGTCTTACCGCATCAATCCTTAACAGTAATCCAGGAGAAGGAAGGGAGGGCGGGGTGAAGACAGCTTACATGGCCAGTATGAAAGGGACTGCACTCTTACTTACCGTCGATAATTTTCTGTTGGCTGTTCCTCATCACATGAATGTTTTCTATGCCAATGAAGTGCAGCTTAATGTTGGTATAATGGTCCTCATTCTCATAGCCTTTACCAGCAGCTCTGTTTGCCATAGCATTCAGCTAGACACACATTCATAAAGCACATTTTACAATAACAATAGTATAACCTAATTTACACAGCTGCGTTATTTCTCTCTGAAGCACTCCTTGGGTGTGTTACCTTGGGCCTTGTATCTACCACATAAATATAGGCACTTCCGGGGTTGGATTTCATCACAGCCTGCAGCATGGCCTCATCCTCCTGACAACGTCCACTGAAGCCTGACAGTGGCTGACTACACCTGCACACAGCAGCCTAAATGGCAATGAAACATCAACATCTTACTATTAATATAACACTCACTCAGTTCTTTAGGTTCGTCTGAAACACTGACCAGTGTGTCCTGGTGAAAGTACGACAGAGCAGGAAATCGTCCCCGGCTCCTGAACTTTGAGCTGCCCAAAATGACGGTAGGGGAGGCTGACTTTGGAATGAATAGCTCGGATGGATATGTTTCACATATCTGGGAAAAGATGACATAATGAAGACGGCATAACATATTATTTGGTATTGTTCACGGGCAAAATGTATGTTGTTAATTTCTATACACATGGTTCATGGGGGACCTACTCTTTCAAAACAAAACTAGAAAAAGATAGAAAAATGCTGAATGTTAGTGCAGCATATAATTTAACAAGGAATGTTTTAGTAACGTATGTACTGTATTTTCTGGACTATAAATCGCTCTGGAGTACAAGCCGCACCAGCCATAAAATGCATAATAAAGAAGAAAACCACATATAAGTCGCACCGGAGAACTTTATTTGACAAAATCCAACACCATGAACAGACATAAACAGGCAACAACAGACTAAACGATACGGTATGCTAATGTTACATAAACACAAACGAGGACCTGTGAACATGCCTGACGTAACATTAACAGTTATTCAAATAACTATAAATAACACGTTTATCAAACCATCCGTGTCACTCCAAATCATTAAATCCATCGAAATCTTTGTCTTTTGTGTAAACAACGCCGCTGCTGACCCTGGAAGTACATGCGGCGCTGACGTCGGACTCATCGTCTGTTGCTGTTGTTAACAGAAGTTAGGATGAACTACCTTCATCAACGAGACTTTATCATGTGAGGGAGCCGTGACGCAGTGACAAAAACTAAATGTGTAATGTCATATTGTGGAATAAAAACGAGACTAAATGTGGTTTATAAAAAAGTATGCTAAAATGTCTCTTCATTTTTGTTAACCAAACGTGCCGAAATGTGGTGGATGGATGACATCAAAATGGAAATGTTGAAAATGGTTGGTAAAAGAATCACAAAAAGACCAACTAACCCTGTATTCGCTGTTTGCTGCTGATGCGACCCAGAGGTTATTTGGAACCCCCATTCTTTTGTAGTCAGCCATGAGGTCTATGAAGCTCCATGACTCTTGCCTCTCCTCCTTGTTAATATTAGGATTGAAGGACAGACAGTACAGCTCACTGTACTTTTCTAAAAATACAAGATATTCAATTAGTATGAAATGCCACATTTTTTTTATTATTCAACATGTCGTTAAGAGTAATCCACTATATGTGGGAGATTACTACCAAACCCGGAAAACAGGCCAGCAAACTTCCTACGCATGTTGCAACATTGAGCAATAATGAGCAAATAATAATAATAAAGTTCATTGTTTGAAGCGAAACTTACTACAAAAATATAGTGTATATGTTTGTCTGTGGGCAAAAGTTCAATACATAAATATCATGTAATGGTACAATTTGGTTTTATTTGTTAATCACACAGTCATATGTGGGAATCGAACTCATCGTGCCTGCACACAAGACAGGCGAGTGTACCACTACACCACAGGTGTCAAACTCAAGGCCCGGGGGCCAGATTTGGCCTGCCACATCATTTTATGTAGGCCGCAAAGACAAATTGTGCATCAAATTCGTGTGTCATTACTAGAATTGCAAATTGTCTTCACTTTTAATATCTTTTTTTTTTTTTAAATATTTGACCAGTTTTTACTCGTCTGATTTGAAAACGAGTTATTTGTCAATTTGTTTTGAAGCTTTTACTGTATATAATATGAGGTGCTCATACATTTATTTGGGTTGACAGTCATAATGACCCTCCGAAAGAAGCTATGACTACAATGCGGCCTGTGACAAAGAAGAGTTTGGCACCACTGGTTTAAATCTAGGGTTTCAAAGTAGGGTTTCATACTAGAGTTAGGGTTTCAAAGTAGGGTTCAAAGCTAGGGTTAGGGTTTCAAACATGGGTTTAAAGCTATGGTTAGGATTTCAAACTAGGGTTTCAAAGCAGAATTTTATACTAGAGTTAGGGTTTCAAAGTAGGGTTAAAGCTAGGGTTAGGGCTTCAAAGTAGGGTTTTATACTAGGGTTAGGGTTTTAAAATAGGGTTTAAAGCTAGGGTTACGGTTTCAAAGGAGGGTTTAAAGCTAGGGTTAGAGTTTCAAAGTAGGGTTTAAAGCTCGGGCTAGGGTTTTAAACTAGGGTTCATACTCGAGTTAAGGTTTCAAACTAGGGTTTAAATCACAGGTGTCAAACTCAAGGCCCGGGGGCCAGATACGGCCTGCCAATTCATTTTGTGTGGCCCGTGAAGACAAATTGTGCATCAAATTCGTGTCATTACTAAAATTGCAAATTGTCTTCACTTTTATTAATATCTTTTTTTTTTTTTAATTTGACCAGTTTTTACTCATCTGATTTGAAAACAAGTTATTTGTCAGTTTGTTTTGTAGCTTTTACTGTATATAATATGAGGTGCTCATACATTGATTTGGTCATAATGGCCCTCCGAAAGAAGCTATGACTACAATGTGGCCCGCGAAAAGTTTGACACCCCTGCACTACACCATCAGCCACCCCCTTAATAGTACAAATTAATACATGTGACAACAAAACAATTGTCATCTTGGGTGGCTCTGTAGTGACATCTTGTGTTAAAAAAACATTGCAGTCGGACTGCACGATTATGAAAAAAATATTAATCATACTTATTCAAACGCAAATTTATTTTTGATAGAAAAGATCAACATTTTTAAACTAAAAATTAACTATTAGAAATAAGAAGATTTTTTTGAAATACTATAATTATTTAAGTTCCTTTTGGACCAAACAATATTTAAAATTTGTTATTTTAAAATAATGTAGAAAATTAAGTATGGTTTCAAACATAGTGCATTGGAGTTTACTTGCAATACAATTGCCAGTGAACTGTTGAAACATTTAAATAATTTCAATGAATCAAAATTAGTATTAATCGTTTTGTACAATTATGCCAATTTTCTAATCGTGGAGTGTAGTGATTGAAAACCAAATTGAATTTCAATGAATTGCTCATCCCTACGTTTTAGACATTTGAAATTCCCGTGAGTTTGTCATGGTCTCCCTTGCCATTCACCAGGGTGAGGTGGAAGTGCTCTTGCGCTCTTTGATGAATGCGCAGGAAATAGGTTGCGGATATACCAGATAAAAGACACACAGTTAGCCCTTCAAAACACACAAACCTGGTCTTGACAACCTCAATAATGAGGTGTGGACATCAAGGCAATCTTTCTCCTGTTGCAAGAGAAGCTGGAAGATCCTGAAATCTTTACAACGCAAGATCAGCTGGCTACCAGTGGGTGTGGTGGGCAATCTCTCTACACTGCTTACCATACTGTGTAAGACCTAAAACACAAGACAAAAATAAAATTAAATGCAATTCATAGAATGAATAAACAAAAACTACCCTTAAGGGTTTCAAACTAGCTTTTCCCCTCACAGTAGATCTTGATGGTGATTCGTAAGGAATGGAGAAGTAGATTTTGATAGAGAGAGAGAGAGAGAGAGAGAGAGAGAGAGAGAGAGAGAGAGAGAGAGAGAGAGAGAGAGAGAGAGAGAGAGAGAGAGAGAGAGAGAGAGAGAGAGAGAGAGAGAGAGAGAGAGAGAGAGAGAGAGAGAGAGAGAGAGAGAGAGAGAGAGAGAGAGAGAGAGAGAGAGAGAGAGAGAGAGATTCGTTCTTGATAAACGTTTCCACAATGAAAGCGCGATGCTCACCGGTCCAATTCATGTTAGCATATGTTATTTTGTTTTGTTTCAGTTGCTAACATGAATTGGACCGGTGAGCATTGCGCTTTCATTGTGCAAACGTTTATCAAGAAACGAATCTGTAACCGCATCACAACGACCGTTCCGTTTGCGCTTCAGACTTGGTAGACATGATCCCGTACCTGCTCGAAACGCGATCTTGTTATGGGTTACTAACTTTAGAGCCAGTGGATCAGCATTGAAACGAAAATCAACCGGCCGACCACGCACCGCCAGAACTCCAGAAAATGTGGCAGCGGTAAGACCAAAATAACATTGTTTGAAAAGTAAACGAAAATGAAACGAAACAAAAAACGGCATTAGGTGTAATTTTCAAAAATAGAAATTTAAATATTTTTTGTTTCTTTAATTTATTTGCATTTTATTAAACCTACAAATGTGTCAGATCATTTTGCCGGACCCTGTATTTAATCAATAAATATTAGCAAAATAATTGAATTATTAAGGCATCTATTTAATTAAATATTTTATCTAATGGTGATGTAATTATTTAATCGCACATTTATTTATTTGTTTGATTTGTTTAATTCCATATTCAATAAATAAATTAAACAGTTAATAAATGACATTTAATTAAAAATGTCATCCACGCTAGGAAGATGCTGTATTTGCAGTTCTTTTAAAGACAAGCTATTTTTTGTCTCTCGTTTTTCCTGCAATACAGAAATACACAACCATAAAATACTCCAGTCGATGAATGCTGACACTACCATTGGACTACCATCATTTTTTAACCTAATTTATAAGACATGCACCTACTTGCCATGAGCGGTCTGCCAGCCGTCCATGCCGGCATATACAGAATCTACCTCAACTTGAACATGTCATGAAAGGAAACTATTTCACTTGATGAGGAGCACCATGCCGCTTCCCACTTACCCATGTCTCCTTGCGAGTCTCTGGGTGGTTCTCAATAAACATTGAATGTGTAGCTGAAAGGTAGAGGGTCCCAACGCTGGCCTTTCTCTGGCCCTTCGACCGGTCCAAGAGACGCACATTTTCCACCTTAAGGAAGCACACGCACGCACGCACACATACACACACACACACACACACACACACACACACACACACACACACACACACACACACACACACACACACGCACACACGGAATGGGATACAGTGTCTAGGGCAGGTATGGGCAAACTACGGCCCGCGGCCCACATCCGGCCCACGGGACTGTTTAATCCGGCCCGCCAACCCTGAATAAATTGTATTATTAAACATTTTTTTGGGTCATTTTGCCTGCAATGACTGCGTTTCCCCAGTAGATGGGGAACCGCTCGCCTGCGCATTTACTACCGAAAGCCATGTTTGTTTGGGAACCTGGACGTTCGAAAACCGAGGTTTGACTGTATTAAATTTAAATCTGTAAGGGTTCATTTGACTTACATTTCCCTCTGCACTGCCTATCTGAAATTTTTAACGACCACATTTGGCTGAACGGTTGGCCTCATTGTAGGAAGTCCGGGACTCCGAATCTTTCCAAGTCCAACTATTACATTTCGACAATCCGACCTCCGGGGGTTGTCTCTGAGTTTATCCGTAATTGATGCATATGAATGGTTGACTGGCATCGTAACGTACACTGTTCCATCTCCTGCTATGGCTACATGGGTGGCTGTGATGGAGAGGTCCAGTGAAGGTGCTCCTGACTGCCTCTCTGGCCGTTGCTTGATAACACGGTTGGCAGCAGGCACGGAGCTTTTGGGCTTCCTTGATGGTGGCTTGATGTTTAGATGTTGAAAGCTGCCTCGACAAGCCGTAGGAAGTTGCGGGATGATTGATTGAACATTTATTGATCCCCAGGGGTGGGGAAATTCAGGCCCCAGCAGTATCCATACCACAGAGTGGATATACAAAAGACACACAGAGCGCAACTCAATAGGCTCTCATAAGGCTGCCACACAACAGCGCCACAAAGAAAGCCAGAAAGTGCTAAAGATAAAAGCCATCAAAGCAAAGCCAAGCTAAAAGACAAAGGAAAAAAAGTAACAGCGGCCAACCAGCACCCCTCAATATAAGAGAACACCCTAAAACACACAAAATAGCCTCCACGGGGTCCATGGACAGGTGTAAGGGCAGTCCAGTTCAACGGCGCCCAATGGACCGTGGTCGTGAATCGGTGAAAACATCACAAAGCAGGCAAACGTGTGAGCAGCGTCCTGGGCACCCAGTCGGGGCACGTGGACATGGTCACCACGGGGCTAGCATGGCAAAAGTCGTTGGTTCCGACGAGCACAAGGGAGCGGACTCCCCACAGGGGTTGCGGCTGCAAGGCCAAGGCGAGGGACCCGGTCATCACTGGCCGGATAAGCAGGAAGCCGTCGTAGAGTTACGCCGGTCTCGACCGATGATCCCGGTCCCAGGAAAAAAAAAATAAATCCGATCCGAAGAGATACCGAGGTGGGGTAGAAGGCACCAGCATCGCCGAATGGACAAAAAGACAGAAAGAAAAAGGAGAAAAGAAGGAAATAAAGAGGAAAAGAGAGAACACTGCTGGGAGGCTGCCACTCACATCGGCGCCATACCAAAAAACTAACTGCAGTGGTTGTTTGTCTGACTGTGGAACTGTAATAACTTTAGGGGCGCTAAACCTCAAAAAATTAAGACCAATCATCAACAAAATTAATACGCACATGCATATTTTTCACTTCAACCTGTAATTCTTGAAACAATCAGCACAATATTTTTGATTATGTGGAGATGATGGAGGATTTTGCTCAGAGGAGGTCACATTTGAATGAGCAAATCCAGAATACCGTACAGACCTCTCATATTTTCTCAGGTTGAAGTTAATATGACTAGGAATGTGCAAATTAATTTGGGTAGAAATTAATCCCCATTTCAGACACGAGGTGACAACAGAATGTGACAAACCAAGCCAGGAAAAAACACACATTGACCAGCTCAGTGGCGTAGTGGTAGAGTGTCCACCCTGAGACTGGAATGTTGTGGGTTCAAACCCCGGCCGGGTCATACCAAAGACTATAAAAATGGGACCCATTGCCTCCCTGCTTGGCACTCAGCATTAAGGGTTGGAATTGGGGGGTTAGATCACCAACTGATTCCCGAGCGCGGCACCGCTGCTGCTCACTGCTCCCCTCTCCCCCAGGGGATGGGTTAAAATCACACGGGGATGGGTTAAATGCAGAGGACAAATTTCACCACACCCAGGTGTGTGTGTGACGATCATTGGGACTTTAATCTTTAATCTTTTTAATTTTAGCGTTGTAATAACATGATAATTTCTCGGCTGTTTTTTTTAACTAGTTGCCCAATTACGATGCGGTGATTTGGAGGATAGAATGAAATTGGTTCGCTGTACTGTACAATGCTGCGTCATGTTTGGCAGATGCCCGGAGAGTGCATGGACTTAGGCAAAGTGGAGATTTTAACAGATTAATAAAAACATGTAACATTAATTGTTGTCAGAAAAATCTGTTCCCGTATAACGTGATTGTACAAAAGTATTAAGCATATCGCATTTATAAACGAAATCCATTCCATTATAGGACACACCATTGGTATGTGTGGTGATAGGATGGGCGATTTCTCACATCATTGGTTAACCTATTACGATTGCTTTGTTCACACAGAAGAGGAGTTGTTAAAAAAAAAAACTAAAATCTTATAAAATGTGCCGTTTGCACTGACGTCATAGCTCCCGATACTGCTCGGATGCTTGACCCTGCCAACGGGTAACGTTAGTAAACTCGAGAAGGATTATCAAAGTGTAACTGACAGGGTGAAAATAAACACTGATCAAGAAAATAACGAAACGGAACATCTCAGGTTCAGTACAATGTTGACATGTCAACAATACCTTGGGCGTCCGGATGTGCTCCATCCCTGCCAACCAAAATGGTGGTGCCAAATACAGGACAGCCGTGTCTTCCTTTTATCGTCTGTGGTGTTGTTCTCTCCCCCTCACGTCAAGTGCTCTGCATTCCACGTGGCTGTTTTTCGTACAATACCCTGAAATACGTGACATGGTTTTCGTTTCTATAATATGTTCACTACGATGAACCAGGGCAGACCTGCCCTGGCAATCATTTCGCTTCCACCTAACGACAGCTGCAGCGCTATCCCATTCTCTCACACCACTCAGCCCGCGAGGCTGCTGCAGACACAGACATGTACATATAGACCACCTTGAGCTGTTTGACCCCATGCTGCAACGCGTGGGAGCGTCGGCCATATTTAATGTGGCAGATATGATCGAATGTTTTCTGTCGCGCTGCAGCATTACGTCACACTCCCGACTCTTTACGGGAAACAGGAAGTGCCCTCGAAATTAGATTTACTTTCGGTTATGTCGCAACCTAATATTAACAATACACTGCTACAAACTAGTGATGGGTCCATGAGGCGTCGTGTATCGTTTCGACACATTGCCAAACTGTATTGACACTGTGCCGCTGACTGCTGACACCCGCTGGACCCTAACTTAATCCTCATTATATTTATATCTGCTCCACTTACCACTGCATTGCTTTCTTTTTTCTTCATCCTCTTTTTCTCTTTTCTCACTTCTAGAGGGATAAGTCCGCTTCATGATGTAGCGTAGGCCTACACGGTGCACCTGTCTCCATTTTCTTCTAACTGATTGAGAAGAATCAATCACACCAGAGATAAGCTTCGCGGGCAGAAACCGTTCTATTTTCTGACTGGCTGCTGCACAAGACCATGGGGCCCCTTTAGGGTGGTTTCCTACTCCGATGTCATTTCAAAGGGCGGGTTGCTGCGGTCATTGCCTTTGCGTCTTTGCCACATTGAGACATTGCTGTGGAGTAAAGTTTGTCGGCCTTCGGGGACCCCTAGTGGCCTGGTCAGTGGGGCCCCAGGCAGTTGCCTGGTCTGCCAAATGGTAAAGCACGGCTCTGAGGCAACCTAGTTGACAGACTCGACTGACATTGATTTGATAACCTAGTATATACACTACCGTTCAAAAGTTTGGGGTCACCCAAACAATTTTGTGACCCCAAACTTTTGAACGGTAGTGTACATGAATTAATTTAAGTAACTATATTTTATATTGTATTCTTTCACATATTCATTTAAATTGAAAATATACGGTGGAGCCTCGGTTTTCGAACGTCCCGGTTCTCGAACAAATCGGTATTCGAACAAAAAATTCGAGATTTTTTTTGCTCCAGATGTCGGACGAAATTCGGGTTTCGAACCTCGTGAGATGAGCCGAGAGGAACCGCATGCCAACTGACTCCGTTCGTTATTACATTCTCGTTACTCTGAGGATTGCATCAACTCTAATCATGCCTCCAAAGGAAGCAAGTGGAAGCAGGCCAACCTAAAACACAAAGACGCTCCTAAAGCAATGCGACAGTGAGCGCCCAGCGCGCTGCAGATGCGCGATCGGACAAAATTAAGCTCCCTGCGCACTGAGGTCCACTTAAATTTTGAAAAGTACATCAGGACTTTAAAAATATTTTCAAAATTTCAGCGACGGCTCTGTCACAATAATGCGACCAGCACGGTGCAGTTGCGCGGTCGGCGACGCGCTACGGTTGCGTGTTCGGCGGTGCGCTGCAGTTGCACGATCGGACAAAAATGCGCCGACGACCGTGGGTCCGGCGCAGCCGGCCCGAAGTCGGGCGACGTCAAAGGGCCCTGCGACGCTGGGGTGGAGCCCGATGGCGACCGCGAGTCTGATGACGCCGGGAGGCACTCCGATGGCGGCCGCGGGTCCGGCGTCGCGGGAGCGGAGTCCGATCGCGGCCGCGAAGCTGCTGTCGCCAGAAGCACTCCGATGGCGACCGCGGGTCCGGCGCCGCGGCAGCGAAGCCCGACGGCGACAGCGGAGCCGATCGTGCTGGAACCTGCTCGGACGATGGACGTGGATCGGGCGTCGCAGTGGGAGCTGATGGTAGAGGGAGGTCCAAGCGCTGGTCGCTGTAGTGGTCGGAGCATTCTGTCACGGGCGGAGTGTGGAAATGGAGCAGTGCCACCAAGTGCAGCTTGGACCAGGGTTTATTGAAGGAAACTCAACAGACAGACTCGGCAAACTGACGTGACTTAACAACAAAACTAACAGGACTGCCCGACAAAAACGTGAAACAAAAGACAGGAACCAAACAAACCTCGTGACAGTGAGCTTCAACATCATGCAATGCTCCGACAGCGAGTGGCACACAAACAGAACTTAAATACAACACAGGTAACAAGAGGCAGGTGAGTATGATTACACTAATCATGGGCACACAGGAAGGGAGGGGCGAGCACACAGACACACAGAGACGATGACAATCTACACACAACAAAACTGGGGACGAGACATGACACCGTCAAGGAATACCAGGTGCTGAAAGCCTTTTTTTTTTTCCCGCGTCAATTGTGAAAGGAAACTTCCACAACAGCCATCAAGTACCGCCGCTGCTTGGCATGGTTTCAGGGGCGATTGTGTCTATAAAATGCAAAATTTTGAGTCCTCTAACGGCTTACGGCCATACTACCCTGAGAACGCCCTATCTCTGATCTCGGAAGCTAAGCAGGGTAAACTTGTAAAAGAACCCAAAACAACACATTGCGATTCGATGTAGTGTTTTTACCTTTTTCATGACATTTATCTTGATACAGCAAAATGCAGGTCGCAACGGCAAATTCGTGCTACCATATAAAAAGCTGTCAATAACTTTTCATGATAGCCATGTTTCCATGAAACACGAAAAGTCGTGGAAGAAAGCCTGTTTCGGACCTGGTTGTAAAAAAGGGAAGTGAGACCGTCAGGGAATAACAGGTGCTGAAAGCCTTTTTTTCCCCACGTCAATTGTGAAAGGAAACTTCTACAACAGCCATCAAGTACTGCCGCTGCTAGGTATGGTTTCAGGGGTGATTGTGTCCATAAAATGCAAAATTTTGAGTCGCCTCTTGACTTATGGCAATACTACCCTGAGACTACCCGATCTTGAAAGCTAAGCAGGGTAGGACCTAGTTAGTACTTGGATGAGAGACCATCTGGGAATGCCAGGTGCTGTAAGCTTTTTTTTTTTTTTTCTCCACTTCAATTGTTAAAGCAAACACCCATTACGTATGGCATTCGGAAACTGCAAGCCGAGTTTAAACTCCGACATTGAAACTATAACCCGAGTTTCAAACCTATATTGTGTGGCGTCATCCATAGCATTGTAGTTCACGTCTTTTACCGCTAGAGAGCAGACTATGTACAGTGAATAAAGAGGCTGGCTCCCTGTGAACTCAAAGCAGCAGTCTTTATTTGTAAAAGAAACCAAAACAACACATTGCGCTTCCGTGTAGGGCTTTTCCACTTTTCATGACATTTACTTTGATACAGCAAAATGCAGGTCGCAATGGCAAATTTGTGCTACCACATAAAAAGCTGTCAATAACTTTTCATGATAGCCATGTTTCCATAAAATGCCGTCTTGGTTTTCAGGAGCGATTGTATCTATAAAATGCATGATTTTGAGACCGATCATGGCTTACGGCCATACTACGCTGAGAACGCCCGATCTCGGAAGCTAAGCAGGGTCGGGCCTGGTTAGTACTTGGATGGGAGACCGCCTGGTAATACCAGGTGCTGTAAGCTTTTTTTTTTTTTTCTCCACTTCAATTGTTAAAGCAAATTTTGACAACACCCATTACGTATGGCATTCGGAAACTGCAAGCCGAGTTTAAACTCCGACATTGAAATTATAACCCGAGTTTCAAACCTATATTGTGTGGCGTCATCCATAGCATTGTAGTTCACGTCTTTTACCGCTAGAGAGCAGACTATGTACAGTGAATAAAGAGGCTGGCTCCCTGTGAACTCAAAGCAGCAGTCTTTATTTGTAAAAGAAACCAAAACAACACATTGCGCTTCCGTGTAGGGTTTTTCCACTTTTCATGACATTTACTTTGATACAGCAAAATGCAGGTCGCAATGGCAAATTTGTGCTACCACATAAAAAGCTGTCAATAACTTTTCATGATAGCCATCAGAGGCGTAGCCAAGCCGGGGCGAGCCGGGGCGGTGCCCCGGTTAGGACTCCCTGCGCCCCGGTTGAAAAAAATCGAGCTTTTTCGATTCTTCATTTTCATGCCGTTTTTTTCTTTCGGTCTTGCGCGAATGTGCTTGCGCTATTCTATGTGCGCGATGTTATCCATTCACCGTTTGCCTCCCGGACCCGGATGTTGTTTTAGCGATCAGCGAACGGCGTGGGTGATGTTCGATTTTTTTTCCTGTGGGCGTGCGCCCCTACTGGAAAAATTCCTGGCTACGCCTCTGATAGCCATGTTTCCATGAAACGCCGTCTTGGTTTTCAGGGGCGATTGTATCTATAAAATGCATGATTTTGAGATCGCTCATGGCTTACGGCCATACTACCCTGAGAACGCCCGATCTCGTCCGATCTCGGAAGCTAAGCAGGGTCGGGCCTGGTTAGTACTTGGATGGGAGACTGCTTGGGAATACCAGGTGCTGTAACCCAACAACCGGGCCGCGTACCGGTCCGTGGGTCACTTGGTACCGGGCCGCCAAGCCGCAAAGGGGAAAAAAAATATATATAAAAAAGAGCTCGGTGATCCCACTAATTCAACGTTTTATTTTTATGTGGTTTATATTTGTTTTTATGCCAGTCGTATCATTTTATTTCATCCTATTTATATATATAAATATTTAAATAATAAATATATAGTAAATATATTTATTTATATAAAGGCCGGTCCGCGAAAATATTTCTGACACGTAACCGGTCCGTGGTGCAAAAAAGGTTGGGGACCACTGGTGTAGGGTATTTCCACTTTTCATGACATTTACTTTGATACAGCAAAATGCAGGTCGCAATGGCAAATTTGTGCTACCACATAAAAAGCTGTCAATAACTTTTCATGATAGCCATGTTTCCATTAATCGCCAATTCTTGGTTTTCAGGGCAGGGCCGGTTCTAGGAATGCACATAAGAGGGGGCAGTCAGAAATGTGAAGGGGGCATGTTCTTTTTTTCTTTTTTCTTTACACATTTTTAACACTGTTAGTGTTTTCTTCACGGCAGTTGTTAGCTGTGTGTCCAGATCTCAACCTGGAGAAGTGGATTGCACTCTGTCAGGCCTCTACACTAAGACCTGTCCAGCTTGGGTGTCCCACCTGAAGATTAAGGCTTCTGCTGGTATTGCTCTTAGGGTCACTGAGGCACGCAAACCCCCTGACCACAATAAGGTGGCAATCTCTCCGGGGGGGAACATATAATATGAATGTTATATTAACTATTATTTGAGTTGTCGTTAATCATTAGTTATATCACGGGTCATTACGACGAGTTTGGTGGAGTTTTACTGCTTCTTCCAACTCCTACCGCGCTGACTGTAACTTGACACTCTCTGGCTGCGTCTTGCCTCATTTGCATACACACAGTGATTGGATATTTACGGAGGGGCGCGGAGTCCTGACAGCAGGCTGTGTGAGAACACACACTGCACCGACATGAGAGAAGAGAGGGGGCTCATTAACGTGTGTTTCTATCAGCGGATTTTTCACTTCTAAAAGTTTGTTTCGAGGGGGCAGGACATCTGTTTAAGGGGGCGTTGCCCCCTCTTGCCCCTGCGTAGAGCCGGCACTGGTGGGGATGCTCATGATGTCCAATCGGGCAGCCTGGCCCACGCAGACAGAATCTGAAGCAGAAAATGAAGCAGAAGAGGGAGTTGAAGGAGAACTTGAAGTTGAAGCAGAAAATGAAGCAGAAGAGGGAGTTGAAGGAGAACTTGAACTTGAAGCCGAAACTGAAGTTGAAGGAGAATCAAGGCTCTGAAGCAGCGCCGGGTATTATTCAGGTCTCTGCAAATGGGCCAGTGGTGAGTAGATGCGGGTCAGGGGTACCTGGCCGGCTTATAAAGCCGAGCAGGTAAGCTCACGCGCAGTCACGCACCGAAGCGCAAAGGTGGCGCAGCGGAGCGCGCTGCCCCATGCAACAGCTGCTGTCGCCCTTTGACAAAACACCCGCAAGCCGTGGAGCAGGACTTTCTGATGTCATTTTAAAGCTTTGCCCGAGGGCAGCGCCTCGCTCGCCCCGTTTTCGTCACGGCTTTCAACGAAGGCGGAGAGTGTGCGAGCATTTGGTGGCAAAAAGAAGCGGGAGGAAGCATTTGCGCTGATCTAGTCCTGTCCCGAATACAACCAAAGTTTCAATGCCAGACACGCAATCTACATAGTCCTATATACCACTGCAAGGTCCAGAAATGTATGAAAATTAAGTTGAATCAAAGGTTTAGAAATGTATCAAAACAAAGCTGATTTGTTAAAATATATATTGACATTTGTGTTTGAAAATTACTTCTACTTTTACTCATTCACTTGCAACCGCCAAAACTGCTAGCACCTGATTGGAATGCTAATACCTTTATTTTTGTGTGTTCCTCGGAGCTAGCTGAACGCCAGCCGCCTGTCGCGCGCCCACCGCCGCCGCCGTAAGACCACCAAGATGCTGGTGACGGTAGTGCCCGTCAGCTGGCTGCCGCTGCACGCCTTCCAGCTTGCCGTGGACATGGACGACTTCAAGCTGCTCTTCAGCGCCTTCCACGTGGTGGCCATGTCCTTGTCATGTGACCTTCGTCAACCCCATTCTCTATGGCTGGATGAACAGCAACTACAGGAGCGCCTTCCTTGACGTCTGCACGTGCTACAGGCCCTTTAACATCCACAAAAAGATGAACAAAATGGCCCCTGCCCCAGCTTACAAGTTTTAAGATCCTACTTAGCATTAGCATCAAATTAGCTTCATGAATAAAAAACTGAGGATGTCTTTGCAATTTTATTGAACACACATAATCATAACATTGGAGTACATCATGGGAAACAAAGGTCAAGGGTCAAACAAAGGGACAAACTGCTTAGGTTCAAATCTTCAAGCCAAACCTCGATTAAATAGAAGACACTCAAAAACATTTTTTTTTTTTTTAGGGGCCATAAGCCCCAGACGGCGGCGGCGGCGGCGGCGGATATATAGATAGATATTTTGATAGATAATTACAATTCAAAAGGTAAAATTCATAACAGGTCACTCAAAAACATTTTTTTTTAGGAGCCATAAGCTCCAGATGGCGGCAGTGGATAGATACATAGATACTTTATACATATATAGATATTGTATAACACAAAAGGAATACCATTTTTTTTCTAGATTTTTTTGCAGTTGGTTAACTGGATAGCTGCTGTAATTTTTTTTTTTTTTTTTTTTTCTCCTCACTCAGCTTTTCTCCTGAACCTCAGTAAGTGCTTTGAGGTGTCAAGAAAACATGCACAAACTTAGCTTATCGGGCAGCGCACGGTACGAGACCGCCGCTGTTGGGTTGTCGTAGTTTTTGCGGCTCAGGTGGGCGGCGCCGTCGCCAGGCGGACAACCTTCAGCGACACGTCGCCATGCAGTCGCAGCAGCGTGATGTCTGCCAGTCGGAGGTGGCGCTGGTAGGCGTAGTGCAGCCGGTGGCCCCCGGCCAAAACGCGGAAGACGTGCTGGGCGCAGCTGATGACGATCTGAACGAGAGAGGCAATTAGGCGGGGGGCACTGGCGAGTGCGCGGCATGGAGCGTTACCTTGAAGTCCACTCCAGGTTGCAGGGGGATACGGGCAACGTGCAGCTGGTTTAGCTGCTGCTGGTCCGGGTCGCTGTACAGTTGGGAGCTCAGCGTGACGGTTTGGGTCTCGGCGTCCAGCTTGAGCTGCAGGATGGATTGGTCGTCGGCGTTGAGCAAGCTGGCTTGGAAGCTGCGAGCGAGACACACACACACACACACACACACACACACACACATGCACACACACACAGGCGTTGGCGCTTTCCCCAAACGATTGCCTTCTTTACCCTGGTGTACCTCTTGGTCTTGTCGTTGCCCTGCCCTTTGATGGTGATGGTACTTCCCACCTGAAGACCTTTCATCATTTCCAGGACAAGGTCTTTGCACTGCATTGGGCATACGCAACGGTATATTGCAATCCACGCATTTGGCCACAAAATCAAGAAGCAAGCGGCTAAAGCGTAGGTGTCAAACTCAAGGCCCGGGGGCCAAATCAGGCCCGCCATGTCGACTCCCATGATTTTTGCTAAAACCAATTTTGTGTGACTTTTTTTTTTTAATGATTTGTATTCATCCTTTCCATAGTAATTTGAACAATAACTGAAGAAAATATTTCATATAAAATACAGCCCTCTGAGGGATGCCACAAGGACAAAGTGGCCCGCGATAAAAATGAGTTTGACAACCCTGGGCTAAAGCGTTTGCGTGCCACTCACAGTTCCAGTCGACACCATGGACAAGGCCTTGGAATCGCCGCTTTCCGTCTCGGGCTCTCCAGCGGCGATGGTGTAATGCGCTTTGGGCATCTTGCACACGAAGCGATTGAGCTGCGTGCACAACATCCGCATCCAGCGTCCCGCCTGAAAGACAAAAGGGGTGGGTGGGTGTGTGGGTGGCTGCCGGTGGAGGCGTAGCCGTGCATGCCTGCAAGCTCACCTGGTAAGCCGCCGCAACGCAGTTGTCGTCCAAGGGGAGCTCGTTGTTGGGCTCTCCGGCAGCCCAGAAGGTCAAGGGTTAGGTCAAGGGCGGCGGTCTGACCACACGAACATGCCGGGAACAGCCAGGTCATTGAGTCCGGTCCACGTGTCGCTGTCATCTGCAGAGGAAGGGCGTGACATCACATCTCCGAACATACGAGGCGAGGCGAGGCAGCGTACCAAAGTACAAAGTCGTCTTCAGCCACTCCTGCTCCACTAGGGAACCCACGGACACCAGCTGGGCGCCAGAAGTCCCGCAGGCGTGCTGAGCGTCGGCCCAGGTCTTCTTGTCCTCAAAAATGTTGTAGCAAAAGCCGGCAAACTCCTCCCACTCAGGTCCCAAGCATCTCATCTCTGCCCATGAGACATCGCCAGGTGTCACGCACAAGTTTGACGCCACGGCGCTTCGGCAACTCACCTCCGTCGGCAAACGTGAAAGCCAAAGGCCCCTCTTGGTTCAATCTGCGGATCGATGCCGGCGCTCGCGTTAAGCCGGCGTCTGTCATCAGAGCGCGCGCTGAAAGCGGGCCACTCACTGTTTGGAGAGGATTCCGTTCTGTTTGGATGCTTTGAAGCTCTTCTCCGGCGGCGCTTTCAGCAAGGTGCACTGTCCTCCAGTCTTGTCAGCGATGACGCCGGCGTGAATGGCGGCGGCGCAGATGTGAGACTCCTGCGCTCACGCAAAGCGCCGCGTCAGAGCCCAGGAAGGCGAGTGGCGGGCGGCGCCGTCACGTACCTCTTTGTACACCCACGTGCCGTAGACTTGGTGGTCCAATTTGGCGCAACCCGGCGGACAGAAGACCCTGCGGACGACACGGCCGTTGCGAGACTCGCACTTGATTGGAAAGCTCGGACCACTCACGTAGTGGGCTGCTTGTCTAAGGCGACATTGACGAACTGCTCGTCGCAGCTGATCACATCTGCGGACGCGAGAGTCACAGTTGGTTTTCCTTTTTGACGGTGAGCGCAGCGCCGGCAGCTCGCCTATTGTCAAGCGTGCATCCCAAGACGTCAAAGCGGAGGCCGACGTTCCATTGGTAATCCAGTGGCAGGATGCGGATGAACTGGGCTAGCATGGGCTCCATCAGGGTTTGAGTCGCTCCGGGGGAAAGCTGGCGAGAAAGACAAGAGTGAGAGAGCGAGAGAGACAGACAGACAGACAGACAGACAGACAGACAGACAGACAGACAGACAGAAAGACAGACAGACAGACGAGATGGAGAGGAATAGAGAGAGAGAGAAAGAAAGAGAAAGAGGAAAAGAGAGAAAGAGAGCAAGGGAAAGAGAAGCAGGGGAGAGACGGAGCAAGAAAAAGAGAGAAAGAGAAATGGAGAGAGGAAAAAGAGAGAGAGAGAAGAGAGATGGAGAGAGACAGAACGAGGGAAAGAGGGAAAGAGAGAAAGAGAGCAAGGGAAAGGGAGACAGGAGAGAGACGGAGCGAGAAAAAGAGGGAAAGAGAAAAGGAGACAGGGAGAAAGAGAAAAGGAGAGATAGGAAAAAGAGAGAGAGGAGAGAGAGAGAGAGAGAGAGAGAGAGAGAGAGAGAGAGAGAGAGAAAGAGAAAAGGTGAAAAAGAGAAAGAGGAAAAAGAAAGACAGAGAGGAGAGAGAGAGAGAGAGAGAGAGAGAGAGAAAGAGAGAGAGAAAGAGAAAATGAGAGAGGGAGAAAGAAATGGAGAGAGAGGAAAAAGAGAGAGAGAGAGAGAGAGAGAGAGAGAGAGAGAGAGAGAGAGAGAGAGAGAGAGAGAGAGAGAGAGAGAGAGGAGAGAGAGTGGAGCAAGTTGGCTCGCGGCTGCCCACTCACTATCTGGGAGTGGTCGGTCCAGTCCTGTCCGTCCAAACTATGGGTCATCTTAAGAGGGAAAGAGGGAAAGAGAGAAAGAGAGCAAGGGAAAGGGAGACAGGAGAGAGACGGAGCGAGAAAAAGAGGGAAAGAGAAAAGGAGACAGGGAGAAAGAGAAAAGGAGAGATAGGAAAAAGAGAGAGAGGAGAGAGAGAGAGAGAGAGAGAGAGAGAGAGAGAGAGAGAGAGAAAGAGAAAAGGTGAAAAAGAGAAAGAGGAAAAAGAAAGACAGAGAGGAGAGAGAGAGAGAGAGAGAGAGAGAAAGAGAGAGAGAAAGAGAAAATGAGAGAGGGAGAAAGAAATGGAGAGAGAGGAAAAAGAGAGAGAGAGAGAGAGAGAGAGAGAGAGAGAGAGAGAGAGAGAGAGAGAGAGAGAGAGAGAGGAGAGAGAGTGGAGCAAGTTGGCTCGCGGCTGCCCACTCACTATCTGGGAGTGGTCGGTCCAGTCCTGTCCGTCCAAACTATGGGTCATCTTAAACCTGGACCAGTGCCTGGAAGAGGCCCAAGGACACATCTGGATCTCCATCCCGGTCACTTTTTTCATCTCCTCTAAGTCCACCTCGATCCAGCTGTCCATAGCTGAGGGAAGGAAGGAGAAGCCAGATTTTGTGTGTGTGTGTGTGTGTGTGTGTGTGGCGGTGTCAGAGTTCTCCACGTACGCTTCAACGGTTTCCAGCAACTTTTCCCATTGAGGCAAGCCTTGTCGGGGCCGAATACGCTCAATGAGGAGGAGGCTCTCAGCTTCAACTTTTTCAGGCTGCCTTGGGTGTTGCCTAAACTGTGAAAACACTCTTTGGACAAATGTTATTCAGGGCCTCATTGGCTTACCTGGTTTGTGCATGGACACCCGCAGCAGTAAAGGCAGCGCGGCGGCGGCACACAACAATTCATTTGGCAAAGACGAGACGACACCTACCGTCCGTTTCGCAGGTGTAGACCATCTGGAGGTATTTGGAGACCTCGGGGCAGGGGTCCTCCTTCATGGGCTTGACGAGGCACTGGTGGCAGTTGTCGCACTCTTTCCTGTAGTGAAGGAGGGCACCTTCCACCGTACATTTGGCTGCGAGAGGGCACCAAGTTGACACATCAGCTAAAGGACGGCCGACAGTCGGCGGGGCCTCCTACCGTCTGAGCCGCGTTGGGCCGAGCAGACGTTGCTGCTCCTCCGTCCGTAGAAGGCCGACTGGATGCGCATGACTCTGTCTTCGGGGCAAATGGCTCGGTTGTCGGCGTTCTCGCATATCTCTTGCTTGAGGAAACCTGCGGGCGGGCGGGGGCGAGGCAGGGCAGGTTAATTAGTTCTGGCGGCCATCTTTGCAAGCGGCAATTTCTTACCGGCGTGAGGCAGCGGAGCTTGTTGCGCTGTCGCCGCTGCAAGACCAAAGGCAAACGTCAGCACGCCTTGAGATAGAGGGTCGCGGCCCGTCCCACCCCGCCCCGCCCCGCCCTCCTACCTCTTCTCTTGCAGATGTAGCCTCTCTTGATCTCGCACACGTCAAATTTCCAGTCGCCGTTGTCAATGAGAAAGGAAAGGCAGCGTCCCCCAACTTTGTCGCCATGGTGACCTGCAAGGGGGCCAACAGAGACTAAGCGCTAAGTTCCTGAATGGGAACATGAGCGTGGCTCGCCACAAACCGGCGCTCAGGTGGACGTAGCTGAACGGGGAGCCGTCGGCCCACCGGCCGCCGCTCTCGGCGAAGGGGGCGTCGGCGTCCAGCCACAGCGAGGGAGTGGTGAGCACGGCCTTGCTGTGACCTTTGGATCAAAGTTTCCACATGGTAGCGCCAAAACACAAGTGCAGACATTAAGACTGCGCACGCACACACACACACACACACACACCGTGCACAAAGGCCTGCTCGTGAGAGTCCGTGATAGTGAGCAGATGGGCATCGTGGAGGTTGCAGTCGTCGCGCGCCTCCTACCAGCTTTCAGCTGGTTCCCTCTCATCAGGTAGCAGAAGTCATTGGCGGGGTTGTCCAGCCACTCCCAGCCGCATTTGTCGCTCCAGCCTGCAAGGCACAAGTGGTGAGAATCGCCGCGGATGGCGCACGGGCGGGAACACGTGCCGCCGGCCCCTGACCCACCTGGGAGCGGCGGAGGAGGACTGGTGGACTTGGCTGCAAGGGAGAGCAAATGAGAACAAGCATGAGCGTAAACAAAAAGTGCCCGGTGGTGACAGCGCGCGGCCTGCGCACCTTTTTGACAGATCTAGTTCCGCGCGAGGCTGCCGCCGAGGGTATAGGTCAGTCCAAGGTCCGACAGAGCACCGCAGGTTTCTTTATTTGGAAAACCTGGTTCCCACAAGATGAGGTCCTGTGGACGACATTGGTGACATGTGCTCAGCGTGTTGCCCTTATGCTTTCCTCACTCTCTGGACAACATTCTACTATCACTGTCATCATCTCGCAATTTGGCCAAAGGTTTCTTCTGAAAGGTGAACATTGAAAATAAGCAGTTTGCTTCACCATGTCGGAACAGTTTGTAAGCCTTTTTTCGTCACACTTCGCTTTTGATCACCAAATGATTCCCGAGCGCGGCACCGCTGCTGCTTACTGCTCCCCTCTCCCCCAGGGGATGGATTAAAATTACACGGGGATGGGTTAAATGCAGAGGACAAATTTCACCACACCCAGATGTGTGTGTGACGATCATTGGGACTTTAACTTTAACTTAACTTTTTGCATCCTTGCCAACTCCAAACTTACCGTGAGTGTGTTACTTACTGAAGACGTTTTGTCAGTCCACTCAAACTTGTCCGATGTTTTATGCATCCCGCCTGTGTGATCTTGCAGAGGGAGAACTCAGCTTTAATGCAAGAAGAGCACCCAAAACGTGATGGTGGCCCTTGGTGCTCACCCAGCATCCATTATATTAAAGTTTTTTTTTACAACACCCATCACGAATGGCATTCGGAAACAGCAAGCCTAGTTTAAACTCCGACATTGAAACTATAACACGAGTTTGAAACCTATATTATGTGGTGACATCAATAGCATTGTAGTTCACGTTTTTACCGCTAGAGGGAAGACTATGTACAGTGAATAAAGAGCATGGCTCCCTGTGAACTCAAAGCAGCAGTCTTTACTTGTAAAAGAACCCAACACAACACATTGCGCTTCCATGTCGTGTTTTTACCTTTTTCAAGACATTTATTTTGATACAACAAAATGCAGGTTGTTTCCATAAAAAAACAAAAGTCTTGGAAGAAAGCCTGTTTGGGACCTGGTTGTAAAAAACAAGGGAAGGGAGACCGTCAGGGAATACCAGGTGCTGAAAGCCTTTTTTTTTCTTCCCACGTCAATTGTGAAAGGAAACTTTTACAACAGCCATCAAGTACCGCCGCTGCTTGGCATGGTTTCAGGGGCGACTGTGTCTATAAAATGCACAATTCTGAGTCACGTCACGGCTTACGGACATACTACCCTGAGAACGCCCGATCTCGTCCGATCTCGGAAGCTAAGCAGGGTCGGGCCTGGTTAGTACTTGGATGGGAGACCGCCTGGGAATACCAGGAGCTGTAAGCTTTTTCATTTTTATGTGCACTTCAATCGTTTAAGCAAATTTTTTTTTACAACACCCATCACGAATGGCATTCGGAAACAGCAAGCCTAGTTTAAACTCCGACATTGAAACTATAACACGAGTTTAAAACCTATATTATGTGGTGACATCCATAGCATTGTAGTTCACGTTTTTACCGCTAGAGGGAAGACTATGGACAGTGAATAAAGACCATGGCTCCCTGTGAACTCAAAGCAGCAGTCTTTACTTGTAAAAGAACCCAACACAACACATTGCGCTTCCATGTCGTGTTTTTACCTTTTTCCATCCATCCATCCATCTTCTTCCGCTTATCCGGGGTCGGGTCGCGGGGGCAGCAGCTTCAGGAGGGACTCCCAGACTTCCCTCTCCCCAGCCACTTCATCTAGCTCATCCCGGGGGATCCCAAGGCGTTCCCAGGCCAGCCGAGAGACATAGTCTCTCCAGCGCGTCCTGGGTCGTCCCCGGGGTCTCCTACCGGTGGGACATGCCCGGAACACCTCCCCAGGGAGGCGTCCAGGAGGCATCCTGATGAGATGCCCGAGCCACCTCATCTGGCTCCTCTCAACGTGGAGGAGTAGCGACTCTACTCCGAGTCTCTCCCGGATGACCGAACTTCTCACCCTATCTCTAAGGGAGAGCCCGGACATCCTGCGGAGAAAACTCATTTCGGCCGCTTGTATCCGGGATCTCGTTCTTTCGGTCACGACCCATAGCTCGTGACCATAGGTGAGGGTAGGAGCGTAAATCGACCGGTAAATTGAGAGCTTTGCCTTTTGGCTCAGCTCTCTCTTTACCACGACGGACCGGTACAGAGTCCGCATTACTGCCGAAGCTGCACCGATCCGCCTGTCGATCTCGCGCTCCATCCTCCCCTCACTCGTGAACAAGACCCCAAGATACTTAAACTCCTCCACTTGGGGCAGGATCTCATCCCCGATCCGGAGAGGGCATTCCACCCTTTTCCGATCGAGGACCATGGACTCGGATTTGGAGGTGCTGACCCTCATCCCGACCGCTTCACACTCGGCTGCGAACCGCTCCAGTGAGAGCTGGAGATCACGGCCTGAAGAAGCCAACAGCACAACGTCGTCTGCAAAAAGCAGAGACGCGATGCTGAGGTCCCCAAACCGGACACCCTCAACGCCTCGGCTGCACCTAGAAATTCTGTCCATAAAAATTATGAACAGAATCGGTGACAAAGGGCAGCCTTGGCGGAGTCCAACCCTCACTGGGAACGAATCCGACTTACTGCCGGAAATGCGGACCAAACTCTGGCAACGGTGATACAGGGACCGAACCGCCCTTATCAGTTGGCTCGGTAGCCCGTACTCCCGAAGCACCCCCCACAGAACCTCCCGAGGGACACGGTCGAACGCCTTCTCCAAGTCCACAAAACACATGTGGACTGGTTGGGCGAACTCCCATGCACCCTCGAGGATCCTGTTGAGGGTGAAGAGCTGGTCCACTGTTCCACGGCCAGGACGAAAGCCACACTGTTCCTCCTGAATCCGAGGTTCGACCTCCCGACGGACCCTCCTCTCCAGCGCCCCTGAATAGACCTTACCAGGGAGGCTGAGGAGTGTAATTCCCCTGTAATTGGAACACACCCTCCGGTCCCCCTTCTTAAAGAGGGAAACCACCACCCCAGTCTGCCAATCCAGAGGCACTGTCCCCGATGTCCACGCGATGCTGTAGAGACGTGTCAGCCATGACAGCCCCACAACATCCAGAGCCCTTAAGAAATCCGGGCGGATCTCATCCACCCCCGGGGCCTTGCCACCGAGGAGTTTTTTAACTACCTCAGTGACTTCAACCCCAGAGATTGGAGAGTCCGCCTCAGAGTCCCCAGGCCCTGCTTCCACAATGGAAGGCGTGTCGGTGGAATTGAGGAGGTCTTCGAAGTATTCTCCCCACCGACACACGACGTCCCGAGTCGAGGTCAGCAGCACGCCATCTCCACTGTAAACAGTGTTGACGTTGCACTGCTTCCCCCTCCTGAGACGCCGGATGGTGGACCAGAATTTCCTCGAAGCCGTCCGGAAGTCATTCTCCATGGCCTCGCCAAACTCCTCCCACGCCCGGGTTTTTGCCTCAGCAACCGCCGAAGCCGCGTTCCGCTTGGCCACCCGGTACCTGTCAGCTGCCTCCGGAGTCCCGCAGGCCAAAACGGCCCGATAGGACTCCTTCTTCAGCTTGACAGCATCCCTTACCGCCGGTGTCCACCAGCGGGTTCGGGGATTGCCGCCATGACAGGCACCAATGACCTTACGGCCACAGCTCCGGTCGGCCGCCTCAACAATGGAGGCGCGGAACAAGGTCCACTCGGACTCAATGTCCCCCGCCTCCCCCGGGACGTGGGAAAAGCTCTGCCGGAGGTGGGAGTTGAAGCTCTTCCTGACAGGGGATTCCGCCAGACGTTCCCAGCAGACCCTCACAGAACGTTTGGGTCTGCCAGGTCGGACCGGCATCTTCCCCCACCATCGGAGCCAACCCACCACCAGGTGGTGATCAGTTGACAGCTCCGCCCCTCTCTTCGCCCGAGTGTCCAAAACATGCGGCCGCAAATCCGATGACACGACTACAAAGTCGATCATCGAACTGCGGCCTAGGGTGTCCTGGTGCCAAGTGCACACATGGACACCCTTATGTTTGAACATGGTGTTCATTATAGAAAATCCGTGTCGAGCACAGAAGTCCAATAATAGAACACCGCTCGGGTTCAGATCGGGGGGGCCGTTCCTCCCAATCACGCCCTTCCAGGTCTCACTGTCATTGCCCACGTGAGCATTGAAGTCACCCAGTAGAACGATGGAGTCCCCAGAAGGAGCGCCCTCCAGCACTTCCTCCAAGGACTCCAAAAAGGGTGGGTACTCTGAGCTGCCGTTTGGTGCATAGACACAAACAACAGTCAGGACCCGTCCCCCCACCCGAAGGCGGAGGGAGGCTACCCTCTCGTTCACCGGGGTGAACCCCAATGTGCAGGCGCCCAGCCGGGGGGCAATAAGTATACCCACACCTGCTCGACGCCTCTCACCGTGGGCAACTCCAGAGTGGAAGAGAGTCCAGCCCCTCTCGAGAGGGCTTGTACCGGAACCCAAAATGTGCGTGGAGGCAAGTCCGACTATATCTAGTCGGAACTTTTCTGCCTCGCACACCAGCTCGGGCTCCTTTCCAGCCAGAGAGGTGACATTCCATGTCCCAAGAGCCAGCTTCTGCAGCCGGGGATCAGACCGCCAAGGTCCCTGCCTTTGGCCGCCGCCCAGCTTGCAATGCACCCGACCCCTTTGGCCCCTCCCACAGGTGGTGAGCCCATGGGAAGGGGGACCCACGTTTCCTTTTCGGGCTGAGCCCGGCCGGGCCCCATGGGCGAAGGCCCGGCCACCAGACGCTCGCCTTCGAGCCCCGCCTCCAAGCCTGGCTCCAGAGGGGGGCCCCGGTGACCCGCATCCGGGCGAGGGAAAACGTGATCCATTAATTTTTTTCATCATAAGGGGCTGATGATTTACCTTTTTCAAGACATTAATTTTGATACAGCAAAATGCAGGTCGCAACGGCAAATTCGTGCTACCGCATAAAAAGCTGTCAATAACTTTTCACGATAGCCATGTTTCCATAAAACACCAAAAGTCTTGGAAGAAAGCCTGTTTGGGACCTGGTTGTAAAAAAAAAAGGGAAGGGAGCAGGGCCGGTTCTAGGAATGCACATAAGAGGGGGCAGTCAGAAATGTGAAGGGGGCATGTTCTTTTTTTCTTTCTTTTTTTTTACACATTTTTAACACTGTTAGTGTTTTCTTCACGGCAGTTGTTAGCTGTGTGTCCAGATCTCAACCTGAAGAAGTGGATTGCACTCTGTCAGGCCTCTACACTAAGACCTGTCCAGCTTGGGTGTCCCACCTGAAGATTAAAGCTTCTGCTGGTATTGCTGTTAGGGTCACTGAGGCACGCAAACCCCCTGACCACAATAAGGGGGCAATCTCTCAGGGGGGGGAACATATAATATGAATGTTATATTAACTATTATTTGAGTTGTCGTTAATCATTAGTTATATCACGGGTCATTACGACGAGTTTGGTGGAGTTTTTACTGCTACTTCCAACTCCTACCGCGCTGACTGTAACTTGACACTCTCTGGCTGCGTCTTGCCTCATTTGCATACTCACAGTGATTGGATGTTTACGGAGGGGCGCGGAGTCCTGACAGCAGGCTGTGTGAGGGAGGACACACACTGCACCGACATGAGAGAAGAGAGGGGGCTGATTAACGTGTGTTTCTATCAGCGGATTTTTCACTTCTAAAAGTTTGATTTGAGGGGGCAGAACATCTGTTTAAGGGGGCGTTGCCCCCTCTTGCCCCTGCGTAGAGCCGGCACTGGTGGGGATGCTCATGATGTCCAATCGGGCAGCCTGGCCCACGCAGACAGAATCTGAAGCAGAAAATGAAGCAGAAGAGGGAGTTGAAGGAGAACTTGAAGTTGAAGCAGAAAATGAAGCAGAAGAGGGAGTTGCCCCCTCTTGCCCCTGCGTAGAGCCGGCACTGGAAGGGAGACCGTCAGGGAATACCAGGTGCTGAAAGCCTTTTTTTTTTTTTTTTTTTTCCACGTCAATTGTGAAAGGAAACTTTTACAACAGCCATCAAGTACCGCCGCTGCTTGGCATGGTTTCAGGGGCGACTGTGTCTATAAAATGCACAATTCTGAGTCACGTCACGGCTTACGGCCATACTACCCTGAGAACGCCCGATCTCGTCCGATCTCGGAAGCTAAGCAGGGTCGGGCCTGGTTAGTACTTGGATGGGAGACCGCCTGGGAATACCAGGTGCTGTAAGCTTTTTCTTTTTTATGTGCACTTCAATCGTTTAAGCAATTTTTTTTTACAACACCCATCACGAATGGCATTCGGAAACAGCAAGCCTAGTTTGAAATCCGACATTGAAACTATAACACGAGTTTGAAACCTACATTGTGTGGTGACAGCCATAGCATTGTAGTTCACGTTTTTACCGCTAGAGGGCAGACTATGTACAGTGAATAAAGAGCATGGCTCCCTGTGAACTCAAAGCAGCAGTCTTTACTTGTAAAAGAACCCAGCACAACACATTGCGCTTCCATGTAGTGTTTTTACCTTTTTCATGACATTTATTTTGATACAGCCAAATGCAGGTTTTGTGCACTTCACTTTTCCGTTAGGCATTCGTGTAGAACCCTATTCCAGTTACGGCCAGATTGTTTTAGACTAGTGGTCCCCAACCTTTCTTGCGCCACGGACCGGCTACGCGTCAGAAATATTTTTGCGGACCTGCCTTTATATAATGAAACAATACATTTATATAAATAAATAATACATTTATAATAAATTGATCAATACGATTAAATAAAATGGTACGACTGGCATAAAACCAAATATAATTCACATAAAAATAAAACTCACCATTACGTTGAATTATTGGGAGCACCGAGCTCGTTTCTCAGAAACGAGCCGGTCCCATCCAGGCGTAATCGGAGACAATGACACCTGAAGTGGTTAAGGTTTGTCTTTTAATTCAGGATTCTTGGTCTCCATGTGCCGAAGCAGTTTTGAAGGCTTCGTTGCCTCGTTAGCGAGCCTGTCGCCACATATGCCGAGTGCGCTTGGCGCGTCAGAGTTACCTGTGGCAATAAATCCATATTTTAAGTAGGACTCCAGAAATGTTCTTTTAAATGCAGCTTTCCTTTTCTTCGAGGTGGTAGCAGCCTCTTCTTCAGTCTCCTCATTGGTTTTTTTCCCTTTCCGAAGAAGCTTACCAAACTTCTGTGTTTCTTACTCATTTTTGCTTGCCTCGCGGGATCGACTGGGGTGACATGTCACGTGACCGAGACGAGCGTCTAGTATCAAGAGACACAGCGATGAATGTAATTGGGAGAGAATTGCCAAATTTCTTATATTTTTCTAAATAAATTCTTACTCATTTTTGCTAGCTTTGCGGGCTCGACTGGGGAAACATGTCACGTGACCGGGACGAGTGTCTTGACCAGAATGAATTGATCGTCGATAAAATATATATATATATACAGTGCCTTGCGAAAGTATTCGGCCCCCTTGAACCTATCAACATTTCGCCACATTTCAGGCTTCAAACATAAAGATATAAAATTTTAATTTTCTGTCAAGAATCAACAAGTGGGACACAATCGTGAAGTGGAACGAAATTTATTGGATAATTTAAACTTTTTTAACAAATAAAAAACTGAAAAGTGGGGCGTGCAATATTATTCGGCCCCTTTACTTTCAGTGCAGCAAACTCACCCCAGAAGTTCAGTGAGGATCTTTGAATGATCCAATGTTGTCCTAAATGACTGATGATGATAAATAGAATGCACCTGTGTGTAATCAAGTCTCCGTATAAATGCACCTGCTCTTTGATAGTCTCAGGGTTCTGTTTAAAGCGCAGAGAGAACCATGAAGACAAAGGAACACACCAGGCATGTCCGAGATACTGTTGTGGAGAAGTTTAAAGCCGGATTTGGATACAAAAAGATTTCCCAAGCTTTAAACATCTCAAAGAGCACTGTGCAAGCAATTATATTGAAGTATCAGACCACTGCAAATCTACCAAGACCCGGCCGTCCCTCCAAACTTTCATCTCAAACAAGCAGAAGACTGATCAGAGATGCAGCCAAGAGGCCCATGATCACTCTGGATGAACTGCAGATAACTACAGCTGAGGTGGGAGAGTCTGTCCATAGGACAACAATCACTCGTGCACTGCACAAATCTGGCCTTTATGGAAGAGTGGCAAGAAGAAAGCCATTTCGCAAAGGTATCCATAAAGAGTCTCGTTTAAAGTTTGCCACAAGCCACCTGGGAGACACACCAAACATGTGGAAGAAGGTGCTCTGGTCAGATGAAACCAAAATCGAACCTTTTGGCCACAATGCAAAACGATATGTTTGGCGTAAAAGCAACACAGCTCATCACCCTGAACACACCATCCCCACTGTCAAACATGGTGGTGGCAGCATCATGGTTTGGGCCTGCTTTTCTTCAGCAGGGACAGGGAAGATGGCTAAAATTGATGGGAAGATGGGTGGCGCCAAATACAGGACCATTCTGGAAGAAAACCTGTTGGAGTCTGCAAAAGACCTGAGACTGGGACGGAGATTTATCTTCCAACAGGACAATGATCCAAAACATAAAGCCAAATCTACAATGGAATGGTTCACAAATAGACGTATCCAGGTGTTAGAATGGCCAAGTCAAAGTCCAGACCTGAATCCTATCGAGAATCTGTGGAAAGAGCTGAAGACTGCTGTTCACAAACGCTCTCCATCCAACCTCACTGAGCTCGAGCTGTTTTGCAAGGAAGAATGGGCAAGAATTCCAGTCTCTCGATGTGCAAAACTGATAGAGACATACCCCAAGCGACTTGCAGCTGTAATTGCAGCAAAAGGTGGCGCTACAAAGTATTAGCGCAAGGGGGCCGAATAATATTGCGCGCCCCACTTTTCAGTTTTTTATTTGTTAAAAAAGTTTAATCCATCCATCCATCTTCTTCCGCTTATCCGGGGTCGGGTCGCGGGGGCAGCAGCTTCAGGAGGGACTCCCAGACTTCCCTCTCCCCAGCCACTTCATCTAGCTCATCCCGGGGGATCCCAAGGCGTTCCCAGGCCAGCCGAGAGACATAGTCTCTCCAGCGCGTCCTGGGTCGTCCCCGGGGTCTCCTACCGGTGGGACATGCCCGGAACACCTCCCCAGGGAGGCGTCCAGGAGGCATCCTGATGAGATGCCCGAGCCACCTCATCTGGCTCCTCTCAACGTGGAGGAGTAGCGACTCTACTCCGAGTCTCTCCCGGATGACCGAACTCCTCACCCTATCTCTAAGGGAGAGCCCGGACATCCTGCGGAGAAAACTCATTTCGGCCGCTTGTATCCGGGATCTCGTTCTTTCGGTCACGACCCATAGCTCGTGACCATAGGTGAGGGTAGGAGCGTAAATCGACCGGTAAATTGAGAGCTTTGCCTTTTGGCTCAGCTCTCTCTTTACCACGACGGACCGGTACAGAGTCCGCATTACTGCCGACGCTGCACCGATCCGCCTGTCGATCTCGCGCTCCATCCTCCCCTCACTCGTGAACAAGACCCCAAGATACTTAAACTCCTCCACTTGGGGCAGGATCTCATCCCCGATCCGGAGAGGGCATTCCACCCTTTTCCGATCGAGGACCATGGACTCGGATTTGGAGGTGCTGACCCTCATCCCGACCGCTTCACACTCGGCTGCGAACCGCTCCAGTGAGAGCTGGAGATCACGGCCTGAAGAAGCCAACAGCACCACGTCGTCTGCAAAAAGCAGAGACGCGATGCTGAGGTCCCCAAACCGGACACCCTCAACGCCTCGGCTGCGCCTAGAAATTCTGTCCATAAAAATTATGAACAGAATCGGTGACAAAGGGCAGCCTTGGCGGAGTCCAACCCTCACTGGGAACGAATCCGACTTACTGCCGGAAATGCGGACCACACTCTGGCATCGGTGATACAGGGACCGAACCGCCCTTATCAGTTGGCTCGGTACCCCGTACTCCCGAAGCACCCCCCACAGAACCTCCCGAGGGACACGGTCGAACGCCTTCTCCAAGTCCACAAAACACATGTGGACTGGTTGGGCGAACTCCCATGCACCCTCGAGGATCCTGTTGAGGGTGAAGAGCTGGTCCACTGTTCCACGGCCAGGACGAAAGCCACACTGTTCCTCCTGAATCCGAGGTTCGACCTCCCGACGGACCCTCCTCTCCAGCACCCCTGAATAGACCTTACCAGGGAGGCTGAGGAGTGTAATTCCCCTGTAATTGGAACACACCCTCCGGTCCCCCTTCTTAAAGAGGGGAACCACCACCCCAGTCTGCCAATCCAGAGGCACTGTCCCCGATGTCCACGCGATGCTGTAGAGACGTGTCAGCCATGACAGCCCCACAACATCCAGAGCCCTTAAGAAATCCGGGCGGATCTCATCCACCCCCGGGCCTTGCCACCGAGGAGTTTTTTAACTACCTCAGTGACTTCAACCCCAGAGATTGGAGAGTCCGCCTCAGAGTCCCCAGGCCCTGCTTCCACAATGGAAGGCGTGTCGGTGGAATTGAGGAGGTCTTCGAAGTATTCTCCCCACCGACACACGACGTCCCGAGTCGAGGTCAGCAGCACGCCATCTCCACTGTAAACAGTGTTGACGTTGCACTGCTTCCCCCTCCTGAGACGCCGGATGGTGGACCAGAATTTCCTCGAAGCCGTCCGGAAGTCATTCTCCATGGCCTCGCCGAACTCCTCCCACGCCCGGGTTTTTGCCTCAGCAACCGCCGAAGCCGCGTTCCGCTTGGCCATCCGGTACCTGTCAGCTGCCTCCGGAGTCCCGCAGGCCAAAACGGCCCGATAGGACTCCTTCTTCAGCTTGACGGCATCCCTTACCGCCGGTGTCCACCAGCGGGTTCGGGGATTGCCGCCACGACAGGCACCAATGACCTTACGGCCACAGCTCCGGTCGGCCGCCTCAACAATGGAGGCGCGGAACAAGGTCCACTCGGACTCAATGTCCCCCGCCTCCCCCGGGACGTGGGAAAAGCTCTGCCGGAGGTGGGAGTTGAAGCTCTTCCTGACAGGGGATTCCGCCAGACGTTCCCAGCAGACCCTCACAGAACGTTTGGGTCTGCCAGGTCGGACCGGCATCTTCCCCCACCATCGGAGCCAACCCACCACCAGGTGGTGATCAGTTGACAGCTCCGCCCCTCTCTTCGCCCGAGTGTCCAAAACATGCGGCCGCAAATCCGATGACACGACTACAAAGTCGATCATCGAACTGCGGCCTAGGGTGTCCTGGTGCCAAGTGCACACATGGACACCCTTATGTTTGAACATGGTGTTCATTATTGAAAATCCGTGTCGAGCACAGAAGTCCAACAATAGAACACCGCTCGGGTTCAGATCGGGGGGGCCGTTCCTCCCAATCACGCCCTTCCAGGTCTCACTGTCATTGCCCACGTGAGCACTGAAGTCACCCAGTAGAACGACGGAGTCCCCAGAAGGAGCGCTCTCCAGCACTTCCTCCAGGGACTCCAAGAAGGGTGGGTACTCTGAGCTGCCGTTTGGTGCATAGACACAAACAACAGTCAGGACCCGTCCCCCCACCCGAAGGCGGAGGGAGGCTACCCTCTCGTTCACCGGGGTGAACCCCAATGTGCAGGCGCCCAGCCGGGGGGCAATAAGTATACCCACACCTGCCCGACGCCTCTCACCGTGGGCAACTCCAGAGTGGAAGAGAGTCCAGCCCCTCTCGAGAGGGCTTGTACCGGAACCCAAACTGTGCGTGGAGGCAAGTCCGACTATATCTAGTCGGAACTTTTCTGCCTCGCACACCAGCTCGGGCTCCTTTCCAGCCAGAGAGGTGACATTCCATGTCCCAAGAGCCAGCTTCTGCAGCCGGGGATCAGACCGCCAAGGTCCCTGCCTTTGGCCGCCGCCCAGCTTGCAATGCACCCGACCCCTTTGGCCCCTCCCACAGGTGGTGAGCCCATGGGAAGGGGGACCCACGTTTCCTTTTCGGGCTGAGCCCGGCCGGGCCCCATGGGCGAAGGCCCGGCCACCAGACGCTCGCCTTCGAGCCCCGCCTCCAGGCCTGGCTCCAGAGGGGGGCCCCGGTGACCCGCGTCCGGGCGAGGGAAAACGTGATCCATTCATTTTTATCATCATAAGGGGCTGATGAGCCGTGCTTTGTCTGGCCCCTCACCTAGGACCCGTTTGCCATGGGTGACCCTACCAGGGGCATGAAGCCCCAGACAACATGGCTCCTAGGATCATAGGGGCACGCAAACCCCTCCACCACGATAAGGTGACGACTCACGGAGGGGAAAAAGTTTAAATTATCCAATAAATTTTGTTCCACTTCACGATTGTGTCCCACTTGTTGTTGATTCTTGACATAAAATTAAACTTTTATATCTTTATGTTTGAAGCCTGAAATGTCGCGAAATGTTGAAAGGTTCAAATACTTTCGCAAGGCACTGTAAAACCATCTGTGTCACTCCAATTCATTAAATCCATCGATCGTCCTTTATGTCAACAATGGGTGCGCGCCGCTGACGGCGCTTGCACTTCAAAATATTCCACAGGCCCATATAACGATATATAAATGATATATCAAATAACCATTATATAAGCAATAATATTATCAAACCATCTGTGTCACTCCAAATCATTAAATCCATCGATCAAATTCCTCGTCCTTTGTCAACAACGCCGCGCGTGCGCCCTGACGTCAGCATCGTCATTATTCCACAGATCTAGTATATAATTATATTGTAGCGTTAACAAAGTACAAGGAAAGACGTGGGTTTGGTAAACGGCTCTTTATTTAACAAAACAAGAGTTCAACGAGCCAACTACTGAACTGTAACGATAAAAACATACAAGTTGCTACACGAAATAAAATATATCAAATAACTATAACATAAATAGTTCAGCACCACACGGCCCCAAGCACCGGCGTGGACTTCCAGGCAATGTTCCCTCTAAGCTGCAAGAAATCGTTGGACGTCCCATTAGCACCCCCCCCCCGAAGCGACCTGATGTTGCTCACTGTAGTACTCACTTTGCTCAGGGAGCTTGTGTCTATGCCGAGATACATGAAAAATTAGAGGGAACATTGCTTCCAGGCATGTGGCGGCGTGGACTTCCATCCCTGGAGGTGGCACTTCCAGCCACGGAGGTGGAAGAGAGCTCCATAGAATAAGACCGGGCGTGCGTAAAAGCCATGTCCGAGCCCCATCCACCGTCCCCGGACAGCCACCTGGCCGAGCACCGGCCCCCGACTTCCATCCACGGAGGTGAAAGAAAGCTCCGTAGAGTAGGACCGGGCGCGCGTAAAAGCCATGTCCGAGCCCCATCCACCGTCACCGGACAGCCACCCGGCCGAGCACCGGCCTCCGACTTTCCATCCAAGGAGGTGAAAGAGAGCTCCGTAGAGTAGCACCGGGCGTGCGTAGAAGCCATAATAGTTTTTCAAACCTTCTGTGTCACTCCAAATCATTAAATCCTTCAAACTCTTCGTCTTCCGTGTCACTTACAAACAAAGCCGCTAATGATGCCGGTAGTATGTGGGGGGGCCCTTCGTCATCTTCGTCATCCCATGATCAATCTTTGTCCTTTTTGTAAACAACCACCGCGCCACGCCGCGCCGCGCTGCTGACGTCACTTGAAATTCAAATTACAGTAATCCCTTGCTACATTGCGGTTCGTTTATCGCGGTTTCACTTTCTTTTTTTTTTTTTTTTTAATTTTTGAAAAGATATATATATATGTCGCTCCTCAGCATAAGTCGCCCTCCCACCCAAACTATGAAAAAAAACGCGACTTATAGTCCAAAAAATACAGTATACAGATTGCAAAGCAGTCGTGTGTTAGGAGGCCGCTGATTTGAAGACCTGCATGTTTCCAAGACCATGGACCGGTATGATTAGTTTGACATCTGTACTGTAGATTAAAAAACGACAACAGTGAAGGCTTACGATGTGGTGGCTGCGCTCAATGTTGACATTTCTTTCTGTTGTAGACTCTACACAAATGACAATGACAACGTTCAGTATGCTTCCTCGTGTGACTCGTGCAGAAAGCCCTCAGGAAGACTGCTCTGATAACTTGGTAAATAAAAAAAACCCTGTCTGTTCGTTCCTGTGCGATTGCTTCAAGTTCGAAATGTGCGACTGACATGAGATGCATCAAGGAAAAACTATTTTACAGATAGTCGTGTTTTTTTTCCCCATATTCATATTTCTTTTACAGAGTAATCCCAAGGTCTACAATGGGTGGTGCCTGATGTACATCAAGTTCATCTTTGTAGAAGCTGTTGGCGACACGCACAGAGGCCACGGATGATGAAACAAGGAACGCAATGGCTTTAAAATTAAAACGGGCTCCAGCGCTGAGTAGCAAAGGGGGCTATCAAAAGCCCACAAGAGAGTGATGTTTATATTGTTGTGTTTCGCCGAGCTGGTTGTTTAGTTTGATATGTCCTACATAAAATATGTAGTATATATTTATATTGTAATGTAGTAGTTTTGTTCTATTAAATAGCCCCCATGTTTTAATACTCTATGTATAATTTTACATTTTTAAACATATGATTTAAAAACAGTGCACATTTATATTTGTGATGTTGGATAATGTTTGAAAAAATGTTTTTATTTAGGTTCAATTATAATTTGGGTTAATTTTAACATCAAAAGGTGTATTTATATCTGCAGGTAACTGTATGTACTGTATGTAGGTATGACTGTTACTGAAACCTATTTCTGTATTAAAAAATGTAAAATTTCACACCCTGGACCATCACTAATCAAATACATTTTCACAACATCCTGGAATTACACAAAGGTAAGGATCACCGGTTAAATGCATTGAAGAGAACCTCAATGTTGAATAGACGTCTAGATGTTCAAATGATCACTAGCTATTAGCGCGATTAGCGCTAATAGCTATTAGCCATCATTCGAACGTCTAAAAAAAACTTTCACATATAGACGTCTAATAGACGTCTAATAGATGTCTATCCCGTAGACGCCTAAAAGTGTATTAGACGTCTTTTAGACGTCTGTGCTATAGACGTCTATGGCATAGACGTCTATATTTGTTACACTTTTAGACGACTTTTAGACGTGTTTTAGCCGAGACGTCTGGTTAGCATATAGACGTCTAATAGACGTCAAAATGCTCGCAGGGCACATACTTAAAAGAGGGAGCTGCCAGTGAAGATGATGTTGGCGAAGCGGCTCTTCATGAATAAGATCCTCAACATTATTTGTTTAATTATTAGTTCATATTATACTATTTTCACTTTATTTTTTTTCTCTTATTTCTTGTTACTGTTTAAACTGTGCAATTTTCTGTCAATTTATGCCTGAATTGTTTGTATTTGTGAATTTGGCAAGAAAGAAATACTTTTAGAACGTGACAATTTCGTGAGTGATTTGACAAAGGATCGAATTAAAAGTGTATTTCCTATTTTGTTTCCCCAACAAATGATCTATATTACAAATGTACGATATTGCAAGACGTTCGTGCGTGCCAATGTTTCCTTACGGTTTAATTACCTTGGAACCCCGGGGGAAGTGACGTCGTGGCGCGAATAACAAGGCTAACTTAGAATGCCGATATTGACAAAGGAGAAGAAATGTCAATGTATTCGGTACATTCGTGACGAATTACCCGCCAGTACAAATGAGTTCAAATGATATTTGATCAAATACGAGGTTGTTCGTTAGTATATTAGCTAATTGGTTCTTTCTTCAACTAAGGTTTTTGTGAAGTTCGCGCAGGCTTTGTGCGACAGTTACAGTTAGTGAATTATCCTCTTTTATAATTTTTGGACGATTTCGAGCCCCCGTCGGAGGTAAGTGGGTTGACTGCGTAAGCTTCATGTTAGTGGAGCTTTCGTTAACATTTTGATTCGATATCCCGTTATTTAGCTATATTGCTTGGTAAAATAGACACTTTAAACATAATCAAATTACACCCGATATCTATTAAATGGTGCCCTTAAATGTTTCGTCGGGTTGTTTGTCTCTTTTAGGTTGTCCATCATGTCCAAAGAGTATGCTGAAGGCTTCATTGTCAAGTTTGTGGAAAGTAAAGGACACACGTCAGAGTATGCTGCCAAAGCTTATGAGGTGAAGAGTTGTCTGACTTAATAGGGTTCCAACGGGGTGGGACATTTCCCAGTAATTTTCATAGAAATGTTACAACTTGGGTGGCTCGGTGACGCACTGGGTAGCACGTCCGCCTCACAGTTAGGAGGGTGCGGGTTCGATTCCACCTCCGGCCCTCCCTGTGTGGAGTTTGCATGTTCTCCCCGGGCCCGCGTGGGTTTTCTCCGGGCACTCCGGTTTCCTCCCACGTCCCAAAAAACATGCTTGGTAGGCTGATCGAGCACTCCAAATTGTCCCTAGGTGTGAGTGTGAGTGTGAGTGTGAGTGCGAGTGCGAATGGTTGTTCGTCTCTGTGTGCCCTGCGATTGGCTGGCAACCGGTTCAGGGTGTCCCCCGCCCACTGCCCGATGACGCTGGGATAGGCTCCAGCACACCCGTGACCCCCGTGGGGACTGAGCGGTGCAGAAAATGGATGAAAATGGATGTTACAACTTTGAAAATTCCAAGAATTTTTGTAACCTTACTAATGCACAACAGATGGCTAATGTGATCTTGGTGTTCAAATGTTTTCAGGCTATTATGGAACTGCAGTCTGAAAAGTACATCAAGATGATTGATGAAGATGCTGTGTTAAAAATGGACCAGAAGGACAAATCTTTGTTTATCTTCACTGACTTTGACACACCCGCCTTCCAGCACTGCAATAATGTAATATCCCATCCCACATTCTCTGAAGCGTTAACACCCATATACCTGGGACTTTTGGATGTTATGGTCCCTCTTTTTTGTCTGATGGTGTAGCTCGGGTGTCGTATTGTGAGTCCGCTGGTGGTGGTGTTCTGCCTGCAGCAGCAGCTTTGTGTGCCCAAAGCAGATAAGCCGGTCTACAACATGGCCATGGCCAACGTCACCATCTCCTGCACCAGCCTGGATAAAACAGCCCGGGTTGGTCATCACTTTACTAAACCCAAGTGGATATCAGAATAATTGACAAGTTGTATGTCAGGTATACTTGGATATAATGAAATTGCATGATATTAAATTGGGTGAAATGAAAATGGTAATAGACTGAATTAGACAATGTGATTATTTTTATGTTATTTTTGTATCAGTTCTATGTTTATCACTTTATTTTGGTGAATTTATCTTAATGTGTGTGTTTGCAGGCCGAGGTGATGGATCTGGTGCAGCAGATGGGCGGTCGCGTCTATCTAGATCTCAATGTGTCTGTCACCCACCTTATCGCCGGCGAAGTAGGCAGCAAAAAGTACCTTGTGGCCGCTAACCTGGGAAAACCCATCCTGCTTCCTTCCTGGGTCAAAGCATGCTGGGAGAAGTCTCAAAACAGGTCAAAAACTCAAAACCAGCAGAGTTATATTTGAAGTTTCGTGGTTTATCACACATTTTTTTGTGTGAGCAATACATCGAGCTGTCACGGAAATCTTAAGTTTCGAGCACCGTATTTGCCGCACCCAATGTTCCCTCTAATTCTTCATGTATCTGGGCATAGACACAAGCTCCCTGAGCAAACTGAGGACTACAGTGAGCAACATCAGGTCGGGGGGGGGGTGGGGGGGGCTAATGGGACGTCCAACGCTGCGTGTTCGTTTCGCTTTGGGGGGGGTGCTAATGGGGCGTCCAACGCTGCGTGTTCGCTTCGCTTCGGGGGGTTAGGGTTATGGGGGTGGGGGGGGGGATGTTTATGCGCTGGATAGATTTCTTGTGCGCTGAGAACGTGCGGGCAGTGCGCGATTGCGCACGCGCGCAGCTTAGAGGGAACATTGGCCGCACCATAAGGCGCTTCGGGTTAAAAGGCGCAGACTCAATTGCGGGGTCTATTTTCTATTTAAACCACACATAGGGCGCACCGCATTATAGGGCGCATGCATGCCATGACTTAGGGTAAACAAAAAAATGTCAAGAGCAAGACAGTGAGTTAGGTTGTACTTTGTTCTACTTTTTAACCATGTACTCTACTGTCCTCACATCATTGTTAATCGATATTCATACGAAAATCCGTCCAAGTCCTCATCTTCTGTATCCAAATTAAACAGTTGGGCAAGTTTGCCATTAAATATGCCAAGTTCCCTCTCGTCAATATCTCGTCGTTGTCATGTTGCTCTTCTGCAATGATCCTGGCTTTCCAGAAAGCACTAATTGTGCTTCGTAAGCATGTTTCTTTGTCTGCCATTTTAGAGGGTCCTAATGCTGTTTTCTTCACACAACCGATCGTGTTTACCGTATTTTTTGGACTAAAAGTCGCTCTGGAATATACGTCGCATTAGCCATAAAATGCACAATAAAGTGAAAAAAAAACATTATATAAGTCGCTCCAGAGTATAAGTCGCATTTTGGGGGAAATTTATTCGACAAAATCCAACACCAAGAACAGACATGAGCGAGCAACAACAGGCTAAACGATACGCTATGCTAACGTGACATAAACACAAACAAAGAGCTGAGAACGGGCCTGACGTAACATTGACAGTTATCCGAAGAGTTATAACATAAATAACACCTTAATAAAACCATCTGTGTCACTCCAAATCATTAAATCCATCGATCGTCCTTTATGTTGCGTCTAGTGTGTTGGTGGAGTGTTGGTGGAGTGCCCAGTGCATGTCACTTCTCACTGTCAACCCTCACCGCTGGCTAGCAGTATGCGAACGGGAGAGCCGAGTGCGTAAGTCTCTCCCTGCCAGTACATAGCCTCTCTAACAGCAAGCCCTATGTAGTGCCTCAACGCGGCGACACATGGTAACTGGGTACAACACGGACCCAGGCTAAACTACAAGGGACTCGGAGGAGGTTTGGCCCCTAGACGTGCGGCACGCAGGCCCACCGGTGTGTGGACACGCCCTGGTGCCCACGAACCAGCCCCCAACTATGGGTTAAATAGTACCACTGCACAGTGGGCTCCTCGGGAGAGGAATGGGCTAAGGGAGTCAACCCCTACAGAAAATCAATTTCCCCTTGGGTTGGTGTCAGGAAGGGCATCCGGCTGTAAAATGTTTTGCTCCAAACATTTTCTCAGTATAGGCACTCTCAACCACGAGATGGCCATGGACCGTCCCCAGTGGAAGAAAGCCATATTGAGAAAATTAAAGGCTTTTAAGTGCACCTTATGGTGCAGAAAATACGGTAATTTTTTTATGGACTTTTGCTATATTGTAATCCCTCCTCTTGATGAAGTCAGCAAAATAGAAATGCAGTAGGCATGTTTTTTTAGCATTTACTGCACCTATTATTTTTAAGTTCTTTAAACACAAACAATACACAAATATATCTGCCCCCTCTTCAGTCTGTTCAGGTACACAGATCTGCCCGTGGAGGAGCACTTGTGTCCAGTGCTCCGGGGCTGCACCGTGACCGTGACGGGTCTCTCCAGCATCGAACGCAAAGAAGTGCAACGTCTGTGCGAGCAACACGGCGGCCGCTACACGGGCCAGCTCAAAATGAATGAGTGCACCCACCTCATAGTCAGCCAACCCTTTGGCAAGTCAGAGATGATTTTGGCGTTATTTGTCGACGTTTTTACCCTCCTCATTGTGTTCTGTGTTGGTGTTTTCAGGTCAGAAGTATGAGTGTGCGCGCAAATGGAACGTATACTGCGTGTCTCTGCGCTGGCTTTTCGACAGCATCGAAAAGGGCTCCAGTCAGGACGAGCGTCACTACGTCGTGGAGCACAGCGCCTCCAAAAGCACCCGGCCAAATACGTCCACGCCCTCCGGCTCCGGCAAGAAGGAAGGTCAGTCCGTGCATTGCGTAACTGATATTACAGTAGAAGCCTGGATCTTGACGCAACGTCGAGAAGCGAAGCCATTGTGTTCCGTAGCAATTTGTCTAATTTTGTCTAAAACAGTACATAAAACCACAAAGACAAGAAAATACAGTACAGTGATCCCAGTGACGTGCGGTGAGGTTCATGACTAGGGAGGCACTGACGTCACCCCCCCAGTAAAATTTGTCCGGCACCTAACCATGTCACAAAAAAGGTTGGGGAACACTGCTCTAGTGTGGCTTATTCATTATTTAATTTGAACTATTTTAATTAAAATCTCATATCAGCAGTTTTCACACATAAAAACACTCAATAAAGCACATGAAATCCAAAACTTGTTTTCGATCGTGCGTACCACTCCGTTCCGAAGTCCCTTTGTCCGAATCAAACCTTTTAACTCCGGAGTTGGTCTTCCTTTACTGATGACCTCCTGCTTCGACCGAAAATCAATAGTTGAAAATCGTTTGGATATGCAATCCTCCATTGTAAAACGAAATGTAAAAACGGGGGAAAAATAAACAAAAAAAACCGAGTGTAAAACGAAACAAATGGACGACTGCTCCTCAGTTGTTCACTGTAAATTTGAACTGGAGATCTCTTATTCTTCAGGTAGGCGCATGAAGCATCCCGGGATCACTAGCACCCCCTGCCATTAGGCTGGAGAACGTTTTTTTGTAGCCTCCGTAAGATCTCTTTTCAAAGCCGTTTTGTTCATCTCAAGCACAGGTGTCAAACTCAAGGCCAGATACGGCCCGCCACATCATTTTATGTGGCCCGCGAATTCGTGTGTCATTACTAGAATTTACAAATTGTCTTCACTTTTAATATCTTTTTTTTAAATATTTGACCAGTTTTTACTCGTCTAATTTGAAAACGTTTGTCAGTGTTGTCAGTTTGTTTTGTAGCTATTACTGTATATAGTATATAATATGAGGTGCTCATAAATTTATTTGGGTTGACAGTCATAATGGCACTACGAAAGAAGCTATGACTACAATGCGGCCCGCAAAAAAAACGAGTTTGACACCCCCGATCTAAAGCAACACGATGTTAAAGACAGATGACACAGGGATGAGAATCTTCCGCGGATCCGCGGATTTCAGTTTTTTTTTCTGTCGGGAGTATCATTTTCGTGAATCGTGTAGATTCGTTGAGAAAATTGTTTTTATATGGGTGGGACAAGTAGTACGGGATCAGGAACTGCTTCAGATGGGCATGGCTCGAGAGCAGCGTCATCTTACAACTCGGAACACAAAGACGCTCTTAAAGCAATGCGACAGTGAGCGCCTGGCACGCTGCGGTTGCGCGATCGGACTGAATTAAGCTCCCTGCGCACTGAGGTCCACTTAAATTTTGGAAAGTACATCAGGACTTTACAAATATTTTCTAAATTTCAGCGACGGCTCTGTCACAATAATGCAACCAGCGCGGTGCAGTTGCACGGTCGGCGACGCACTACGGTTGCGCGTTCGGCGGTGCGGTGCAGTTGCGCGATCGGGCAAAAATGCGCAAATGAAAAAAATGCTTAAAAAGTCTTGGAACGGATTAAAAAAAATTCCATTATTTGTAATGGGAAAAATAGATTCGGAATTCGACCGATTCGCTTCTCGAACCGCCTTCTGGAACGGATTGTGGTCGAAAACCGAGGCTTGACTGTATTATATTCACCTTGGTAGCCCACGAAGCAGGAATATTTTTTTAACAAAACTGTTGAAATTGAGTGATGAAATTAATGGTTTTGGGGTTGTTATACTGCCAAAATCCAGGAGTTTCCAGGGAGCTTTTCCCCCTGAGCCCCCTGCAGTCCCCAATGGGGGCCTGTGGGCCCTGTGGGCCCTGTGGCCCCCAATAGGGGCCTGTGGCCCACTGCAGCCCCCATTGGGGGCCTGTGGCCCCTCGCCCACTGCGGCCCCCATTGGGGGGGGCCTGCAGCCCCTGACCCCTTAGGGCAAGTGGGGGGGGGGCCTCCAGTGGGGGCATGCGGCCCCAAGGCCCCGGCATTTTTTCAGTGTTTTTTTTTCATTTGCCGTTCTCATCCCTGATGACAAAAAACACAAGATATTATATACACCAGCTTAACTACGGAAATTAATTAATATAGCCACAGTGTTTGAACACTTAAACAGCGACAAAGACAGAGAGCAGTTCAGTCTAACTGCATAGCCTGTCAACATAGGCAGCCATGTGATTACGCAATCCTCAGAGGAGGCTAGACAGGACGTTGGCTCCTCCGAGTGAAACGTCTTCGGTTTTAAAATAACTATAAAAATTCTGCGATTTTGGTTCAAAATGATACAAAATTATTGAGATTAAAAGGAAAATGACTTTATAATAAAAACAATTGAATTTGCCTCCTCTGACCGCACGTCCCTGAGTGAAACCTCGTTTTTCGCGGGAGATGTGTTCCAGAACCATCCGCAAAAAATCTAATTTCGCGTAGTAGAAACGGTATATACATTATTTAGCAACTTAAACACTACTGTGTTGAAATTTCAATTACCGTATTTTCCGCCCTAAAAGGTGCACCGGGTTATAAGGCGCACCTTCAATGAACGGCCCATTTTAAAACTTTGTCCATATATAAGGCGCACCGGATTATAAGGCGCATAAAATAGAAGCTATACTGCATCAAACTGAGGTTGACTAGGGTTGCGGTATGCATCCACTAGCCAATAACCAACGAGCCCTCTGTAAACAATCGCGTTTCTCAAACGATCTCCTATAAAATGATCAGAACTGACTAAAGTTCGATCTAACGCATTGGTACTACTTACCTATGTTTCCCTTCCATATCGATCCGTAGATTTACTCGAAACATTAACAGAGCAGCCTATTTTGACATGAAATAGCCTGGTACGTATAGCAGCTATCGCAATAGCATTAGCCATCCGCAAAGTCTCACGAGCCTCAGCTCACAATCTCCCATGAGCCTCAGCAAAGTGTAAACAATCGCGTTTCTCAAACAATCTCCTATAAAATGATCGGAACTGACTAAAGTTCGATCTAACGCATTGGTACTACTTACCTATGTTTCCCTTCCATATCGATCCGTAGATTTACTCGAAACATTAACAGAGCAGCCTATTTTGACATGAAATAGCCTGGTACGTATAGCAGCTATCGCAATAGCATTAGCCATCCGCAAAGTCTCACGAGCCTCAGCTCGCAATCTCCCATGAGCCTCAGCGAAGTGTTAACAATCGCGTTTCTCAAACGATCTCCTATAAAATGATCGGAACTGACTAAAGTTCGATCTAACGCATTGGTACTACTTACCTATGTTTCCCTTCCATATCGATCCGTAGATTTACTCGAAACATTAACAGAGCAGCCTATTTTGACATGAAATAGCCTGGTACGTATAGCAGCTATCGCAATAGCATTAGCCATCCGCAAAGTCTCACGAGCCTCAGCTCGCAATCTCCCATGAGCCTCAGCAAAGTGTAAACAATCGCGTTTCTCAAACGATCTCCTATAAAATGATCGGAACTGACTAAAGTTCGATCTAACGCAGGGGTCACCAAACTACGGCCCGCGGGCCGGATACGGCCCACGGGACCGTTTAATCCGGCCCGCCAACCCTGAACAAATTGTATTATTAAACTTTTTTTTTTGGTCATTTTGCCTGCAATGACTGCGTTTCCCCAGTAGATGGGGAAGCGCTCGCCTGCGCATTTACTACCGGAAGCCGTGTCAGAAAGCTCGGTGCACACTCACAAGTGCGTGTACGTACTCAGTAGTACGGACATGGCGCACTCGCGCTCTATTTGTATCAGTCCCGAATTTAGAGCGTGGGCTGTGACGACAGCATTCTTGTAATTCGCGCGCTGAGCTTTCAGATGCAGTTTTGCGCTAAAGCCACCCACAAACCTTCCCCTGGAATCCTTCCATTAAAATGAGTCGCCCAAGGAAAAGCAAGGTGGACACAGTGCCGAGCGTTTAAACGAGAGTGGCCAATTTGGCTCGACGTACGCGACGTGACGTTCAGCCACATGAACGTCAACATCAAACCGTCACAGATCGAGGTAAACGGACCAACACCTCGGATCTCGCCTAAGAATTGCCACTACAAATTTTACTCCAGACTATGACGCACTAGCAAACTTTAACAAAAAAGACAGCGGTGTCTACAAGCCTACTGGAACCTACAAAAGGATTATAAGGAAGGAACACAAGAACTTTAAGAGACTGCTCATATGTGTCAGAGAGATTCTGCTCTGACAACTGAGCTGAACTTTTATCTGTTAAGATTGTGCATGGCACAACAGAAAGTTAATGTTCCATGGCTTTTTTTTCTATGAGGAACCCAGAGAGAGTTATTTAGTTATTATTTATTTACTGTTTTTTCTATGAAGAACTCAGAGAGGGTTATTTAGTTATTATTTATTTCATTAATAGTGTTATTATTTGTTTCCTGACTTTTTTTCTGTAAAGAACCTGGAAAGGGTTATTAAATAACCGTTATTTGGTTATATGTGGCTTTCTGGAAAACAATAAATTTTTTAAGCTCCCCTACGATCGTCACACTTTTTCTGTTACAAACTGACACCGGCCCCCCATCAGAGAAGGGAAAAGTTATGTGGCCCTCACAGGAAAAAGTTTGGGGACCCCTGATCTAACGCATTGGTACTACTTACCTATGTTTCCCTTCCATATCGATCCGTAGATTTACTCGAAACATTAACAGAGCAGCCTATTTTGACATGAAATAGCCTCGCGGGTACAACAGCTATTCGGTGACGCCCCCTGACTACAGTTGCCGTAATGCTGGGAAGCGATGCGACCTTGTAATTTACTAGTCGTACTAAAACGTACTGAAACATTTTGGCAGAGCACTGTGTACAACCAGTATGGATCAACAAATTCATCAGTTGATCCATATATAAGGCGCACTGGCCTATAAGGCGCACTGTCGGCTTTTGAGAAAATTTTAGGTTTTTAGGTGCGCCTTTTAGGGCGGAAAATACGGTACATAGTGTTTCTTGTTGGCCGCTAGAAGGCATGGGTGTATTGTAAGTTAATTAGAAGTATGATTTACCTTGCAAAGCAATGAATGCAGTGTCTATCTTCAGAATTGCCACACTACACTAACCTGAGGGACGTCATGCATAGTGAAACCAAAGTGAGTCATGGTTGCACATGAATCTCTGGAAAATGTGGGAAATCAATGTGAACAAAAGAATGGCTATTGTTTACAAATAGTGTGACATATACAAGTGCACACAGGCACCCGTGTGATTACCGTGTCATTACGCATGTGCGGAAGTTGAGCTGGTGTGTTGTATCTCGTGGAAATGTTCATTATTGAAAAGGCCCCGCATTAAGCTTGCTCTTAAAAAGATCCTTCGTCCAGCCTCTTAAATATAACATAGTAGCTCTCTTCTTACACCGTTGTTATCGTGTGAACTCAACTCTTCCGCGTGAACCCCAGTGATCTTGTAGTCTCGCTGGTGCAGCTTTCAGGCTAATGTTTACAAATACGTACAGTAACTCTCTTTTTAAACGGTTGTTATCACCTGAACTTAACTCTTTAGTGTGAACCCCCGTGATCTTGTGGTCTCGTGGGTGCAGCTTTTCAGAAACAAAGTTGGGCGTCAAAATGGTTTAAAACCCGCTAAACAACAATGCCAACTAACGTGGGTTTCCAAAGCTTTGTCCGAGAACTGACGCAAAGATTTCCTGACATTTTGAGTAGGATGTTAGAGTGGTGCTCACTCTAACTTATCTTGCAAGAACCACACGGGAGACAGTATGCGCTTTTTAAGCATTTGAGAATGGAGAGCCATTCGTCGCTGTGCGTACAGCGATGATCGAATGAAATCTGACTCTGGCCTCTTGCAAGAGCATTTTTATTAATAAGAAACAGGGTGGTGGGGGTGAGAGTGGACTGGATGGAATTGAAGCCCTTGACCTCTCGTCAAAGCATAGCAGGGGGTGTTTTAAGACGTTGTGTAGGATGGGACAAGCTAGGTTATTTATTACAGGTTACATTCCAACATAAGCATAAAACTAATCTAGCTAGGTTATTTATTACAGGTTACATTCCAACATAATCATACGATCAAGATAATCTGGAAAACACTGACATAGGAAACCGAATATGTTGTATGGAGGCGGTCGACTTCCGGGGTTCCACTGTATATTAATCTGTATATTAATATAATTTCTTTTTTATAGTGGATGTGGTGCTAAAACCCTTTAAGCATTGTATTGAACGCAAACGGTGCAGCAACACATATGGACAGACACAACAACAAACTGTGACTCTAAGTTGCGTGGAATACACTTAAATTTTACTCACTTCGATCCTACGTGACTTTCTGTCTAACACGGTTTGGTCATGGACCCCAATTTTTTTGTCGTAAATACATTTTTAAATAGTATTTTAAATGGATGATATAAGGACCGTACAAAGCTAAATGATTAGCGTGTACATTTTAGCGCTAGTGATTCACTGAATTTCCATGACCAATTTAAAGGTGTTAGATCAGGCGTGCCCAATACGTCGATCGCGATCGACCGGTCGATCGCCAAGCCACTATTGGTCGATCGCGTGATATTAAAATGTTTTTTTTTTGTTTTTTTTTTCGCTCTTGACGCGTGTACAAACAACGGCGAGTTCACTCCAATTGTCAGAACCCTGTTTTTTCTCTTAAACTTAAGAAAGGGTATAAAAATGAGTGGGGCAGCTGGCCATAGTAAGAAGTATCACTTTCATAGGGAATGGGAGTAGGACTTTTTTTTCACGATGACATATATATATATATATGTATACAATTGGGTTTTTTTTTTGTGGGTAGATCTTTGTGACTTGGTCATTTCAAAAGTAGCTCGCGAGCTGAAAAAGTTTGGGCACCCCTGTGTTAGATAATAAGTCGGACTGTTTGATCTTTATGACTGCTTTATTACAGTGTTACGGACAGCTAAGATCGTTTATGATTCGGAAAGGGGGAAGTTCGTGGAACCACCACCTCATCCACACAGTCACTCACAAGTCAAAGAGTATGGCCGGACACAGTAGTAGAATAAGTGGCTGCTTCATTCTCTCTTTAATCCAATTAACATAGCATCAAAATGACTTACTCCGATTTAGTCCGCCTGATATTGTCATCTGCATCATTGCTTCTCTTTTAATAAAATGTCCACAGACTTTGATGTGTGTGGAACCAGACACCTTCGGCTGCCCAACAACGTGCCTAATCTAAATTAACGTAACAAAGGAATCCTTCAGCTGCCTAAAATCATGCCTGACCTAAAAAAACAAAACAAGACTTTCTATCCGCACTTTTGGGGTTAGCGCGATTCCCAAATTCTGGACCCAAAAGTCTCCATAAAATTGAGATGTAGGTGTAGTGAGTACAGATCAATTCCTCCAATTTAATTGAAATTCACTAATACTTGCAACTTTGTCATTAGTGATGTAGTGGCTCACAGTTAAAGAGGGATGAGAATCTTCCGCGATCCGCGGATTTCCGTGTTTTTTTCCGTCGGGAGTACCATTTTTGTGAATCGTGTAGATCTGTTGAGAAAATTGTTTTTATATCGAGGGGCTGGCAGCAGTATTGCGACAACAGCTGAATTATTTTCGGCAGCATTTTGGCACTACTTTCGTCACATCATTTGCCTACCGTAATTTTCGGACTATAAGTCTCGGTTTTTTTCATAGTTTGGGTGGGGGGGCGACTTATACTCAGGAGCGACTTATATATGTTTTTTTTCACAACTTTTTACTTGCTCATTAACACATCACTTACTTACAAGTATAGTTGACTACTTCACATGTTATTTTTAGTATAGTTGATCACTTCACATGCTTTGATATCTTTATCTTGAACATATTCAAAACATGAAAAATAGAGAGAAAAAATCAAATAAAGTAATTTAAAGCGCCATATCCTCTGGACATGTCCTCTGTCACCAGGATGACATAAAAGACGAGAAATTTGATCGATGGATTTAATGATTTGGAGTGACACAAATGGTTTGATAATATTGTTGTTTATGTGATAGTTATTTAAAATATAGTTTATATATCGTTGTATGGGCCTGTGGAATAATTTGAACTGCGGCGCGGCACACGGCATTGTTGACAAAGGACGATCGATGGATTTAATGAATTGGAGTGACACAGATGGTTTTATAAACGTGTTATTTATGTAATAGTTTTTTTTAAATAACTGAATGTTACGTCAGGCCCGTTCTCAGCTCCTCGTTTGTGTTTGTCACGTTAGCATACCGTATCGTTTAGCCTGTTGTTGCTCGTTCATGTCTGTTCTTGGTGTTGGATTTTGTCGAATAAATTGCCCCCCAAAATGCGACTTATACTCCGGAGCGACTTATATATGTTTTTTTTCACATTTTTGGGCATTTTATGGCTGGTGCAACTTATACTCCGGTGCGACTTATAGTCCGAAAATTACGGTACTTATTTGCCTGATTAGCAAAAGTTTAGCCAGCATGGCGAAGATTTTAGGGAAAAAAGACGAGGATAATGCCAGGGAAATAGACAAGTCGAACGGGATCAGGAACTGCTTCAGATGGGCATGGCTCGAGAGCAGCGTCATCTCACAACTCGGAACACAAAGACGCTCTTAAAGCAATGCGACAGTGAGCGCCCGGCGCGCTGCGGTTGCGCGATCGGACTGAATTAAGCTCCCTGCGCACTGAGGTCCGCTTAAATTTTGGAAAGTACATCAGGACTTTAAAAATATTTTCTAAATTTCAGCGACGGCTCTGTCACAATAATGCAACCAGCGCGGTGCAGTTGCGCGGTCGGCGGTGCGCTGCAGTTGCGCGATCGGACAAAAATGCGCAAATGAAATTTGTCTTGGAATGGATTAAAAATTTTCCATTATTTGTAATGGGAAAAATAGATTCGGAATTCGACCGATTTGCTTCTCGAACCGCCTTCTGGAACGGATTGTGGTCGAAAACCGAGTGTTGACTGTATTATATTCATCTTGGTACCCCACCAAGCAGGAATATTTTTTTAACAGTTGAAATTGAGTGGTGAAATTAATGGTTTTGGGGTTGTTATACTGCCAAAATCCAGGAGTTTCCAGAGAGCTTTTCCCCCTGAGCCCCCTCTGGAGCGTTCCTCCTGGCCCACTGCGGCCGGGGGGCCTGCGGCCCCTGGCCCCCTGCGGCAAGTGGGGGGGGCACAGGTCCCCCCAATGGGGGCCTTTGGCCCCCCCAGTGGAGCATGCGGCCCCCAGACCCCGGCTACTTTTCAGTTTTTTTTTTTTATTTGCCGTTCTCATCCCTGGTTAAAGCATATGTGCATTGAGGGCGGCCATCAGGATCAACCGTGATGATCGGCCATGAAACTCATCTCTGAAAACATCACTTTTTGCGAGTGGAGTTTGTCTGCCCAGACCAAATCAACGGCTCCTTTTGCCTGCAGAGAGTTCTGTGCTGGGTTTGAGTCGCATCTCCCTCAACACCAGTGAGACAGTTAATGACACAGCCTTCACCAACGGAACCGTCAGCCATATGGAAGCTCCAGACCCCCTTGACAGTCTGGATCTCACTGTGCGTCCTGCAGAGGATCTCCTGGACGGCTGTACGGCAAGTACTTCTGTTTATTACCTACAATACGTAGCAGCTAGTTTGAACCACCATGTCAGTTTCCTCAAAATAATAGCACAAGTAGGGCTGCTCAATTAATTGAATGTTAATCATAGTCACAATTTTGGCTCCAGACCATCTCAAAATTCATATAATCAAGGACAAACGATTATTTGGTGTTTCCGTTGAGACGCGCATGCGCAACTCAAACGCGACGCCCCCGCGTGTGTGGAAAGCGGAGATCCAGGCCATATTTAACAGGCAGTGTTGTATCTAACGCGTTCAATGAAGAAAAGTTCATGAACGTGAACTGAACGTAGCGCATTTTTGCTCTATGGAAGGTTTTGTGAATGCCATTGAATGGTTTTTACTAGGGGTGTAAATCGCGGGTTTTGTCACGATACGATATCATATCGATACAAAGAACCACGATACGATATTTGCCGATATCTTAAAGCCTGCTGTGATTCATTCACGATACATCACGATATAGTGCTCTACGATCGATATAGAACAATATCCTGATTTATAACAATTCATACGCAAAATCAACGAGGTACTGCAAACTCTTTATTTAGGAAATTACAAGAGTATTGTAGTATACAAAGTGCTTATTTTAACACTGAACTTGATCAAATTCCTATATTTTTTCTCATATAAGTAAGTAAAGAAAAATGAATATTCTTTCTTTTTTTGTAATAACATTAACTTTAAAGTGCATTACTGAACTATTTAATTACAAAACAAAAATAAGTTCTTTATAATGAATGTAGTAAACATTACACCTTGACCATATGTTCTAATCCAAATGCAAAAAAAAAACATTCTCTTGCAATACCAGAGAACTATACACTAACTTCTTGGACACTAGCCATAGCACCAGCCCAGGAGCCGCGTAGTTGTCGGCTCCCCTTTCACGTGCCTGCTCTGCTCACAACACAACACGCCGCGCACTGCTCCCGGAAAGAGGAAGCAAGCAACAATGAACTGGATTTCAAAATAAAGTCGCGTCTAATGTCCGAGGTCAAAAACGGGCGATATAGATCGATGTTTACGTTTAGCATCGATGCCAACAAATCGTAGAGCATTATATCGATTAATCGATGTGTATCGATGAATCGTTACACCCCTAGTTCTTACAGTATACTTTTGTTTTGTCTGAATTTCGTTGTACAACAAAGTTGTAAAATGACAATAAAGGGCATTCTATTCTTCTATTCTTGTTCAAGGATGGCAGGTTTTATTTTGTTGGACTTCAAACTAAAACCAACCCTGCTAAACGCACTGTAAACTAGGCTTGAATAGGCGGGCTAAAAGGAACCCAAATCATACATAGCGCAATGACAGATGCTCCATTTGATGAAAGCTCATGTCGCACGACGAGCAGCCCCCCCTCGCCTTGTCAAACGGCAATGATAAATTAGCATTCTGTGAGAGCATTCAGGAATTTGGCATTGCGCCAGGAATTACTTAGAGATTCTTTCTGCTGTTTTTGTAATTTATTTGGGCTTTGAACCTTTACCTTTGCATATCCCAAATTCTAAACGTTTTCTGGTCCATCCATCCATCTTCTACGGCTTATTCGGGATCGGGTCGCGGGGGCAGCAGATTTAGGAGGGACGCCCAGACGTCCCTCTCCTCGGCCATTTCGTCCAGCTCATCCTGGGGGATCCCAAGGCGTTCCCAGGCCAGCCGAGAAACATAGTCTCTCCAGTGGGTCCTGGGTCGTCCCCGGGGTCTCCTGGCGGTGGGACATACCCGGAACACCTCCCCGAGGAGGCGTCCAGGAGGCAACCTGATGAGATGCCAGAGTCACCTCATTTGGCTCCTCTCAACGTGGATGAGCAGCGGCCCGATTCCGAGTCTCTCACGGATGACTGAGCTTCTCACTTTATCTCTAAGGGAGAGCCCGGACACCCTGTGGAGGAAACTCATTTTAACCGCTTGTATCCGGGATCTTGTTCTTTCGGTCACGACCCATAGCTCGTGACCATAGGTGAGGGTAGGAGCATTGATCGACCGGTAAATGGAGAGCTTTGCCTTTCGGCTCAGCTTTCTCTCCACCACGGCAGACCTGTACGGAGTCCGCATCACTACAGATGCTGCACCGATCCGCCTGTCGATCTCAGGCTCTATTCTGCCCTCGCTCATGAACAAGACCCCAAGATACTTGAACTCCTCCACTTGGGGCAGGATCTCATCCCCAGAGAGGGCATTCCACCCTTTTCCAACTGCGGACCATGGTCTCAGATTTGGAGGTGCTGGCTTTCATCCCGACCGCTTCACACTTGGCTGTGAACTGCTCCAGTGAGAGCTGGAGATCACGGCTTGAAGAAACCAACAGCATCACATTGTCTGCAAAAAGCAGAGATGCAATGTTGATGTCACCAAATCGGACACCTTCAACGCCTTGGCAGCACGTAGAAATTCTGTTCATAAAAGTTAGGAACAGAATCGGTGACAAAGGGCAGCCTTCACTGGAAAGGAATCCGAAACGAAGCTCTGGCATCGGTGATACAGGGACCGAACCGCCCTTTCCAGTGAGTTCGGCACCATGTACCCCCGAAGCACCCCCTCACAAAACTCCCCGAGGGACACGGTCGAACGCCTTCTCCAGGTCCACAAATACCATGTGTACTGGTTGAGCGACTCCCATTCACCCCCAAGGATCCTGCCGAAGGTATAGAGCTGTTCCACGGCCAGGACGAAAACCACATTGCTCCTCCTGAGTCTGAGGTTCGACCTCCCGACAGACCCTCCTCTCTAGCACCCCTGAGTAGACCTTCCTGGGGAGGCTGAGGAGTGTGATTCCTCTGTGGTTGGAACACACCCTCCGGTTCTCCTTCTGAAAAAGGGGGACCACCACCCCAGTCTGCCAATCCGGAGGCACTGTCCCCGATGACCACGCAATGTTGTAGAGGCGTGTCAGCCAGGACAGCCCCACAACATCCAGAACCTTTAAGAACTCCAGGTGGATCTCATCCACCCCCGGGCCCTTGCCTCCGAGGAGCTTTTTAATTACCTCGGTGACTTCGACCCCAGAGATTGGAGAGTCCGCCTCAGAGTCTCCAGGCCCTGCTTCCACAATGGAAGGCATACACGGTGGTATTGAGGAGGTCTTAGTATTCTCCCCACCTACTCACGACGTTACGAGTCGAGGTCAGCAGCACGCCATCTCCACTGTAAACAGTGTTGACGGTGCACTGCTTCCCCCTCCTGAGAAGCCAGATGGTGGACCAGAATTTCCTCAAAGACGTCTCGAAGTCATTCTCCATGGCCTCGCCAAACCCCTCTCACGCCCGGGTTTTTGCCTCAGCATCCGCCGAAGCTGCGTTCCACTCGGCCATCTGGTACCTGTCGGCTGCCTCCGGAGTCCCACATGCCAAAATGGCTCGGTACGACTCCTTCAGTTTGACGGCATCCCTTACCGCCGGTGTCCACCACCGGGTTCAAGGGTTGCCGCTACGACAGGCACCGACCACCTTACGACCACAGCTCCGGTTGAATGCCTCAACAATGGAGGCACGGAACAATGTCCACTCAGACTCAATGTAACCCCGCCTCCTCCAGGACGTAGAAAAAGCTCTGCCGGAGGTGGGAGTTGAAGCTCTTCTTGACAGGGGATTCTGCCAGACGTTCCCAGCAGACTCTCACAGTTCGTTTGGGTCTGCCAGGTCGGACCGGCCTCTTCCCCCACCATCGGAGCCAGCCCACCACCAGGTGGGAATCTGTTGACAGCCCCGCCCCTCTCTTCACCCGAGTGTCCAAAACATGCGGCCTCAAATCTGATGACACGACTAAAGTCGATCAGCGAACTGCAGCCTAGGGTGTCGTGGTGCCAAGTGCACACACACACATGGACACCCATGCTTGAACATGTTCATTATGGACAATCCACGTCGAGCACAATGAAAACGGAGAAATTTGAACAGAGTAAAAAATAGCCCCACAAAACTATCATAACACAAAACTATCATAACAGTATCTCTGCAGCACCTAGAGGGATATATAAAACGTTGCTACACTCCTGGATACGCCAGATACACAAGCAAATTATTTTAAAAGCAAAACAAGTCGATTTTCCATGATACATGTCTTTTAATAGGGCTTATGTGGAATTAGGGAGCAAGTTTGTTGAATTATGATTTCTTAAAAAGTTAAAGTTAAAGTCCCAATGATCGTCACACACACCTGGGTGTGGTGAAATTTGTCCTCTGCATTTAACCCATCCCCGTGTGATTTTAATCCATCCCCTGGGGGAGAGGGGAGCAGTGAGCAGCAGCGGTGCCGCGCTCGGGAATCAGTTGGTGATCTAACCCCCCAATTCCAACCCTTAATGCTGAGTGCCAAGCAGGGAGGCAATGGGTCCCATTTTTATAGTCTTTGGTATGACCCGGCCGGGGTTTGAACCCACAACCTTCCAGTCTCAGGGCGGACACTCTACCACTAGCACACTGAGCTGGTGTGCTCATATTCTCTCAAACAGTTTATGTGGGCTTTTGTTTCATGGTTTCCTGGTGACCGTTGTGCAGCTCTATCTGTGCGGCCTCCCCATGAAGAAGCTGGACAAGTTGCGTCGGCTGGTGAGCGCCGCGGGGGGTCTTCGCTTCAACCAGCCAAGCGAGGAGCTCACACACGTGGTCTCAGGAGAACCAGATCAGGACCTCAAGACTTTCCTGTCTAAAGCGACTCACAGGTTGGTTTCAAGTCCAGGAGCATCGTGGAGAACGCGGCCATGCTGATTCTGTTGTCTATTTTTATGCCAGACCTCACGTAGTGACAGTCCAGTGGCTGCTAGACAGCTTCTCCGAAGGCCGTCTCCTCCCAGAAGAAAGCTTCCTCCACCCAGACTGTCTGCCTCCCTCACCGGCAGAGGTGTTGATTCCATTGGCGTGTCGCCCAGCCGCCTCCAGGCTTTCTGTGGGACCCTCCGCCGCCAGTCCCAGCACCCCAAGAATGAATCAAGTGGAGGAGGACCTCCTCTCACAGTACATGGACGACGACCCGACAGTCAGTGAGTGTGGTATCATTTACACTGTCGTAACATAGCACTTTATTTTGGTTTGCATATATGCTGTTATCTAGGGGTACCCCTCCCAAACACACACTAAAGTAATGTAGCAAAAAAAGTGATAACCTTCCAGTTACTGTCTCTGTTGCCACCTAAAAATGTTTAACATAACGCTTGAGTTTGGCCCAACCATGTGTTGTCTTTCAAGTTGATGAGCTTCCACCAGCTCAAAGTGACGGCGGAATGTCCAAGAATTCCAGGACCCTCAGCCGCAGCACCAGACCAGAGTCAGATTCCTCTCCACATGAGGCCAGCAAGGCAGGTCTATTTGCTGGAAAACGCTTCCTGCTGCAGGGCTTGGAGGCCGAGGCCCAGCTCTCTCTGCTGGTGACGGAGAATGGAGGCCGGGTGTTGGTGAGCCGCACGCACACCATCGCCGACTATGCCGTGGTGCCTCTTTTGGGCTGTTCTGTGGAGGCCACGGTGGACGAAGTGGTCACTGATACGTGGTTGGTGAGTTCACAACTTTTTTTATGGTTTTTTTTTGTCGTTCCCCTGCATATTCCTCATTCACAGATTTTTTTTGGGGGGAACATTTTGAGTTAACAGGCCATGTGTGTGGAGAGGGAGTGTCTCTTGGAGCTCTCGTTGAATCCTCTGTTCACTCCGGTTGTTGTGATGAATGGACGTTTCCCGCTCAAGGATTGCGTCCTTTCCGTCAGCCAGTTCACGGGAGCCGAGCGTGAGTCGCTGGTGGAGTTGGCCAAGCACCTGGGAGCAACGTATGTCAATCTCAGCATTTTTTTTCAAATGTATCACTTGCAGAGCCAAGGTGGCATGTCTGATAGAATTATGAAACGTTTTTTGTCGAGCTGAAAATTGGCTGTTTTGCAGCAGGGGGTCCTCTCTATACTGTAAATATATCTCTGCTTGTTTTGATTTTGTATATGACTAGGTTTCAGTGTTGTTGTGCACCAGCTTACCATCACTTGAAAGTATGTCTGGATTTTCTTCTATCCTTACTTCCAAGTGGTGGTGTGGGTATGGTTACGATATTAATAAGCCCAATTTTTACACAACACTGGGGTATCTGTGGGGTTGTAAAAGGATTGATATGGAAAGGGAACATAGGTAAGCAGTACCAATGTGTTAGATCGAACTTTAGTCAGTTCCGATCATTTTATAGGAGATAGTTTGAGAAACGCGATTGTTTACCGAGGGCTCATTGGTTATTGGCTAGTGGATGCATACCGCAACCCTAGTCAACCTCAGTTTGTTGAAGTATAGCTTCTATTTTATGCGGCTTTTAATCCGGTGCGCCCTATATATGAAATGATTTCTAAAATAAAAAATTCAATGAGGGTGCGGCTTATAATCCAATGCGCCTTTTCGTGCGAAAAATACGTTTTATATATATATATATATATATACATTACGGGTGTAAATCGCGGGTGTTGTCACGATACGATATCATATCGATACAAAGAATCACGATAGGATATTTGCCGATATCTTAAAGCCTGCTGTGATTCATTCACGATACAACACGATATAGTGCTCTATGATCGATATATATTTTTTTTAAATAAAAAATATAGAACAATATCCTGATTTATAACAATTCATACGCAAAATCAACAAGGTACTGCAAACTCTTTATTTAGGAAATTACAAGAGTATTGTAGTATACAAAGTGCTTATTTTAACACTGAACTTTGATGTCGTGTTTTTTCTTTAAATGTGCGGCGAGATTTGTGGTCCCTGAATATTTGATCACCGCATGGCAGGATTTACAAACTGCACGTGTCTTGTCCGCTGAGCCATCTTTTCTTTGGAATCCAAAGTGCTTCCAAACGAATGACTTGAAGCCTAAAGGGGAGCAAATTTCCTCGTCTTTTTGGACACTAGCCATAGCACCAGCCCAGGAGCCGCGTACTAGTTGTCGACTCCCCTTTCACATGCCTGCTCTGCTCACAACACAACACGCCGTGCACTGCTCCCGGAAAGAGGAAGCAAGCAACAATGAACTGGATTTCAAAATAAAGTCGCGTCTAATGTCCGAGGTCAAACACGGCGATATAAATCGATGTTTACGTTTAGCATCGATGCCAATAAATCGTAGAGCATTATATCGATTAATCGATGTGTATCGATGAATCGTTACACCCCTAATATACATACAGCGGAGCCTCGTTCCAGAAGGCTGTTCGAGAAATGAATCGTTCGAATTCCGAATCATATTTTCCCATTACAAGTAATGGGGAAAACATTAATCCGTTCCAAGCAAAAAAAAATAAAAAAAAACGCCTTTTTTAAGCATTTTTTCAGTTGCTCATTTTTGTCCAATCGCGCAACTGCAGCCCAACGCCGAACGCGCAACTGCACCGCGCTGGTCGCATTATTGTGACAGAGCGGTCAGTAAAATTTCGAAAATATTTTTAGAGTCCTAATGTACTTTACAAAATTTAAGTGGACCTCAGTGCGCAGGAAGCTTGATTTGGTCCGATCGCGCAACCGCAGCGCGCCGGGCGCTCAGTGTCGCATTGCTTTAGGAGCGTCTTTGTGTTTTAGGATGGATTTACTGCTCCCACTTGCTTCCTTTGGAGGCATGATTAAAGTTGATGCAATCCTCAGAGTAATGAGAACGTAATAACGAACGGAGTCAGTTGGCATGCGGGTCCTCTCGGCTCATCTCGCGAGGTTCGACAACCGAATTTTGTCCGACATCCGAAGCAAAAAAATCTCAAATTTTTTGTTCGAATACCGATTTGTTCGAGAACCGGGACGTTCAAAAACCGAGGCTCCACTGTATATATATATATATATATATATCATCCCCCAACCCCGGCTACTTTTCAGTGTTTTTTTCACATTTGCCATTCTCATCCCTGTTAAAAAGTAGTAAATGCCTTCTGACGAGGTATTCAATTTTCAAACTGTAATTCATTTTTCCATTTGTATCAAGTGCTGGCCTATCCCCTAAAAATCTCCATCCATCCATCCATTTTCTGAACCGCTTAGTCCCCACGGGGGTCGCGAGTCTGCTGGAGCCTATCCCAGCAGTCATCGGGCAGTAGGCGGGGGACACCCTGAACCGGTTGCCAGCCAATCGCAGTGCGGGCACACAGAGACAAACAACCATTTGCACTCACACTCGCACCTAGGGACAATTTGGAGTGCTCAATCGGCCTACCAAGCATGTTTTTGGGATGTGGGAGGAAACCGGAGTGCCCGGAGAAAACCCACATGGGCCCAGGGAGAACATGCAAACACCACACAGGGAGGGCCGGAGGTGGAATCGAACCCGCACCCTCCCAACTCTGAGGCGGACGTGCTACCCAGTGCGCCACCGAGCCGCCAAAATCTAAAAATCTCGTAAATTCATTTATTATATAAATTATATGTGCGAGTAGGACCTGTGTCCTACAGTATGTTGTTTGCGGCGTGAATGCAATGCTTTGGATGCCAAATGTTAGGGTGGTGCTCACTCTAACTTATTTTGCAAGAACCACACGGGAGACAAGTAAGTCCTTTTAGACACCTGCAGGTGGAGAGTCATTCGTCGCTGTGCGTACAGCGATGATCAAATGAGGTCTGACAGGCCTCTTGCAGGAGCATTTTTATTGAGAGAAACAGAGTGGGGGTGAGAGTGGACAGGATGGGGTTGAAGCCCCTGGCCTGCTGATCAAAGCATAGCAGGGGGTCTTTTACGACGTTGTGTAAACAAAACAACTTTGATTACTTCCTCTGCAGCTAGTCAATCAGTTCAAAAGATCTTAGCACTTTGTTCTACTACTTTTGTTAAGACAGGACAAGCTAGGTTAATCATTACAGGTTACATTCCAACATAATCATACGATCAAGATAATCTGTAAACCCTAACACCAACAACTATAAAAAAATATAAAGAAGGTCCCTGACGTCTATCGGTGTGTGTTCACGGTTAAAACGTCAACAAAATAATTCGCACCTGGTAATGGAGGAAAAACAAAAGTCATGGGGAAATGTTTTTCAATATCTGGTTGGAGGACGCTATAGTGAAAGACTAGCTTAGGCCAGTTATTTGTAACAAACCAAGAGGCTTATAGTCTTTAAAAAAAAACAAAAAAAAACAGTCAAGGATATGCCGACAGGGTGGGCAGTTTAACATTTCAATGTTTTGCATTAGCTATATTACCGTAAACCTCCACAGCTCCCTACCAAGCCAATGCCAGCGGGGAGCACTACCGCAGTATGTTAACTGACTCAGAAACAGCAAAAAGCTTTGCGTGCGGCAAGGACAGACCAGATACGTAATCAAGTTTGGTTAAGTTAAAGTTAAACTTTTAAGTTAAAGTCCCAATGATCGTCACACACACATCTGGGTGTGGTGAAATTTGTCCTCTGCATTTAACCCATCCCCGTGTGATTTTGATCCATCCCCTGGGGGAGAGGGGAGCAGTGAGCAGCAGCGGTGCCGCGCTCGGGAATCATTTGGTGATCTAACCCCCCAATTCCAACCCATGATGCTGAGTGCCAAGCAGGGAGGCAATGGGTCCCATTTTTATAGTCTTTGGTATGACCCGGCCGGGGTTTGAACCCACAACCTTCCAGTCTCAGGGCGGACACTCTACTACTAGGCCACTGAGCTGGTCATACTGGTTATGCGTCATACTTCAAGAACAAGCACGTTACGAGTGACAACAAAGCCGGACTGTTGGTACTCATGTTCCATGAAAGTCTCTATGTGTTCAAAGAAAAAACAGATGCACATACACATTTGGTTTTTAGAAAATGACTGACTTCAAGATATTTTAGTTCCAAATTCCTGGGACATGCAAAGACAGATGATCTGTCACCGCACATAATTTTCACGTGTAGGAGAGTTATTCTTCTTGTCGTGTCTACAAGGCAGTTAGTTAGGAGAGTGAACCAATAATAAATAATAACTATACCGTATTTTTCAGACTAAAAGTCGATCCGGAATATAGGTCGCATTAGCCATAAAATGCACAATAACGTGAAAAAAAACATATATAAGTCGCTCCGGAGTATAAGTCGCATTTTGGGGGAAATTTATTCGACAAAATCCAACACCAAGAACAGATATGAACGAGCAACAACAGGCTAAACAATAGGTATGCTAATGTGACATAAACACAAACGAAGAGCTGTGAACGGGCCTGACGTTAACATTCAGAGTTATTCAAATAACTATTACATTAATAACACGTTTATAAAACCATCTGTGTCACTCCAATTCATTAAATCCATCGATCGTCCTTTATGTCAACAATGCCGGCCAGGTGCGCGCTGCTGACGGTGTTTGCACTTCAAAATATTCCACAGGCCCATATAACATATAAATTATATATCAAATAAATATTATATAAGCAATAATATTATCAAACCATCTCTGTCACTCCAAATCATTAAATCCATCGATCGTCCTTTATGTCAACAATGCCGGCCGGGTGCGCGCCGCTGACGGCGCTTGCACTTCAAAATATTCCACAGGCCCATACAACGATATATAAATTATATATCAAATAACTATTATATAAGCAATAATATTATCAAACCATCTGTGTCACTCCAAATCATTAAATCCATCGATCAAATTCCTTGTCCTTTGTCAACAACGCCACGCGTGCGCCCTGACGTCAGCATCGTCGTTATTCCACAGATCTAGTATATAACTATATTGTAACGTTAACAAAGTACAAGGAAAGATGTGGGTTTGGTAAACGGCTCTTTATTTAACAAAACAAGAGTTCAACGAGCCAACAACTACTGAACTGTAACAATAAAAACATATACAAGTTGCTACACGAAATCAAATATATCAAATAACTATAACATAAATAGTTCACCGCCACACGGCCCCAAGCACCGGCGTGGACTTCCAGGCGTGTGGCGGCGTGGACTTCCATCCCCGGAGGTGGCACTTCCAGCCTCGGAGGTGGAAGAGAGCTCCATAGAATAGGACCAGGCGTGCGTAAAAGCCATGTCCGAGCCCCATCCCCAGACAGCCACCCGGCCGAGCGCCGGCCCCCGATTTCCATCCACGGAGGTGAAAGAGAGCTCCGTAGAGTAGGATCGGGCGTGCATAAAAGCCATGTCCGAGACCCATCCACCGTCCCCGGACAGCCACCCGGCCGAGTGCCGGCCCCCGACTTCCATCCACGGAGGTGAAAGAGAGCTCCGTAGAGTAGCCATAATAGTTTTTCAAACCTTTTGTGTCACTCCAAATCATTAAATCCTTCAAACTCTTCGTCCTCCGTGTCACTTACAAACAAAGCCGCTAATGATGCCGGTAGTACGTGGGGCCCTTCGTCTTCTTCGTCATCCCGTGATCGAATCTTTGTCCTTTATGTAAACAACCGCCGCGCCGCTGATGTCACTTGAAATTCAAATTACAATAATCCCTTGCTACATCGCGTTTTGTTTATTTCACTGCCAAACGCCTGCCCAATGTTGTACCCAAGAAAAATGTAATCCCATATTTGTAGGCTAAGGTTGTTCATGCTTGTGTGCGTGCGTGTGTGTGCGTGCGTGTGTGTGTGTGTTTGTGTGTGAGAGAGAGAGAGAGAGAGAACCAAATACCAAATGATAAATATTTTTGTGGATTGTTGATTGACCGATTTAGGCTACTGTTGATTATCTGTAATAGTAGCTATAATATTGGCAAATTTATTTAATTGAAAAGCATCTCTAACTGATGTTGTACTTAAGGAAAATGTAATGCCATAGTTGTAGGCTAAGGTTAATCCTAAATAAAAATACCGTATTTTCCGGAGTATAAATCGCACCGGATTATAAATCGCACCAGCCATAAAATGCACAATAAAGGGGAAAAAAACATATGTAAATCGCGTCCGAGTATAAGTCGCATTTTTGGGGGAAATTTATTTGACAAAATCCAACACCAAGAACAGACATTAATAGGCAACAGGCTGGACGGTACGGTATGCTAACGTTACATAAACACATAAAGTGGAACTGAGAACGTGCCATATAAATAAGTTTATCGAACCATCTGTGTCACTCCAAATCTTTAAATCCATCGAAGTCTTCGTCAGTTGCAGTTCCAATTATTCCACAGGCCTAGACCACCCTTATGTGGTTTAGTATGAAAATAACATGTGAAGTGATATACTAGTAAGTAATATGTTAATGATCAAGTAATAATGTGTTAATAATTTCACATATAAGTCGCTCCTGAGTATAAGTCACACCCCCAGCCAAACTATGAAAAAAAACCTGCAATTTATAGTCCGGAAAATACGATAATTGTGAATGGGAGTGGTTTAGCACTGCAAAAATGGTGTGTGCTCTTTCTACACGTACCAATGAAAAATCATTTTGTCCTTTCATTGCACTTACTCACTTAGAAATTCGTGTGAGAAAATGACAATAATCTGTAACTTTATTAATGACCCCCTAATGCTGATGCTTGAAAGGTTGTCATAGTTGCGGCTCATGTTAGTATTAAAAAATATTGTGACTCCTATTAAAAAGTATTAAATTCCACTTGGGAATTTTTGGTATATGCCCGGATTTTCACTCCATGAAGCTGACTTTTTTTTTGTCTACAATCCATTAAATCAAAGTTCCATATTATTTCTGCTTTTAAAGTTTGTGTGACTCTTGACTCTTGCAGTGTCCAGGACTACTTTGTGCGCTTGGCCAACCCCAAGAAAGCAATGCTGGCCAGCACTCACCTGGTGCTGCAAAGCCCCGATGGCACTAAGTACCAGGCAGCCAAAAAGTGGGGGCTCCCTGCAGTCACTATGCACTGGATCATGGCGTCTGCCAGGACCGGCCAGAGGGCAGCCGAGGAGTGCTTTCTGATTGACCTGCCCCCTTCTCCGGGTTTGTAAAATTTAATTCACATATGGTGCAGCTGCAAAGCATTCCTCCACTCGAGAGTGGGTACAAAGAGGAACGTGTGCATTTTTCCCATATGCACGTGAAAAACATCCAATAAGTGTGCCTTTACAAGATCACTCTGCTTCATTTTGAGTGATTGTGGTTTTATAATCATTGCCCAGAAAGGGAGGAGGAGAGTTTTATCGGCGCCTCCCAGAAGATATCTGTGCCGCCGCTGCCACCCCCACCAACATGCTTCTCTCCAGAGGTTCCACTACTGGGTCCACAGAGTGGCAAGGCAGTCACGCCGCTGGATTTAGGACGCTTCCAGAGCAAAGTGTTTCGTTCGGTGCTAGATGAGATGAAGTCTCATGAGGACATTGGCACGCCCAAGCAAAGCCAGGAGGGTGGCCGCAGGAAGCCCCTTGGCAAGGAGCGCTCACTGCAGCTGGATACGCCCTCCCGCTTCCTCAGCAAGGATCAGCTCTTCCGGCCCTCCTTCAATGTGAAGGTGGGGTCCAAGTTGCAACCTTGAATCAGTATGATTAAACGCAAGGACCACATTAGGTTACATAATTCCTAGCTCAAATGAAAATAAACACTCTGTCTCTCTCTCGCTCTCTCTTTCGCTCTCTCTCTCTCTCTCTCTCTCTCTCTCTCTCTCTCTCTCTCTCTCTCTCTCTCTCTCTCTCTCTCTCTCTCTCTCTCTCTCTCTCTCTCTCTCTCTCTCTATATATACGTATATATATCAGGGACGTGCGGTCAGAGGCCTCCCCTGCCATCATGAAAAAGGGAAAAACGAATTAAATCTTTTGTATTTTAAAGTCATTTTCCTTTTAATCTCAATCATTTTTGTATCATTTTGAACCAAAATCGCTGAATTTTTATAGTTACAGTGGAGCCTCGGTTTTCGAACGTCCCGGTTCTCGAACAAATTGGTATTCGAACAAAAAATTCGAGATTTTTTGCTTCGGATGTCGGACGAAATTCCGTTGTTGAACCTCGCGAGATGAGCCGAGAGGACCCGCATGCCAACTGACTCCGTTCGTTATTACTTTCTCGTTACTCTGAGTATTGCATCAACTCTAATCATGCCTCCAAAGGAAGCAAGTGGGAGCAGTAAAGCCATCCTAAAACACAAAGACGCTCCTAAAGCAATGAGACAGTGAGCGCCCGGCGCGCTGCGGTTGCGCGATCGGACCAAATTAAGCTCCCTGCGCACTGAGGTCCACTTAAATTTTGGAAAGTACATCAGGACTTTAAAAATATTTTCTAAATTTTAGCGACCGCTCTGTCACAATAATGCGACCAGCACGGTGCAGTTGCGCCGTCGGCGGCGCGCTAAGGTTGCGCGTTCGGCGGTGCGCTGCAGTTGCGCGATTGGACAAAAATGCGCAAATGAAAAAAATGCTTAAAAAAGGTGGGGTTTTCTAGCATTTCTAGCCTCCTCTGAGGATTGCGTAATCACACGGCTGCCTATGGTTAGACTGAACTGCTCTCTGTCTTTATGTCGCTGTTTAAGTGTTCAAACACTGTGGCTATATTAATTAATTTCCGTAGTTAAGCTGGTGTATATAATATCTTGTGTTTTTTGTCATCTGTCTAACGTCGTGTTTCTTTAGATGAACAAAACGGCTTTGAAAAGAGATCTTACGGAGGCTACGAAAAAATGTTCTCCAGCCTAATGGCAGGGGGTGCTAGTGATCCCGGGATGCTTCATGCGCCTACCTGTAGAATAAGAGATTTCCAGTTCAAATTCAAATTTACAGTGAACAACTGAGGCGCAGTCGTCCATTTGTTTCGTTTTATATTCGTTTATTTTATTTTATTTTTTTTTTCCCCCCGTTTTTACATTTTGTTTTACAATGGAAGATTACATATCCAAACGATTTTCAACTATGGATTTTTGGTCGAAGCAGGAGGTCATCAGTAAAGGAAGAAGAACTCCAGAGTTAAAAGGTTTGATCGGACAACGGGACTTCGGAACGGAGTGGTATGCACAAATAGTTCAAATTTTACCGGGGGAGGGGGTGACGTCAGTGCCTCCTCAGTCATGAACCTCACCGCACGTCATTGATATATACCAATGACGTGCGGTGAGGCTCATGACTGGGGAGGCACTGACGTCCCATCCCACCCCCCACCCCGCCGGTAAAATTTGCCCGACACCTAATCGTGTCCAAAAAAGGTTGGGGAACGCTGCTCTCGAGTGGCTTATTCATTATTTAAATTGAACTATTTTGATTAAAATCTCATAGCAGCAGTCTTCACACATAAAAACACTCAATAAAGCACATGGAATCAAAAACTTGTTTTCGATCGTGCGTACCACTCCGTTTGAAAAGACATGCTCCGAAGTCCCGTTGTCCGAATCAAACCTTTTAACTCCGGAGTTGGTCTTCCTTTACTGATGACCTCCTGCTTCGACCAAAAATCCATAGTTGAAAATCGTTTGGATATGTAAAACGAAATGTAAAAACGAAAAAAATATGTATATATAAAATGAAATAAATGGACGATGACTGCTCCTCAGTTGTTCACTGTAAATTTGAACTGGAGATCTCTTATTCTACAGGTGGGCGCATGAAGCATCCCGGGATCACTAGCACCCCCTGCCATAAGGCTGGAGGACCTTTTTTTCGTTGCCTCTGTAAGGTCGCTTTTCAAAGCCGTTTTGTTCATCTAAAGAAACATGACGTTACAGACAGATGACAAAAAACACTAGATATTATATACATCAGCTTAACTACGGAAATTAGTTTATATAGCCACAGTGTTTGAACACTTTAACAGCGACATAGAGACAGACAGCAGTTCAGCCTAATTGCGTAGCCTGTCAACATAGGGAGCCATGTGATTACGCAATCCTCAGAGGAGGCAAGGCAGAAAGTTGGCTCCTCCGAGCGAATCGTCTTCGGTTTTAAAATAACTATAAAAATTCAGCGATTTTGGTTCAAAATGATACAAAACTACTGAAATTAAAAGAAAAATGACTTTATAATAAAACAATTGAATTTGTTTTTTCCCCTTTTCATGATGCCAGGGGAGGCGTGGCCTCCCTTGCCTCCTCTGTCCGCACGTCCCTGATATATACATACCGTATTTTTCGCACCATAAAGCGCACTGGATTATAAGGCGCACCCTCATTGAATTTTTTATTTTAGAAATTATTTCATATAGGGCGCACCGGATTAAAAGGCGCATAAAATAGAAGCTATACTGCAACAAACTGAGGTTGACTAGGGTTGCGGTATGCATCCACTAGCCAATAACCAATGAGCCCTCTGTAAACAATAGCGTTTCTCAAACTATCTCCTATAAAATGATCGGAACTGACTAAAGTTCAATCGAACACATTGGTACTGCTTACTTATGTTTCCCTTCCATATCGACCGTAAATTTACTCGAAACATTAACGGAGCAGCCTATTTTGAAATGAAATAGCCTCGTGCGTATACCAGCTATCATTATCGCATTAGCCACCCGCAAACTCCCATGAGCCTCAGCTCGCAGACTCCCATGAGCCTCAGCAAAGTGTCGTGGCAGCCCCCTGTAAACAATCGCGTTTCTCAAACTATCTCCTATAAAATGATCGGAATTGACTAAAGTTCGATCGAACACATTGGTACTCTTACTTATGTTTCCCTTCCATATCGATCCGTAAATTTACTCGAAACATTAACGGAGCAGCCTATTATGAAACGAAATAACCTCGTGCGTATAGCAGCAGCTATCATTATAGCATTAGCCACCCGCAAACTCCCATGAGCCTCAGCTCGCAGACTCCCGTGAGCCTCACCAGTGTCGTGGCAGTCCGTAAACAATCACGTTTCTCAAACTCTAACCCATAAAAGTGATCGGAACAGACTAAAGACTGATTTAACACATTGGTGCTGCTTATTTATGATTCCGTGGGATATTGATCCGTAAACATACTCGAAAACATTAACGGAGCAGCCTATTTTGAAATGAAATAGCCTCGCGGGTGCAACAGCTATTCAGTGACGCCCCCGACCACGGTTGCCGTAATGCTGGGAAGCGATGCGACCTTGTAATTTACTAGTTGTACTAAAACGTACTGAAACATTTTGGCAGAACGCTATGTACAACCAGTATGGATCAACAAATTCATCAATTGATCCATATATAAGGCGCTCTGCATTATAAGGCGCACTGTGGTTTTTTTGAGTAAATTATAAGCTTTTAAGTCCATCCTATAGTGAGGAAAATACGGTAAATTATTTCATGATATTGCTGAATAAAAATGGATAAATGATTTATGCAATTTACCAGAAAACATCTCAATTCTAGTTCAGAGATTTATCTATAAGTAATGTAATGATAATCAATTTACAAAAGATATAGTGGAATGAGTTTTGAAATACAATATACAGTATTGGTAAAATTCTTTATTTAAAGAAATACTCATCATTTACAACTTAATTCTCCAGAGTTGAAACCATCATTTTAAAATATAAAGAGTTCTGTATATTGGCTCCAGGACGCCTTGGCGGCATTGGACACACCAGGCGGGACCGGCGAGAAGACAGAGACACCACTGACTGACGTCATCAACAGAAACCTAAAGGTGGCGCTGGCTAACAGCACCCGTGGCAGCTACCTTGCTGACATGCAAGCTGTCACTTCCAGCCCGCAGCTCAGCACCGCCAGGAAGGAGGTTGTTAACTGCGCTACATTTCTGTATTTTCTTTCCCCGTTTTTGCTCTACCCCTCTCACTTGTTGTTATTTTTACCTTCTGTATATGCTATGGATCTAACTTGGCCTCAAGGTGGCAAAAGAGGTGGCCAGCCCGCTCACGGGCGTTGTGATCTGCGTGGGGAAGAAGCTGAGCAAGATGCAGAGCGAACTGAACGCTGTGGCTGCCTCACTCGGAGCCGAATACAGGTAGCCACAACTGACTTTTATGTCTTTGCAAGCACAGGCATGATGACAAAAATGTTTTTGTGCGTTAAGATGGGCCTGTGACGAAAGCGTCACCCACTTCATCTACCAGGGCCGAGCAAGCGACAACAGTCGAGAATACAGAGGCGTGAAAGAGAGGGGGCTGCATGTGGTCTCGCAACACTGGCTCCAAGCCGTGAGTCGCCTGCTCTGTTGTCTGCCTTCCCTGAAAGACTTCGGTCCCAACATTGGTCTGTTGCCGGCTTTTAGTGTGCCGAGGAGCAGAGGCACGTCCCGGAGTCTCTGTATCCTTTCACCTATAACCCCAAGATGAGCCTAAACCTCAGTCAAGTTCCCAGCAGCTCGCAGATGTCTGCGCCTTGCACACGAACGCAACTGCAAGAAAACACCGAAGCCTGGGATACCAAAGTAGGCTCAAATGTTGTCATGTTGACATTTACTCGAGTAGATTCATAGGTGCACCCCAATACAAGTGTTGGACATTCACAGCTACAAATGTTTCCATCCCCCCTGTTATGTGGTCAAAATGACCCACTATAAAATAAAAAACATTTTATTGATTTAACGCTTTCACAACAGCTTGTCGCCTTAACAAAGTGCTTACAGGACATATAACATCAAATAACAATAAGAACAGACCACATCACATAAAACATTGGCAATAATACAAATATAAGATGTACACACACGGAACAGCGACAATTTTCCTGAGTTAGTTTCCATGATGAAGATGTTTCGGAAGTGATGAAATCCAACAGAGTATTGTTTATGTCTTATTATTAACTCATCCTACAAATATGTGCAATTTCTTTAACACAGTAGACACATAAAAATGCAAATGGTAAAAAAAACTGAATTGATGTCCCTCTTAAAAATACCTATAACTGCCTTTATAAAAGGTTGAAACCATAAATACATAACAAATTAGATTCCCAAGTCAACTTTCTAAATGGCTGACAAATTATTTAATTGTGAAAATCTTAACTTAGCTCCTCCTTGACATAGTTACTGCCCGACTGTTTTTACTTAGAGTGGCAGCATTTTGTGGAATCGTGGGACATTTCAGAAAGAGCAACCAAAATTTTGTGACATTAAAACATTTACGCATCCATCCTCCAGCTTGAGCACAAGGTCGCAGAGGATGCTTCCACCTCTCGCCGTGCAAGTGATGGGAGCAGAGAGCAAGATCACCTAACGGACAAGAATGGTGGATGTTACTCCACTTCTCTCCCTCAACTTAAAAAAAGCCACACAAAAAAAGTCATTTGTTTCAATGTCTTCTACCAGAGGTCACAGAAACGCTGCAGATGAGAGAGAACCTGCAAAAAGCACTCCAAGAAATCATGTCGGCCACCAAGATGACAACTGGCAGGCGGGCGTCGCTACGGCTCTGTCGGACGGGGTCAACAGACTCCACCCCTAACACTTCTGCCGGCAGCAGACGCACTCTGGAAGCCTTAAGGTGAGGAGAGGAGGCTGCAGATTAAAAAAGTGCTTCAAGGAGCGCTTGATGACTGAATAAAAGGCGATGTTCCCTCTAACCTGACAACCTCATGGAAGGGTCTCTAGGGCAGCCGCTCTGGATGTCAACGCGGAGCCTTCCCAGAGCGAGCAGATTGTTTGGGACGATCCCACGGCCAGGGAAGAAAGGGCCAAGCTGGCCGACAACCTGCAGTGGCCCGGTAGTCCCTCACAGCACTCTGAACCTCTGGCGCTTCCTCCGCGGGCCCTGGCGCAGTACGACAGACAGCCTAGCGTCTCCATGACCGACTCGGAGCTGGTGCAGATGGGTACGCAGTGTTGTCAGGGATGAGAATTTTCTGCGGATTACGTGTTTTTTTCCGTCGGAAGTATCATTTTCATGAATTGTGTAGAGCCGTTGAGAAAATTGTTTTTATATATGGGGGGGCTGGCAGCAGTATTGCGACAACAGTTGAATTATTTTCGGCAGCATTTTGGCACTACTTTCGTCACATAATTTGCCTACTCATTTGCCTAATCAGCAAAAGTTTTCGCCAGCATGGCGAAAGTCTTAGAGAAAAAAGACGAGGATCGTGCCAGGGAAATAGACAAGTCGAACGGGATCAAGAACTGCTTCAGATGGGAATGGCTCGAGAGCTGCGTCATCTTACAACTCGGAACACAGTCCGTAACCACCTGCCTGACGGAACATATCCGTAAATTAGGTGTCCCGGGGAAGGTTTTATGCATTCTTTGTCAAGATGTGATAAGCTATGGAGGTCGCGGCGCTAGGAACGTTAAGGAGCACATCGAACCAAAAAACCACAAAGGTACGTTTTTTTCTTTTACAAGCACGTGGGTTTAGAAAGTAACATGATGTTACATGTAAGCTAATGTTAGGCTATTGTCATGATATCGTTAAAGAATATATATATATATATATATATTTTTTTCGGACTAAAAGTCGCTCCGGAGTATAAGTCGCATCCGCCACAAAATGCACAATAAAGGGAAAAAAAACATATAAGTCGCACCGGAATATATAAGTCGCATTTTGGGGTAAATTTATTTGACAAAATCCAACACCAAGAACAGATATGAACCAGCAACAACAGGCTAAACAATACGGTATGCTAACGTAATATTAACACAAACGAGGAGCTGAGAATGGGCCTGACGTAACATTAACATTCAAATAACTATAACATAAATAACACGTTTATCAAACCATCTGTCACTCCAAATCAATAAATCCATCGATCGAATCCTTCGTCCTTTCTGTAAACAATGCCGAGTGTGCGGCGCGGCGCTGACGTCGGACACATTGTCGTCAGTTGCAGTTCAAATGATTCCACAGGCCCATATAACAATATACAGTCAAACCTCGGTTTTCGAACGTCCCGGTTCTCAAACAAATCGGAATTTGAACGAAAAATTCGGGATTTTCTGCTTCGGTTGTCGAACAAAATTCAGAGGTCGAACCTCGCGAGATGAGCCGAAAGGACCCGAGAAAACCCGACCGCGCGGCCCGGATGCCGACTGACTCCGTTCGTTATTGTATTTTCATTACTTTGTGTCAGGTCTAAGTACCATCAGACATTAAACCACACGCTGGAAGGAAGAGGAGAAAACAACCAGAACAGGTTTACTCGCGAGGAGAACGATAGAGAGAGGAACCTCAGTTACAATCTCCATCAATTCTGAGTCCTTACTTCACGTGCTCCTCTTTTTAATGTTTTGGTTGCCCTGGTTACAGAGGCGTTGCTACACTAAAGGGAGGGGAGATTGTGTCTGTAGCAACGCTGATTAGCTAAGGAATGTAGTGTGGTGTGAATTAGCACTTCATTGTCGGCCCGTGACCCCCGCAGAATTTGTCCTCTTTCCTCAACCAGCTGTTCTTCTCCCATAGTTGGCTGACTCGTCCTCGAGTGTGATCAGATAACTTGAATTGCCGCTTTCCTGTGGAACAATGCAACTAAACCTTTGCTAACTTTATCTACTTGGTAAATTAACACACAATAATAGAGTAACTTGTCCTAAACACTTAAACAAACATTGAGTAAATATGGGATAACCTGTATGCAACTACTTCAAACTGTATATAACACTTAACAGAGAAAAACAGTTCTGATCAACAACAATCTATGAACCAAACCTACAGTTAACTAAAAGGAATGAAGTTTCTTTGAACCAAATAAGAACATTTCGCCTATGCAAATAAGCTCTGCTCATTGTTAGTGAAGGCCTCTTACAGGAACAAAAACACACAGACAACATAAGGACAGGAAGGACACATATGGCTGACAGGGATCAAAAGACATCCGTCACTAAAAAGGAAGAACCTAGATAAAAGGAAAGTCATAAACTCGTAAAGACAAGGCCTCCAGGTCTGGCAGGCCAAGGCTTCACTTAAATTATTCCCACACTTTGAGGATTGTATTAACCACTAATCCTGCCTCCAAAGAAAGCAAGTGGGAGCAGTAAAGCCATCCTAAAACACAAAGACGCTCTTAAAGCAATGGAACAGTGAGCGCCCGGCGCGCTGCGGTTGAACGAGCAGACCAAATTAAGCTCCCTGTGCACTGAGGTCCACTTAAATTTTGCAAAGTACATCAGGACTTTAAAAATATTTTCTAAATTTCAGCGATGACTCTGTCACAATAATGCGACCAGCGCAGTGCAGTTGCGCAGTCGGCGGCGCGCTACGGTTGCGCGGTCTGCAGTGCGCTGCAGTTGCACGATCGGAAAAAAATGCGCCTGATAAAATGCTTAAAAAAGGTTTTTTTTTGTCTTGGAACGGATTAAAATTCTTTCCATTATTTGTAATGGGAAAAATAGATTCGGAATTCGACCGATTCACTTCTCGAACCGCCTTCTGGACCGGATTGTGGTCGAAAACCAAGGTTTGACTATAAACTATATATCAAATACCAATAATATAAACAACAATTTTATCGAACCATCCGTGTCACTCCAAATCAATAAATCCATCGGAATCTTCGTCTTCCGTGTCACTTAAAAAAAAAAACACAGCTGTTGACTCCGGAACTACATGCGCCGCTGACGTCAGACTAGATGTATCAAATAAATGTAATATAGACAAAAATTTTATCAAACCATCCGTGTCACTCCAAATCATTAATTCCATCGGAATCTTCGTCTTCCGTGTCACTTAAAAAAAAACACACACACACAGCTGTTAACTCCGAAACTACGTGCGCCGCTGACGTTAGCCACGTCGTCAGTCGCGGCTCCAATTATTCCACAGATCTACGTATATATTATAGTCACTCCCCGTATGCCGCCGATTGCGGCCAGGACTCTCCGTATGCCGCCGATTACGGCACGGACTCCCCGAATGCAGCCGATTGCACGCGTACTCCCCGAATCCCGCTGATTGCGATTGCAGCTGGGACTCCCCGTATGCCTCCAATTTCGGCTGGGACTCCCCGTATGCTGCCAATTGCGGCGCGGACTCCCCGAATGCCACCGATTGCGGCGCAGAACCCCCGATTGCGGGGTGGACTCCCCGAATGCCGCTGATTGCGGTGCAGACTCCCCCGAATGCCGCCGACTGCAGCTGGGACTCACCGAATGCCGTCGATTGCGGCGCCGACTCCCCGTATGCCGCCGATTGCGACTGGGAAACCCCGTATGCCGGCAATTGCGGTGGAAACTCCCCGAATGCCGCTGATTGCAGCGCAGACTCCCGGAATTACGCCGATTTTAGCGCAGACTCCCAGAATGCCGTCGAGTGCGGCGCGGACTCCCCGAAGGCCGCCGATTGCGGCGCGGACTCCCCGAATGCCGCTGATTGCGGCGCGGACTCCCCGTATGCCGCCGATTGCGACTGGGACTCCCGGGGAGTACAATATAGTTATATGCTATATAACTATATTGTAGCGTTACCAAAGTACCAGGCAAGACGTGGGTTTGGTAACCGGCTCTTTATTTCACAAAACAAGAGCTCAACATATGAGTGTGTGCTCGAAACAAGCGCCCTGGATCTCCCCCCCCCCCCCCCCCCGCCCCCCCCCCCCGCCCCCCACGCTGCCTTCACGGCCTTGCTAGTTAATCAGAAACTACTGAAGTCTAACAACATACACGTTGCTTCTCCAAATAAACTATATATCAAATAACTATGAGATAAGTAGTTTATCGACCCATTTGTATCACTCCAAATCACTTAATCTCCTGACTCCGGAAGTCAGTGAATGGAACTCATTGTCAGTGAGGTTATTCCACAGCGCCCTCATGCGGTTAAAAGTGAAAATAACATGTGATCAACTATACTAATAAGTAATGTGTTAATGATCAAGTAAAGATTTGAATAATTTCACATATAAGTCGCTCCTGAGTATAAGTCGCTCGTCCACCCAAACTATGAAAAGAAACGTGACTTATACTCCGAAAAATACGGTACATAAACCCGCCCGCTACTTTTCCGTGTTTTTTCACATTTGCCATTCTCATCCCTGTGTTGTGCATGTTCCCCACCCTCAAAAATATCATCTTGGTCACCCTTCTTTCTCCCATCAGCAGCTTGTGACGTCATCGACCAGCAAATGAGCAAGAAAGCCACAGAGCTCCCGACGGAGGAGCCGCAGAATAACATCATGACTCCTGACGCCCACAGCATCGCTTTCCCACTCACCAAGCCCATGATAGCTCCTGAGACAAAGGTAAGAGTTCACATATATCATGATGAGAGGCGGCGTCTGGCGGATCAAAAACCTTGTCTTCCTGCTTTAAGGAGACCAGGACACCACCCAGATTCCAGATGTCTTCACTTGCTCCTCAGGAACGCATTCATTACAGTCACCTCATTGAAGAGCTTGGTGAGTCTTGCTTCTTGTAAATGAGCCCTTCTGAATTGAGCCCTTGAGAATTTAAGAAGTTCAGGAGTGTTTTTTTTTCTTCTTAATCTGTCAGACAATTTTGGGTTATGGGTCAGATAGAGCTGAATTTTATTTTTCTTGAGAACCAATAGTAGCAGAAGGCTTCATTCGCTCTTATTGCTGTGTTCTGCTTTGCCTGTAGGTGGCATCATCCTGGACAAGCAGTCCTTTGACCCCACCTGCTCCCATATCATCGTAGGCACACCACTGCGCAACGAAAAGTACCTGGCGGCCATGGCGGCTGGCAAATGGATCCTACATCGATCTTACTTGGAGGCCTGTCGATCGGTGGGCCGTTTCATTCCGGTGGGCTCGGCGACACCTCCACATTTAGACTAGACTAGACTAGACTAGAATGCCTTTATTGTCATTGTTCCACAGGTATACAACAAAATTGGAAACACCACTCTGTTGGTGCGTTTTAGGGGGAAATGGGGTGTGGAACATAGGGTGGGACAACATAAATAAATCCGCATATATAAGGAGGATAATGTAGAATGTAACTTAGTCCACCGGTGCAGGAATTGGAATTGTTGGATTTATGGTTGCATGTGTTTTCCAAGTAATAGCAGCAACAGGCAGGTAGAGTGACTTTGCATCAGGAATTGCACAAGATATTATACATATTGTGTTTCAACATATTGAATATTGTATTACACGTTGATAGCGAGTCATATTGCACTGCAGCTATAAACATTTATTAAGACACCGTAATTGGGATTACTCTTGATCATGTTTTTTTGTCACGCATTCCAGGAGGAGGACTATGAATGGGGCAGCAGTTCCATCCTGGATGCTTTGCCCTCCATCAGCTCGCAGCAGAGGCGCTTAGCGTTAGCTGCCATGCGCTGGAGGAAAGTCCTGCGAGGACCCTCGGAACAGGGAGTATGTGGCAGCTCAAATTGAATCATGTCAAAAACATTTCATTTTCAAATAGAAATATCTCATTTATAGAAATGCGCACATCAATGCATGTTGATTCAAACAAAACAAGTTAAATTTTGTCACCATATGGATAGAACTTGGTTTCAAATTGTACAAGTACAAGGGGATCAGAAGATCAGGGGATGTCTGAGAATATTTGTCAATTTTCGCACATGTCCATGTCCATCCATTCATTTTCTGAACCGCTTAGTCCCCACGGGGGTCGCGGGAGTGCTGGAGCCTATCCCAGCCGTCAACGGGCAGTAGGCGGGGGACACCCTGAACCGGTTGCCAGCCGATCGCAGGGCACACAGAGACAAACAACCATTTGCACTCGCACTCACACCTAGGGACAATTTGGAGTCTTCAATCGGCCTACCAAGCATGTTTTTGGGATGTGGGAGGAAACCGGAGTGCCCGGAGAAAACCCACGCGGGCCCGGGGAGAACATACAAACTCCACACAGGGAGGGCCGGAGGTGGAATCGAACCCGCACCCTCCTAACTGTGAGGCGGACGTGCTACCCAGAGCGCCACCGAGCCTCTGAGTGTTATTAGTCACCTAAATGTTGAACAGAGGCTGAGATGTACCGAAGTCAAATTCCTTGTTTGGCATGCTCAAACACGGCCAATAAAAATTCTTGAATCTTGAAGTTTTGGACTTTAAAATGTTAGATAAATGTCTTTCTGGTGTATTGCAAAAAACATGTTTTTATGAATAAAAGTAACTGTTGTTTTCGTCATTAACTTGCATTCTTAAACAAAAAATAGTTTTGGAAGCTGAATGTTAGTTGATTCAATTTTTAGATATAAAAAGATACGTCCTGTTTAGATTCATTTCTGCATTCAAAACCAAAAAAAAAACCCCATCTCTCAAGTTTAAAGAATCCTTACTGCCATGATGCTGGACAGTCTGGTGTATTAAGCAGCACTCTTGTGTTTTTTTTTCCCCAGGGAGCCTTCAGTGGCTGGACGGTGATGCTGAACATCGACCAGGGCCGAGAAGCTGGCTTCAGGCGCTTGCTGCAGTCAGGCAGGGCCAAGGTTTGGCTGCCACCATCGTCTTCAAAACGACAAAACATTTTGACTAAATCACATTTTCCTCCAGGTGATGTTGAGTGCCTCTCCTTCTATGTACAAAGAGGCAACGCACTTGTTTGCCGACTTCAGCCGCCTGCGGCCAGGAGACTTCAAAGTGGACGTGTCAGACGCCTCCGCTCAGGGGGTGATGTGCCTAAAACCCGAGTACATCGCCGACTACCTCATGCAGGTCACTTAACGCACTCCCCTGTCTTTACGTGCAGATTGTTTTAACTAACCCATATATCTCCACTGTTCACATTTTTTAAACCTATTTGCTGTTTTTGTGCTTCGGTCTGATTTAAAACTATTGTTTAGATGCCATTTTATGGCATCTAGTGGCCAAGAACTTTATTGAAGCGAGGGGTGGGGCTTCATTTAATCAAGCCATAATCCTGTCTAGCAGAAAACTAGTGCTTTGCTGCTGTCACCTGTAAGATAAACTAACCTTTATTGGTCCAACAATGGGAGAACTTGTGTTGTTTCAGCATCAGTCGTGGTTCCCGAAAATTAAACAAAAAACATGCAAAAGATAATGGCAATTCTAAATATTTTTGTGGTGGACATCACTCATGGATTTTCAATATTTACTGTCAAGTTCACAGACACGTGAGCGTCACACAATAATACTCGGCTCCCACCTCTTACAGGCGCATGTTCACATATTTTTATTTTATAACTGCAAGTTAGGTTTTGTATGTTCAAATATGTCGTTTTGTTTGTTTCGTGTATAAAACAAGTTTAAAATATTGTGGAGTGGTAAAACAATCCAAGAAAATGTCTCTCTGAATTACAGATATTCATTTATTGTGGGGGCAGTCTGAAATATGTTCCGAGCTGTGATATATGGGGGTTCATGGTCAAATCAAATTCTGTCCTATGGCATGTTTTGACATTTTATATATTTTTAACCATGCCTAAAATTGAAATTGAATTGGATCAGTCTCTTTTGTTTGTTTTTCTATTACTGATTAAAAATGGAATGAATAAATGAATATTAGTCAGATTGTAATGATATAAAGAAGGCAACGGGCCTAGTCCCGTGTCTTGTGGACACTTTGATGTGTCGGGATTTACCATGTTTTCTCTGCCTGCAGGATCCCATCCCTCCTATGGCGCTCTATCTCCTCACTGAGAGTCACCCCGAAGAGGCACCTGGCACGCAGTCACTGAAACGCAAAACAGCAGAGCACACCTCCCGGCCCAAAAAGTCTCGTCTGCTCTAAAAACACCCCCTGACTCTCTTATCCTTCACATGTACAAAATATTGTAAATAAGATTGGTTTGTGTTATAAAATAAAGTAAGCGTGGCGCATGTGACATCGGTTTGTCGTGTCTTGCTGAGGAGACTGCAGTGTGGGTGCGGGCTGTGATTGGCGGCTCTGAGAGCCCTGCTGAAAATCCAATCCTGAAAGTCCAAACCAATCATTAAAGTCCAATGCTTTATCGGTTGCAGAAACAGTGGCCGGTCTGCAGAGGGCGCTACATCATCCAACTTCTGTTGATGGTTAATTTGCTCTATTTTTTGGGCATGTGGATTAATTTAATTTATTATTTGGTGAGACATTTCTCATTATCTCAGTTTGATTATCTTTTTGGTCTTCAGCGTTCATTCTAGCCTACTGTAGTTTTGGCTTTTTCATGCTGTGCAGTAATCACTAGATTGTTTACCGTTTTTTTCCCAGCCTAGTTAAGAAATCACCAGAAAGATCACCATGACAATTGTGAATAATAAATAAATAGTTATTATATATATTATATATGTTATTATTATAATAAATAATTGTGATAAATAACTGGAACATCACTCAAATATTGGTGATCCCGTTGAGAGTCTCACATATTTCTTCGCTATCGAGTTTGCTACTGCATGCGCAGTGATACTGACCGGCAGAATAACATCCGGTTGTTCCCAAAGATGATCTTTTTTCTGAAATAATTTTACGTTTACGGACTTAAGTAACCCGGCCGAGTCATACCAAAGACTATAAAAATGGGACCCATTGCCTCCCTGCTTGGCACTCAGCATTAAGGGTTGGAATTGGGGGGTTAGATCACCAAATGATTCCCGAGCGCGGCGCCGCTGCTGCTCACTGCTCCCCTCTCCCCCAGGGGATGGTTCAAAATCACACGGGGATGGGTCAAATGCAGAGGACAAATTTCACCACACCCAGATGCGTGTGTGACGATCATTGGGAAAAAATAAAATTTGGGTGCGTATTATACATGGGTACAGGCTTTTTTCCAGCATCAACATGCCATTTTTAGGGTGCGTATTATACATGGGGGCGCATTATACATGGAAAAAAACGGTACATGTGGGAAGTAAAAAAACTGTTAATACTATGTTACTGTATTTAAATCTGTTTTCATGTTTTAGCACTTGAGTATATATTTTTCTGTTTTTGCACTTCCTACACTTGTATCGCAAATCTTCTTATTCCACTGAAATCAATGGGAATTCACTTAATGCATTCCAGGACACCCAAAATACACAGCACCTCCACCCCCTCCTTCATTGCGTTTAAATGGCGTCAAATTTATTTGAAGTTTTACTAATTGTGGGCTACCCTCCCCCATCTTCCCCGCTAATAACAGGCTGGCTCCACTGTATACTCTAGGCCAGGGGTCACTAACTTTATTTACTACCGTCAGTGTTGACAATCCAGGAGATGGGGCCATGAAATTTCTAGTCCTTACCAACCTTTGAGCCAACACCAAAAATGTCACAAGTGCATGCACAGGCCCATTTTGCTTCCATCTTGTGTAGTGCTTTTTCTGCTATGAAGAAGATATTGCGATTGGCTGGCAACTAGTTCAGGGTGTCTCGCGCCTACTGCCCGTTTACTGCTGGGATAGGTTCCAGCATGCCAGCAACCCCCGTGGGGACAAGCGGTATGGATGGATGGAAGAAAATATTTCGTACACCCCAGCTCTCCTCAATGACTATAAATTGTATAATCTGTCTATTAAAATGTTAAAAGTACACCTCTGCATGACATTGCATCCTAATTAATGAGTTCCCTGGGGTCACACACAGTGTCGGAATGTGCCTCCCTGGAGGGGAGGGGGGCTGCCCCACTATTTGAGAACACTGATCTAGTCAAAAGTGTTTAACATGCTGCTTGTATGAATAGATGAACAGTACTACTGTCCACTGTCAGTTGATCCAACATTTCGAGTAAATTAAACATTTTTGGACCATCGAAGGGAAATTAGACAATTTCCCATGACATGAACACTGCTTTGACAGCCATGTTAATTATAGGACCTTCATAATAGTAACTCAGGCTCAAAACACCTATTCAGAACTCCTTCAATATAATGTTTGCCCATATCGTTTCCCATTTTAATTCAGCACTCTCGGGACCCTCGTGAGAATAAGCGGTTCAGAAAATGGATGGATTGATGTTTCTTTTATTTATCTGGTGTTGGATTTTTGGTCCACAATTTGGGAAGCGCGCTATCCGCGCCTCACGGCAAAAGCCATAGCGAATCACCTGTTATCCAATTTACTCACCGCGTGCTCGTTTTATTTCTTCAGTTTTAAGAAAAGGCTAAGACACCGAAACAAAATTTAGACTTACACAGGTTGGTTGAGTTCAGTCACAATTCTTGTTAAGAAAGCTCTGTTTTCAGGAAATTACAATACAGCGCTGGGCCTTTCGTGCGACCATGCTCAAGAGCAGAAAGTCTCCATTCAGAAAAGGCAACGTTCAAGGTTCTTTGGTCAGCTTATATTCAGTTGCACATGCCAGTGTGGGCCGAGTTTGATGGGTGATGAGTCTTTGGGGTGGGGCAAGTTGGCAGGAGAGTTTGATTCCATGGGAGTGGGTCCTGGTTCGGTGAGAGCTGGTTCCGTGGGGTTTGGTACTGATTATGGGCGATTCGATGTGTGTGGGGGCTGTTGTTCTCCTTTCCGTCTTTCAGCATTGACGATCATCTTTGGCCGGGTTCTTGGCTGTCTCCCTCTGGCACCTGCTGGTTTTATCTCCAAGTGACCTTCCTGTATACATTCTCCTCCATTCTTGCACATACACTGTCGCACCTCATCCATTCATCATTCTTTCAATTTTGTCATTTTGTACGGAATTATGTGAGCTTTTGGCTGTGACATCATCAATTTATTAATGTTCACTGATTATGCAAAATTTGTACTCACCACTTACCATGTTTTTGTTTGTTTGTTCTTTTGATACTCCATGTACTTGCTTACGTCATCATATTCTTAGTTTAATCATGCTTCCAACCATATCTTTTCTTTGTTAGGCAAAAGATTTCCCTCTGTCCAGAACGTTCAGTAGTAATCGAAAACTGGCGTCTAGCATTAGTCAAAACATAAGATACAATCAAGTACTGAACATTTTTAGACGACTTTGGCAGTGTCCTGATTTAGAAAATCATCAGGCATGCATTAAACAGTTCCTTAAGGGTCATTAAGCTATTCAGGCAATATATCAAAAAACATTTATTTCAAAGTGCTCAGAAATAAATATCAGATCATAAAGTTATAAAAACCTTTGTCATTACCCCCTATCAAAAATGTCTAGTTGTCTGCTTTATTGATTTGGTGTGTAGGTATAATTATATGCTTAAAATGTTTCTTTTATTGATTTAATATGTGAATATACTTGTCTGCTTATGTACTTTATTCAATGAGGTTTGAGCATATCTGGTTTTGTAGCTAGGCAGGACTTTTTGTATTTCGAACCCATTCCTTCACTGGTATGATGCTGGAGCCTATCCCAGCAGTCATTGGGCAGTAGGCGGGTGACACCCTGAACAGGTTGCCAGCCAATCGTAGGGCACACAGAAACGAACAACCATCCGTACTCACACCTAGGGACGATTTGGAGTGCTCAATCAGCCTACCATGCATGTTTTTGGGATGTGGGAGGAAACCGAAGTGGCCGGAGAAAACCTATGCGGGAACGGGGAGAACATACAAACTCCACACAGAGAGGGCCGGAGGTGGAATCGAACTCGCATTCTCCTAACTGTGAGGCGGACGTGCTAACAACAACGACGACGACTACTACGGTGTAAAATGTGCTGCCATGCATTCATCCATCCATTTTCTATAGAGCTGATCCCAGTTGACTTGAGGCTAGACAGGTTGCCAGTCAATGGCAGGGACATATAGATGTGTACTTACAGTCACATCTACAGGCCATCTTCAATGAAGCTAGCATGTTTTTTTTTGTAATCTGAGAGAAATTCATCCTCTTCCGGTAAGGGCTGTAGTACAGATTGTTCTTGAATGTTTCATAGTAGGATATAATGTCAACAATAATAATAATTATTATTATGATGTGTGTGCATCCACGAGAAGTCCACGTTACATTTCATTTTTGTATTAGCTTTTTATCCTCTATTTAGCTGAAATTTCTGATCCGAACAACCAATGATTTATAAAGGAAATTCATGAAAATGATCAGGGGTGCCCAATTATTTCTGCAAATGGAGGATTTTTCTGTTGGGGTGCCCAAATTTATGCACCTGCCTACTTTTGTTCAAGTAATGATTGCACACTTTCTGTAAATCCTATAAACTTCATTTCACTTCTCAAATATCACTGTGCTTGTCTGCTATATGATATATTTAACTGAAATTTCAGATCCGAACAACCAATGATTTATAAAGGAAAATCATGAAAAGGATCAGGGGTGCCCAAACTTTTGCATACGACTGTACATGCCCAGGACGCTGCTCACACGTTTGCCTGTTTGGTGATGTTTTACCGATTCACAACCACGGTCCATTGGGCGCCGTTGAACTTGACTGCCCTTACACCTGTTTATGGACCCCGTGGAGGCTATTTTGTGTGTTTTGGGGTGTTCTTTGGAATTGAGGGGGGTTGGTTGGCCGCTGTTACTTTTTTCCTTTGTCTTGTTGCTTTGCTTTGATGGCTTTTAACTTTCGCACTTACTGGCTTTCTTTGTGGCGCTGTTGTGTGGCAGCCTTATAGGAGCCTATTGAGTTGCGCTCATGTCATCTGTGTGTCTTTTATATACCCGCTCTGTGGTATGAATATGGCTGGGGTGGGGCCTGAATCTCCCCACCCCCGGGGATCAATAAAGTTTCAATCAATCAATCTATGTGCTTGACCTCAGGTAACCCAAGAATCTTGAGCTTACATTCATACAAACATTTTTAATGTGTCTTGAGGACAACAAGCCACTGACTGAAAGGTTGTCGACTGACACTGAAAATGAGTGAATCACAATCCTTATTAATTATTGAGGTTTGATTTTTATTGTTTGTTTTTACTCCCTCTCCACACAAATTGGCTCTTGTTGCACATTACCTCAGATTTCTACTATGTTCAAAGATTGAATAACAATAGATGATGTACAGTAGCGCTATTTTCCTTTTGTATAGTAGTATACCAGCTTTAAGATGCTGTGTTTAATGTCTAGTTGCATAACACGTACTTTGATGCACTGCCTGTATGTTATCTGTGGAAGTACTGCACAGAAGTTCATACCTTGTTTTGTATATTTAGTATTATGCTGGAGTTATTTACTTTTCCTTATATTTTGCTATTATAACTAGCACTTTTTTGTACATTTTGTGTTTTATAATTGCATATTATTTAGGTAAAATACTTGTTTAAAATTGTCTCTTTCTTTTTTCCGACATTATTAGATGATTACAGATATGGTGTTGTCACGCGCAGGCGCCGCTGACCGCCCGACCACGCCCCCTTGTCCCCGGAATCACCGCCACCCAGGTCGGGCACACGCTCATTGAGAGAGAGCGCTATATCAGCGCAGCCAGCGCAACATCTCCGTCAGCTTGTCCCGTGATGTCCGTGTGTGCATTGGTCCAAGTAAGCTTGACTCCCTGAATTGTTCCGACTCGATTCTTGTCCCGTTTTTCTTGTCCGTCCTGCTCCCCAGTCAGCCCCTATCCTCTTCAGATCACTCCTGTCCTCCTGTCTATCCTCTTCAGATCACTCCTGTCTGCGATCTGCTGTCGCCAGTGACAAGTCCCGCCGATCACTCCGGCTCCTGGTCCGCCATCCAGCCATCCCTGCCCGACGAACCCTCCTTTGCCCGTACACCGCTCCAGCCCTCCACCGCTCCCCTTCCCCTTGACAATAAACTCTGTGTCGTCACCGCACTTGGCTGTACTGTCTGTCCGTTACAGGTGTGGGCATCAATTTTGTTCAGAATTAATTTTTAGAACATGTCTACAAAGCTAAAATTTGATAGTCTAGCCCACATACTGTGCCTTGAAAAATACTAATGTTTTGAGTGTATCTCGTGTACTGTGTTAAGAAATATATAGAAAGTACTATATTTCATGTACTATGAATTGAGAAATGTAAAAACGGAGTGTTGCACATACTATGTGTACTGATCTCCCTGTGCGTTATGTACTTCGTGTTCGTTATCACAGTTCATCAGCCAGCCAAACTCATGTATAGAACACTTGACCCAGGATTCAGAGCGTCTTGCTCCCTATATTTCCGTCTAGTGTAAAACACAAAGAGTAAAACTGCAATTGGAAACAACAAAAACACTTTGTTTCTTCTACGAGTATTCTTCTTATAAAGAATAATAAGGTGATCCAACAAAACAATGATAACTTACAGCCATTGATTCCGTGAGCATAAGGAGAGGAGAAAGATTCGCGTGGATGACGCGAGTAACGCTGCTAACTCATCAGATGTCAAGTCGCTTCAACAGAAATATGCGCAATTTTCAAAATAAAATTTCCAGTTTGCTTCCGAAAGACAAATAACTCTTTGTGTATGCTTTCTTACATAGAAAACATTTCTTAGCATAAAGTATACATAAAATAAATAAGTTTTAAGTACACAAACAATTCTAACATCAAGAAAACAATTCTGAGGGCAGAACACTACGAGTTGCGAAATAAAAATGATCGAGTGAATATTTCGGGTACATAATTTAAGGTAATTGTAAATGTTACTTATTTTATGTGAACTTTAAAAGTTTAAGAACAACATTAAAAAAAATTGTATCACCTAATCTGAAAAAAAAAAAGTTCTGTGAACGAGTTGTATTTTACATAGTGGAGCAAGTGTTCAGTGGTACAGCAAGCGCAGCACAAACACGTAAGCAGGGATTTGATTGTAACATAATGGTTACATGAGATATTTGTAATGTGTTTTAACAAATCACATTTTGATATGTACTGTAATCAGAGGCGTAGCCAAGCCGGGGCGAGCCGGGGCGGCGCCCCGGTTAGGACTCCCTGCGCCCCGGTTGAAAAAAATAAAAAATAAAATAAAAAAAATAAATAAAAAATAAATCGAGCTTTTTCGATTCTTCATTTTCATGCCGTTTTTTTCTTTCGGTCTTGCGCGAATGTGCTTGCGCTATTCTATGTGCGCGATGTTATCCATTCACCGTTTGCGTCCCGGACGTTGTTTTAGCGATCAGCGAACGGCGTGGGTGATGTTCGATTTTTTTTCCTGTGGGCGTGCGCCCCTACTGGAAAAATTCCTGGCTACGCCTCTGACTGTAATGCTGAAGCGGTTCAGGTGAGCCTTCACATTTCTGACCATTTTTAGCACCCCCTAGAGGCGTTACGAACAAAAACTATTGACTGCTGGAAATCCAAGATTATCTACTTGTGCACATTAAGAATCTACAGTGATTTGACAAAAGGGTGGAAAGGTTAATATAACCTTATATTTTTATTCACAAATATCTGCTATAATTTAGTTCCAAGTTTGGCTGTAATAGCAACATCGTAAGAACGACGGTCTGCCTGAAACTGAAGTTGTTTTCGAATCTCTCACGAGCCTTCCAGCGTGGAGTTTGACTTGTCTCCCTGTCCGGGTGGTGGGTGTGAGAAATAGGGAAAGCGTAGGCGTGTGCCTGTACATGTGGTGTGTGTGTGTGTGTTACGTGTCTCAGGTGGCGCTTAGAGAAAGGCTTTAGTTGCGGTGCACATTTTGTCCCAGCAGGAGCAGTTGAATGTCGCGTGCAGCTACTTCGCCTGCCTACTTCAACTAAATCCTTCTTAGGTCTGCTGAAGACGGTGAGTTTAACCTCTTGTTTCTTGGTACTCTAGCGACTGTTGTCTTCTTGAGCACCAATAACTTAACGTCGATTCACGCTTAACCTGGGTATTATGATGTAATTAAAATGCCAATAACTCTTAACAAACCTCCTTTGAACTGAATAAACGTTGGCGAAACATTTGACGCGAAAGGGTGCAACTCTTTAAGATGATGCGAAGTCAAAGAAAACTAAATCTACAATTCTTGGGTGGAAAATATGACGATGAAAATACTGTGCTTTTTGCAGGGTTCACCGTTAAGGTAGGGGCTATATCAACAAGACTTACTAAACTGTAACGTACATTTTTTTTAAGTTAATGTCTCTGTTAAGTTAATAATTTACTTGTAAGATGTGGAATACATTGAAACTCCGTCATTCCTCGAAATATGTTGGTTGGACTGCATTTTCAATGACGTCATCATGAAGCATGTTTAGGGATCGCTATGGTCTCTGCAATACCAAATAAGACATGTAGGCTACAGATGTGTTACGTTCTTATGGTTTTGAAAATTTCAGTATTTCAATATTGCCTGAAGTTCCCCAATTTGTCAGAAATTCAACAAAGCCCTTTCTGACTGTTGACTATTGAGACAGGATCATCATCAGTATTTGTATTTGTGTGATATCTTTGTTTGGGTGGTGTGCTGTGAGATATTATTATATAAAATGGACAGCTTTGCTCAGTAAAGGTTGGGAAACATTGGTCTAAGCCAGGGGTGGGCAAACTTTCTGACTTGCAGGCCGAATTGGGTTCTAAATTTTGACCGGGGGGCCGAACCAGGAGCAGATGGATGTAGTGTTTGTGTCAAGTAATATAAATGACATGTAAAGATCATTGCATAAAAGGTTTTTGTCTTTAGTAGGTAGTAAAGCATGGATATAAAAAAAAGGCTTTTGAAAACAAATGCATTTATTAACAGTATTAAAAAAAAAGTATTTCACCAAAAAACTACCATCAGTGATTCTCATTAAATACGACACTGTTATTATGAATAATAGTTTCCATCACTTCAGCGCCTGCAGGTCAGATTTATGAAAAATGTTTATCTTATGAGGTGAAATCACTTCAAACGGCAAACATTCTGACCATTGAAGAATCAGTGAAAGAATACAGCGAAATAAAATAATAAAGAAATCAAAACGGCAACACGGTGACGGATATCTGAAAATCAGAGCAGAGCTTTAACTCACAAACACCTGGCAAGGAAACGGGAAACACTTCCTTAAAGTCGGCCTTTAGAACTTTAAAAGTTAACATTAGTCGCAAACAGGTGGTGCATCAATGTCCTTGAGCATCCTGCATTGTTTGAAAATGAGAATGGTCGCTAGTTTCAATCCCTGCTATTTGTACAAATTATTTTCAAAATGCATTTTTTTTTATAACAAACTAGAGAAACTCCCCTTCATTTTCAGTGGGAACAGTGTTGTTGGTCTCCCCTTTTTTTGCTAGTGCATCATAGTCTGGAGTAAAATTTGTTGTAGCAATTTTTAGGATAGATCCGAGGTGTTGGTCCGTTAACCTAGATCTGTGACGGGGCTTTGTTGATGTTCATGTGGCTGATGTGGTGCTCACACACGTAGTCGAGCCAAATTGTCCACTCTTCTTTAAACACTCTGCATTCAGTGTCGACCTTTCTTTTCCTTGGGCCACTCGTTTTAATGGAAGGATTCCAGGGGAAGGTTTGTGGGTAGCTTTAGCGTAAAACTGTATCTGAAAGCTCAGGGCGCGAATTACGAGAATGCTGACGTCACACCCCACATTCAAAATTCACCTTTGATAGAAAAAGAGTGCGGTGTGCGCCGGGTCCGTATTACTGAGTACGTACACGCACTTGTGAGTGTGCACTGAGCTTTCTCACACAGCTTCCGGGAGTTAATTCTCGGGCGGGTGTTTCCCCATCATTGCAGGGAAATTGACCAAAATAAGATTTGTTAATACATAATAAACGACCCCGTGGGCCGGATGTGGCCCGCGCGCCGTAGCTTGCCCGTGTCTGGTCTAAGCAATCATGTACCGCTAGTGTACAATGGCCATTACTGCTGTCACCGTATTACGGGTTAGATCACAGATTGTCCTTTGCATTGTCCTGTTCTATCTAGATCAGTGGTTCTTAACCTTGTTGGAGGTACTGAACCCCACCAGTTTCATATGCACATTCATCTAACCCCTCTTTAGTGAAAAATAAAATTATTTTTTTTCAAATTCAAGACAGATGTTTTTTACTCGTGCACAAAAGGAGCTGTGCATAAAATCACCTTGTTCAAAGAACAAAACCATCACAATGCATGAACTCATAACAAATGACATACCTGCAAATCAGTGTGACTTCTGTTACCTTTGTGAGACCAGTTCAGATATGCGTCAGCACGAATTTACACAATAAATCAGGTATGTTCGGACCGCTGCAGTGGAGGCTCTGCGGAACCCCTAAGACCGACTCACCGAACCCCTAGGTTTCGATCGAACCCAGGTTAAGAACCACTTATCTAGATTAAAAAGGAGCAATTCTACACCGAGTCCCTGTCGAGCTCCCTCATGTGATACACCTTAAAAATGCTGTGTTAAAAACAACCTAATTTGGGTTAAAAATTAGACCTTTTTTCTATTACTGTTTATTAACCAATTATAGTTGTTTTATTTGGTAACGTTTCCTGGTTAAAAAACATCCATCCATCCACCCATCCATTTTCTGTATTGCTTGTCCTCACAGGGTTGCGGGCGTGCTGGAGCCTATCCCAGCGGTCATCAGGCAGTAGGTGGGGGACAGCCTGAACCAGTTGCCAGCTCAGTGTCCTAGTGGTAGAGTGTCTGCCCTGAGACTGGAAGGTTGTTGGTTCAAACCCCGGCCGGGTCATACCAAAGACTATAAAAATGGGACCCATTGCCTCCCTGCTTGGCACTCAGCATTAAGGGTTGGAATTGGGGGGTTAGATCACCAAATGATTCCCGGGCGCGGCTCCGCTGCTGCACACTGCTCCCTTCGGGGATGGGTTAAATGCAGAGACAAATTTCACCACACCCAGATGTGTGTGTGACAATCATTGGGTCTTTACCTTTTTACCAATCGCAGGGCACACAGAGACGAACAACCATCCGTGCTCGCACTCACACCTACGGGCAATTTGGAGTCCTCAATCATCCTCCCATGCATGTTATTGGGATGTGGGAGGAAACCGGAAATGTATTTATTTAGAAAAAACGTGCTGTGTGTTATGTTATGCATTGTTATAAATTAGGAAATGCACATTTCAAACAAAAATATTACATTAACTAGCAACTCATACTATCTGGATGTAGTCGAGACGCATTTTTATACAAGTGCAAGCGGACTTGAATGAAGCAAGGGTCAAAGCAAACGTGAAAGATGTACCAGCAATCGGGCCTGTTTGCTGCCAAAGTGACGCCACCCACGAAGAATACGACACAGCAAATACTAAACAAATTTGATTGCACGGCTGCGCATACTCTTCTCCCCTCGAGTCGAGTCGTGTGGCTACCTCGGCGTTCACAGGGACCTCGAAGTGTTTATCGAGCGAGGAAAGGGTTGTCTTTAATGCAGAAAGACTTGCCAGACTGAGAGACCCCTTTAGAGTTAGGAAACAATATGGCGTCATTTTGGGGGCTGGGATAGCTGGAGGTAAAAAGATCTAGCGCGCTCGCTTGAAAATCTACATAAGCATATTTCAACCGCATATTTCAAATAGTTAGATAGGAATGAATGCGAAAAACAGTGAATATCTGAGTACGACTTTTGTGCCATGCGGTCGGTCACTGGTAATGTCAAGTCAACGACAGGGACAGTAGAGGAGGATGTACCAGGCACCTCACAAAATCAGAACTATTGTGCTGACTATTTTTAAAATTATTTTACAAGTTGAAGTGGAAAATAGGAGGAATGTGCATATTCATTTTGATAGCGATTGGTTATACTTTTCAGAGGTTTAGCAATGCTAAATTTACAGCTCAGAGTCAGACAGCCAAACAGACACTGTAGTTAGCTCCCGCTAGCTCATACGGCTTGTCGAGGCTAAATTAGCTTCTTACGGCTAAACGGACAAGAATAGCAGCACGATTTCAGCTCCTTCTCAGCCCAACATGGGGCTGTGTGTCATAGCCAAAAAGCTCAGAGTCCGCCACTGACTGTGTTAGTCAACCATCGCCGGTGAGACTGCCAGGTAGACCACCCGGCCACGGCTATTATGGTTTTGGCAACCAAAACCACAACAAGATGACTTTTTTTTTACATAAGTGGCACTGTTGAGTACTGGCTTCCCTCCTTTTCCTCCAGCTAACACCGTGTCACCATTGTGACATAGGCCCGAAAGGCTTTTTACGCTGCCCTCCTACAAAGGTTCACCAATTGTCAGTGCGCTAAAGGGGAAATGTGAGCATTGTATATATGCACCCTGCCATTGGTTGGCAACTGGTTCAGGGTGTGTCCCTCACCTACTGCTCGATGACTGCTGGGATAGGCTCCAGCACGCCCGCGACCCCCGTGGGGACAAGAGGTACAGAAAATGGATGGATGGATGGATGGATGGATGGATGGATGGATCAGAATCAGCTTTATTGACCAAGTTTGTGCATGCCAAACAGGGAATTTGACTCCAGTTGATCTCAACCTCTGTACAACAGTTAAGTGACTGACAACATTCAGGTAACTAACAAATGGATGGATGGATGGATATTGTTTTCAAAATATAATTTAGTATAGCCAGGCAGCAAGCCTCGCTGTAAACTACTATAGGTATTACTCCTGCTGCGGAGTCTCATTAAACATCAAATAGCTGAAGATACTGCTAGTATATATTTCATAGGAGGTGGGAGAGAATTATAAACTGGTGATGAAAGTGCTTATCACACTATCGAGACAATATCAGGAACAACAATAATTATGACAATGATGATGATGATGATAATAGTTAAATATTTGTACTTTTGTACTGCCACTTTGGCTTCACTAAAACCCCTCTGATCTTTTTCTCTCCTTTCCCTCATTTGACCCGGAACAGGAGGGGGGGGGGCATAATTTACCAGACAGCACCGGCCCCTCCTACGTTTTTGGGTGGACGGTGGACCTTGAGAGGGCTTAGATTACCTGCTAGTCACGCATTCACCTACCCACCAACATCTCGTGTAAACACACAACTGAATCATACCTCCCACCCTGGACTGGTCTGTCTGTGTTTGTGTATTGCTCTGCTCTGTCTGTGGCATGCACAATTTTTTTTCTTCCCTCTGAATTGCCAGAAGCAAACCATATAACGCGTTGCCTCGGGCTCTCTGCCTCCCCCTTCCCACTTATGACCACGTCACATACTGCGTAGTCTTCCCTCTCTCGCGCCTGCCCACAGCAGTGATAATTTGATGTGACGCATGAGCGTGCAGTGCAGCGTGGGGTTGTGTGACTGTGTGTGTTTATGCGGAGGAGGAATGTCTGTGGATAAGATTGTGTACGTGAGGACACATAGTCAAGTACATGCTAGACTGAAGCAGGGAGAGGAGGCGATCTGACGGTGCTTCCATGAATTTTCTCCCCTACACAGACATTTCTTGACTGCGCAACTAGAAAGGAATTCTGAGCTAGAAGTTACAGGTTTGGTAAGTTATGTCCTTGATAGGCAAACGTTGCCTTCATGCTTTCTGCATCACTAGTATGTATATGTGATTGTCTGTATGGACATAGTATGTAAGTGTACTTACATTGCATTTGGGAAGTGAATGGTTTATGGACTTTGAAATGTTGACCTGTGCAATGCTAGTCAATCATTTAACATTAACCTGTGTTGGGGGAAAGTTACACATTTCTGCTTTTTGAAAATGTCTTTGATCTTGGAATGTAAATTTCAGGCTTTGATTATGTGGAAGCTTTCAAAGAATTTCTGTAAAGACAGCACACATTTGACATTGGTTACCATCAGTGATAAGTGGATTGGGACCTTGAAGGCGATATCCGTTTGATGGCTCTGTTGCTGAACACAACTACTGAACATGCACACTAATGTAAATAAGACTTAATCCTTTCAAAATTGTTTGTACTATACAGCAGCAGTCCCCAACATTTTTCTGTGCAAAAATCACTGGCCATCATTACATTTGTTGTTTCAGCAATGCCTAATGATAATAAATACTAGAATGCCACAAGTAGAGTTTAGACCTCCACCAAGGATGCACTCTAATAAATGTGAAAACAATTTAAAGAGTTTACCATTTGGGTCTGTTTATGTTTTTTTAGTTAGCAGGCTACTTCCTGTTTAATCAAGGATGGGGAATAAACAGGAGGTACCAATATTGTTCTGGGGGTTGGATATTGGCAACTATCATAGTAGTTACTATGTTGACTCACAGGTAAACAAAATGTTATACACCATTATTTAGATACAAATAATGGTAATTGGTTGCTGAGATGTAATAAACTATGCATGCAGCACTTCCATGTTAGGCGAAAGGCAGCTGTCCACTCCCTGTAGGCATGTCAGTACATAATGCAAATGGGAAATTTGCTTTTGACGTATTTTGGGCCTGGAAAAGAATTTCCAATGGATTATTTACAATCCCTGATACACAACCCAAGGTTATCACACAGAGGTAATTTTACAGTCAAATGGCATTACAGTACCTTGTAACATATTGACAGCTGAAACTGTTAAGCTATCTGGCCCTTCCCCACAGGGAATGCTTAATGTTTTACCATGCCTAATAAGGCTGTTTGGATTGATCCAAGTATCAATACCAAACAGCTAATAGCGATCCTTTACATTTATTTCTATGATTTCAGTTATTTTCAAATAATCATTTCGTACATTTTATGTTGAGTCATAGTATTATGCTTTATTTGATATTTTTTATCTACCAGTTAGCTCTTTAATATCCAAAGAAATTTAAGAGAGGCAGGAACTACGGTAGAATATGCAGATTACTACTACTTTGTGTATGGTAACTTTCATTACATTATCTTTCCACAGTTAAGAACTTAACAAGAAAGTTGAATTTGCACAAAGCATGTTATTTAATAGGACAAGCAATCTAAAATTGTATTTTTTTTTTAATCTAAATCTACTTGGTATCAGTATCTGCAATACTGGTGCCAGTATTTATTTGGTATGGATTGATACCAAAATATCAGATATCGCACAGTCCTTTAATGCCCAAGGTCCATCAGTTGTACATTACAAAATGAAGCATTCCTCTTCAAAAGATCTGTGTATTCATTTGCGCAAACCTGCTTTGTCCTATTAGTTCATGTTTTACAAGTCATAGTGGTAACTTTGACAAAGGCTCATATAAACAAAGCTAGCGCTGTCTTCAGACTATTGCACAATATTGTATTGTGGCATGGAAACAAATACTAGTTTTAAAAAAGGATTAAATATACAACCAACCATTACACTGAATGTACCGTATTTTCCGCCCTAAAAGGCGCACCGGGTTATAAGGCGCACCTTCAATGAACGGCCCATTTTAAAACTTTGTCCATATATAAGGCGCACCGGATTATAAGGCGCATAAAATAGAAGCTATACTGCATCAAACTGAGGTTGACTAGGGTTGCGGTATGCATCCACTAGCCAATAACCAACGAGCCCTCTGTAAACAATCGCGTTTCTCAAACGATCTCCTATAAAATGATCAGAACTGACTAAAGTTCGATCTAACGCATTGGTACTACTTACCTATGTTTCCCTTCCATATCGATCCGTAGATTTACTCGAAACATTAACAGAGCAGCCTATTTTGACATGAAATAGCCTGGTACGTATAGCAGCTATCGCAATAGCATTAGCCATCCGCAAAGTCTCACGAGCCTCAGCTCGCAATCTCCCATGAGCCTCAGCAAAGTGTAAACAATCGCGTTTCTCAAACGATCTCTTATAAAATGATCAGAACTGACTAAAGTTTGATCTAACGCATTGGTACTACTTACCTATGTTTCCCTTCCATATCGATCCGTAGATTTACTCGAAACATTAACAGAGCAGCCTATTTTGACATGAAATAGCCTGGTACGTATAGCAGCTATCGCAATAGCATTAGCCATCCGCAAAGTCTCACGAGCCTCAGTTCGCAATCTCCCATGAGCCTCAGCAAAGTGTAAACAATCGCGTTTCTCAAACGATCTCCTATAAAATGATCGGAACTGACTAAAGTTCGATCTAACGCATTGGTACTACTTACCTATGTTTCCCTTCCATATCGATCCGTAGATTTACTCGAAACATTAACAGAGCAGCCTATTTTGACATGAAATAGCCTGGTACGTATAGCAGCTATCGCAATAGCATTAGCCATCCGCAAAGTCTCACGAGCCTCAGTTCGCAATCTCCCATGAGCCTCAGCAAAGTGTAAACAATCGCGTTTCTCAAACGATCTCCTATAAAATGATCGGAACTGACTAAAGTTCGATCTAACGCATTGGTACTACTTACCTATGTTTCCCTTCCATATCGATCCGTAGATTTACTCGAAACATTAACAGAGCAGCCTATTTTGACATGAAATAGCCTGGTACGTATAGCAGCTATCGCAATAGCATTAGCCATCCGCAAAGTCTCACGAGCCTCAGCTCGCAATCTCCCATGAGCCTCAGCAAAGTGTAAACAATCGCGTTTCTCAAACGATCTCCTATAAAATGATCGGAACTGACTAAAGTTCGATCTAACGCATTGGTACTACTTACCTATGTTTCCCTTCCATATCGATCAGTAGATTTACTCGAAACATTAACAGAGCAGCCTATTTTGACATGAAATAGCCTCGCGGGTACAACAGCTATTCGGTGACGCCCCCTGACTACAGTTGCCGTAATGCTGGGAAGCGATGCGACCTTGTAATTTACTAGTCGTACTAAAACGTACTGAAACATTTTGGCAGAGCACTGTGTACAACCAGTATGGATCAACAAATTCATCAGTTGATCCATATATAAGGCGCACTGGCCTATAAGGCGCACTGTCGGCTTTTGAGAAAATTTTAGGTTTTTAGGTGCGCCTTTTAGGGCGGAAAATACGGTAGTTATAATTAGTGGGAGCGCTGCACTTCTTTCTGCTCGTCAATAAGGCTCATTTACTAAATAAATGCGTAGGATGTTCGTACTGTGCGCACAAATTGAGAATATACTCAAAATCATTGTCAAATTTAGGACACGTGCGCACCAGCTCATTTTGTTCGCACAACTGTTAGTATGTCGATGAATCAGAATTCATTCTAAATGACCAATTTGTATAAGCCATGCTCATTTCAATCAGTTTGACAGATCACTTTATTGCGCGAAGGTTAATACAAAGAAATAAAAACACCTGCGAGAGAAGTTCATAACTTTCTCAGTCTATCCTATTTTTAAAAGGTTCGTATTACAAGATCCCTCATTAGTTGTGCGTACGCATATTCTGTGGATGTTCTAAATTTATTTGCTGAATACGCACAAATTCAGGCACAAAGTGAATCGATAAATCACTCATTACATGTTTTGGACAAATTGGTCTGCATGCACATTAGCAAATGAGGGCAATTGTCTCTTGAATACCGCTTGTTTATTCTAGCACGTTGTTTGCTCTACCCTTTGTCTCATTTTGCCTGTTGCCTATTTTCAAGAAGTTCTGCACATACAGTTTTGCTTTGTTTTTTTACGAACTTTGAGTTTTCATGGACTTACTATCTCTGTGTACCAAATAGCCTGTTTTTTGGGGGCCCCTTGTACATTATTTCCTAGTGCTGAATGGTTGCTTTGCATGCTTATGCAAAAACCAAAAGAAAAATCACATACTTTTCATGATACACTTGTAGTATTTGGTTGACATTGATGAGAATCTTGAGCACTTCACTCCATTGATGCCAGTCAAGATGCCACAATGCAGAACTGAGTCGAAACCTTTGTATTTGTGTGCATTTTTGCTTGGTTTCAGCACTAATGCCCTCTGTGCAGCTCACGGCCTGAGCTGCAGAGTTCTGACCATGTATGGCCACTCGATGTGCTCTGGCTTTTTTTTGTTTTTATCATGAGGGCAGATATTTCTTAGAGAGCAAGTCACCATCTTTGAGGTATTTGTTTAATAGTTAAAAGAAATATCTATTCATTTCTGCTCATCTTTCTGCTAATATTGATGGTGTAATAGTTAAAGAAGATGGGAGATGTTAACTAGATCTGCACTAGAGTTACTGCAGGACCATTTTGTGATTGGAATGGCAAACAGCCAATCTAATCGTTTGCTACTTTGTGCTTTCATTTGTACATTGCACTATTTTTGTCACTTCTGGTAGAGGTTTTCAGAAGTGATTACTAATTCAATACATTATTAGCATATCGGTCTTGTATTTGCACATACATACCTGAGTGTTTTTACATATTTGTAATATTTTCACATACTCCAATTGATGATTTCCTTGTATTTCTATCATCACCTTGCGTATCCACTATTATCTCTGTGGCGCACAGGAGTCCTTTCCTTCATTTGAAAACACTCTGTCACAAACCTTTCATCAGTCATATCACAGTACACTAAAAACTGCCTGTTTAAATCACAAATCAAAATAGACAAACCTTCAACTGTGACTGTTGGTGAATAGAATGTTAATCACACACTGACAAATTTTTGAGTGACTGAGAAGGCTGTTATTTCTATGGCAACCGCTTTTGCTGTGGATGTGATTTCTGTGTAGCTTGGAGTTGCACCACTGCCTCTCATACTCCTGGCTGCATCTCTGCTGACTGCAGAAGTGCTGCTGTAATGTGACGCAGTGGTGTACTTGCCAAATGTTTCGATGAAGTAAAGGTGAGCCTTCTGCTCCCTTACTGTTGTTCTTTGGGTCAGGCCACAGTTGTAAATAAGAACTTTTTCTTCATTGTTTGCCTGGGTAAATAAAGGTTAAATAAAAAATAAAAAAATTACTGATCTTTTGGGGGAGGACTCTTCCAGATATGTACATATCTGTTAAATAATGATATATACACATAGGGTGAAAAGTTGCTTTATCCTTATTGAGTTTATTTCATGTGAATGTACATGCTTTGCAGTTTCAGTTTTTTAAAACCATTACAACTATCACTCAAATCATCTTTACAAGATCTGTCTAATAATGCTGGTGTCATGTAAATAGAAAAACTATCCACCGTTTAGTAGAACCTGAAAGTATCCCTCACAATATATTTACTCTTTTCTCTTGGCATTTTGGGGAAGCCATACAGAATACTGTTCACATTTGCTGATTACTGGTGAGTTCCAAAGTACTTCACGGTTCGTGTGAAGTGTGCACTACACAACAGCATAAGCATAATTGCCCGAGCGATCACCGCAAAGAATTATCGTTTCACAGTGCCGTCCGTCACTGGGCTACCTCTGCCACATCTGTGGCCTGTGAGAATGGAGCTCGAACTGCAGTCAATCCTTGTAGCTGGGTTCACTCAGTCGCCACTTCCTCATGGACCTTGTTCTGTGGCCCAGATCTGTTGAGCCTTTACTTGTTTGAAAGTCCTGTTCCATCTAGCTGTCTTTGAACTGTGAGCTGGTGTGTAACAGAGTTGAGAAGCATGATGGCTTTGAAATGGACTGAGAGATGATTTACTTCCTTCATGTCAGCATTTACCAGCACACTTCATGGTGGCAGTTTTGTCAGTGATAGTGTGGCTGCTTATCTTATTATGGATACCATTTTCCTCTGTGATCTCCAAAAAGGCAGAAACAATTTATCCTCCACTGCGTGTGCCAGTCGAACTGTCCACGGAGTAAGATTCTTAATTCTTATCTGATACGATTATCTTTCAAGCCATTACTACAATTGGGGCTGACCTATATTGCGGGAGGGGAAATTCCGGGCTAAATTCAGGCTGATAATCCTGCCCTGTGAACTGGGCTTAAGTTTGAGTTCAAGAATTTGTTGAGTTGATTAAGGACACTTTCTCGACAATCTCGGTTAAGGAGGGAAGGTTTGAGATGAGTTCTCTTTTGTAGAAGTGGCTCGGCGTCAGCTACAGTGGGGCAAAATAGTATTTAGTCAGTCACCAATTGTGTGAATTCTCCCACTTGGAAGATGAGAGATGTCTGTAATTTTCATCATAGGTACTTCAACCATGAAAGACAAATAAAAAAAAAAAAATCCAGAAAATCACATTGTCTGATTTTTAAAGAATTTATTTGCAAATTATGGTGGAAAATAAGTATTTGGTCAATAATGGCCTTGATCTGGGGCTCCACGCAAGATCTCACCTCGTTGGGTCAAAATGATCACAAGAACGGTGAACAAAAATCCCAGAAAAACACGGAGGGACCTAGTGAATGACCTGCAGAGAGCTGGGACCAAAGTAACAAAGACGATCATCAGTAACACACTACGTCGCCAGGGACTCAAATCCTGCAGTGCCAGACATGTCCACCTGCTTAAGCCAGTACATGTTCAGGAGACATAGTACAGATTTCACAATAGTTCTGAAAGAGTCAGATGGTTTGAGCTCCTGAACCAAATCCGGTATAGTTATTTTCATCCACTGTCTCAAATTGGTGGCTCGGTGGTGCACTGGGTAGCACATCCGCCTCACAGTTAGGAGGGTGCCGGTTCGATTCCATCTCCGACCCTCCCTGTGTGGAGTTTGCATGTTCTCCCTGAGCCCGCGTGGGTTTCTTCCGGGCACTCCGGTTTCCTCCCACATCCCAAAAACATGCTTGACAGGCCGATTGTGCACTCCAAATTGCCCCTAGGTGTGGGTGCGAGTGTGGACGGCTCTGTGTGCCCTGCGATTGGCTGGCAACCGGTTCAGGGTGTCCCCGGCCTACTGCCTGATGACCGCTGGGATAGGCTCCAGCACGCCCGCGACCCCCGTGGGGACATAGCGGTACAGAAAATGGATGGATGGATGTCTCAAATTGTGTCATGGTCATTGTTTTTGTTCTTTTCAAAGACGATTTCCCTTTCAAAAAACGTTTTAGGGGTCTGTAACACAGGTAATGGCATTTCTATTCTTTTTTATGGTAGAAGTTGTTTTAAGAGATGAATGATTTGACTTATAAGCACGGTCACAGAACTACCGTATTTTCCGGACTATAAGGCGCACCGGACTATAAGGCGCACCTTCAATGAATGGCCCATTTTAAAACTTTGTCCTTATATAAGGCGCACCGGACTATAAGGTGCACCATTAATGCATCATGTCAGATTTTTAATCCAAATCAAATCCATCCATCCATCCATTTTCCGAACCGCTTAGTCCCCACGGGGGTCGCGGGCGTGCTGGAGCCTATCCCAGCCGTCATCGGGCAGTAGGCGGGGGACACCCTGAACCGGTTGCCAGCCAATCGCAGGGCACACAGAGACAAACAACCATTTGCACTCGCACTCACACCTAGGAACAATCTGAAGTCTTCAATCGGCCTACCAAGCATGTTTTTGGGATGTGGGAGGAAACCGGAGTGCCCGGAGAAAACCCACGCGGGCCCGGGGAGAACATGCAAACTCCGCACAGGGAGGGCCGGAGGTGGAATTGAACCCGCACCCTCCTAACTGTGAGGCGGACGTGCTACCCAGTGCGCCACCGAGCCCCAAATCAAATCATTCTCCATTTTATCTTTTTTATTTCAACTTCAGATGCAACAAATTACTTTATAATCACAAAATAATGATCCATAGTCTTTTTGATTCATGATTCATAGTCTTCAGTGGGCCACTTATGATTGATTTCATGACACAATGCTTCGGGCCAGTTTAAATTTAGGAATTTGGTCCATATATAAGGCGCACCGGACTATAAGGCGCACTGTCCGCTTTTGAGAAAATTTTAGGTTTTTAGATGTGCCTTATAGTCCGGAAAATACGGTAATTAAACTTGTAAATCAAGGTACCACTGTATGGTTAGAGTTTAAAAGATTAAGCAGAAAACAATGAGAAAGTGTATTAGAACGTAATTTGGATGAATATTTTTTAGTTTGATCATTCAGAAGAATATTAGGAAAGCTTTAAATTAGTTATGTAGAATTTTAGTATTAGTAGGTTTCTATGGGATACATGTGATTTAGATTAAGAGAAGTGCGCAGGCGAGTAGCAATGAAGGCACATAGTTTTTTTACTTTATCCGTATCCCATGCATTATGAGATTGACGGTGTTTGACCAAGTGATATTGCTATTTTATGTGAACTTTCTTGTGTTTTTTATTGAGAAGATTATTTTGTTCAGAAATTGATCAAGACGTTCAAGAGTTAAAGAAAACAAAAGCAAACTCAACTGATCCATCAGTACACCACCGAAGCAATATGTATGATGGAAATGCATTGGAAAAGGATACGAGTCAGAAAACCTTAAGATGCTCACACGAAGTGGTTTGATTAGTAACCGCATGAACGAAGTTTTCCACTACACTGTCTCTGTTGCTATTGTATGCATGAAGTGAATAATTTCTGTGGAAAATACAGACAGTTTATTCAGTAGTTATCAACTTCATGTGTTGAATAGTTAAAACATTGGGAAAAAGATAGTCAGAAGTAGTTGCAGCGCTGCTTCAAGCTCTGTTTGGAATGCAATTAGGTATGAATAGACAGGCAGTGCAGTCTTGAAGATTGCCCCAGGCACATTTTTAAACACTTGGATGACGACATCCAAGTGATTGCCTGAAGGTTGCTACAGTCCTGTTTTCATGACCCTAATGTGTTGCTGATTGGCTGCGCTTTGCTCTTTGGGATGGTTCATTTCTGTGGGCAGAGGAAAACTGAGATGTCAAGTGAGTTGACAACCTAATTGGTTTAGGTTATCTCCGCCAGTGAAACCACCTTTCATGCCAGTGGAATGCATGTTTCAGAGCCTGTTCTCATGAGAATTCTGCAGGATTGTGCACAAAACATAATTCACTCTTAATTTTAAGAAAACAGGATTGCAACCCTGTTCCAATTTTCAATAAATTAGTAAAGAAAGAAAAGGAAATAACAAAATTAGAAATAATCTATTCCAGGGCTGAGTTAACGCCCCCCCCCTAAAATAGGCACTGTTTATTTAAAGTTTTAACATTCCTAAGAGTAAACCATAGTTTAAAACAATTTATTGTCACTTGCCAGATTATTTTTGCGGGAGGATTACTGAAGGCTAATTAAAACTAAATGCAGCTCAACCTTGCAGTGAGCCTGTTAACATGCGCATTATCGGATGGAGTGATCAGATTATTTAACTGTTAACATGCACATTATCGGATGGAGTGATCAGATTATTTAACTGTTAACATGCACATTATCGGATGGAGTGATCAGATTATTCAAGTACTCATGTCAACTGCATAACCGGATATGCTTTTTTGGAGAACAGTCCTTAACTGTTTATGAGGAATTACTGTAGATAAATACACCTAGAAACTTCTTTGTGCATTTATGCCAATTTATTATAATTATATATTATTTAACTATATTATATAATTATACATTATAATTATAATGATATTATTGCAATTGTAATTGAAATTTTAATTGAAATTGGTGGAATGTTCCATGTCCAGTTCTAAGGTCATGTAAAGGGTCAGGTGAATTACATACTGGAAATAGAGACCATCATATTGTGCTTGATGTCACTTGTGTGAAAATCTAGAGGTGTATTTTTCACAATTGCGTTTGAACTTGAAGCATCAATTTGGACAGCACAAAAGCTAGGGGATTCTTCTTCAGTAAGGTACATGTATATTCTCTGTACCTGGAGTTGTCACCCAGAGGCCCAACAGTCATTGCTAGATAATGAAGATTGCACACTGTCCTTAATCTGATCATCTTTATATAGCTGCTCCTCCTTTCATTTTGCCTCTGACCCATATAAACACACAGTCGCACACACACGCACACACATTTACAGTACAGTATAGTTGTAGCACAATTTGTTGATTTATATGGATGAAGAGGGACACTTATTTGGTGAAAATTTGAAACAGTGACCATGCTGTAAATTAATCTATTTGTTGATGTTGCATTGAGCCATGCCTCAATCAACTTTAACCTGCAGAGGGCAGCACTGGTCTAGTTACATCGTACAGTAGTCATGCAGACAGATGTGCAGGTTCAAATGTAGTTGGTTTCGTAGCATACAGGCTTTTAGCTTGAAGTATTCCCATGACAAAATTTGAGAGGGATTGCACATTTGGGACATCTTCTATTTTGTTCTCGTTGTCCATCCAACCACTATTTTATTTTGCTGCCCAAATAACTACATCAGGGCGGCACGGTGGAGCACTGGTTAGCACGTCCGCCGCGCAGTTCAGAGGGTGCGGGTTCGAGTCCACCTCCGGCCCTCCCTGTGTGGAGTTTGCATGTTCTCCCCGTGCCTGCGTGGGTTTTCTCCGGGCACTCCGGTTTCCTCCCACATCCCAAAAACATGCTTGGTGAGCCGATTGAGCACTCCAAATTGCCCATAGCTGTGAGTGCGAGTGTGGCTGGTTCTTCTTCTCTGTGTGCCCTGCGATTGGCTGGAAACCAGTTCAGGGTGTCCCCCGCCTACTGCCCGATGATTGCTGGGATAGGCTCCAGCACACCCACAACCCTCGTGGGGACAAGTGGTACAGAAAATTGATGGATAGATGGATGGATGAATGAATAACTACATCAGTTTGACAATTAATTTAGTTGAAGTCTGTGTTACACAGTCACAAACATTCGACAAATTTCCTTCCTTCTGCTCTTTCAGATGTTTTGGTCTGACGATGAAGCCAATCCCCGAAGCATCCCTGTTGGATACTGAAGTGACGCTCCAAACCTTCTGAGTCCAGACAATGGATTGGACTTTTGATCAAATATCAATGTAGAGTCTGAAGATGTTCACATTCTGTTTTTTTTGTTCAGCTCAAGGTGGTTGAAATTTTTGCGGTATTGTAGGATGACTTAATGGTCCTTACAATAAGATGAGTATTTGTAAGCCCAGTGAGAGTGTCGCCGATGAGGAGAAAAGTGACACCAGCATGAAACTCTCTCTTCACAGTGCAGGAGACCACAATGGAAATGCTCTTCCAACTTCCTCATCTTCCTCGCCTTCCATCAGTTTGGGAGAATCATCTCCAGACTCATTATGCAGTCGGAGCAGCATCAGCAGTGGATATACTGTCAGTCCTCAAGACTATGACATGCTCGAAGTCACCCTGACAACGACTTTATTGACTGAAACAAAAGAAATTGAAGAGGATGACATTTCCAACTGTGAGCACGAGGACAAAAATATTTTCGACAAAAATAATGACGGTGCATTTACAAAAATGCAAACAGCAAATGAGATGTCAGAATCAAATGACAACTCTTTATCAGTTTACCTTGATGCCAGTGCTGGTGAACATCAAGAAACCAGGAATGACAATGACAACCTTGCTCTGTCCCCACCTCTGATATCTGATACTGAGGACCATGGTAATAATTGTGACAACAGAAATAGAAAGAGACATGGCTCATCAACTCCGGACTCAGAAGAAACTGAAATTCTTGTAGATGATGATGTTGCTGATCATGATGATGCTGCTGAAGATGAAGCTTTGTATTTTTCAATCAGCTCAGACTTTGGTGCACGGAGAACCAGCACAGCCCATACAAACTCACCCAATCCAAGCTTGTTTAGCAGAGTGCTGATACCTGAGCACCAGCTCAATAACAATGAAACTATGAATGATCCGAGATCAGAGGTAGGCGTCGAAGAAGTACAGATTATGTGTCCGCTGACTTCGCTTGGCAAAACATCTGAGGACATTAGTGGCACCACCCACAAATTGGCTGTCACTCCCTCTGCAGTCTGTCCTGTCCAAGAAGCCAAGGACAATGTCTGTTTACTAAATTGCACAGAAAAGTATGAGAAACCTGCCGGAAACCCAAGCAGACTAAAACTCAAATCAAACATTCCCTTGGCTGGAGCTTCCAAAATGTCAAATGGTGACGAAAATAGGGTATCCAAATTGGACCTTAAAAACATCAAGGCTAAAGCTGGATCACGACCCACACCGTCGCCACCAAAAATAACAGGCCAGGTATTGTGGTTTTGTTTTATCCACCTTATGTCTTATTCAATATTTCTTGTTCTGAACTTTTCCTCTTGTTTTTTATAGAATAAGTCTGCATCAGCGATTGAAAGGAAGGCTTCCCCTAGGAAGGAGGAAATGAAGACTTTTTATGGCGGTAAAAGGCAAAGACCATATAGTGGTACTGTTAAAGTGGCTGATATTCTGAAACCAATCCGAGGAAAGAACACAAACAACAATACCAGCCATAAGACAGCAGCCAGTGACTCAAAAAAGTCGAAAAGGCAGAGTTTGGCCTTCAGCGGAACACTTTCAGACTGCGCCGGTGCCATGCACACAAAGGTGACTGAAGAGCAATGCACGGTAACACCCAGAAAGCTAGTCCAGGAGCTTTCTGATAAAAGTGTAGTAAATGTAGAGTGTAAGAATAAGAGTTCCATACCTGGTGAAGAATGTGTGGAGGACTATTGGGAGGACGCTGGTGAGGCTCTTCTGACTCTGGCCAATTTGGATAAACCAAAAAATCACTCCTGGGTAAGTCCCTTTTTAATAGTGTTTTCATCTGAGCTCATCACCTTCAGACTTGGGTTAAACTTGATGTTGTTTTTCATCAAATGAGTTCAAGGAAAAAGATCTGTCCTTAGGGCTTATGGATTATGTGTATAGTCACTGTGAAATAGTTTTGTATTGCCATCAGCTGGAATCTATTATTAGTGAGAACATGTGGAAATTGGGTGGGGTTGTTAGCTCCATGATGGGCCTGAGAATTTTGAAATTCTTTGTCTTAAAAAACAGCCATTGTTACTCTGTATGAACTAGAGTTGTGGGTTGGATGAAAAACAAATGAAAGGCAACCAAAATTCAAAACCTAAAACTTCCGAATTGACATCATTAAAAGAAAAGAGCACATGCATGTGAATGTGGTCTGTGACCTTTACACCAGTAGTCCCCAACCTTTTTAGCACCACGGACCGGATTACTGTCAGAAAATATTTTCACGGACCGCTGTTTGATGATGTCACGATTTTTGCGAAGAAAACTTCTAAAAACAATTCTAGAAAATATAAAATCAAATGTCGAAAGCATCAATAAATCAAATAATCACAGACTGCACATTGTTTATGGACGTTTATGGATGAGGGAATACTGTATGCCAGAGGTCCCCAACCACCGGTCCGTGGGTCATTTGGTACCGGGACGCACAGAAAAAAAAAAAACTTTTTTTTTTATCGACGATCAATTAATTCAGGTCAAGACGCTCGTCCCGATCACGTAACATGTTTCTCCAGTCAAGCCCGCAAAGCTACGGAGCAGATATTTAATGGTGAGTTTTACTTTTACCGTATTTTTCGGACTACAAATCACGTTTTTTTTTATAGTTTGGGTGGGCTTATATGTGAATGTTTTCACAAATTTTCAAAATTCAAAAAGCCGCGATGTAGTGAAATCGCGATAAACGAACCGCGATGTAGCAAGGGATTACTGTAATCTGAACTGCAACTGCGGCGCGGCGGATACACGGCGGTGTTTTACATAAAGGACTAAGGATTCGATCACAGGATTTAATGACTTGGAGTGACAGATTGTTTGATAAAATTGTTGTTTAAAATTATATGGGCCTGTGGAATATTTTGTGACACAGATGGTTTGATTAAGGTGTTATTTATGTTATAGTTATTTGGATAACTGTCAATGTTACGTCAGGCCCGTTCTCAGCTCTTCGTTTGTGTTTATGTCACGTTAGCATACCGTATCGTTTAGCCTGTTGTTGCTCGTTCATGTCTGTTCTTGGTGTTGGATTTTGTCGAATAAATTTCCCCCAAAATGCGACTTATACTCTGGAACGACTTGTATATGTTTTTTTTCACTTTATTGTGCATTTTATGGCTAATGCGACGTATATTCTGGAGCGACATTTAGTCCGAAAAATACGGTATGCGGTTTTTATTATACATTCATTATTTATTTATATATTTATATAAAGGCCGGTCCGTGAAAATATTGTCTGACATGTAACCGGTCCGTGGCGCAAAAAAGGTTTGGAACCGCTGATGTATGCGAACACCACAGTATAATATAATAATAAACGTAAATCCACTGTGTATTCTAGGCAACTTTACTCGCAACATTCTCATAACATCATGCCAACAACATAACATGAGTAATGTTGTGTTATGTACACGCCACTGAGGTGTAAAATAATGCAAGTTATTTATTCTTTCTTGTGCGGCCTGGTACTAAATGATCCACTGACCGGTACTGGTCCGCGGCCCGGGGTTTGGGGACCACTGCTCTACACTTTCACATGAGCATGTGCTGCCTTTCAAGACCTGTGACCTCCGACATGCCTAAAACCTGCCCCAACAGGGTTGTGTCTGCAAAGGGCGTGTTCAAAACTTATCGGCTGTAATGTATGCAAATACAAACCTATACGAGTACATACATGAGAAAAATATGTTTATGACTCAAAGTACTCCATTCAACAAGTTGTTTTTTTTGCTTGCCTTTAATGATCACGATCTTAGCTTAGTTGAATTTAGCATGCAAATGCGTCTCCAATTTTTTAGACTTACATTATTTAGAGTTAGACTTATCCATCTTGCATCAATGTGCAGTGGGCATGGGAATGCAAGAATAATTCATTGTCTCTGCCCCTGAAAAGCTTCAAGATAGTGGTTCTTGACTTAGGAGTTTAATTTGCCCAAACTGCAACTCAAAGCACTCATATCTCAACTCAACTGAAATTAACTCTCCGCTTTGAAATGACATCAAATATCAATAATCTTTTACAAACCTCCTTAAAACTCAGCACCGATTTTTGTTATAACAGCACTGTATTGTAAAATAGGAATGTCAAGAATTTTATGAAATGTAATTCAGCAAAAACACACACTTGCACCACCCGCACTCGCACACACCCGCACTCGCACACACCCACACGCACATGCTGCATGCACGCACTCACTCACGCACACACACACACATGCACACACACACACACACACACACACACACACACACACACACACACACACACACACACACACACACACGCACACACGCACGCACTCACACACCACAGCAAACTCACTCCAGATGTGCTGGTGTTGGTAGAGAGAATCATGAGGAGGGCGGAACATGGAATGCTTGAGCTGAGACTAAAAGAAAAATCAGCCTGGTCAGAGCCTGGATGATTAACACAATGAGATTTTTGTATTCAATCCCTGCTTCCACTTTTTCTCTTCTTTTTCCTCCTCCTTTACTCATTTTACACACACACACGTCCCTCACTCCTCCCCTCTGCTCCTTCCCTGCCTCCCTTCCCTCTTTTCTCATTCCTCATTTCTGACTCTGAGCAGGGAATGGCTAACACTATGGTTTCAGTGCGCAGCTCTGAGCTAGGGCCCCTTGGCTGGAACTCTGTCACTAAGCATAAACTCTTCCTGCAGAAAGTCTCCAATTTGGGGCCCACTGTGAGGCAGCCAGGGAAAAGCATTAGAGTGGATAAGGGACCAGTTCCACCTCCAGGACCAGAGGGCCCCAGGCTCCGACAAAGCCAGACTAATGGACCTATATTGAAAGAAGTTGCTCAGAGTGCCTGGGATGGATCTCCAGTGAGAGTGAGACATGTTCAAAGTCAGAGCCATGGTGAGTCAAAGCTCTTACAGCACACACCTTTAACTTTATGAAACCTGAAATCAGAAACACAACGGTATGCTAGTCATACAATACTTCCGAACTGTGTGTGTGCGTATGCGTGTTCTTGCATGCATGCTTGCATGTGTGTAATGGAACAAAATTCCAAGTTCCTCTCTGGAGCAGGTTCAGGAAATGAACACTCTGACAGTGGAGCTGACAGTTAAAATACCTTCCACATACCACAAAAACCACACATCCATACATATTGTTTAGCAGCAAGTGCAATGGCTACACTTTTTAGACATGTGACAAGCTGCGGACTGACGCTGACAGACAGCACATATAGACAGAAACAAGTCTGGATACTTGGAGTTTGTCTGAATTTGCGGCGGGCCATTTGATATCCTGTAGCTGTAGGGTTGCATAAGTGTCGAGATTTCGTTGAAGTCTTTATCAGAATTTACACTATAACTAGTTGGTGTAGCTGAGGTGTAAATGACTCATCATCAAACGGCATGGTGCGTAATATTGAATTTGTTTCTCCGCTGCTTTTCCTTCACCGCTATCGTCCTCATCTTTGTTCTTTTTCTTTCTTTAGTGAAAGATTCACTCTGTTTATCTGAATAAACCTAATGTGACTGTGATGTGATGAGATACTCAGACTCTCAACTTCCCATGCTTGGTGTCTCATAGCCTGTAATTTCACTTGTGTGTGTGTGTGTGTGTGTGTGTGTGTGTGTGTGTGTGTGTGTGTGTGTGTGTGTGCGTGCGTGCGTGCGTGCGTGCGTGCGTGCGTGCGTGCGTGCGTGCGTGCGTGCGTGCGTGCGTGTAACGTGGCCCTTTTTTGCCATGGTAACTTACTGTCGGCTGTTGTTTACATTGTGCAAAACTTATGTCTGTAGAATGAAATTTCTTTGTTATAAAACTCATATTCTGATGGACAATGACTTGTCTGTCTTGGCCTTGCTAATCCACAACAAGAAACCACTGCCTGTGGACTCCAGAGTAAAATTCCCATCAATAGATTCTTTTGTGCGTGCTCAAACACTCTTACCGTTTTTTTCCATGTATAATGCGCAAAATTTAACTAATTTATTGTCCTAAAATCCGGGGTGCGCATTATACATGGGTACAATTTAAAAAAAAAATTATTATTTTTTTTTTTTTTTTGAAGAAAATCATGGTACAACAATTTTTGAAGAAAATCTTGTCACGGATGGAGTGTGGAAAGGAAGAGGGCGACCAAGTGCAGCTTGAACCAGGGTTCATTGGAGGAACTCAAAACACAGACTTGGTAAACTAACATAACTCTCTAACAAAACCAACAACAGGACTGACCGACAAAGACGTGGAACAAAAAGACAGGGGGACATTACCAAAGACAGGAACAGAAACCTGTGTTATTGTCAAATATTGTTTGTTTTTTAATCTCCATCGCGGACTGGACGTCATACGGAGGCAGTATCACTGCGCATGCGCACTATGGATCCGATGCGAATAGTCCTCTTCTCTTCTTGACTGACAATGCATGTGATAGTTTAATACATACAATCAGCAAATAACAAAATACGTATTACAGGTAATATTTTATTTCACAACACTTTGCCTTGTTCCTTTCGTCTCTGCTGTTCACTTCAAACACGCTCCATACGAACGCAATGCTCTCGTATCAGACGCTTGCTCGATCACCTGCTCGTTTGCTGTCACAATGTACCCTACACAAATCCGAAACATTTGTTGCGGCTCCGAGTCACGACGAGGGGCAAGTTTTGGTTTCCAAGGGTGTTTTTATTCCTCTTCAACTTCTCTCCCATACAGAGCCGCCTTTTTCACATGTCCGCACGTCACTTTCCTCTCTTTTCATTTTAACCTAACTGATCGCGGTGGTGCCTTTACGGGCAGTCGGAGAAATCAACGCCAACAAAAAAAATACATCCAGCCTAGTTAAGACCATACCAAAGACTATAAAAATGGGACCCATTGCCTCCCTGCTTGGCACTCAGCATTAAGGGTTGGAATTGGGGGGTTAGATCACCAAATGATTCCCGAGCGCGGCGCCGCTGCTGCTCACTGCTCCCCTCTCCCCCAGGGGATGGATCAAAACCACACGGGGATGGGTCAAATGCAGAGGACAAATTTCACCACACCCAGATGCGTGTGTGACGATCATTGGGACTTAAAAAAAAAAAAAAAAAAAAAAAAAAAAAAATCAAAATTTGGGTGCGTATTATACATGGGTACAGGCTTTTTTCCAGCATTGACATGCCATTTTTAGGGTGCGTATTATACATGGGGGCGCATTATACATGGAAAAAACGGTAATCTGGGTAAGTGATGAGATAATTTAATTACAAATCTATTCTAAAACAATCACTGGGCTTAGTTTAATTTCCTATTTCAGCATTGCATCACATCCTAGATTGCATTGTATGTTAAGTGTGAAAAACAACATTTTCACAGCTTCATCTTTCAATGCACTAATCATAAGGGAAAGGAGAGCTATCATATTTCTTTTTCACCGCAGTTTCATTCCGTATGCTAACATGCGCATACCCCTGTACACTGACCTGATGGCTTAGTTTTCAGTTCAGACCAATCACGCTCAATGCCTTATAATCTAGAGAAGACGTGGTCGCAAAAAGAGCCTGACCAAAAATTATTTGATTGTCAGCATTTACACTACACTTTATAAAAAGCAATTTTCTAATTAAATCTGCTTAATCTTATGAAGTGCCATGAGTTCTTGACAGCCTCGGCTGTCATATTATCAGACATACTTGTCTGCCTCGACTTAAAACACGTGCAGTAGGTGTGTCAGAAGGGAGAATTTGTGTAAATACTAATAAGTGCTCATTCCATGTCCCTATGGCTAGCTTCTGTAGCTATTGATCGGACCGCCAAGGACCCCCATGCCAGGGACACCCAATCTTTTTGAACCCTCCTAGACTTTGTCTCCTGACTGGCCTGCAAACGCACGCCTTTGGATACCATCGGAAGAATTAGAAAAAGTGGGCGGGGAGAGGGAGGTCTGAACTTCCATGCTTAAGCTGCTGCTCTCGCAACACTCTGTGAAGAAAGAAGTGATGGCACGATTTTTGGTTGATGTAAATCTAATCTGCAAAATCCTTCCACAGCCACAAAGTTCAAAGCATGTCGCTTTGATCTACTGCTGGAGATGGTCATTTGTTGTAGGCTAGGGTTACCGTTTTGTTACGCTAGGTGTATTGTGATATGTACATTCATGAAATTATTATATCCTCAAATCAACGATATAGGTTTTCCCTGCTCAACTCATTTTTACACTTGTCCTTGAATACAATGCTAAAACCAGCCGATGAAGAGCCTTATTTCGTGCTAGCCAATGACAAACATTCGAGGGCAGGAACAACAAGCGAGATGTGCATGGGAAAGGTGAAAGATAAACAGAGTGCGGAACATATTTGTTGCCTCCCCCAAGTTATCCTCCATTAAATGACTTGACTTGAAAAAAGAAAAAAGTGTGTCTAAACGAGAGCAAAGTGCTCTGCAGATCGAGCTTGCTTAGCTCTTATCATGACAAAGCACGCCAGCGCAATAGTGCTAATTATGTTCCACTACGTGACAATACAACAATCTTTTTACTGCATCAAGCAACATTGTAAATTGAAAGTGGTGCTTTGTGGAGCCAGAAACAATTAATAAGCTTGGGTTTCTCTGCAGAATGTTACATGCATGCACGTAGTTATTTGTAGGAATGTTGGCTAATATAATAGTAATTGGGCCCTTCCTTGCATTTCATGTGCCCTGCTAAAGACTGAGGTTTGGAGACGAGTGTGTGCTCCTGACTTGTATTGTCCAGTTCTTACTTAACAAAGATTTCTTAAGTAACACAATCCAGCTGCTTTCTCTGGTCTGACATTTCATTAGAATTGAAATTGAATGAAGCCAGATGTTTCCTGCTGGCTTCAGTCACCTAATAGTGCTCTGGCTTTGTCAACAGTGGGTCTCCTGTTTGTGTGACTTAATGTGACTGAGGTGAAAACGTAAACAGTCTTTCTTTGTTTTTTTCTGTCCTTCCTTCTGTCTCTCTTGTCTGTGTGTCTGTGTCTGTATCCTCTGCCTGTCTTTCTTGCTTTATTGTTTTTTGCTTTCTTGCTTTTTTGATTCCTTCCTTCCTTCCTTCCTTCCTTCCTTCCTTCCTTCCTTCCTTCCTTCCTTCCTTCCTTCCTTCCTTCCTTCCTTCCTTCCTTCCTTCCTTCCTTCCTTCCCATATCACCTCTCACCGTAAATCCATATTCCAAATGCGTCTTCTGGTATCATCTGTGAAATGCCCTATTCTTTTTCCTTCTTGGGCTTAGGCTTTTGTGTTGTGTTGTCCTCACTGGGACTTTTCTCCATTGTAAAGAAATTTGCTGTATGGGTGCCTGTGCAGGTTGTTTGTGAACCCAGCTCGATAAGATTTTTTTTTTGCATTCTCCACTCCACCCTTGTATCGTCAATAAAATTGAATAAGGTCCATATTTACCCATTTTCCTACTTTCACAATTTTCTGACCTTTCCTTTCCAGTGTTGGTGTTGTTTCTCTTGTGGCCCCTTGCTTTCTTTCTCTCATATCTCCCTCCCTACTCTCTTGTTCGGGAGGTAGACAGCACACACTTAACTGCCGTTCCTCCCCCATTAGCTTAGTGCGGAACCAATCACATGCAGTTTGAAGAGAAAAAAGTGTGCGAGTGAGAGTGAGAAGGGGGGGAGCAGCTCGTGAAACTCATGTTGCTGCCTCCAGAGCTGTTTCATTCACGACCAAAACATCACTACCATATACAGCACACTAGAAGTGAAGCTTTGGCCTCTCCATTCACCATGTAGGGAAGCCCGACTACTCCTGCTATTATCATTAAAGTATGAATGTGTTACGTGCGAATATGCTGTCCAAGTATAAACCGAATGTAAAGGTGTTTTACAAATCTGTTCAGAGCTATTGGAAGTGAGTTAGCATCATAACCTTGAATAATAAACAATTCACACTTGCAGGTGTCTCCAAGCCCCGCACCACACCAGAGCAACCGACTTCCCCATCGACCTCTGGCTTTTCAAATTCCAACTTAAAAACGACATCTAGTCTCCAACCAACCTCAGTGGTGTGTGGGCGACCAGTTTTAAATGCTGCATCCAAGCTTCCTGTTAAAGGATTACCTTCGAGCCTTAATTTTCCAGTGCTGGGATGTAATGAGAATAACGGACCTACAAGCAAAGGTAAGATCGTGATGCAGTTCTCCGCTTCCCAACCTGTGTGCGTGCGTGCATGTGTTTTTGTGTGCCTGTGTTTGTGCTGACATCAACGCTCTTGTCTTCCTCTGTTGAGGTCAAGGGGCACATCTGGTCAAGATACAGAGAACATTAACACATGTGAGGGACTGTTTACCATTTTCAGGACAATAATGCAGTATTATTTGCCAACACTAAGGGTTATTTTTTTTAACAAGTGTATGTTTTTATCATGTTCTGAACTTTCACTCTGGCGTTAGCACTCTATTGGTTTATCACATTAACGCCAAGTACACAAAAGTCTTATTTTGAAAGCAAAACAACCAAGTTTTGGATGTTGGATGTGTTCAGATCAGGCAATAATGATATTAAAAAAATATTCCCTAATAAGTGTAGTATATCTTTTATACATGCCAAAGACAAAAATGAAAGATGGTGAAAAAAATTATTAATGATGAGGCAGCAGTCACAAAAGTGCCATTTGTCGGTATGAACCCATTTTTCTGAAGAGATTATGAGCATTTACTCCATTTGTTTTTGCCCTGTTGGAGATAGTGGTCTTTAATACTAGGAATGTCAGCCCCGAGGACTGGAATGTCAAACTTGTTATGCAGAGGTTGGCGAGAACTCTACAATGAATAAATTCATATTTGTGGGAAAAGCTTGATCTGGAAATTAAACAATGGCTTCATTCACCAAAACTTGGGAGCTCTTTGGAACATTGTTTGTTAACAGATTACTGGCAAACCAATTATTCACCAATTCTCTGTCACTTTGATTATATTTTCTGAAGAATTAATGGTGGCACAAAATGTTGAATATTAATTAAAGACGAATGACCTCTGGAAGTACACACTTTCCAGGAACAAATGTCTTTTCTAAGCAGAAAGTCATTACAAATGTTAAATTTAGCCAAATTTCGAATGTAAATGAATCAAACCCATTTTCCCCATCTTGATTTAAATTTCCCTTCCTGAATCCTCAGTATGTATGTGAAAGTTTCCATTTAAAATATTCTAGTGGTCCCAGCCATTATTCATTTGTTGGTGGATCAATTTTAAATCATACCCTTGTAATGGCTTTCTTGCTGACGACCAGCAGCACTTTCATTAAGTATACATCACTTATACTGGAATATACTGACATACTGCAAGAACAAACAATGTGTTTTCTCTGTACCGTAATTTTCGGACTAAAAGTCGCATCAGCCATAAAATGCCCAAAAAAGTGAAAAAAAACATATATGTCGCTCCGGAGTATAAGTCGCATTTTATAAGGGGCAATTTATTCGACAAAATCCAACACCAAGAACAGACATGAATGAGCAACAACAGGCTAAACGATAGGTATGCTAACGTGACATAAACACAAACAAAGAGCTGAGAACGGGCCTGACGTAACATTCAGAGTTATTAAAAAAAACTATTACATAAATAACACGTTTATAAAACCATCTGTGTCACTCCAATTCATTAAATCCATCGATCGTCCTTTGTCAACAACCGCTGACGGTGCTTGCACTTCAAAATATTCCACAGGCCCATATAACGATATATAAATTAGATATCAAATAACTATTATATAAGCAATAATATTATCAAACCATCTGTGCACTCTAAATCAGGGGTCTCAAACTCCAGTCCTCGGGGGCCGCATTCCGACATGTTTTCCAAGTTTCCCTCGTTAAACACACCTGATTCAAATGATCAGTTCATCCTCACGTTCTGCAGGAGCCTGATAATTGAATCAGGTGTGTTTAACGAGGGAAACTTGGAAAACATGTAGGAACACAACGCCGCGCGTGCGCCCTGACGTCAGCCTCGTCGTTATTCCACAGATCTAGTATATAACTAGATTGTAGCGTTAACAAAGTACAAGGAAAGACGTGGGTTTGGTAAACGGCTCTTTATTTAACAAAAAAAACTTCCAGGCGTGTGGCGGCGTGGACTTCCAGCCACGGAGGTGGAAGAGAGATCCATAGAATAGGACCGGGCGTGCGTAAAAGCCATGACCGAGCCCCATCCACCGTCCCCGGACAGCCACCCGGCCGAGCGCCGGCCCTCGACTTCCATCCACGGATGTGAAAGAGAGCTCCGTAGAGTAGGACCGGGCGTGCGTAAAAGCCATGTCCGAGCCCCATCCACCGTCCCCGGACAGCCACCCGGCCGAGCGCCGGCCCCCGACTTCTATCCACAGAGGTGAAAGAGAGCTCCGTAGAGTAGGACCGGGCGTGCGTAAAAGCCATAATAGTTTTTCAAACCTTCTGTATCACTCCAAATCCTTAAATCCTTCAAACTCTTCGTCCTCCGTGTCACTTAGAAACAAAGCCGCTAATGATGCCGGTAGTACGTGGGGCTCTTCGTCATCCCGTGATCAATCTTTGTCCTTTTTGTAAACAGCCGCCGCGCCACGCCGCGTCGCGCTGCTGACGTCACTTGAAATTCAAATTACAGTAATCCCTTGCTACATCGTGGTTCGTTTATCGCGGTTTCACTTTTTTTTTTTTTTTTTTTGAAAATTTTTGAAAAAAAACACATAAGTCGCTCCTTATTATAAGTCGCCCCCCCACCCAAACTATGAAAAAAAACGCGACTTATAGTCCGAAAATTACGGTAATTACATCTCTTCTTCAGATCTTTCTGCACACTATCACAAACAACTTTCATTTTCGTGCTGTGCAAAGTATTTGTTGTAACATTAAGGGTTGAATAATTTAATAGTTTATTCAATATACTGTCTCCTTCATGGGACATCTCCTTTAGTTAAGATGATGTTTTGCAACATTTAACAACAAGCTGACAAGCATTTAAACAATCTCTGTCTTTTTCAGCTTCTCCCAAATCTTCATGTATCGGTACCAGGTCGGACGAGAGGGCCAGCAGAAGCAATCCTTCCATAGGCAGTCCGAGTGGGAAAAAAACCTGGGGTCCCAGTAGTTCCTGTGACTCTGTTACCTCTTTTAACAGCACTTGTGTTACTGCTGTTCCCAAGTCACATTCAGTCAGAGGCAAAGCTCTTTCACCGCAGTCCCGAACAACAGCTACAGGTAGGTAGATAAGCACTAGGTGACACATTTTGATGCTTAATAGACTATTCCATATACTGGACCAAAACCTCTGCAAAATTTTATTGTTTATCTTGTGCACACCTTGAACTTTGAAGGGATGATCCAGCCGTGATATTGTCTATTTTTCACTAACAAGCTCAGTTTATTTACTTTATCAGAATGGAAACAATTATTTTCTGTTTTATCCATCTAATTTGGAGAAATAAATAAATGTAATGCCTTTAAAAAGGCCTACCGTCTTTTTCCATGTATAATGCGCAAAATCTAACTAATTTATTGTCCTAAAATCTGGGGTGCGCATTATACATGGCTACAACAATTTTTGAAGAAAATCTCCCTCGAAATAAAACTTGAAATCACCTTTCTTCTTGTTTGTTGTCAATCGCGCATCGCATTCAGCCATCCTGCCCAACACACTTAGTCAGTAAAATTCATAATTGACGACACATCGTTTGATGCGATGGTGCAATCCTTGATGGTGTGTTATTGTCAAATATTGTTTGTTTTTTAATCTCCATCGCAGACCGGATATCATACGGAGGCCGCCATGACAGTATGCGCAGAACGGATGCGCAAGACACGTCAATCGCGCATCGTATTCAGCCATCCTGCCCAACACACTTAGTCAGTAAAATTCATAATTGACGACACATCGTTTGATGCGATGGTGCAATCCTTGATGGTGTGTTATTGTCAAATATTGTTTGTTTTTTAATCTCCATCGCAGACCGGATATCATACGGAGGCCGCCATGACAGTATGCGCAGAACGGATGTGCAAGACACGTCAGCTATATAAAGAGCGAGAGTTCAGTTCTCTACCTATGTTTGTTGTCAATCGCGCATCGCATTCAGCCATCCTGCCCAACACACTTAGTCAGTAAAATTCATAATTGACGACACATCGTTTGATGCGATGGTGCAATCCTTGATGGTGTGTTATTGTCAAATATTGTTTGTTTTTTAATCTCCATCGCAAACCGGATATCATACGGAGGCCGCCATTACAGATGCGCAGAACGGATGCGCAAGACACGTCAGCTATATAAAGAGCGAGAGTTCAGTTCTCTACTAAATGCGTATTACAGGTAATATTTTATTTCACAACACTTTGCCTTGTTCCTTTCCTCTCTGCTGTTCACTTCAAACACGCTCCATACGAACACAATGCTCTCGTATCAGACGCTTGCTCGATCACCTGCTCGTTTGCTGTCACAATGTACCCTCCACAAATCCGAAACATTTCTCCGCTATCGAGTTTGCTAGCGCATGCGCAGTGATACTGACCGGCAGAATAACATCCGGTTGTTCCCAAAGATTATCTTTTTTCTGAAATAATTTTACGTTTACGGACTTAAGTAAGAGTCAAAATTTGGGTGCGTATTATACATGGGTACAGACTTTTTTCCAGCATCGACATGCCATTTTTAGGGTGCGTATTATACATGGGGGCGTATTATACATGGAAAATTACGGTAATTTTAATGAGGAATATAGCCACGCCCCCCACCTTCACGTCTTGGAGTAGGCATCGATCAGAATTTGTCCATTCAAAATCCAGCGCTAATAATATTAAAATAACGGTAATCAACTAAACTCTCTACCTAGGGTCACTTCAACCTCTAAAAATATGATCAAACAATTAGCCTTTCCATGGCTGACCTAATAGAGCACGATATGAGCAGCCCCCCTGCAGCGAAAGTGCCGCTCCTGTCATGTCTGTTTGTTTTCTTTCATAAGTCACAAAATAATGCGGTCCGAGAAGCTTTTTGTAAGCTGAATTGTTATTAAGTGATTATGCAGTGTATTCAATTTAAATCTGTAGGGATTGATTTGACTTTCATTTCCCCTGAAGTCCACCTATGGGGTACTGCCTTCGCTGCCTATCCAAAAAGGAGGTACTTTAAGTGGTCAGACTCTGCTGAATCGTTGTAAGTCCAGGCCTCCGAATCTTATCAAGGCCAAATTTTTAAATTTCGACAAGCCGACCTGGTTGTCTTGCTGTTATTTATCCGAAATTGGCGCACATGGACTGGCAGTGCGACATATGCCGCTGCATCTCTTGCTCTGGCTGGATGATCAGCAGGAAGCCGGCCACGAGAGGTCCAGTGGACAAGATGCCCCTGACTGCCTCTTTGGCGGCGGCAAACGCAGTTGTTGGTAGGCTCGGAAATTTTTGTCTGCGACACGGAGCTCGTAATAAGGTGAAATCATTCTGCTTATCTTGTCTGTTTAGTCGTCAAAAACTAATTTGGCCTCAACAAGCCATAGGAGCTAGCGCGACCTAACTGCTGTGTTTGTTTGCCTGTCTGACTATGGAGCTGTAACAACTTACTAAATGTCTGAAACCTACGACCAGTCGCCCAAAAAATTCTTATGCGGATTCCTCCTATTGTTCACTTCGACCTGTAAGAATAATTTTAAAAACGATTAGCACAATATTTGGGATTTTGTGGAGGTCTTAGTGGGTTTTGCTCATAGGAGCTCATATTTGAATGAGTATATCTCAAATATTGACCAGGACACTTTTATATTTTGACAGGTTGAAGTGAACAAAATGATGGGAATGATGCCTATGAATTTTGGTGCCAATTAATCATATAACATTTCTGACTCCAGGCGACAATAGAACATGACAAATCAAACCAGGAAACATTACGAATTAGAAGGCTTGCCTTCCTCTTGTGACGTAGACAGGCTGAGATGGAAAAAAGAAAACAGTAAGCCAAGCTCCAAATGTGGGCAGGTCGGTTTGTTGTAAATCACATCCCCCAAAAGGCTTTAAATCAGATTCTTTCAGTGGCATGATGTTCTTCAGCTCACGGGAGTGACCCATGACCCTTTACAAACAGCCATGTCGGCTGTTTTGCTCATAGGAGCATCTTCCGAGCCGCTTATCTTTACGAGGGTCACCCAGCTGCCTCAGGGCACTAAGTGGTGTACCGGGCCATTGTAAAAGGGGGAAAATCGCGAGGAGGTGGAATATGCGTCTACATCCGTGACGAATGGTGCCGGGACTCTGTAGTGGTATGCAAGCACTGCTCGCCACTGGCGGAGTTTGTGATCATTAAGTGCCGTCCTTTTTACCTGCCAAGGGAATTTACTGCGATTCTGCTAGTCGCGGTATACATCCCGCCTTCCAACATCGAAGGCGACAGGATTGCGGCTCTTAGTGATCTGTACCAGGCTGTCAGTGAACAACAGACGGCGCACCCTGACGGTTTCACCATCTTCGCTGGGGATTTTATTCATGCTAACCTGAAGCCTGTTTTTCCGAGGCTTCACCAGCATGTTAATTTTCCAACACGTGGCGACAGCTTCCTGGACCTGGTCTACTCTTCACATAAAGGAGCTTTCAAAGCCGCCCCCCTCCTCCATCTTGGACTTTCTGACCATATCACTGTTATGCTTTTGCCCGCATACAGCCAAATGGTGAAAGCATCCAGGCCGGTTCGCAAGCGGGTTAGAGTGTGGCCTGAGGGTGCCTCTGATGCACTTCGAGACTGCTTTGGCTCTACTGACTGGGAAATGTTTAAGCAGGCGGCCACTTGCAACGATCGGACGGACATAGAGGAGTATACTGACTCGGTTTCCTCTTACATCGCGAAGTGCATTGATGATGTGACCCACTCGAAATACATCGTCACTCGGGCTAACTGGAAGCCATGGCTGACAGGGGCTGTCCTCAGGCTGCTGAGGGCCAGGGACAAAGCCTTCAGAGCGGAGGATGAGGCTGGCTTGAGGACAGCGAGGGCCGACCTGTCCGGGGCATCAAGGAGGCGAAAAGGGCGTTCTCTTGCAAGATTACCGCCCACTTCAAGGACAGCAGGGACGCACGGAGCCTTTGGCAGGGCATTCAGACCATCACGGACTACAAGCCCGCGCCGCAGAGCTGTGAGGGCGACATCCGTCTGCTCAACGATCTTAACCGCTTCTTTGCTCGCTTCGACGCTCAGAACAGCACTTGCCCGCTGAAGACCCCTCCCCCTCCACACGAGCAGCCCCTGTGCCTCTCTGCCGATAGCGTGAGGAGGGCGCTTGCCGCTATCAACACCCGTAAGGTGGCGGGCCCTGACAACATCCCAGGTCGAGCGCTGAAGGACTGCGCTGGGGAGCTGACGGGTGTCTTCACGGACATCTTGAAAAGGCCCAGCGCCGCCTGTACTTCCTGCGGAAACTCAGGCGAGCAAGTGCTCCTCCGGCCGTCATGACTACATTCTACCGTGGCACCATTGAGAGCGTCCTCTCCAGTTGTATCGCTGTTTGGGGTGGTAGCTGCACTGAATACAACATGAAGGCCCTGCAGCGCATAGTGAACATGGCTGGTAAGATTATTGGTGCTTCACTCCCCTCCCTGAAGGACATTTACACCTCCCAACTCACCCGCAAGGCGACCACGATTGTGAGTGATGTGAGTCACCCCGCTCACTCTTTGTTTGATCTTCTGCCCTCTGGGAAGAGGTACAGGAGCCTGCGCTCCCGCACCACCAGACTCACCAACAGCTTCATACTCCAGGCTGTTAGGATCCTGAACTCTCTCCCCCCTTCTGCGTAGCGTCCTGTACTTTTGCGCTATTTCTGACTCTCTGCTGTTTGCACACTTGCTCCATTTTTGCTCCTCTTATTTATTATGTTATTTGTTTATTTATTATTTATTCATCACTCTTATTTATTCTTTGTTTGTGCCTTCTTGTTTTTATTTTTTGTGTTGCTTACTTGTATGTATATTGTGTACTATGTCTTGTCAACGTGGGATAGTGGGAACGTAATTTCGATTTCTTTGTGTCTTGGCATGTGAAGAAATTGATAATAAAGCAGACTTTGACTTTGACTTTGATCTTGAACTGAATCATTTGCAGGGCACACATAGACAAAAACGATTCACACTCACAACCACACCTACACGCAATTTAGTGTGCTCATTCGGCCTATTATCAGTGGAAACCGGAGTACCTGGAGGAAAAACACAGAGGTACGGGGAGAACTTGCAAACTCCACACAGGGAGTCCATATCTTGAGTCGAACCTTGCACCTCTGAACTGGGAGGCGAACTTGCTAAACAGTGTGCCACCGTGCTGCCCTCACGGTAGTGATTGTAAGGTTAATTGAACACATGGCTTTACATTAGAAGAGTTGTAAGCAGTAAGTGTGCTCGGTTGTGCGTTTTTAGATTAAGTCAATATCTAATGACAGCTACACCAACTGGCCCTTTGTGAGTGTCATATCAATGCGCATTGTGCATCTGTGGAATCATAGCCCATTTCTCATAGAGGACAATGAATTCTTGCACATTGCCACAGGGGCGCTGAATATTATTGGCAAGTCGGAATGTTTTTCCAAATCAACCTGCCTTAACTCTCAGCATTTGGACAAAATCTGCAATAGGATTTGACATCCTCTCTGCTCTCCCCATAGGTGTGAAGGTCCCGTCAGTCAACAACCAGAGCACCGTCAAGACAGCAACAGCTAATCAAACAGCCAAGACATCACCAACTGTCAATCAGGTGTTGACAAAGCAACCATCTCATTTTCCACTGCAGAGAATCACCTCCGCAAGGCTCAGCGGACTCAGCGGAACAGGTAAGATGTACTTTGTGGTTGTGTGTGTGTGTGCGCGTGTGTGTGTGTGTGTGTGTGCGCGCGTGCGTGCGTGTGTGCGTGCGTGCGTGCATGTGTGTATACATATATTATGCCCAACACATTAAATTACATTGCAAATAAACACTGTAAAAATTTACGCAATTAATCTTGAGCGTTATTTCTCTGCAACAAACCAGGCAGGACAACCAAGTGCAGCATGAATAGCGTTATATTGACCACAGGGGTAAGGGGAGTGGAAGGCTGAAAAGCCGGCGGAGCAGGTGCAGTAGCAGAGCTGCGCCAATTGGGCAAGATGAAAGGCGCTGGAACGGGGTTGGTTGCTTGCAGGAGGGAACAGACTGACAGGCAGTCAGGCTGATGAGCAAGCAGATGTTGAGGCGAGTGGCGTAGTCGAATCAGACTGGGGTGAGGCAAAGGCACAGTCAGGGACGAGCAATAGGTCAAGCCGAGCTGGACTTGGGATGATCGGACAGACGAGAGGCGAGGCGGAGATAAGGTCAGAAACATGCAAACGGTCAGGGCAACCGGTGTTCAGGGAAGGTCGACAACAGGAATCAACAGGCAACGAGAGCAGGAAGAGTTGATGAGCCGAGAGCAGGTTTCGGTACTCCGCTGATCAGGAACATGTGGAAGGCAATGAGCGCTTATTAGTATGGGGCGTGGCTGTGAACGATGTGCGTCATAGGCAGGGCAGGGCGCTGACCAGGGTGCTGGAGGAGCGGGCACGTGATATGCTCAAGCACTCATTTTTATGTTTTTAATCTAGCTTTGTAAACAACATGCCTATAATGCATTGGTTGTCTCTTTAAAGCATTCTTTTTGTCAGTTTTCTGGACTGTTGCAATTCTGACTCAGGGGTTTTTATATCTTTCACAACAAAGAGCAGCTTTGGTCCAGTATCTTAATTCATGTACTTTATATTTTCATTATTCTTCCTATGACGTTTTTGAAGGAATTGTATGTGTCTTTTAGTCAGAGAAAGGGACTGGCTTCTTTTGGTGTCCTGACCAGTATGTTTGAGGCAGCAGAGAAACATTTATGCCAGTGCTCTATTGGTTGCCACTTGAATGAAACTCTGCATATGCGGAGATGACGCACGCTATGATTTTTGTATCAGTTCATACGAGATCATCATTAAAACTGAGCCAGAACGCTGACTGTTCCATGTAAGTGGAAGTTTATACAAACGTAATTATTATCCTTGTGCAGTCCCTCTGTAATTATTTAACTGCTGCCGGGACACACTCATGCAGGCACAGTTTAGAGCAGAACCACATTTGCAGTAATATTTAATTTGAATTTCAGCTTTGCATGCTGCTTTATGTGTTTGTGGTCAAATCTTAACATGTTTGATGTTCTGTCATTTAAAAAACAACTGGGAGCTGCTGGAACACTAATTTGAACATTATATGAAGTAATACAACATCCTGGCCTAAAGGATGCAGAGTTAAAATGTCTTAGCAATCATTTCTGATATTGTGTTAGTGAAGCGAGGAACTTTGTTGGCAGCATGCCACCATGCTGTGGCTTTAGTTTGAGCTAGAGTGTCTGGCTGTCTCCCCTCTGTGGCCGCCTCTGGAAGTCCCTGTGTGGCCTGTGGGGAGCTACTCGTCACCAAGAAGCTATCTGCCTTCTGTGCAGTGCGCTCACCCATAACTTCAGAAGGCCCGCGTCTGATTCTAGCATCCAGCAGACCTCTGGCGACAGTGGTTTTCAATGTGGGCTTTTCAAGCGGTCTTGTTTCTTTCTTTAACTTTTTAGGGGCAAGTTTTAATGTAGACTTTATTGATTCTGACATGCAGAAGGAGAGCATTTCAAGACTACTTGGGTTGTGCTCTTGAAAAGTCTGACAGCATCTTTTTTGTTTGTTTTGCTGCTTCTGCTAACAATTATGAACAATCTCCAGCACAAATATCAACACTTTGGTTTTCCAAATAGTGTGGCATTGATTTGGGTTATTGTTTACGAATATCTTAATAAACATTGTAGGTACAAATGTCAATATTTATATTCAAATTATTTGTTCAATTGTTTAAGTAGATACACCTGGAAACATATGAACCAATTGTCAATTGATGTGTGATCTTAAATGAGAAATGTTACACGTTACTTTCATGATTTATGCACTCCCCAGTGTGTTAGTCAGTGAGAAAATAAGAAAAATGTACCAACTCCCAAGACTCGAGAATTACAGCTGTTTTTGCACCCCCTATTTTTCGCCTCACTGAAATTAGCTAGTTTTGAGAGGGCAGTCTTATCACATGCAAATAGGACATTCCGCCCTCTATACTGCAGAGGCGGAGCCAATGCCAAGGAAGCCTTCTGTTGCCATGTTGACAAGAGATGGGGCTAGGATTTGCCTCGTTGTTGAGCCCCAAGTCTAAAAAAGTGAGCACTCACTACAAAGTGCACACAAGCTTCAATAAAAACAGTAGTCATGGAGTTGGGAATTTATCAAGTTTACATTACTAATCAGTTGTGTGTTGCACCTTTAGTGGTACTTCAGTTATCACACTGTCCATGTGTTTTAACTTGTTTTGCAACTTAAACACGGAAAATGTATTTTGGATTTTTGATGCTGTATCCATCAGTAACATGAATCTCTCACAACCACATAATTCCATTTAATTACTAATTATGATGTAAGTCATCAATGTTGTGGTGGATAAATGTTTTTCTGACTGTGTGACTACGTACTGAAACTGTATTTGACTCCTAGCCATGTGATTAGAATAAATGATCCATGTACTTACTTCTATTATCTACTATTAAAAGTAAATGTTTATAGCAGATGTGTAGTGTAAGCAAAAAGCAAGCAAAAGGTCTCAGAGAATGAGGGTGAGTGAGGGAGACAGCAGGGAAGATTATACAAATCCCACCCAGTCCCCTCCCCCTCCTTTCAATGCCGCATTCCCCTCTGTCTGTGTCACCAAAGCATATCGGCTATTCATACCTTACGAGCTGCACCAAAATAGCTTTTATTGACTGTAGCTGAAGGTAACCCTCTGTCAGATCGTTTACGATACATTTTTTGTGATTAAGTAGAGTTTGTGTTCGGTGTGTAGAAGCGGCGACAGACTACAAATCAGTTGCAGCGTTGAGGATTTCCTCCCATTTCTCCCTCCCTCTCAGCACATCAATACTGCCTTGCCCCTTCCTCGTTTGCTCTCTCTCCCTCTCCATCTTTTGTCGGCGGATGTTTCACGACCACCTTGACAGTTGTGGAATCAACAGCTCATTTGGCACCATTTTCTCTTCTTCAATCAGCTACTCAGTTACTCCGACTGCTGTTTTTAGCTGTTGCTGTTTTTTCTTCCTAATGTGGCTTCTATATGGATTCAGTGCAGGGCATCTGAATGGATTTCCCCTTTTTATTTTCTCGTCATTCTCTTAATCCTGTATTTTTGTTGGACACAATCTGAGATCCGATGCTCTTCGGCAACAATTTAATTCAGGTCATTCGCAAGGGAAATGTGACATTTGTTATTGACATTGTGTTTGTACATATTAATCGGGGGAGATTACAAGAAGCTAACAAGGGCAACTGCTAAAGAAATCAAACAGGTGAGAGGCGCCTTTTGCTGAGACATTTGAGTAGTAGCAAAACAAATATTCCATCTTCTAGCCACGTTGATTTAACCGAGGTGGATTTTTACTGCTGGAGTAAAAGCAAAGAAGATGTTATGGTCTCCAAGACTATCACTGTCCGACTTCCATGTGAAGCTGACAGCCAAAGGACTTTTCCGAAATCTTCAGCTGCTGTCAGGATACAGGAAGAACACAGTGGTCTTTCACGCAGGTCTGGAGATGACACTGTGCTCTGTGTCCCCTCAATCATCCCATCGGCCACCATGTTGTTGTTGTGACTTAAGTACAAACTATTTGAGAAAGTTGTAATCCCCCCCACCATACATTCCTGTCATTTTTAGCCATCTATCTCTTCCATCCTTTTCCCATGACACCTCTTTACCATCTGTTTCCAACCAATGTCAAGCATCCCTTTAGTTCGTCCTTATCTACCAGCCGTACATGGGAGATAGGTTGATGGAGGCATTAGTTAGTCATGAAACTCATATTAATTCCAACACAACATGGAGAATCTCTCCCTTTTCTTAAAAAAATGATACCATTGTCAAAAAGGAGTCATAGCACGAGCCGGTGCTAGGTGTATGCCATACACAACATATCTTGTACACACAGTACATAGCTCAGACTGCATCTGCATGTCTTATACAATATTTTTTCACCTCTTTATTTGATTGATTGTATCTGATTGTTGTTTTTCCCTCATCTTAATTTCAAATCTGCCTTCAAAACAGCTACTTGCCTCCCATCTCCTACTGTGCAGCTTTCACATTGGCAGCCATTGTTGCGCCAATCTCACTTTAGCTGTGGGGCTTTTTATTCCTCTGTATACCATTTTATACCTCTGATGTGGCTGTTTAGATAAAATAGGGCCATCAGTTGTTGTTCCTTTAGTGTTTCTGCACCAGTCTGCACATTTTTCTAAGCTTTCTGCACGAGTGCTTCAGCAGTGGTGTGATGAATTGCTATTACTCTTCTCTCCTTTTAGCTGTGCTACCCACGCCTAGAGGGAAAGCAGCCACGTGACTCACGCACACACGCACTACTAACTAGGAATGGGTCTAGATCTGTCTTTTACTATCTTATCCACTAAAAAGCGTTTCTCATCATCGAGTGTTTGCGTGTAACATGGCTGTGCCCCCTCTTGTAGACTTATACACTATTGCCTTTGTCTTTTCAAAGTCAATTTGCAGAAGTTCAGGGTTTGGAATATATCTAACACATATTTGACCACATCTTCGTAGTAATGTTTTGTGATGTTGCTTCAGACAAATGTGTCACTTGAGCAGTCTGTCGAAATGTGTATCACATTGGAAATGTAAACAAAAAATAACATAGTGTTCAGTCCTTAGTCTTTGACTACACTGCTACATCATCATCATTTTACTGTGGTGATCAAAGTCATTCCTCTTGAGCCATCTGAGCCTAGCTGCACGTGTTTGGCTACTATGTCTGAGCTCCACAGACCCACTTCTCCACTGCTGCTTGTTGTCATCATAAAATGTAGGTTAGAGGCTTTAGTCAGTGCACGTTCCCGCATGCACACACGCACACACACGCACACACACACACGCACACACACACACACACTCACGCACACACTGCACTGGGATTTAGTTGAGGCCTGTCCAGTCGTGCAAGCTTTAATCTGATGTCGAATTTTCTCTAATGCCGTCGCAGATGAAGGCATTAGAGGATGTATCTGCTAAACTGGCTGGAATATTTTCCAATCTCAACAGAAAGCTGTACTAATATTTTTCCCACTGGTCGGAGATGTTCTATGTGAAGATCAAGGCCATTGATGTTTATCACTTTTGATCTAAAATCCAGTTCAAAATGTACATTTCAAAACAACTTGTGGTGAAGCATTTTCTTAGTTATTAATGATTAAGTCATTATATTTTCTTTATGGTCTGGGAGAAATTTAGTAACATGTTTTTGGAAGATCTTTATTTGTGGCCAAATTAAAAATGAGTTTGTCATCAAGCATTGAAACTAAAAGCCAGTTGTGCTCATTAATCTGAATTGTCTTGATTTGAGTCCGCATCATATATCGTATAAATAATATACTACTACGTATTGTGTATAAACTGTGTGTATGTACATGCTATTACCGTACCTTCATATATAAGCATGGGTGGGTGGAATACACACGCACGCACACACGCACACACCCACACGCACACACACACACACACACACACACACACACACACACACACACACACACACACACACACACACACACACACACACACACACACACACACACACACACACACACTGGCTATGGTCAAAAAAATTTCTTTGGCATTGTCATTTTTGTCCATAAATTCATTAGTTTTAGTTTGATGACAAATGATTTTGTTGAACAACAGTTCAAAAGAAATGTTCTGACATTGATTTATTATTGCTTTTTGTCTGTTTCAACCTTTTTCAATGACCATTGTAGTTTTTCTTCCTCAACATTAACACAGAGGTACAAACTATTTTGTCCACATATCCATTCCATATCTAGTCTGATGTGTATTTTATGCTCTAACACACGTTTTAGCGGTGAACGGTCGTCAATGCTACTAACTCCTTTAGAGATTCCCAAATCTTGTGCTTTTCCACTCCTTTTTATTCCTTTATACTCATCCCAACATCATACTTCATAAGAAAATAACACCTCGATTCATTTAATTTTCTAAACAGTACAGTATTTTCAAATGTTGTTGTTCATCTCCTATGTTACATGGCAGTAACAGTCACACTGCAACACTTAGTTACAGTATCTGAGCAAAGTTGAATAATATGGGAAAAGACCAAGTTTAATTTCAGGAATGTATTATGGGGATTTTTATGGTTAAGTTAGACCGAGTCGTCAGACCAAGACTGACCCACTTTTTTGTTTCATCCAGCAGGTGGCAGTACAAAAGAGCCGCATAAAATGGAACCATTACGCACAATCATCCATCCATCAATTAGGGAATTAGGAATAAATAAGGCAGATGTACTGTTGGGTCCCATTTTGAATGTTAAGCAAAATCTGTTGAAATTTGAATCCAACTATTCATGGTTTTAATGCAGAATCCACAATTGTGGAATTGTATTTGTGCACATTGTGACTTTGACACACATCTCCTACCACATTACATCTCCTACATACTGTACACATCAATAGAATAATATACATCCCCTTCCAGTTGTCTTCTTCGAAGCTATGATGAACAGTTTCTGAGTAGATTTTTATCTTGATATAGGTCAAATGAAAATTTGAGTTGTTTTTTTTAAGCTTAAGTTGTTTAATCTGCCAATGACTCAAAGGGCAGCATCATGCAGGCTTCATACCACAATCTACATTATTCTTCTCTTGTGCCCATAATGTCTCAGTTCTACTGTTTAGATGGAGTTAAACATGCTAGTGTTCCTCCTTCCAGTAGGAGAAAACCTGTTAAACTGTTACAGTTTTTATTGATTGTTTTGAAGCAGCCGTCAACTCAAAATTGACATTTTCAAAACAGTTAACGCAAAGAGCTAAACACATGCCACAGTGGTCAAAATGACACATTTTGTTTGCAAAAGGCAATACCTGTCCCAAAACATTTAAAATATGGAACAAAAGCAAATTTTTCCTCCAAGCAACTCAACTTTGACACAAGTGTATGAGCACTCAATCATTACACAATGGGCAACAAAATACAGCACTATTGTGAATCAGTGCACCATTGCTTGTCATTGCATGACTGTACGTAGCTTACATGCCAGTGCGTTTTGTAGTCAAATTTGCCCTCTTGCAAAACATTCATCCAGAATGAGATATGGTTTGATGCAAATTTCATTGATTACATTTTTTTTTCAGACTGTGGCTGACGAATGAAATATTCACACAGAGAATACATGGAAATAAAAATAAAATCCATTACTGTGTGAAAAATTAGGAAAAAAAATAAAAATCTATAGTGAGCCTATATACCGTAATTTTCGGACTATAAGTCGCACCGGAGTATAAGTCGCACCAGCCATAAAATGCCCAAAAAAGTGAAAAAAAACATATATAAGTCGCTCCGGAGTATAAGTCGCATTTTGGGGGGCAATTTATTCGACAAAATCCAACACCAAGAACAGTCATGAACGAGCAACAACAGGCTAAACGATAGCTATGCTAACGTGACATAAACACAAACTAAGAGCTGAGAACGGCCCTGACGTAAAATTCAGAGTTATTCAAAAAACTATTACATAAATAACACGTTAATAAAACCATCTGCGTCACTCCAATTCATTAAATCCATCAATCGTCCTTTGTCAACAATGCGTGCGCGCCGCTGACGGCTCTTGCACTTAAAAATATTCCACAGGCCCATATAACGATATATAAATTATATATCAAATAACTATTATATAAGCAATAATGTTATCAAACCATCTGTGCACTCTAAATCATTAAATCCATCGATCAAATTCCTCGTCCTTTGTCAACATCGCCGCGCGTGCGCCCTGACGCCAGCCTCGTCGTTATTCCACAGATTTACTATATAACTATATTGTAGCGTTAACAAAGTTCAAGGAAAGACGTGGGTTTGGTAAACGGCTCTTTATTTAACAAAACAAACTTACAGGCGTGTGGCGGCGTGGACGTCCAGCCACGAAAGGGGACGAGAGCTCCATACGATAGGACCGGGCGTGCGTAGAAGCCATGACCGAGATCCACGCACCGTCCTCGGACAGCCACCCGGCTGAGCGCCGGCCCTCGACTTCCATCCACGGAGCTGAAAGGCAGCTCGGTAGAGTAGGACCGGGCGAGCGTAAAAGCATTGTCCGAGCACCATCCACCGTCCCTGGACAGCCACCCGGCCGAGCGCCGGCGCCCGACTTCAATCCACGAAAGTGAAAGAAAGCTGGACGAGTCGATCTTTGTCCTTTATGTAAACAACCGTCGCGCTGCTGACACGCGACCGCGACGTCGCGTCGCGCTGCTGACGTCAGCAGCGCGACGTCGCGCGTCACTCGTCCAGCTTTCTTTCACTTTCGTGGATTGAAGTCGGGCGCCGGCGCTCGGCCGGGTGGCTGTCCAGGGACGGTGGATGGTGCTCGGACAATGCTTTTACGCACGCCCGGTCCTACTCTACCGAGCTGCCTTTCAGCTCCGTGGATGGAAGTCGAGGGCCGGCGCTCAGCCGGGTGGCTGTCCGAGGACGGTGCGTGGATCTCGGTCATGGCTTCTACGCACGCCCGGTCCTATCGTATGGAGCTCTCGTCCCCTTTCGTGGCTGGACGTCCACGCCGCCACACGCCTGTAAGTTTGTTTTGTTAAATAAAGAGCCGTTTACCAAACCCACGTCTTTCCTTGAACTTTGTTAACGCTACAATATAGTTATATAGTAAATCTGTGGAATAACGACGAGGCTGGCGTCAGGGCGCACGCGCGGCGATGTTGACAAAGGACTAGGAATTTGATCGATGGATTTAATGATTTAGAGTGCACAGATGGTTTGATAACATTATTGCTTATATAATAGTTATTTGATATATAATTTATATATCGTTATATGGGCCTGTGGAATATTTTTAAGTGCAAAAGCCGTCAGCGGCGCGCACGCATTGTTGACAAAGGACGATTGATGGATTTAATGAATTGGAGTGACGCAGATGGTTTCGCGCTGCTGTCGTCACTTGAAATTCAAATTACAGTAATCCCTTGCTACATTGCGGTTCGTTTATCGCGGTTTCATTTTTTTTTTTTTGAATTTTTTTTTTTGAAATTTTTTGAAAAAAAAAAACACATATAAGTCGCTCCTGAGTATAAGTCGCCCCCCCACCCAAACTATGAAAAAAACCGCGACTTATAGTCCGAAAATTACGGTACTATAGGAGTATAAGAGAAATCCACAAGTGATACTCTTCTCTTTCTTCTTCTGAACCCTTCCAGCTATACCTCCACCTCACACACGGACTCCTCTTCCTCTGATCCCTCTTACTCTCACTCTACCTCTCATCTGCCTTTGACCTCCTTGATCCATACTTGCAAAGAATTTAAACATTTTGTGAAGAAGTGTTAGACATGTGCTTTTAGTGATTGCATAGTGATCAGACAGTTTCTAAGAGCTTGGAGCATCTGGTTTCTGTTCCGTAACCACAGCTAAAACAATAGAGTTTGGACTTCCTGAATGACATCTGTGTTAATTGTTTTGCCAAACGGTGGGAAAACTGTGTCAATCCAATGAGAATGTGTTAACACATTTGCATGAGCTTTCTCCTGCTCTGCTGAGATGGTGATGATGAAGACGGAGAGGTTCCCAGTTTCTTCAAACAGGTCAAAGGAATCAATAAAAACTGTAAATTAGAGTTAGCATGCATTCTAGGGAGCGGGTATTTATGTGCTCCCAATGAGCAGCAATGTGCTATGCTGCTTACAGTGGCACATATGGTGCTCTTCGGATTAATTCGTTTAAAGTGAGTTTTATTTCCAGTCAGGAATCAACTATTTACCTAGTGAAGCCAGAAGAGCCAATAAAGAATTGCCAGCTAGAGAGGGAATCAAATGAAGAGAATGCAGAGTACAGAGATGGACTACTGGGAGACAAAGTGAGCCTAGGCAGAGACATTAAAGTTGCTTTCTAATTGCTTTTGTCTGTAATGCACCCCTTAATGCGCACCGACTCCATCTCGCACAAGCACACATACCACAAACACACACACACACACACACACACACACACACACACACACACACACACACACACACACACACACACACACACACACACACATTCTTGCCATCAATACCACACGATCTCATGATGCATCTATCTAAGCCTAGGCAGTCAGAAGGGCGTATTCTCTGATGACAGTGGATGCATGAGACAATTTTGTGTGTGTTGTTTGGATCTAATTTCCTCTTTTGTCTTTTGTCGACACAAATTTTGTAATGGTCTGACTGTGTGTGTGTGTGTGTGTGTGTGTGTCTGCGTGTGTGTGCGTGCGTGTGTATGCGTGCGTGTGTACGTGTGTGCGTGCGTGTGTGTGTGCGTGTAAGGGGGTTCAAGCCATGTTGAATATCATGCCTGTCAATCACAAAACAAGAGGATGTTGTTCTTTTGCAGTTGACAAAAACAAGCCCAGGGACGTCCATGCAAGATCCACAAACAATCGCAGCAGCTCACCACTTCCAGCGCTTGCACCAGGAAACAAGCAGCAGAATCTGTCACGAGCACAGGTATGCAGTCTACTGATCATTATCTATCAATGTGATAGTGTCGGTTCCTTTCTTTTTTTCCCCCCCTATTGATTCTTGAAGTCTGAAAATGTGATATTTTTTGCAAGGGTCAAGATGTGGTGAACACCAGTGTGCCAGTGACACCAGTTTATGTTTCCATAAACGCTGGGTTGGGAACAACGGGACCCAGTGCACCAGCGTTCAAAGCAAGAACAAGTTCTCGTTCCAGCCCTAAAAATGGAATGCGTTTGCAAAGTGCAAGCAAGCCTGCTGTGGTCGCAGCTAAACCGAACCAGAGCAAAGAGATTACGGAGAAAAAAAAACAGGCCAGCCATCTTTGGAAACTTGTCATCCAAGCAAATAAAAAAGTGGAGGCGTTTGCTACGGTGATTCAGCATCTCTTCAAGGAGGTACATTTAGTTATTATTTTACTGGTTCTTTTATCACAAACAAATTATTTAGGTTTCATTACCTGACATGTTTCGGCTATCACTTCCGCCTTCATCAGAAGAAATGTTAAAATTGACATAATTAAAAATAATTGACAATTGAAAACAAGATGAACATAGTACAACTATTACGAGGTACATTTTGTTTCTCATGGTTCATTATTAGTTCTTTATTATTACTTCACAAAAAGTAGAAAAGACCATCCTGTATAAGAATTCTCAGGGGTCACGTTTTTTTAATGGTCCAGTTTTTTCGAAGGTGAGGGGGAAAAACAAATAAATACAGAAATATAAAATTGTAATTGATTATAAATAATTAAATAAATACATGCCATCATTTTGGTCCGCAACCTGCGCACCCTTCTGTCCTTGTCTATCCATCCTTATTCATGCAATCGTCTGTCCGGCTGTCCGCCCTTGTCATTTTAAAATCATAGTCCAAGAGATGAGAAACCAATTTTGATTAAAATGGTGGAGTGTATATATCAGAGTATCTACAGCAGGGGTCTCAAATTCCAGTCCTCGGGGGCCGCATTCCTACATGTTTTCCAAGTTTCCCTCGTTAAACACACCTGATTCAATTATCAGGCTCCTGCAGAACGTGAGGATGAACTGATCATTTGAATCAGGTGTGTTTAACGAGGGAAACTTGGAAAACATGTAGGAATGCGGCCCCCGAGGACTGGAGTTTGAGACCCCTGATCTACAGCATACGGTGGCTGCCAAAGAACTTTACAAATCATCACATCCACTTGTATATTATCCATTCCTTATTTCCACCGCAGTCGGTGGAAGCAGGGGAGACATTTCTCCAAGGTTGGAGTTGCTGACGGGGGTCAAAGTCATTGCAGGTCGTCAACACGGGAAGCCCAGCAGCCCAACAACACACACACCACAGGGAGACAGGGGTCACATTGCAATCGTAATTTATTTGCCACTCATTTTTTCTCGTGTTTCCACTCAGTATTCACTCTTTGTTCTTATCCGCTCCTAGTTCACAACAGCACACTCATGAGCCTGCCATCTTCCTCCAGAACATTTCTCTCTGCATACACTCGTCACACAGACACAGCCGACGCGCACTAAGCTGTCACAATACCCGCAACAACACCGATAGGTTTTGAATTTAAAATGACCTACTTTAACCAGGGCTCCACTCTGCATTGTAGCCAAGGGTAGAATCTAACCCAAGTCGGTTATTGTGGTGGCATATAATTTATTATCGGGATGTTCTCCTGGGGCAAACAACTTTCATTTTTTGCCACTTGCGACAGCGTGACAGACAGGCTAACGGCAGCGGTTTCAATAATAACACTCTGTTAGTTTCTACTCAGTATGGTTCCAAATGTTTCTTATAGCCCATTGTTTCTTCTGTGTTGTGTATGAATGAAGCACCTGCATCATATAATTAAATCATCAAATAACCTGCTGATGTAGATCGTGTTATTTGTATGGGTGGATCCTGTAGTGGCACTGAGGAATTAACACAGAGAGGATCTTTGGACTCCGTACCCAGCTGCCAATAACACAATAGCACTTTCACCACGGCATACCCTCTTAGCCCTGCCTCCGCACAGGAAGCTTGCGTTACCTATAGCATGACGAGACAGATCTTTTAATGTATCTTATCATTGTGTTTCTCTTTTGTGAGTTTCCAGACTTTTGATCCAGTTTTCATTTCATTTTTCACTTCCATTTGCTCAGCTTTATTTGTCATCAGATTAATTAAACTGAAAATGTTTGTTTGGTTCCTTGAAAAGGAGTGGGTGCTATTTTAGGACAGGACCAGGATGTAGTCAAAGTCAAAGTCAAAGTCAGCTTTATTGTCAATCCCTTCATATGTCAAGACACACAAAGAAACCGAAATTCCGTTTCCTCCATCCCACGGTGACGAGACATACAAGTAGGCGACACAAAACAAAAACAAGAAGGCACAAACCATAAATAATAAATAATAAATAAAATAAAATGAGCGATGAATAAATAACAGACCAATAACCCATTAAATAAGAGGGGCAAAACCGAGCCAGTGCGCATACAGCAAGAACAGGACGCTACGCTGAAAGGGGGAGCGAGTTCAGGATCCTAACAGCCTGGAGTACGAAGCTGTTGGAAAGTCTGGTGGGGCGGGAGCGCAGGCTCCTGTACCGCCTCCCAGAGAGCAGAAGTTCAAACAAAGAGTGAGCGGGGTGACTCACATCACTCACAATCTTGGTCGCCTTGCGGGTGAGATGGGAGGTGTAAATGTCCTTCAAGGAGGGGAGAGAAGCACCAATAGTCTTACTAGCCGTTTTCACTATGCGCTGCAGGGCCTTCAAGTCGTGGTCAGTGCAGCTGCCACCCCAGACAGCAATACAGCTGGAGAGGACGCTCTAAATGGTGCCGCGGTAAAAAGTAGTCATGACGGCCGGAGGAGCCCCCGCTCGCCTGAGTTTCCGAAGTAAGTACAGGCGGCGCTGGGCCTTCTTCGCCAGCGACGCGGTATTGGTGGACCAGGAGAGATCCTCACTGATGTGCACCCCCAGGAACCTGGCGCTGCTCACTCTCTCCACCACAGCACCGTCGATGGTCAGCGGCAGGTGTTGGGCGTGACCCTTCCGGAAGTCAACAACAATCTCTTTGGTCTTGTCGACGTTCAGCAGGAGGTTGTTGTCCCTGCACCACTCGGTCAGAAGGTCAACCTCCAGCCTGTATTGAGTCTCGTCTCCCTTGGTGATGAGACCCACCAGAGTCGTGTCGTCAGCAAACTTCACTTTGCGGTTGCCGCTGCAGGTGGCAGCGCAGTCATGCGTCAGGAGGGTGAAGAGCAGCGGACTGAGCACGCAGCCTTGGGGGGCCCCTGTGCTCAGCGTGATGCTGGCGGAGATCTTGTCGCCAACACGTACCACCTGTGGCCTCTGACAGAGGAAGTCCAGTAGCCAGTTGCAGAGGCAGGTACTGAGGCCAGGCTTGTCAAGTTTGCCGATGAGACGCTGCGGCACAATGGTGTTGAAGGCAGAACTGAAGTCCACAAACAGCAACCTCACATACGAGTCCTTCCCCTCCAGGTGGGTGAGGGCCGAGTGGAGGGCAGAGCAGATGGCATCCTCAGAGGACCGTTTGGCCCGGTACGCAAACTGGAAGGGGTCAATGGTGGGGGGGAGAACTGACCGGATGTGCTCCAAGACAAGCCGCTCAAAGCACTTCATGATGATGGGCGTAAGTGCCACGGGGCGGTAGTCATTGAAGCAGGACGGAGCAGGCTCCTTCGGCACAGGTACGATGGTGGCAGCTTTGAAACACGACGGGACGATGGCCTGCTGCAGGGAAGTGTTAAAGATGTCCGTGAAGACACCCGTCAGCTCACCAGCGCAGTCCTTCAGCGCTCGACCCGGGATGTTGTCCGGGCCCGCCGCCTTACGGATGTCGATAGCGGCAAGCGTCCTCCTCACGCTGTCGGCGGAGAGGCACAGGGGCAGCTCGTGGGAAGGGGGAGTGGCCTTCAGCGGGCAAGTGCTGTTCTGAGCGTCGAAGCGAGCAAAGAAGCGGTTGAGGTCATTGAGCAGACGGACGTCGCCATCACAGCTCTGCGGCGCGGGCTTGTAGTCCGTGATGGTCTGAATGCCCTGCCAAAGGCGCCGTGCGTCCCTGCTGTCCTTGAAGTGGGCGGTAATTTTGCCCGAGAACGCCCTCTTCGCTTCTTTGATGCCCCGGGACAGGTCGGCCCTCGCAGTCCTCAAGCCAGCCTCATCCCCCGCCCGGAAGGCTTTGTCCCTGGCCCGCAGCAGCCTGAAGACAGCCCCTGTCAGCCACGGCTTCCGGTTAGCCCGAGTGACGACGGATATTGAGTGTGTCACATCATCAATGCACTTCCCGATGTAGGAGGAAACAGAGTCAGTATACTCCTCAATGTCCGCCCGACCGTCGCAAGTGGCCGCCCTCCTAAACACGTCCCAGTCGGTAGAGCCAAAGCAGTCCCGAAGCGCATCAGAGGCACCCTCAGGCCACACCCGCACCCGCTTGCGAACGGGTCTGGATGTTCTCACCTTTTGTCTGTATGCGGGCAAAAGCATAACTGTGATATGGTCAGAAAGTCCAAGATGGGGGAGGGGGGCGGCTTTGAAAGCTCCTTTATGCGAAGAGTAGACCAGGTCCAGGAAGCTGTCGCCACGCGTAGGAAAATCAACATGCTGGTGAAGCCTCGGAAAAACAGACTTCAGATTAGCATGATTAAAATCCCCAGCGAAGATGGTGAAACCGTCAGGGTGCGCTGTCTGTTGGTCACTGACAGCCTGGTACAGTTCACTAAGAGCCGCGACCCTGTCGCCTCCAATGTTGGAAGGCGGGATGTAAACCGCGACCAGCAGAATCGCGGTAAATTCCCTCGGCAGGTAAAAAGGACGGCACTTAATGATCACAAACTCCGCCAGTGGCGAGCAGTGCCTGCATACCACCACAGAGTCCCGGCACCACTCGTCACGGATGTAGACGCATATTCCACCTCCACGAGATTTCCCCCCTCGTACAATGGTCCGGTCCGCCCGATAGCACGCTAGCCGCTCCAGACGTACAGCCGAGTCCGGAATGTTGACGGTCAACCAAGTCTCAGTGAACACGAGCACACAGCAGTCACGCACCGTCCGGTTTGTAGATCTCAGCAAGCGAATATAATCCATTTTGTTGTCCAGCGATCGAACATTCGCCAGAAGAATGGAAGGCACGGCCGGGCGAGCCGGGTTGGCCGCCAGCCTGGCCCGGACGCCCCCACGCTTGCCCCTCTTCAGCCTCCTCGCACACCGCTTTCGACGCTTCCCAACCGGGGGAGGAATAGCAGACGAGTCCGGCGACGCTTCAGGACGTAGCAGTCCGAGCTCCTTTAATGTCCCCGCATCAAAGTCCAGAACTCGACAAAACTCGCTTTCGCCGATGTCGAGCAGAACCTTCCTGCCGTACTTGTAGCACAACTCAGCAAGTCATTCAGAGTCCTGGAAATGGATCACTTACTTGGTATACAATGAATTTACTACTAAGCTCCCTTTATTTGAGCATTAGGTAGGGAATTTTAGATTGATTATAATTCTGCCGAGTTGTATTTTGACTTGAGTGCCCTAAGTTATAAGTTTTTTAAATTTACTTTGCGCTACGACCTAAAATCAGTATATTACAAAAAAGCTTCAGATAAAGCTCCCCTCAAAAGAAAGAAAAGTGGAGTGACAGTCAGCGATGCATTTTAAATAAAGCCTGTGAAACACAAATATAAAATGATAACGCCTGTAAATGGCTCCAGAAGGCCAAATTCAAGTCCAAAGCCTCACAGACACTTAAACCGGGTTAAGGGTTAGGGTTAGGGTTAGGACTCTTAACACGCTGTTTTTGCCCCTTCGTGAACAAGGACATCAAACACCCCACAATTTTATGTCCTACGCGATTGTCATAGAAGATTATTCATATGTGTGAGATGTGTTAATAGTGGATTCGCCATTGGGTCCAGGTAATTTAAAAGGGTTTACCTTTACCAGAAAGTACAATCCTGGTGGATAAACGCCTCAACAAGCCATAGGAACTAGCGGGAGCTAACTGCCATGTCTGTTTGCATGACTGCCAATGGAGCTGTAACAACTTTAGCCTCGCTAAATGTCTGAAAACTAAGATCAATCGCCAACAAAATGGATTTGCGCATTCCTCCTATTGTTCACTTCAACCTGAAAAAATAATTTAAAAACAGATCAGCGCTGTACTTTTGATTTTCTGGAGATGATATTGGGTTTTGCTCATAGTAGCTTAAATTTGAGTGAGTAAATCCAGAATATTGTGCCGAAAGCATTCATATTTTCACCGGTTGAAGTGAACAAGAGCATGGATGTGCAAATAAATTTGAATGGCAACCACCATTTCAGACACTCTGTGACAACAGAAAAATCAAAGCCAAATTAAGACAGGAAACTAGACATTACAATGCTTGGCTTCCTCCTGTGATGTAGACAGACTGAGATGGGGAAAAAACAGGAAGTTGAGCTCCAAAAGTGGGCGGGCCAGTTTGTCATAAATCTTTTCCCCAAAAAGCCCTTAAATCACTAATGGCATACAGATTCAAACTTGAATTAACTGTGAATATAACCGTTACGCAGTAGCTTGCTTTTGAAACTTGGCATATTTTAACTAAAAACAAACAATGAATCTAAATGACGTAAGCTTTAACCTGCACAAACAATTAGTAACCCATCTCCACTGCAAATTGTTAGCATGTATCAAAACATTTAATTGAAACAATCAACATATAATAAACATGTCCAAAGTATGTTTAAAAAAACAATTTTCAACTGTGCCCTTGCACCCGAAATTATTTTAAACAATACATGGTACGATACAGGCGTTGCTTCTTTAACACATGCACGAATTGGAAGCATTCTTTTTTTTCTCTATTTGCATGGATCACACGACTCCCAACACTTACGGTTGGTTATATGGTGCTTGTTTCAAAATAAGCTGAATAAAAATGAACTGCATACATTTTGCCTGACAGGCAGAAGACTCCCTGCATAGGAACTGCCGATGGGCCATTCTGTTGCCACCAAGTGTACGCGGGCCCTACGTTTGTCACCCCGGTTTTAGACAATGCACTCTGCGCTATCTTGACGTTGGTAGAAACAGAAATGTATGGAATTTCAATTAATTTTCATGGAACCATTGATATAATAATGAATTGGGTATGAAATTTGGTTACATCGCAAATGAAACCTGTAAGATAAGATACCACTGTCTGGATTTTTTAAGAATAAGAACTGATCCAATTTATTTGTGATATATAAATTGCGTTTAGTGTTTATTCCAGACAGGGGGGAAACATTAGCTAAATGCTTTTTGGCACAAATGTAGTAGCAAATGTGCATACATACAATATTTACACAAGCAGAACAGAACACCTGTTACCGTATCATGCACCGTCTCTCTGAGGAAATGTTTTTCCTTATCTTTTGGAAAATCCCATCCCACTGCCTGTTAAAGTTTTTGTGTGTTTGCTCCTGACTGGTTTATTGATGGTGCAACGGAGATGGGAGGGTGGAGGGTGTTACTGTTAGTGTCGTGGAGGAATGCAGCTGCTATCACTCTTTGATTTGAAAGCGTGAGATAACGTCTCCATGAATTCCATGATTATCTAATCTGCCTCCTGCAGTCAAAAGGTGACTGGTGAATAACGACCGAACACTTGATGCCGACACCTTCCCCTGAGGGTTTTTCGGGTAGGCGGTGGCCCTCTTTGCTGTTGTGACAAGGCTTGGAGCTTTTTTTTTAGGATGGTTGATGTCAGGGTACTTTAAAGCCACATTCTTTGGATTTGGTCGGCTTGTTTGTCTTGCTTGCTGCTATGGGACAGCAAATGCATTCATAATGATGTAGAATTTTACACCATTGACGTTCCAATTTGTCCTTTCTGAACAGTAATGATAAAGAGCCAGGGAAAACGGTGAGCTATTCTTTTGATTGCTGCTTTTCAAGTTTTGTATGTAAATGATTGATGCACTAAGATACCAGAGACAGGGAGTTAAGAATACTTGAGTACTCTAAGAGGGTGAGAAAGACGTGTGTGTCCAAATAACTTGAATTCCTACATCATACGGTATTCTAGACTGGAAGGGGCGGGCCGGATAGGGTGGAGGGAGGACAAGCAGCACTTTGGGGAGCAGGTAGTGTGTGGGTGGAGTTTAAATGACTGACTGAGCCATCCACCACACAGGGAAGACGGTGAAAGACATCATGTCTTTTGCCATATGCTGCTGAGGATGAGGGAGTGAGAGATGAGCTGAAGAGACAAGTGTGTGTGTGGTTTGTGTGCCTGAGTATTTGTTTGTTTGCGTGTGTGTGTGTGCCTGTGTGTATAACTGTTTTTTAATTAAACCATCATGGGCTCCACAGCCAGCAAAGCTCAATACAAGGCTCCCCGTGTTCGCAAGAAGAAACGTAAGGTCTGTTTTTCTTTTTAGTGCTTGTCATTGCAGCTTTGGAAACCCTCTCAGAAGTAATGTGACAAACTAGAGGACTCTTTTTGAGTGATACCACTTTGTTGTCTGATTTGAATGCTGCTTTTCCATCTGGATTACTAAAAAAACAGTTCGCTATTAATCATGAATGCGTTTAAGTAATAGAGTGCTGAACCAACGCCACCGTGAAGCTTGAACTATCCTTATCACGTTGGTTTATGACATGCGATTTTATTACCAGCTTTGTACGACTGCTTGAAGAGGCTAACAGTTGTTTTTCACAGTCAATGTTGTTTTTCCACCTCAGTCTGATTTTTCACTTAACTGACTCCTCGAGCAACAGATGGACTTTATGGCTGCGTGTGTGCGTGCGTGCTTGCGCGCGTGTGCAGCCAGGCACAAAAATCCCCTTTTTCTATTGTACGTAAATTGCACTGCTTTTTTGTTGCTATTTTGTGCTTGTGTGTCAGTGAAAGATGCAAGAGTGTTGAAAAGTACACTGACCGTGGTCATCTGGTGTATGCAACGTGTTTTATGCTGTGTGAATAATTTGGTGGAGGCAGCCTCGTGTGTGACGGGGAATTCATGGTAAAGACGCTTCTTTTGGCAAATTCTCATTTTGTTAGCAGGTGTCAACTTTTTTTGCAGCCTTGAATTTTCTGTAGGAACCTGACACGAGTCATAATACACACTTTATAGGTACACTTGCAGAAACAAATGAGATCCAATGCAAAAATTATCACAAAATCCGCTTTTGCCAATATGCCAAATGCTCTTTTTGTCATCGTCAGAGAGGTGTTAGCTCATAATGTGGCATTGCATCTTGCTGTGCGGTGTGTCTAATATTTATTAATATCATCAAATTCAGCAACAAAATTGCAATCCACTACCACAACAAAGCATATAAACACGTAATGGAGCTAACATGTCTTTTTTATCTCGCCTATAGAATACTTCATGTGGCAGATGAATGTGTTGTACACAGATAAAAGATTGGATTTTGGAACAAATCTAATGCAATAGTGTTTTTATTGTTGAGATAGTTTCTCATGTTATATTGTTTTTTTCTCTTTCTGCAGCATGAAGAGGCTTTCAAGCTAAAGACGGACTTGTCGCTAGAACTGGCAAAGCTGAAAGAGGAGCTGGGTAAGCACCCAAAGAAATGATAATCACAAATAACCTTCACTGTGGACACTGTGCCCATTATTTCTGTTTTTAGCAATGCGCTTCTCAGAAAAGGGAAAAGAGAGCTGTAGGGCAACTGCACAGGCTCTAACCTGCCTGTCATTTCCATAGTGTACATACCGTACATGCGCGTATGATTGTTTTATTCAGATTGACTAACAACAGAAAACCCAGGCAACAGAAAACTCAAATTGTGTGCCGGAGTGACAAGATCAAGATATTTTTGGTTGCTCTACGCTACACTTCGTACATGTCGTTCACTGCACAGTGGCATTCATTCGCTGGAATAATGTGAGCGCTCTGTACCGCAGTCAAGTTGGAAGAGGTGAACCGGGGCACGGCAAAATTGCCCCGACACAAAAGCGTGTCTGCTCGCCCAAACTGGATGATTCTAATTACCACTACACAGAAGAGAAATAAGGAGTAAACAATACACAGTCAAAAGCCCATGGGGCATTTTTGACATGCACGGCACGTTCGTGGCCATGCCTTTTTATTCATGCAACCATTCATTTATTCTTTCATTCATAGCATTTAGAAAAACAAAAATGCTTCCCTTGATATTGGAAAGACTAAGAAATAATCAAAGTTAAGAAGTTTGCAGTGATGCAGTTGTGTATTATGAAGTGAGGACATGTCCATGTCAGACCTTGTAAGTAAGAGTATAGCATCAAAGAGCAATGCGATACAGAGCAGAAAAAGGGTCAATATTGAATTTTGGGATTCATATGTGTTTGATTAGACTAGTGTGAGTATATTTTACTACACCATTTCAGTTTTGTCCTGCGTTAACTCGTTTATGCATGAATTTACAGCTAAGAATACATTAAACCAGCTCAGTGTCCTTGTGGTATGAGTGTCCGCCCTGAGACTGGGAGGTCATGGGTTCGATCCCCGGCCGAGTCATACCAAAAAGACTATAAAATGGAACCCCATGCCTCCCTGGGCATTAAGGGTTGGATTGGGGATGCTGTGAGGAGCTGTGCCCCACAGTCATTATTAGCAATGTATAGCTTCTACTATGGAAGCTCCTCTGAGGACGGCCTAACTAATACATTAAAACAATTACAGTGTGTGAATGCAGTGTTATTTATCAAGACACTCATATAGAAAGTGTATTCCAAAAATCTATGGAGGTTTTACAGTACCTAAGCATTGCCTAATACTCCATAACTCCAAACTGAAAAGACCTTTCCTGGTCTCAGACATTTTTCTTTGATGAACACTTCGCACTTTCCACTTTCATTCCACCAATTGTCGCATCGCTGACTATAATGTTTCTTTTACTGCGTGTTTGACCTTTGGCTCATGTCTTTAAACACGGAGCTGAAGAATGTTCGCAGTGTATAGACCGTTGCTCTCACACACAGACAAACACACACGTACACACACGCAGACCACACTGTTAGTAAAACCTTCATTCTCTTTCAGTGAGTCTTAACAGGAGCAACCTGTCGTGTACCATTCGGCGGTTTAATAGTTTTCCTGTGACATGTTACGTCACATGCTCTATCTGTTGCAACTGTCTAGCTAAAAAAGAATTGTCTTGCTTGGTTTGTTTTGTTTGGCATACTCTGGGCTAAGTAGCCCTGAATGAGTGCTGTTGGATTTTGTCCACAATTTAGGGAGTGCGCTATCTGCGCCTCACGGCAAAAGCCATTGCCAATCACCTGTTATCCAATTTACTCACTGTGTGCTCGTTTGATTTCTTCAGATTTAGGAAAATGCTAAGACACTGAAGCAGAAATTAGATTTACACAGGTTGGTTGAGTTCAATCACAATTCTTGTTAAGAAAGCTCTGTTTTCAGGAAAGTACAATACAGCGCTGGGCCTTTCATGCGACCATGCTCAAGAGCAGAAAGTCTCCATTCAGAAAAGGCAGCGTTCAAGGTTCTTTGGTCAGCTTATGTTCAGTTGCACATGCCGGTGTGGGCCGAGTTTGATGGGTGATGAGTGGGGCAAGTTCGCAGGAGAGTTTGATTCCATGGGAGTGGGTGCTGGTTCGGTGAGAGCTGGTTCTGTGGGGTTGGGTGCTGATTATGGGCGATTCGATGTGTGTGGGGGCTGTTGTTTTCCTTTCCGTCTTTCAGCCTGACGATCATCTTTGGCCGGGTTCTTGGCTGTCTCCCTCTGGCACCTCTACCGGTTTTATCTCCAAGTGTCCTTCCTGTAAACCATTCTTGCACATACATCCACTTCGCCCACTGTCGCACACCGCCCATTCATCATTCTTTCAATTTTGTCCTTTTGTACGGAATTATGTGAGCTTTTGGCTGTGACATCATCAATTTATTAATGTTCCCTGACTATGCAAAGTTTGTACTCACCACTTACCATGTTTTTGTTTGTTTGTTCTTTTGATACTCCATGTACTTGCTTACGTCATCATATTCTTAGTTTAATCATGCTTCCAACCATATCTTTTCTTTGTTAGGCAAAAAATTTCCCTCTGTCCAGAACGTTCAGTAGTAATCGAAAACTGGCGTCTAGCATTAGTCAAAACAAGATACAATCAAGTACTGAACATTTTTAGACGACTTTGGCAGTGTCCGTGATTTAGAAAATCATCAGGCATGCATTAAACAGTTCCTTAAGGGTCATTAAGCTATTCAGGCAATATATCAAAAAACATTTGTTATTTCAAAGTGCTCAGAAATACATATCAGATCATAAAGTTATAAAAACCTTTGTCATTACCCCCTATCAAAAATGTCTAGTTATGTCTGCTTTATTGATTTGGTGTGTAGGTATAATTATATGCTTAAAATGTTTCTTTTATTGATTTAATATGTGATTATACTTGTCTGCTTATGTACTTTATTCAATGAGGTTTGAGCATATCTGTTTTTGTAGCTAGGCAGGACTTTTTGTATTTCGAACCCATTCCTTCAGTGCCAAAGCATACGTTAGAGAGTTAAGAATAGAAATTATACATTTATTTAACACAGCCACCTGCCACAACAATACACATTCATATACAGTATTTTGTCCACTATGTGCATTGAAGCACGAGCGGGACTATAATATTTCCCTCAGCTGTTATTGACTTTTTGTTTCCATCACCACTGGAGCAGCTGCACGCCCACAAAGCACACACACAGTGAGTTCTATTCAAAGGGTTGCAGCAACTGCCGTAGCGACAGCCAGTTGTTACTGCATATACAGTAGTTCAATTACAAGTCAAGATATGATCACAGCTACTGGATGTGGTTAATTTCTAGCTCTCTTTTTCAGTACCACCAGCTGTGTTATACTGTGTGACACATTGAAGTTAAAGGCACTCTGTGAAATATTAGTTGATAATATTTGTCAACAATTTTTTAAATCAGTCCTGCAAGAAAGGTTTTCGAGATTAATTTTTCCGAGGGGGGGAGAATAAAAAGGCTTTTATTGTCATTGTACAGCAACAGACAAACTGGAGGTCCAACAAAATTGCAAGTGGCTTTACAAACTTCATACAGTGAGAGCTTTGTGTGTATTTGGTGACCTGTGCATGTGTGCATTTGGGAAGAAGCTGTCCCTAAGTCTGTTATTGTTGGATGCACCTGTAGCATCTGCCAGAGTGCAGCAAGCAAAACAGGTGGTAAGTCTCTGATGATGGACTGCGCTCTGCTGAGGCAGCGGTTTGAGTGTACGTCACTGAGGAAGGGGAGGGGGCATACCATTATCTTCTGTGATGTCTTGGCAATAGAGGATCAGTAGAAGGTTAGCAGCAGATTTTGGATGATGTCCTTTTTTCTGAGCAGTCTCAGGAAGTGCAGACGCTGCTGTGCCTTCTTTGGGACAGCCTTGGCGTTGACCGACCAGGAGAGGTCGGCAGAGATGGTGGTGCCCAAGAAGGTGAAGGATGTAACTCTCCCTACTGAGTCGCCCTTGATGGTGAGGCGAGGTGGATCTGTTCTGGACCTCTTGAAGTCTCGGATGAGCTCTTTTGACTTCGCGGCGTTTAGTGTCAGATTGTTTGCTGTGCAACACTCAGACAGCCGCAGGACCTTATTTCTGGACGCTGACTAGTCACCTCCTGAGATCCACCCCACCGCTGTCGTTTCGTTGGCAAACTTCACGATGATGTTACCGTTGTGGGCCAGTTTAAAGTCGGAGGTGTAAAGGTTGTAGAGGAGGGGACGGGGGCCATGTTGAATGTTCTGGTGGAAGAGAGGTGGGGCCCAGGTTTGACTGCTGGTGCCTGGTTAGGAAGGAAGTCCTTTATCGAGCTGCAGATGAGAGGGGGAAGTGAAGGTTAGACAGCTTACTGACCAGGATGTCAGGAATGATTGTGTTGAAGGCCGAGCTGTAGTGAATGAAGAGCATCCTGATGTGGCACTTCCGGTGTTCCAGGTGGCTCAGCGCGGTGTAGTATGTTTAATGATGGCTATGGCGTCTTCTCTAGATCTACGTATTTGCCCTTTAGGCAAATCGGGGGGGTGATGCAGGCTTGGATATGCTTCAGGACCAGCCGCTCCAGGCATTTGGGTGGGTGTCAGTGCGATGGGGCGGTAGTTGCAATAGGTTGGATGTGGGACGTTTTTTTAGGGGACAGCAACTATGATGGCAGACTTCAAGCAGGGCGCGATGGAGGCCTGTGACAGGGATAGATTTTTTTTTCTGAAACACCAGAACTTTGAATTACAACACATGTAAAATTCAAATTGTCCCCCGCCTACTGCCCGATGACGGCCGGGATAGGCTCCAGCACGCCCGCGACCCCCGTGGGGACTAAGCGGTACAGAAAATGGATGGATGGATAAAATTCAAATTGTTCAAACCTTTACATGTCAAATATCCTGCCAGAGTAAAATAAATAATTTTTAAAGTACATTTTGCGACACATAAAGCCATCCCTGATTCGAATTTGCTGTTAACCATTGTAGCATTTGGTAGTTCAAAACTGTTATCGGTGTGCATGATTCGATGTGTCACATGTTGACAGGTGAGAGAGAGAGGTAGACATGCATCTGCTTGTGAGAGCTGTATTAGTCACACAATCTATGTGTTCTACTTTATCATTTTTAGTTCACTGGCGTGTTCAATGAATCATTTGTCTGTCATTGATGAGAGCAATGAAAGTGGAATGTGGTTGACAGAAAGCCAGTTACCTGTTGGGAGCTACTGATGAATGAATGCTCTTCCAGCTTTGGCAGTTAAAATGAGGCAAATCACAAGAGCCAAATCTGGCCTCACTCCCTTCACACCTGCGTTTACTAATTTGTTTGTGCTCCTCAACTACTTGATTTGATGACATGAAGGAAAATGTTTGTCTTGTAGCATGACGATTATGTCGTAGTTAAAAGAATGGCCTTTCATAGTTAGCTTATTGTTTCTACGACTTGTCTTTGTCAATGGTACCAATACTAAATCAATCTACCGTATTTTTCGCAGCTATAAGGCGCACCCTCATTGAATTTTTTATTTTAGAAATTATTTCATATATAGGGTGCACCGGATTAAAAGGCGCATAAAATAGAAGCTATACTGCAACAAACTGAGGTTGACTAGGGTTGCGGTATGCATCCACTAGCCAATAACCAATGAGCCCTCAGTAAACAATCGCGTTTCTCAAACTATCTCCTATAAAATTGGTACTGCTTACTTATGTTTCCCTTCCATATCAATCCGTAAATTTACTCGAAACATTAACGGAGCAGCCTATTTTGAAATGAAATAACCTCGTGCGTATAGCAGCTATCATTATAGCATTAGCCACCCGCAAAATCCCATGAGCCTCAGCAAAGTGTCATGGTGGCCCCCTGTAAACAATCACGTTTCTCAGACTCTCTCCCATAAAAGTGATCGGAACCGACTAAAGACTGATTCAACTGAGTGACGTCAGTGCCTCCCCAGTTATGAACCTCACTGCACGTCACTGCATGTCACGCACTAACATGATAATGACAGAAATTGACCACAGGCCAGTCATTTTCAACAATGAACATTGTGTGCACTTTCTCACACACAAACTCTCAGTTCTACAAAGTCCACAAACAAAAACAATAATTTACAATAGCGTTTTTTCGCTTACTATGCATGTTGCTTAGTGCATTCCTTGCCTTGAACAATCGTCCTCAAATCTGGCTTGTATTCCGTTGTTGCTAGTCGAAGCAATTCTTTTTGTTGGATGTCTGATACCATTCGTTTTAGTTTGTCGTTTTCAGGAGACAAGATTTCAACACCGTCACTGAGGCATTTTTTAACGAACTCCACTTCATTGTATGGCTTTTTAGCCCGTGCAATGTTCCAAGACAGTTGATGCGATGCAAGCGTGACAGTCTCTGAGGGCTTCGTAATTTTTGGGAAAAACTGTACCTGTTTTTCTGCCTGACTTTTCAAAGTGTCCAACTTGCACATGCGAAATTCAGTCCCTTTTGGAAAGTCCTTATCGATATTAGCATGAAGTGAGCTGAAGTGGCGCTGAAGATTTGAAGCTTTGAAATGCGCTAATGACGTCTGACATATCAGGCAGAATGGCTTGCCATTGCGTTCAACAAAAAAATATAAACTTTCCCTCTCTGTTAAAAACATCCTGTGTTCATCTTCATATTTTCGTTTAGCTGTGTATTTTCTCCCTGCCATTTTGAGAGCGAAATTGACACTATTTGTTTCCTCGAATGAGTTTGCCCCTCCTCCTTTGCGGGATTTCACCTCGTGCGTATACGCGTTTGACAGAAATACCGTATTGAACTCAAGCGAAGCAACACGCACAAAAAAAACCACAAACACAAATGTTGATATGAACGTAAAAGAGCCACATGAAACCAGGCAAAGAGCCGCATGCGGCTCGCGAGCCGTGGGTTGGCCACCACTGCTCTAGACTCAAGTGCCTTTCCTCTTGCAGGCTCCAGAGACTGCATAAATTACATCGCCCCTAAAGGCGAAACTTCATATTGCAGGTTTTGAGTCATTTCAGCAGCTCTCCAACAGCTAATGACAGCCGTCACTGGCCGATCAACTTTGATTTACTTTGATACTTTATTTGGATTTATTCCAAACAGACTGCAAAAACTCATCCTCCTTCAAAGTGGTCTATTGAGATTGAGTGCACACGTGTCAGTGGCAATGATTAGTATAACTTCCGGATCCACTACGCAATTTAATTTTACAAAGTGTGATAGTTTGCAAAGTATTGTTGAAATGTGTCATTGAAAGTCTAACTCAAATCATTCTTGTGTATGTGCAGTTGCATCGTCTCAATGCTGTGACCGTTTGCACAAGGAGAAGGAGGAGGCACGCATAAATTTGGAGGAGGCCTTGAAAAGGCTAGATGAGCAACGCAAGGATGAATTGGTGCAGCTAGAGGAGAGGTACCGATTTTTCCATGCACAGAACACATCCAATCATAATTGTATGTCCAAAATTCTTATTCTGTCTTGTTTGTATATGTCAGATTGAGGAGTTTTTACCAAACAGAGTGGGACAAAGTTCATCAAACATACCAGGAGGAGGCTGACAAATGTCGCATGTTAATGGAACAACAGGTCAGAGAACTTACACCAATCAGCTTTCTGGCAACAACTCACCCAAATCAACAATTCACAAAAAAAAGCCGCACCGGCCTCCAAGCCGCAAGGTTCAAAGCTTGTGCAAAAAATAGTGGCTTATAGTCCGGAAAATACAGTATTTTAACAAAACAATTTCAAATTCTTGGGCTAAGGCTAAAATTCTATACGTTCCTTATGCACACACATTACAAGTGTTACATTTGTCTTAGGGATGTATAGTACATCCATCCATTATCTGTACCCCGTGTCCCAACCGGGGTCACGGGCGTGCTGGAGCTTATCCCAGCAGTCATCGGGCAGTCGGCGGTGGACACCCTGAACTGGTTGCCAGCCAATCGCAGGACACACAGAGACGAACAACCATCCGAACTCGCACTCACACTTATGGGCAATTTGGCGTGCTCAATCAGCATGCCAAGCATGTTTTTGGGATGGACCCGGAGAAAACCCATGCCGGCACAGAGACAGAACACGCAAACTCCACATAGGGAAGGCCGGAGGTGGACTCGCACCTGCACCCTCCTAATTGTGAGGCGTGCGTGCTAACCAGTGCTCCACCGGGATGCATTGTACTTTCGTAAAATTTCGTAAAAGCAGTAACAAATGAGCAAAATGTGACAAATGACAGACTGCTGCACAACACAAGATTGGAGTACAAATTGCTTATTATTGTTGACTTGTGAAAATAACCAACTGTAGATCTACTTTATCCTCACTTGTGTTATATGAAACTAGGGACACAACTAATGACACTGTTGCGCAACAATGATAAACTCACATTGGATCTCACAGTTTTGATGAATCAAATGATCTGATCTCAGATTAATGTGCACAAAACAAAAAAACATGCTTACAGTGACATCATTTAAAAAATAAGTTACTGATCATCAACTTTGATTTGTAGGTGGAAGAGACGAGGACCAAGAATGAAGCTGAGAGGAAGAACCAGGAAGTGAGTCACCGCCAAATCATTGAGTCTCTCAAACAGCAACATGAAACCTCCCTACAAGGTGAGTCCATCAACCAATAACGCAAAACAGATAACTTAACCCACTTGTTAAACAGTTATACAGTAACATACAGTATCATACAGTATCTATACCAGGGGTGGGCAAACTTTTTGACTCGCGGGCCGAACTGGGTTCTAAATTTGGACCGGAGGGCCAAACCAGGAGCAGATGTTTGTGTGAGCATTTTGTGTGAAGTAATATAAGCGACCTGTAAAGGTCATTGCATAAAAGATTTTGGCCTTTAGTAGGTAGTAAAGCATGGATATTCCAAACAAGTATTTTGAAAACAAATGCATTTATTAACAGCATTTAAAAAAAAAAATCACTAAAAAACTGCTATCAGTGATTCTCATAAAATACGACACTATTATTATGAATAACAGTCTCCATCACTTCAGTGCCTGCAGGTCAGATTAATGAAAAATGTTTATCTTATGAGATCACATCAAACAGCAAACATTCTGACCAAATATATCATCTTGAAGAATCGGTGAAAGCATACATCCAAATAAAGTAATCAAAACGGCAACACGGTGAGGGGTATCTTTACAGGTTAAGGTTAAGATTAGTCGCAAAAAGGTGGTGCATCAATGTCCTTGAGCATCCTGCATTGTTTGAAAATGAGAATGGTCGCTAGTTTCAATCCCTGCTATGTGTACAAATCATATTCAAAATGCATTTTTTTTACAACAAACTTGAGAGCCTCCCCTTCATTTTCAGTGGGAACAGTGTTGTTGGTCTCCCTTTTTTGCTAGTGCATCATAGTCTGGAGTAAAATTTGGTGTGGCAATTCTTAGGAGAGATCCGTTTACCTCGATCTGTGACGGGTTGATGTGGCTGAACGTCACGTCGCGTACGTCGAGCCAAATTAAAGTTAAAGTTAAAAAAGTTAAGTTAAAGTCCCAATGATCGTCACACACACATCTGGGTGTGGTGAAATTTGTCCTCTGCATTTAACCCATCCCCGTGTGATTTTAATCCATCCCCTGGGGGAGAGGGGAGCAGTGAGCAGCAGCGGTGCCGCGCTCGGGAATCATTTGGTGATCTAACCCCCCAATTCCAACCCTTAATGCTGAGTGCCAAGCAGGGAGGCAATGGGTCCCATTTTTATAGTCTTTGGTATGACCCGGCCGGGGTTTGAACCCACAACCTTCCAGTCTCAGGGCGGACACTCTACCACTAGGCTACTGAGCTTTGGCCACTCTTTTAACATTCGGCACTCACTTCTTTTCTTCGGGCCACTCATTTTAATGGAAGGATTCCAGGGGAAGGTTTGTGGGTGGCTTTAGCGTCAAACTGTATCTGAAAGCTCAGCGAGCGAATTACAAGAATGCTGTCGTCACAGCCCACGCTCTAAATTCGGGACTGATACAAATAGAGCGTGAGTGCGCCATGTCCGTACTACTGAGTACGTACGTACACGCACTTGTGAGTGTGCACCGAGCTTTCTGACACGGCTTCCGGTAGTAAATGCGCAGGCGAGCGGTTCCCCATCTACTGGGGAAACGCAGTCATTGCAGGCAAAATGACAAAAAAAAAAAAGTTTAATAATACAATTAATTCAGGGTTGGCGGGCCGGATTAAACGGTCCCGTGGGCCGGATGTGGCCCGCGGGCCGTAGTTTGCCCACCCCTGATCTATACTCATAGGTACATCTCATGTAAATGTTTGTTCATGAATTTGTTCATTTCAGACCTAAAGAGAATTCAGGAAATCGACCTGGAGAACCTGAACAAAACATTAAAGGAAACAGAAACTACTTTTTCCGTAAGACTAGTTTTTTATTTAAAATGTATTATATTTTTTAAGCAAATTCTGCAGCCTAAATATTGTATATCAGCGTTGACAAATGCCTTTAATGCCTTCCTCCGATCAGGACAAAATAGATACGCTGTCAGCAGAAAACGCGGCCATGAATGAAAAGCTGAAAGCAGAGGAAGAGAGGCGGATGCTCTCAGATAAGAATCTGGTAATGACTTTTCCAGCATCGTACATGGCACCACATGACTCTTCTGCTTATCATTTCACTATTGACTGAATAACAACCACCACTAAGTTCAAAGAGCAAAACCAAGGTGAAGTGAATATGAACACAGCTGCCCTCTGCTGGCACGCAAACTGATTGCGCCTGCCCATACCTTAACTAAAGCGCAACTCCTGGACAACATTCACTTTGTAACTTATAAGATCAGACTGCAAGGCAAGTATTTCACACTAATGGAAAATCACAACATTAGGTAGACATGCACAATCTAATGAAAGCCAATACACTTAAAAAATTACAGGTGCTTCTGTTACTTGCGGTTCCATTAGAGAGCAAAATATGTGCTGTGTTTAATGATATTCTGTGTGTGTGCGTGCGCGTGCGTGCGTGTGTTTGCAGAAGGACTCCCACACTCTTTACCTGGAGCAGGAGCTAGAAAGTTTAAAGGTGGTGCTGGAGATTAAGAATAACCAGCTGCATCAAAAGGAAAAGAAGCTCATGGAAATGAACAAACTGGTTAGTAGCTTTATTTTTAGGCTTATCATCATTTCTACATAAAGGCAAAATATTTATGGCTGTGTGTGTCCCAGGTGGAGACAAATGTGAAATTGGAGGAATGTCTGACAAAAATTCAACAGGAGAACGAGGACTACAAAGCTAGGATGGACAAACACGCTGCTCTCTCAAAGTGCGTATATACATGTGTCTGTGTATATAGATTGTAGGTCGGATTGTCACCTTTATTTACTAAGTGGTGGTCTTACTTCAAAAACACATTACAGGTGGGCTCATCAAGATTTTTATTTGTGCTGAATATATATCTACACATGCACAAGCACAAGAACATAAAAATCATTTAAAAAAAGAAAGTTTTGTCCTTAATTTTCCTCACTTGAAAATAGTGGAAGATCAGCATGTAATTGTCACCCTGGACAAAAAAGGTTTATGTACCGTATTTTCCGCCCTAAAAGGCGCACCGGATTATAAGGTGCACCTTCAATGAACGGCCCATTTTAAAACTTTGTCCATATATAAGGCGCACCGGATTATAAGGCGCATAAAATAGAAGCTATACTGCAACAAACTGAGGTTGACTAGGGTTGCGGTATGCATCCACTAGCCAATAACCAACGAGCCCTCTGTAAACAATCGCGTTTCTCAAACGATCTCCTATAAAATGACCGGAACTGACTAAAGTTCGATCTAACGCATTGGTACTACTTACCTATGTTTCCCTTCCATATCGATCCGTAGATTTACTCGAAACATTAACAGAGCAGCCTATTTTGACATGAAATAGCCTGGTACGTATAGCAGCTATCGTTATAGCATTAGCCATCCGCAAAGTCCCACGAGCCTCAGCTCGCAATCTCCCATGAGCCTCAGCAAAGTGTAAACAATCGCGTTTCTCAAACGATCTCCTATAAAATGATCGGAACTGACTAAAGTTCGATCTAACGCATTGGTACTACTTACCTATGTTTCCCTTCCATAGCGATCCGTAGATTTACTCGAAACATTAACAGAGCAGCCTATTTTGACATGAAATAGCCTGGTACGTATAGCAGCTATCGTTATAGCATTAGCCATCCGCAAAGTCCCACGAGCCTCAGCTCGCAATCTCCCATGAGCCTCAGCAAAGTGTAAACAATCGCGTTTCTCAAACGATCTCCTATAAAATGATCGGAACTGACTAAAGTTCGATCTAACACATTGGTACTGCTTACCTATGTTTCCCTTCCATATCAATCCGTAAATTTACTCGAAACATTAACGGAGCAGCCTATTTTGAAATGAAATAGCCTCGCGGGTACAACAGCTATTCGGTGACGCCCCCTGACTACAGTTACCGTAATGTTGGGAAGCGATGCGACCTTGTAATTTACTAGTCATACTAAAACGTACTGAAACATTTTGGCAGAGCACTGTGTACAACCAGTATGGATCAACAAATTCATCACTTGATCCATATATAAGGCACACTGGACTATAAGGCGCACTGTCGGCTTTTGAGAAAATGTTAAGTTTTTAGGTGCGCCTTTTAGGGCGGAAAATACGGTAATTGTGTAGAGATGATGAAGCTCCACAACACAATTACAGTTCCTTGGCACAACGATGCCTCCAGATGGGGCTCTACAAAAACACATTACAGGTGGGCTCATCAAGACTTTTATTTGTGCTGAGTATATACAGTGCCTTGCGAAAGTATTCGGCCCCCTTGAACCTTTCAACATTTCGCGACATTTCAGGCTTCAAACATAAAGATATAAAAGTTTAATTTTTTGTCAAGAATCAACAACAAGTGGGACACAATCGTGAAGTGGAACGAAATTTATTGGATAATTTAAACTTTTTTAACAAATAAAAAACTGAAAAGTGGGGCGTGCAATATTATTCGGCCCCCTTGTGCTAATACTTTGTAGCGCCACCTTTTGCTGCAATTACAGCTGCAAGTCGCTTGGGGTATGTCTCTATCAGTTTTGCACATCGAGAGACTGGAATTCCTGCCCATTCTTCCTTGCAAAACAGCTCGAGCTCAGTGAGGTTGGATGGAGAGCGTTTGTGAACAGCAGTCTTCAGCTCTTTCCACAGATTCTCGATTGGATTCAGGTCTGGACTTTGACTTGGCCATTCTAACACCTGGATACGTCTATTTGTGAACCATTCCATTGTAGATTTGGCTTTATGTTTTGGATCATTGTCCTGTTGGAAGATAAATCTCCGTCCCAGTCTCAGGTCTTTTGCAGACTCCAACAGGTTTTCTTCCAGAATGGTCCTGTATTTGGCTCCATCCATCTTCCCATCAATTTTAGCCATCTTCCCTGTCCCTGCTGAAGAAAAGCAGGCCCAAACCATGATGCTGCCACCACCATGTTTGACAGTGGGGATGGTGTGTTCAGGGTGATGAGCTGTGTTGCTTTTACGCCAAACATATCGTTTTGCATTGTGGCCAAAAAGTTCGATTTTGGTTTCATCTGACCAGAGCACCTTCTTCCACATGTTTGGTGTGTCTCCCAGGTGGATTGTGGCAAACTTTAAACGAGACTTTTTATGGATATCTTTGAGAAATGGCTTTCTTCTTGCCACTCTTCCATAAAGGCCAGATTTGTGCAGTGCACGACTGATTGTTGTCCTATGGACAGACTCTCCCACCTCAGTTGTAGTTATCTGCAGTTCATCCAGAGTGATCATGGGCCTCTTGGCTGCATCTCTGATCAGTCTTCTCCTTGTTTGAGATGAAAGTTTGGAGGGACGGCCGGGTCTTGGTAGATTTGCAGTGGTCTGATACTCCTTCCATTTCAATATAATTGCTTGCACAGTGCTCCTTGAGATGTTCAAAGCTTGGGAAATCTTTTTGTATCCAAATCCGGCTTTAAACTTCTCCACAACAGTATCTCGGACCTGCCTGGTGTGTTCCTTTGTCTTCATGGTTCTCTCTGCACTTTAAACAGAACCCTGAGACTATCAAAGAGCAGGTGCATTTATACGGAGACTTGATTACACACAGGTGCATTCTATTTATCATCATCAGTCATTTAGGACAACATTGGATCATTCAAAGATCCTCACTGAACTTCTGGAGTGAGTTTGCTGCACTGAAAGTAAAGGGGCCGAATAATATTGCACGCCCCACTTTTCAGTTTTTTATTTGTTAAAAAAGTTTAAATTATCCAATAAATTTCGTTCCACTTCACGATTGTGTCCCACTTGTTGATTCTTGACAAAAAATTAAAATTTTATATCTTTATGTTTGAAGCCTGAAATGTGGCGAAATGTTGAAAGGTTCAAGGGGGCCGAATACGTTCGCAAGGCACTGTAGCTACACAAGCACAAGAATATAAAGATCATTTAAAAAAAGAAAATGTTGTCCTTAATTTTCCTCACTTGAAAATAGTGGAAGATAAGCACGTAATTTTCACCCTGGAAAAAAAAGGTTTCTGTAATTGCGTAGAGATGATGAAGCTCCACAACACAATCACGGTTCCTTGGCACAACAATGCCTCCAGATGGGCCTCTACAAAAATTGACAAAACACTTTTAGGGAGACAAACCAAAAATATTATAATAATAAAATAATATATTATTCTGTCTACAATGTATATTTCCCCAAAAATTTGAACCATCTCAACTGCATATTTTCAAGAGAAGAAAAAAAAAAAATCAACGCCTGTGCATCTTATCTCTAGTATGTTCATCTAAAAAAGTATGACCCTTTGAAAATGATGTTATGCAACTGTGACTGCAGGCAGCTGTCCAACGAGCAGGTCAAACTCCAGCAGACACTACAGAATGAGTCCAAGGTCAACAAGCGACTTTCAATGGAGAATGAGGAGCTGCTGTGGAAACTGCATAATGGCGACCTGCTGGGGAGTCCACGCCGCCTCTCTCCTACATCTCCCTTCAGCTCACCACGGAACTCTGCGTCGTTCCCTGCCGCTGCGCCCTTATCGCCTAGATAACGACGTCCTCCCCTTCTCCTCTAACGGCTCATTCCAAGCGCCATGAAGATGGATGGAAGATCCAAAAATTGTAGTGTTGGATATGTATCTCATGATGAACTTGTACATTTTAAACTATTTGCAGTAAAAGACTCGTGCTTTGAAAGCACATCATGGGGCTTGTTTAGCTTCTGACTACCAAATGCCAAGAAACGTCTTTGTTATTCTCAAGAAAATTGCAGGCACTAACTACTCAGGGTTTGTATATAGCACCTCTCGTATGTTATGGCTATTCACTTTTTATTTTTGTTATGTACACAATAAGGAGGAGGCTGAAATAACTTGGTTGGGATGTGTACCATAACCAAAATCTGTCATTTACTTGTTCGTTTTTATTCTCCTTTTCAAGAGAACGGTTTTCTCTCCAAAGAGCGAAGCTCAATCACTGGTCTGCTTCAGACCTTTGGAAGAACTGAATGAACTTCACATGCTAATGTAAGCAAATGCAAACTTTCAACTGACCTAAACCCATAGACTTGAACTTAGATGTGCTTGTTCTAAGTTTGCTCCTTTCAACCTTACTCTACTATGTGGAATGTAATTCTCCTTGGATGTTTCGCTATGTTTGTACTGGTCAAATTAGACCCCACCTCCCATTTCCTGAAGCAAAATGCTTTTAACTACTATATTCCCGCTGTTACCTGAAATCCCAGATAAATAAGACTAATTGACACTTTGTAAAATGACCTAAAGCCCTCATTGACTTCATAGCTGATCACTTATAATGTCACGTTTGACAAAACTTTCCTACAGCATGAAAACATTTATTGAGAGACACTAGCCTTTTAGTTGTTTTTCTGTGTTAATCCTCAAAAACTTCAAATGTACCCACAATGCCTCAGTACAGTATGGTCTCTTTTATTTTGAAAACAGGATAAATACAGTATGACATTCGATTTTAGTCACGTTTTAATTGTTGCAATCCAACTACAGTGGTGCTGTAATACCAAAAATGAAACAACAGAAGCACAGACTACATCATACAAAATACAGTCTGCTTTTGTAACGGCAAAGTTAGACTTGCTTTTCAGCCTATTGGCCAGGTGGGTAGTGAGAGAGATCAGCTGACGCTTTCTTCGGGTCCAGTTGTCTCGGTGCCTTGACCTCCGGCTGCTTAAGGTCAGCAGCTCGTACCATCATCACCACTGATTTGATGGAGTACCACCACCCGTGCCATGTGTACCACACCATGCCATCAGTGGTCATCGCTTGGTATGGTCCTTTGTAGTAATGACCGTTAAGGTTCCCTGAATCGCACCTGAGCACAAGAATGCACAGTGTGAGAAGAAAATTACAGTGTAACCCATTTATGAAGATGCTTTTCAGCATAGTGGATTTGTGGGAATGAGAAAACAGTTTGACCTGCTGAACCACCAGCCTGACTTGCTGTGCCTGATGCACTTGCCAGCTCCACCGGGCTTCTTGTCATAAGTGCTGAATTTGACTCCGGCCGAACTGCTGCCTGGAGATGGGTGCTTGGTGGTGTGCAGGTCAGCCAGGGCGTCTCCTGCATTCCCCTTGTACTCCCCCAAATGCAATCGGTACAAGTCCTTCCACACATTCAATGTCAGTAACAGCTCCAAAAATTGTGAAAAGTGTCAAATAGTTATATGAAACCCAAAATAAGCAGAGCAAAGGTCCTGACATGGTGTCACAAAAGAGGATGTAGTTGAAATATATCTTTTGTGGCACCAGTCCCAATAATCTACTTAATCGATGAAGAAAAAGGATAGGAGTTGTTGAAGGATTCACACAACAGAACCGTACACATTTGCTTGTGCTTAGAAACTGAAAACATTAGTCTAAATAAGAGCCGTACTGTTGTGAGAAAAGAAGGAAGGTCGAGGTTACAGATAAGGTGCTTGGAAATGGAGGATGTGAGCTTACTGTTTCGCTGTCCACTTTAAATTTCTTGTACTCTGCAAAGCTTTCTTTACCATCAAAATCTTCCATGTCAATGCGCAGGTCGTAGTCCCCTAGAAAAGGTTATATTAAAGATCTGATGTGTGACAAATCACCCTAGAGACAATGCAAATGTGTGCTTGCACACACACACGCACGTATGCACGCACCTTGTGAGGTGAGATGATGTAGAGCATCATTGCCCATCCAGAATTCTCCATCAGGGGAATGTAGGTCCCCAAACCCATGCTTGTACTCCACCCACGCTCTGCACACACAGAGTATTTACTTAAGACACTTAAATGTTCAATGTTACATTGATTTAGCATTCGCAAAGTCACACACACCTATCAAAGTTCTCTTTGCCATCCCTCCTTCTCTGAAAAACTGTCCATCCTCCTCCATTGTTCATGTCACAGTAGACGCTGAGCGCTGTGGGTAAGCCATCGGGGCGAATCGCATACAAGCCACTCGCGACGTTTCCATCAGCAAACACCTCGGAGCAGTCTACGCACACACACATGCGCATGCAAATTACACACGCGCACACACACACACACACACACACACACACACACACACACACACACACACACACACACACACACACACACACACACACACACACACACACACACACACACACACACACACACACACACACACACACACACACACACGTACGCAGTCACTTCTGGAAAATTTTTGAATTGTGTTGTGTGCAGTGTTTTAGCTGGAAATATGGTTGATGTTAGAAATTAATACAAAGGTTTTTTGTTTTCATTATTTTTCATATTTTGACAAAGTTCTTTCTTGGACCAAAAGTACCAAAACAAACACCAAAAACTTTCAGCCCGTATCAGCATGGCATCTATGATAAAAAGACATTTAACTGTAGTCCACAGTTATTTAGTGTTCTGGGTGTGAGCAGGCAGAAAGAAAAGATAACTGTACCTCTGTAGGGGTTTTGGGCTCCCAGATGTGAGTTGGGAATGTGCTCTAGCTGCTGAGCCTGGTGGCTGTGGAGCACCTGGATGTATCTGTGCTGTTCATTGATCACATTTGTCAGCTCCTCAATCTCTGCCTGCAGGCGGACCACAATCTGTTCACATGGCACAGGTGCCTGGACAGTTTTTAGTTGAATCAACAATATGCAACAACTGTCACAAATACTTTGTAACAATGGCACTCTCTACGTGGTTATAATTACTATATTTATTATAAATTAGTTGGAACTTGTTTGTTGACCCGAGGAGGCCCATAACACACACTGATTACAACAACAAATCTGAAATAGTTTATGGTAAGTCTATTTGAAATATTGATGCTGTTTCTTTCAACTTAGGAACAAATAATTGTTACCTAGTTAATAGAAAACACGAACATACATAACATTGCCTTCATTTTCCATTGGATATCATTGGATTGTGCAGATGCACTATCCGATTTAAAACTGCCTAACAAATGCGAGTGACTCGGCGTGGCGACCCCTGACTACAATAATACTGTACACACGCAACAAGTTTAAGAATGAGGTGCGATTTCTTACCGCCACTGACACTGCCATGTGAAAAAGAAAATACACGGATTTTATCAGCCTCCCCATTATGTTCGTCGTCTCCCGACCTGCTGTGTTGTTCTCTGACCTTGTCTACCTTGAGTTCAGCGGTATAACTCACTGCAGCATTGTCCTACATTTGCATGTACGCCATCTACTGGTAAGAATAAACATTGGTACGTTTTGGGTGTCCTGCTCCTGAAGGTTCTCAAACGTTAAAATCTCGCTGATATATATGCGCCTCGTGTCGCAAATCGCCATGCCTCGATTTTACAGGCCATTAAATTAGAACTACAAATAATTAATTCTAAACATAGAATACAAAATGCGACGAAGGTAATCATTATTTAGCTTTGTATTCTTAAGGTTTGATAACACAAAACTCGAAGAAGGTAATCATTATGTAGCGTTGTATTTTTAAAAAAAAGTTTGATAGGTTACGTCGTAGTGAGAATGTGCTAATTACTAAAAAATAAGCGTTGGTGCAAAAAAAAAAAAAAAAATACGACTCCGGTGGGACTCGAACCCACAACCTTTGAATCACTACGAAAGCCTAGAAGTCCAATGCGCTGTCCATTGCGCCACGGAGCCACCTGTTGATTTCGGGTGTAAATAGGATTATATAGCGTAGTGATAGCTGTAATCACGGAACTTTTGTTCAAGACGGGCTGATCTCATTTGTCTTTTTTTCCTGCCACTTGCTATATTCACGTCCCTATTTACATGTTAGCTCCTCACGCCAGAATTTCCATCGAACAGACGCTAACGCAACTGTCTTACTGCAGTTGGAAAAATGCATCGTTAGATAGTAGGGGTGTAACGATTCATCGATATACATCGATTAATCTATATAATGCGCTACGATTTGATCTATATCGCCCGTTTTTGACCTCGGACATTAGACGCGACTTTATTTTGAAATCCAGTTCATTGCTGCTTGCTTCCTCTTTCCGGGAGCAGTGCGCGGCGTGTTGTGTTGTGAGCAGAGCAGGCACGTGAAAGGGGAGGCGACAACTACGCGGCTCCTGGGCTGGTGCTATGGCTAGTGTCCAAGAAGACGAGGAAATTCGCTCCCCTTTGGGCTTCAAGTCATTCGTTTGGAAGCACTTTTTTTTTTGCATTTGGATTAGAACATATGGTCAAGGTGTAATGTTTACTACATTCATTATAAAGAACTTATTTTTGTTTTGTAATTAAATAGTTCAGTAATGCACTTTAAAGTTAAAGTTAGTATTACAAAAAAAGAAAGAATATTCATTTTTCTTTACTTATATGAGAAAAGATATAGGAATTTGATAAAGTTCAGTGTTAAAATAAGCACTTTGTATACTACAATACTCTTGTAATTTCCTAAATAAAGAGTTTGCAGTACCTTGTTGATTTTGCGTATGAATTGTTATAAATCAGGATATTGTTCTATATCGATCGTAGAGCACTATAGAGTAGGGGTGTAAATCGCGGGTTTTGTCACGATATGATATCATATCGATACAAAGGATCACGATACGATTATTGCCGATATCTTAAAGCCTGCTGTGATTCATTCACGATACATCACGATATAGTGCTCCACGATCGATATTTTTATTTATTTTTATTTTTTTTTAAATAAAAAATATAGAACAATATCCTGATTTATAACAATTCATACGCAAAATCAACAAGGTACTGCAAACTCTTTATTTAGGAAATTACAAGAGTATTGTAGTATACAAAGTGCTTATTTTAACACTGAACTTTATCGAATTCCTATATTTTTTCTCATATAAGTAAAGAAAAATGAATATTCTTTCTTTTTTTGTAATACCATTAACTTTAAAGTGCATTACTGAACTATTTATTTCCAATAATTTTAATTGTCCGTTGAGCCATCTTTTCTTTGGAATCCAAAGTGCTTCCAAACGAATGACTTGAAGCCCAAAGGGGAGCGAATTTCCTCGTCTTCTTGGACACTAGCCATAGCACCAGCCCAGGAGCCGCGTAGTTGTCGGCTCCCCTTTCACGTGCCTGCTCTGCTCACAACACAGCACGCCGCGTACTGCTCCCGGAAAGAGGAAGCAAGCAACAATGAACTGGATTTCAAAATAAAGTCGCGTCTAATGTCCGAGGTCAAACACGGCGATATAAATCGATGTTTACGTTTAGCATCGATGCCAATAAATCGTAGAGCATTATATCGATTAATCGATGTGTATCGATGAATCGTTACACCCCTACTATAGAGGCTTTGCAGCTGACGTCATCAGCCGCGCACATTAGCTTGGCGGCCATCTTGCCGGTCAACATTTCAGTGCCGGTCAACGACTCACACACGCTTTCTTGTTACATCTGCTGCTATTTGAGTTTGAAAATGCCGGAAACCTGCTGTGCTGTTGGATGTACCAATAGACGAGGCGATAAACCTTCTATAGATTTCCGGCAAACATCCAAAAACGTGATAAATGGATCGCGGCGATTCGTCGTGAACGATGGAAACCTACGATTTACACAAGGATATGCAATGAGCACGTCATATCAGGTATGTAAACTATTCACCCCTGATTTGTTTCACAAAATGTGAAATAATACAATATGGGATGATACAAATATGATTGTTGAAAATGCTGGGTGCATTTTTAGAAAGGCAGCAAGAGTAGCAAGGCAGGGAATGGGATGATTTCTTCAGTTCACCCCCCCCTCCGTTTTTATTTTTTGTTTATTTTTCATGATGCTTCATCTGATTGGCTTGAAAATCATATTGGAATTGAACAATTAATTCTCATGAGTGAATGCATTAGGAAATTTCAAAAGAAATTATTATGAACCTTGTGAAACAATTTTTTTAATGAAGCATTTTTTAACAAGAGGCTTTTTGTTACTTCATTTGGCACAAGGTAAAATCTACATTGATAAAGTTTTCAAGCCATTGGCACAAGGTTAAATTTTTTATTGGTTAAGTTTTCAAGCCAATCAGATGAGGCATCATGCAAAAATAAACAAAAAATAAAAATGGTAGCAACTTGAACAGACAGGTACAGTTTACTGAATGATTTCACTCTATTGAGTTTTTTAATATGTCAAGTTATGAAATGCCATTACGAAACAAACTGAACTGGGTATATCCCCTTCAACAACGTGCTTAATTATTTATGGTAGTCATTATGAATAATGTGATTGTTTAATTATTTCAGGTGCAAAAAGCGAAGATCCACTATGCCCAGACTATGTGCCAAGTATATTTGAGCATACCCAGTCACCTCACAAACGAAAACTCAAATGTTCATTGAAGATCTTTGAGAGAAGACAAAATCTCAAGCAGCGCAAGAGAGACCGCGAGAGGGCATTGGCAGCAGCAGCAGCACTTGTCAATATTTCCCAGTCTGTCCCTTGTGAAAATGATCAACTACCCGCTGGTGAAGATGTGATGTTGCTTGGCCCCTGGACTCTTCTTCAACCGCAGATATCTGAAAAACATTTTAATAAAAATTGTTTTCACTATGATTAGATTATTTGTAACAGGTTGGAGAACAATAAATTATTTATGATATATATATTAATTACTAGGTGCGAACAAAATACAAACCTGCTCTCTGGTAATGGAATGTAACTTTTCCAGCTCTGACCGGCATTTTAGTGCAAGTTCATCTGGGCTGAGTTTCATATTGCCAGAATCGTACAGCTGTGAGAGAGGTACAGGCAGCTTTCGCTTCACTGCCCTTGGCACAAAGTTGTCAGCATAGTCAGGGACAATGCTCAAAATTGCTGGTCTTCCACCGCATTCAGACAAAGCCTTGTAAAAGGCAGCTTTCTGCTCTTCAGTTGGTGGAGGAACATTCAGCAGTTTTCTCGCAGCACTTTCCTCAGGAGTTGAAACTTCTGACTTTCGTTTCTGGGCTGGACGGGCAAAATCGATATTGCATCCTTCAGCATATTCTATGTGCGATGCTGATGGTTTCAGCCACTGACAAGGTAGTGATGTGCATGAAGTGGCCGTCTTCATACGTATTCATGTCTCCAGGGCGAACAGGGATGCTGCTGAATGTGAACATGTTTCACCCAATCCAGCCATGCAGGTACAGTGGCAGCACAGGATCTGACCATCTTTCGCTATTGCTACCCAAGGTCTGAGGGGAGGATCATTCATCCGTTGAGAGTGTTTTACCTGAAACAGATAATATGACATACCTTATATTATTATCAGTCCCTAATTTGGATATAATATACAAGGCTAGACCTCTTACTGTCCATTTATGCATATTTTACCTGGCATTTGGTAAATTTTCTCATGAATCATTCATTAAATTAGCTTGAAAATTTAAACCTGGTTCATTTTGATCAAGAGACCAAAAGGAATTATCAAGCATGAATTCTAAAAAGTATTTCTGTAGAAATTGTTGCATAAGCTCTATATTGAATAGTTGGAAATTATGTAATGTTTTATTGTAGGAATTAATTTCTCAGATTTCAATATGATATTTTCCTTACCTTGGTCATGAGAAGAAATCGATTCTGTTTGGAATCTGCCATATCAGCCCATCATGCACAAAACCTGCTGTAAAATACTTGTAGGCATCCAGACTCTTGTCTGCCTTAAGGTCCTTTCCAGTGTACGGAGATGGTGAATCGACGAGGTAATTATAAATATCTGGATATGAGAGATCAGGCAGGTCGGCTGTTGCAAAATGCTCAGGTGATTTTAGCATGCTTCTTGGTAAAAGGTACGGATCCGTTGTGCCAACAAGGTTCAACTTCTCTCGGTAACGTTTGTTGGATTCTTCATCCAAATGCCCAACTTCATTGGATAGCAAATCAGCCATAATTCGGATGAAATCGGTGAAAATGTAGCGCAGAAATCAAACTGAATCTGTACGAACACGTAGGAACGAGCTGACCGGTTGACCGCCAAGATGGCGGCATAACACAAAATCACGTGATAAAACCACGTGACTGCAAAGCCTCTATATCGTGATGTATCGTGAATGAATCACAGCAGGCTTTAAGATATCGGCAAATATCGTATCGCGGTTCTTTGTATCGATATGATATCGTATCGTGACAAAACCCGCGATTTACACCCCGATTAGAGAGCTACTCTGTCAGCCATAAATGTCTATTAGACGTCTGGTCTATGTATAGACCTAAAATAGACGTCTAAATTAAAAACATCAAATATGATCATATTTCGAAATATTAAAGTTTCAACGAGCTGTAAGTTGTATAAGTAATTTACAGAAGTTGTTTGGATTGGTGTTTAACATTGACCCGTACATGTGAATTGGTTATTTCTGTAACCTGATATAGATGTCTATTTTAGGTTATTTTATAGACCTAAAATAGACGTCTAAATTAGGTCTATATATAGACCTAAAATAGACGACAAATTTAAATGCATTAAATATGAAATGTTAAACCATAAACCATAGGTTGTATAAATAATGAACAGAGGTTGCATTGCTTTGTTTTAAACAACCACTGATCCGGGTGAAGTGTGGTTATTTCTGAAACCTGATCGACGTCTATATTAGGTCTATGTGTAGACCTAATTTAGACGTCTATATTAGGTCTACACACAGACCTAATTTAGACGTCTATTTTAGGTCTATAGAATAACCTAAAATAGACGTCTATTTTAGGTCTAATAAATCCATCAAATATGAAATATTAAACCCAAAACCATTCTGAAAGTTTAATTGAATTGAATCCATTCGTTTCAAACAGGCAAACCACACAACCAATCAAATGAAGACAAATACACTCAAAAGCACAAGCAAGGTGAAAGTCATTCAAACTATGACTGTACAAACAACAGATACAGACAGAAAAAAATCCACTGCACAAAATAGGCAGGGCCTACCTGTTTGAAAAGGAATGGGAAGTTGTATACATTTATACAATATTAATATTGTACAGAAGCTGTGATGCTCTGTTTTAAACAACCATTGATCCGTGTGAAGTGTGGTTATTTCGGTAACCTGATATTAGGGCTATGGAATAACCTAAAATCGACGACAAAATTAAATCCATCAAATATGATCATATTTCAAAATATAAAACTCTTAACCAGCTGAAAGTTGTACAAAATTTGTTATTTGTACTACAAATAATGTACAGAATTTTAAACAATCATTATTAATTTTAACCATACGTCTACTTGTAGATTGTCTGACCATGTGGGGGATTGAATTAAATACATTAGATAGTGTACGCCCAAAAAATAGCGGTTGGGGACATATTTTACCTCCCCCCACTAGGGGGCAGAAACTCGAGTTTCGGGTTAAAAGTAATCGCTTTTATTTCCGGTTCCGGTTCGTCTGCTAATAAAATCCAGGAAAAAGCGCTGAAAGGGTCTTTTTCTTCGAGTTGCGAGAGTCGACGTCGCTTCAGAAAAAGAACAAACAAACTTACTTTTCTGTAAGAAAAAGAAGGGCTGCATTTTGGTGAGTAATAATTTTGAACAGAGCATGCTCTGTTTCAAGAATGTTTTTGAGAGTAGTTTGTTTGTACAGGACTGTCTCAGAAAATTAGAATATTGTGATAAAGTTCTTTATTTTCTGTAATGCGATTAAAAAAACCAAATGTCATACATTCTGGATTACCGTTTTTTTCCGTGTATAATACGCAAAATTTAACTAATTTATTGTCCTAAAATCTGGGGTGCGCATTATACATGGGTACAATTTTTTTTAAAATTTTTTTTTTTAATTTAATTTTTTTTTTTTTTTTTAAGAAAATCATGGTACTGGTACGAGTATTGATTTATGTATTGTTCTCTTCTTGTCATGTTGTGAAAGAATGTGGGTTGAATAAATACCGAAAGAACAATAGTGTGTTTGTACTGTGCTCTGGTCATTTCGTCAAAGAAGGGATAATAGTCCTCTTCTCTTCTTGACTGACAATGAATGTGATAGTTTAATACAATCAGCAAATAACAAAATGCGTATTACAGGTAATATTTTATTTCACAACACTTTGCCTTGTTCCTTTCGTCTCTGCTGTTCACTTCAAACACGCTCCATACGAACGCAATGCTCTCGTATCAGACGCTTGCTCGATCACCTGCTCGTTTGCTGTCACAATGTACCCTACACAAATCCGAAACATTTGTTGCGGCTCCGAGTCACGACGAGGGGCAAGTTTTGGTTTCCAAGGGTGTTATTATTCCTCTTCAACGTCTCTCCCATACAGAGCCGCCTTTTTCACATGTCCGCACGTCACTTTCCTCTCTTTTCATCTGATCGCGGTGGTGCCTTTACGGGCAGTCGGAGAAATCAACGCCAACAAAAAAAATACATCCAGCCTAGTTAAGACCATACCAAAGACTATAAAAATGGGACCCATTGCCTCCCTGCGTGTGTGACGATCATTGGGACTTTTAAAAAAAAAAAAAAAAAAAAAAAAATTAAAAAAAATAAATAAAAAAGATTGGGTGCGTATTATACATGGGTACAGGCTTTTTTCCAGCATCAACATGCCATTGTTAGGGTGCGTATTATACATGGGGGCGTATTATACACGGAAAAAAACGGTAATTACAAATCAACTGAAATATTGCAAGCCTTTTATTATTTTAATATTACTGATTATGGCATACAGCTTCAGAAAACTCAAATATCCTATCTCAAAATATTAGAATATTTCCTCAGACCAAGTAAAAAAAAAAACATTTATGACAGCAAAACAAAATCAAACGTTTGAAAATGTCCATTAATGCACTCAGTACTTGGTTGGGAATCCTTAAGCACGGATTACTGCATCAATGCGGCGTGGTATGGAGGCAATCAGCCTGTGGCATTGCTGAGGTGTTATGGATGCCCAGGATGCTTCAATAGCGGCCTTTAGCTCATTTGCATTGTTGGGTCTGGTGTCTTTCAGCTTCTTATTCACAATAGCCCACAAATTCTCTATGGGGTTCAGGTCAGGGGAATTGGCAGGCCAATCGAGGACAGTAATGCCATGGTCAGTACACCATTTACTGGTGGTTTTGGCACTGTGGGCAGGTGCCAGATCATGCTGGAAAATGAAAATCATCTCCATAGAGCTTTTCAGCAGACGGAAGCATGTAGTGCTCTAAAATCTCTTGGTACATATCTGCATTTGCTCTGGACTTGCTGAAACACAGTGGACCAACACCAGTAGCTGACATGGCTCCCCAAACCATTGCTGACTGTGGGAAATTCACACTGGATTTCAAGCAACTTGGATTTTGCTCCTCTCCAGCCTTTCACCAGACTCTGGCACCTTGACTTCTAAATGAAATACAAAACTTCATTTTCTGAAAAGAGGACTTTGGACCACTCTGTGACTGTCCAGTGCTTCTTTTCCATAGCCCAAGTCAGACGTTTCTTCCGTTGTCTTGAGTTTAGAAGTGGCTTGACCATGGGACTACGGCTATTGTAGCCCATTTCTCGGACATGTCTGTGAACAGTAGCTTTTGATACCTGGACTCCAGCTTCAGTCCACTGTCTTTGAAGCTCCCCCAAATTCTGGAAGCGAGTCTTCTTCACAATGCTGTTAAGGCTGCGGTCATCTCTCTTGGTTGTGCAGCGTTACCTGCCACATTTCCCCCTTCCAACAGACTTTTTGTGGATGTGCTTTGAAACTGCACTCTGTGAACAGCTTGCTCTTTGAGAAATTTCTTTTTGTGTCTTACCCTCCTGATGGAGGGTGTCAATGATGGTCCTCTGGACAGCAGTCAGATCAGCAGTCTTCCCCATACTTGTGATTTAGTTTACTGAACCAAGCTGAGTGTTTTTCAAGGCTCAGGAAACCCTTGCAGGTGTTTCGAGTTAATTAGACGATTCAAGTGATTAGTTGAATACCCTACTAGTATACTTTTTTATGATATTCTAATATTTTGAGATAGGATATTTGAGTTTTCTTAAGCTGTATGCCATAATCAGCAATATTAAAATAATAAAAGGCTTGCAATATTTCAGTTGATTTGCAATAAATCCAGAATGTATGACATTTTTGTTTTTTTTAATTGCATTACAGAAAATAAAGAACTTTATCACAATATTCTAATTTTCTGAGACAGTCCTGTATGTGTTTGTTGGGGGGTGGTTCGGTAAAGTTAACATCCTTTACTTTTTAAACGTGGTTGAAACCTATTCATCTTACGTTTTTAATATAAGGCATTTTATGTTGCATGAAATGTATGACGTGACCCATATAAACTACTTTTGCGAATAGTTGGAGTGAGTGTGTTTTTTCATTTGCAGGGTATATATGGATCACAAATTTGAGATTTTCTGATGGCATGGCAAAGATGTAATTTCCCTTTTTTACCCATGTAGTGATTTGTGACTCCAGATTTAGCTCAAGGAGTGGCATGTGAAAAGGTTGGTTTTTATCTTCTGATGTCGTTAAAATGTGCACGTAACTTTGTTTTGCGCTCAAGAGGGCTTGGAACTGCGAGGCAAATCACTTCAAAAGTTAAAATTGTGTTGTGTCGTGATTAACAGTGGTTAATGGGTGATTTGTCAAATCAGACGTGTTCTTTTTCCCTTTCCCTCTTTTTCAGACTCCAAGCCTGGAGAAAAGAGGAGCATCTGTATTAAAAACTGGCCGGACAACACAAGGTACACATTGATTTTTGAGTTATTCTTGATTGTAGAAGTAATCACAACTGCCTTGCGTTATCTTTGGAAATTAATCTGTTATTGATGGTTTAAATATACTTATGTATGCTTAGCTACTGTGGAGCATATGCAAAAAGCGTATATCGTAATTGCAATCTTCAATATGGAACTTGCGTTTATGACATGTCATTGCCTTGACTTTCAAATCTCAAAGTGCAAACCCAGGTTTACCATGTACATTTTCATCATTTGGATAACAACTTGTAGAACAAGCAATTTTATCAGTACTATTTTAAAATAACGTGATTGGATATGTACAACAGCCAAATTAAATTGCACCACATTCAAAGGCACAGACAGAATGCCATCTTTTTTTTTTTTCAAACAGGGCAAAGTTTATCATTGGAAAATGGTTCATTTGAAACTTGCAGCTAACACTTGCTTCATTAACAACTAGCAAGTGAGTGTGAAAGGCCCATCACAGGGAAAAGTAAGACATGACATTAGTGTTGGCTCGTGAGTGAACGATTCGGTCACAACGAACGGCTCTTTTCAGTGAACGAATCACTTCCTAAAGTGATTTGTTCTTTTTTTCCTTTCTTATATAACTTCAACCAGTAGGTGTCAGTAATGCCCATTGAAGCTGGTGCTACCTCGCCGTAAAACAAAACGAAGAAGAAAATGATGTACCGTTTTTTTCCATGTATAATGCGCCCCCATGTATAATACGCACCCTAAAAATGGCATGTCGATGCTGGAAAAAAGCCTGTACCCATGTATAATACGCACCCGAATTTTGACTTTTTATTTTTTAAAGTCCCAATGATCGTCACACACGCATCTGGGTGTGGTGAAATTTGTCCTCTGCATTTGACCCATCCCCGTGTGATTTTGATCCATCCCCTGGGGGAGAGGGGAGCAGTGAGCAGCAGCGGCGCCGCGCTCGGGAATCATTTGGTGATCTAACCCCCCAATTCCAACCCTTAATGCTGAGTGCCAAGCAGGGAGGCAATGGGTCCCATTTTTATAGTCTTTGGTATGACCCGGCCGGGTTACTTAAGTCCGTAAACATAAAATTATTTCAGAAAAAAGATCATCTTTGGGAACAACCGGATGTTATTCTGCCGGTCAGTATCACTGCGCATGCAGTAGCAAACTCGATAGTGAAGAAATATGCGAGACTCTCAACGGGAATATTTGAGTGATGTTCCAGTTATTTATCACAATTATTTATTATTATAATAATAATATATATAATATATATATAATAATTATTTATTTATTATTCACAATTGTCATGGTGATCTTTCTGGTGATTTCTTAACTAGGCTGGATGTATTTTTTTTGTTGCCGTTGATTTCTCCGACTGCCCAGAAAGGCACCGCCGCGATCAGTTAGGTTAAAATGAAAAGAGAGGAAAGTGACGTTGTAAAGAACCATCCGTGACAAGATTTTCTTCAAAAATTGTTGTACCATGATTTTCTTTAAAAAAAAATAAAAAAATTAAAAAAATAAAAAAAGAAATAAAAAAATTGTACCCATGTATATTGCGCACCCCAGATTTTAGGACAATAAATTAGTTAAATTTTGCGCATTATACATGGAAAAAACCGGTAACTTCCCGTTCACGAACGAGTCGTGAATTGCATTTCCCGTTCACCAACGAACGAATCTGTGAGTGAACAAATCACTCACTGAGTGAATCACTCACTGAGTGAATCACTCACTGAGTGATTCGCATTTCCAGTTCACCCCGAGAATGGATCAGTGAGGGAACGAATCCTGGCTTTTCCGTTCGCGAACGAGTCAATGAGTGAACTGCCTTCCTGTGCATCAACGGATCAGTCAGTGGACGTGTTGCGTCTCCTGGCGTGAACTATGTAAACCAGAATGTAGATTTAGGTTTTAAATAACATGTATGCATATATATGCCTAAATATTGTTATCCAATATATCGACTGCAGTTTCACATTAGATTTCTGGTTTGAGATGTACTTTAATTATTATTATTATTATTTTAATAAACATTTAAGTTATAACTTGTCTGGTGTTTTATTCCTTGTTTTTATATTCGCCAATCAAAACATAAAAATCAGACATTTGGTTAACTGCATTATATGACAATATGTATATGTGTTTTACGTTGTTATATGAGTTGGTGTCCCCAAAATTAACAAATGTCGGCATAACGTTTTTTTTTCAACCTTTTATTCAAACACAAACACATTCGATATATAATAACACCATCAACTACAAGCCAACAAAAACACAATTAAAACATTAGGGGGGGGGATTCATTGAACGATTCGTTTGAATGACTCTTTTGAGTGAACTGATTCTAAAGATTCAGTTCGCCTAAAAGAACTGGAATGCACATCACTACATGACATACATCAAGGAAAAACTATTTTATAGGTAGTTTTTTCTTCCATATTAATATTTCGTTTACAGAGTAATCCCAAGGTCTACAATGGGTGGTGCCTGATGTCCATTGAGTATATCTTTGTAGAAGCTGTTGGCGACACACACAGAGGCCACAGATGATGAAACAAGGACCGCAATGGCTTTAAAATTAAAACAGGCTCCAGCGCTGAGTAGCAAAGGGAGCTATCAAACCCCACAAGAGAGTGATGTTTATATTGTTTCCCCTTTGTGTTTCGCCGAGCTGGTTGTTTTGTTATTTGATATGTCCTACAAAAAATATGCATATATTTATATTGTAACTTAGTAGTTTTGTTCTATTAAAACAGCCCCCATTTTTTAATATTGTATGTATATTTTTACATTTTTAAACATATGATTTAAAAACATTGCACATTGATATTTGTGATGGTTGGATAATGTTTGAAATAATGTTTTTATTTAGGTTCAATTATCGTTTTGGTTAATTTTAACATCAAAAGGTCTATTTATATCTGCAGCTAACATAAGTATGACTGTTACATTTATACAAAAACATTTACATTTTCACACCCTGGACCATCACTAATCAAATGCATTTTCACAACATCCTGGAACTACACAAAGGTAAGTGTTAGGAAAATATGTACATATATGTTATCATGCGTTCTCTTTTTGTTTTACTTTCTTATACGCTTTTATATTATGCATTTACGCAATATTACATTCGTTTCTTATATTAGTCTTTACTACGATATCGTTATATAACCATAATGGCTTACCACCTTGGTACGCCAAGTATGTGCTTGCTGTGCTGCCGCGATGTTCTTATTTTCTTACCACAGGAGAGGTGTGAGGTTACAACTGGGGCAACAGGGTGCAAATGCAACAAAAGACTGCACCCTGTTCCATACTTTCCACGAAGCATCTATGGTACATCATGTACCTTGAGAGGTGATGAGTGGTTGACACCGCAACCACACATCCATCATCCACCGAGAGGCCCCTGAGAGGCCCACTCATCCATCATGCATCTAGAGACAACGGGTGTCTGTCACCGCAACCGCACGATCTTGATGGAGCGTTAAACATGCCTCTGGGTTCCTGCCAGAAGCATTGTTGAACTCTTGACACCTCATCCTGTTGCTGTTTTAGTATATCACCTTGCGTTTTTTATGTTTACGAAACAAAGCCATGCGCTCCCCCTCCCTTAGGGACTTTGTTTCACCTTGTGGGTAGGGCGACCCCTAATAAAAAGAGCAAGGAGGCAGACAGACCTTCAGAGGTAGTATGATGGTTGTTAGCTGTCTGTACTGCTCTCCTTGCGCAAGTTAAGACTCAACCTTCCGCCTCACTTGTTTCTGTCCGCTGATACTTTTCTCTTAAACAGTTATTCAGTCAGCGAATTAAACCTGACAGAAATTGGGGGCTCGTCCGGGATCTCTACAGGCTCTGGAAGTCGTCCGGCGGGACTTCTCGACACAGGCGAAAATCCTCGGCCGAGGTAATCAAAAGCCCTTTGACGGGACTGTCTCGAGCAGTCCGGCTGGACACTGAAAAAGCTGCCGAGATCATCCGAGGAAGAGAACCAGCGGACTGTGAGTAGGAACATTGATTCTGCTAAGAAAAGAATGAATGAGTGGTGACAAGAGGTCACTTGAAATGAGCAGTGACAAGAGGTCACTTAAAACCTTGAGAATTCTAGACTCTGTCAAGTACAAGTAGGAACAGTTAAATTCCGCAGGGGCGTTGTGGAGCCCCCTAACTTTTGTTGGTTAGTTAAATTCCGCAGTGGGGGGGCGGACTCCTCTGTTATTCCTGAAAAGTGGTAAAAAAGCGCGCGGTGTGTTTGTGTACGGTTTGACTGAGAGTGATCTCAATTGAGCGCTCCTCTATATAAACACACAGGATTGTAAACAGTGGCTTTATGTGGGTGCAGAGGCAAGAACTCTCCGCTCCCTTCGGGGAGGTGAAAGGAGACTTATCACACATCGAATTTTTAACCACTGTCCTGTGAATAAAGTTGGTTTTAGGACACTGTAGGTGCCATTCAAACTACCAACTCCAAAATTTAGAAAAATAAACCATGGGAAACTTAAATAGTAAGCGAAAGTCCCTACCCCGACATGAATTAAAATGCAAGGATTGGACATTAATGGAATGGGTCGACCCAGAAAATGTAAAATATCTTGATAAATGGATAACTGATTACAACTTCGACGGTCAGTTGACCTCAAAATCATTGAATAATCTCAAGCCATTAATTAATGCCGGACATGGCGTAAACAAAAAGAACATGAATAGAAAGGGGCAAATAGGTGTGTTCTTAGTGGGCTCTATGTGGTCTTGTATGTTGTGAGTCATCTTTTTGTGCTGGTGTGTGTATGTGTGCGCGCAGAGGATCCTCATCAGTGGGTGTGTATATGAGTGTGTGTGTGAGTGAGATGTGTGTTCTATGGAAGAAATCAGTAATGGAGAATGTTCAGGAGGCTGTTGAGCGATAATAAGGAAATTAAGGAGTGGGCGATGGTGTGTTTAAGTTGGTTAGAGAAACTATGATGAAACAATATCAGCACGGCCTCGCTTGAGGGCCGTAGCTGACGGTGTGGACAAATGAGACAACAAATGTTGTGTAGAAGACATTGAAAGATGTCGAATGTGAACATGACAAAGGGCGCAACAGCAAAGCTGGCCTGCCCTTTGAGAGGGTGAGACTGATAAGCGTGCCTGCGCTCGCGCGTTGTCGCGGGGCGGGGCTGTGCGCGTGGGCCTTTGCTATGCTCGTGTGGGCGGTGGGCCGGCATCATGGTTGTTGCAGGAAATGGCCAGCCTGTGACCAATCAACATTGATGCTGCGCCCCCCCCTCGCACGAGGGGTGCTATGGCTGCGGGCGAAGCAGGGAAAGTGTGAGTTTCTCAGAGAATGTTTGAATATTTTAAACAGGGTGATGCTTAAGGAAGATGTGACAATATTTGCATGAAGGATAAAAGGCACTGATGAAAAAAAAAAAGTGTAATCAAAACGTCAAAATAGAGGATGACGTTTGCGCAGCGTTGTTTGTTGGTATTGTTTGTGAGCTGTGTCTCTGCTGTAAGTTTTTGTGTTGTCTGTGTGCTGTCAGTGTTATGTGTTAAAATTGGCTAATGTAGGTGCACAAAAGAATTTGCTAGACTGTAGTCTATCTGATTTGCACCGCAAAACAAAAGCAATTTTGTAAAAATAAGAAGAGAAGAAAGGCAAGCAATTTTTTGTGGGCAGAAACTGGTCCACACTGCATTAATGCCTAGCCTTGATGAAACAAAATTTGAGAGATGGAAAGAACTTGCTTTCTGGAATTGGATGAAGCAAAATTATTAAATAACATTTCAAAGCTAAATTTAGAAGAAATAGTCGACTGGTTGTGTCAAGACTACACAAGTTTGAGAATAAGAGAGTGATTGAGTTAGTTAAAGTTAAGAAACAACAACAATTGACTATTATATTAATTTATTGGCGGTTATTTTGTTGGTTTTTATCTTTTTATTTTGATTGGTTTGACACCTTGAGGGAGGAAAGATTAGGATGTGGAACACGGGTTGAGACAACCAGTTACACACGCAAAGCATGTGTGCACTGGGACACTGAGAAGCATTTTGAAAGGTGTGTCAAATCAAATGAAGACGAAATCATATGTAGTAATACAACACTTTACTACATATGGATGCTCTAAATCATACAATTGAGTAAAATAAAACATACATTTTGATTTTTATTCAAATTGCTAAGACTCTTGTGATAAACGATGAGAAAATGATTGAAAAGTAACTAAAGAAACTACAAGAAACCATAACTAAGCTAGTTGTGGAAGCAGTCCAATTGCCACGAAAAATAGCTATATGCACGTGTGCAGGGCACACACGAGACTGATAAGGTGTCAAGAGGTAACAAGCTTGCAGACGGAACCGCATAGCTGTAGTGCAAAAGACGCTTCAAATTTTATACACACAAGAAGCAGATTAAATTACTGAAACGTTTTTAAAGATGTGCAGCGACAAAGTCCATAGACTGAAATTCGATTATGGACGAAAAGAGGGGCAAGAGTGGAGAATGGTATCTATAAATGACCAGAAGACTGACCCATCCTACAAAAAACCTATACAAGTGGGCAGCAATATTGAGCCATGGTTGTGTGTCGCATGGCTCAAGAGGGGGGATAATGGGGCAGTTCAGTCAGCTTTATACAACATATGAATTGATTCATATTCAAAACATTTATAAAACAAAATTTTTGTAGAGTTTGTTTAACATGTGCTAAACACAATCCACAGGGTTATAATGTCTGGTCATAATAGATGCATTCTCAAAATGGTTTGAATTGGCTTCAACAAAAACACTGAATGCCTTAACAGTGGCAAAAACGTTATGTAAAGAAATAATACCGAGATATGGGATTTCGGAAATTAATTCTCATGACAGGACTGGTATAAGGTGTGAAAATGTGCATGGAAAAAACTGGAAGATCATGGACAAAATGTTTAGACCTGGTCAAACTGTACATAAATATTACAAGTACTGTGGGTTTAACCCCGTATAAAAAATTGTTTGGGCGACAATATAGTTTCCCATGTTTTGAAACCAAGTGGGAAACTAAGGATGATTAAAATTTGGTAGAAAAAAAAAAATAAAAAATAAATTGTAGCAATTTAAAAAGATCAATTTGACCTTTGCAGGATGATCTGCTGTGTCGGATCTGGACTGCCATGAAAGTATGATGTTTATATGTGTACTTTGTCAACAACCGCCGTAGATGTTAAAGAATGGGATGATTATATCTAAAACGAATGTGGATAATTTGTTTCAGGTAACTATAAGAGTTGCTGAAAAACGAAACAATTGATTGCTAATGGCAAAACAAGCTGCAAAGACAGAAACAAAAATTGAATATGTCATATGGATGGATTTGCGACCGATTCTTTATGTTGTATCGTCGCCATTGACCAAAGATTGTGTGAAATCTGTCACATCTACTGATTGTGAAATGTGTGACAGAGCATTCTATATAGTAATATCCATTGAAAAAAGAAAAAAGAAGCCATTGCTTTCAGAGAATGTAGTCAAGCTAAATTGTATATGTATCAACATGCCAAGATCTGGGAAAAAGCTGGAAAAACAAACAAACAAAATGTCTTTAAATTTGAGAGGCGACGATGATCTGACTGAAATTGATGCAATTAGAGTCCCCAGAGGAGTTCCTGATTAATAAGAATTAATTGACCAAATTGTAGCAGGATGGGAGTCTTCCATTTGCTGGTGGTGTACGATGAACAAGAACGTCGACATGATAAATTACAACCATTGCAACATGCAGAAATTGGGCAAAGGACACAAGCGGGACTTGAGGCAGTGCACGAACAGCTAGCCACGCCTTCCCTAATGTCAATCCAGAACCGCAATGCTCTTGTTATGTTGTTGTCTGAGAAAGGAAGGGTCTGCGCAATGTTCAAGGGAACAATGCTGCACCTTCATCCAGAATGACACCGCCCCTGATGGGAGCCTGACAAAGGCGATTGCAAGCTTGCAATCCCTCAAAACGAGGATGAAAGAGCACAACAAGTGGATGACTGCTTTTGGGAAGTATGAAGCCCTTGTGTCCTCTATTACTGCTATACTCACCTTGTGTGGTTGTTGTTATATTCCATGTCTCCGTGCTCTGTTTAATCGTCTCATCACTACAGCAATATCGCCCATGGAAGACAAGATGGCCGGGGTATGCCTCTAATGTCTGAACGCCAGCATGTTGATGATAACGATGATGATGATGGAATTTTTGCACTTGGGTTTACAGACTTCTTCCCAGATCTGGGTGTTTCCGAATGATAATATCGCAACGTTTATCCTTTCTTGGTGTAAACTTATTTGTGCTCATACTTGTGATCCTACGGCTGAAAATCCTTCGAAGTGGCCGTCTTTGGTGATTTGTTTGTATCTGAGAACTTATGATAATCAGGGGGGAATTGTTAGGAAAATATGTACATATATGTTATCATGCGTTCTCTTTTTGTTTTACTTTCTTATACGCTTTTATATTATGCATTTACGCAATATTACATTCGTTTCTTATATTAGTCTTTACTACGATAACGTTATATAACCATAATGGCTTACCACCTTGGTACGCCAAGTATGTGCTTGCTGTGCTGCCGCGATGTTCTTATTTTCTTACCACAGGAGAGGTGTGAGGTTACAACTGGGGCAACAGGGTGCAAATGCAACAAAAGACTGCACCCTGTTCCATACTTTCCACGAAGCATCTATGGTACATCATGTACCTTGAGAGGTGATGAGTGGTTGACACCGCAACCACACATCCATCATCCACCGAGAGGCCCCTGAGAGGCCCACTCATCCATCATGCATCTAGAGACAACGGGTGTCTGTCACCGCAACCGCACGATCTTGATGGAGCGTTAAACATGCCTCTGGGTTCCTGCCAGAAGCATTGTTGAACTCTTGACACCTCATCCTGTTGCTGTTTTAGTATATCACCTTGCGTTTTTTATGTTTACGAAACAAAGCCATGCGCTCCCCCTCCCTTAGGGACTTTGTTTCACCTTGTGGGTAGGGCGACCCCTAATAAAAAGAGCAAGGAGGCAGACAGACCTTCAGAGGTAGTATGATGGTTGTTAGCTGTCTGTACTGCTCTCCTTGCGCAAGTTAAGACTCAACCTTCCGCCTCACTTGTTTCTGTCCGCTGATACTTTTCTCTTAAACAGTTATTCAGTCAGCGAATTAAACCTGACAGAAATTGGGGGCTCGTCCGGGATCTCTACAGGCTCTGGAAGTCGTCCGGCGGGACTTCTCGACACAGGCGAAAATCCTCGGCCGAGGTAATCAAAAGCCCTTTGACGGGACTGTCTCGAGCAGTCCGGCTGGACACTGAAAAAGCTGCCGAGATCATCCGAGGAAGAGAACCAGCGGACTGTGAGTAGGAACATTGATTCTGCTAAGAAAAGAATGAATGAGTGGTGACAAGAGGTCACTTGAAATGAGCAGTGACAAGAGGTCACTTAAAACCTTGAGAATTCTAGACTCTGTCAAGTACAAGTAGGAACAGTTAAATTCCGCAGGGGCGTTGTGGAGCCCCCTAACTTTTGTTGGTTAGTTAAATTCCGCAGTGGGGGGGCGGACTCCTCTGTTATTCCTGAAAAGTGGTAAAAAAGCGCGCGGTGTGTTTGTGTACGGTTTGACTGAGAGTGATCTCAATTGAGCGCTCCTCTATATAAACACACAGGATTGTAAACAGTGGCTTTATGTGGGTGCAGAGGCAAGAACTCTCCGCTCCCTTCGGGGAGGTGAAAGGAGACTTATCACACATCGAATTTTTAACCACTGTCCTGTGAATAAAGTTGGTTTTAGGACACTGTAGGTGCCATTCAAACTACCAACTCCAAAATTTAGAAAAATAAACCATGGGAAACTTAAATAGTAAGCGAAAGTCCCTACCCCGACATGAATTAAAATGCAAGGATTGGACATTAATGGAATGGGTCGACCCAGAAAATGTAAAATATCTTGATAAATGGATAACTGATTACAACTTCGACGGTCAGTTGACCTCAAAATCATTGAATAATCTCAAGCCATTAATTAATGCCGGACATGGCGTAAACAAAAAGAACATGAATAGAAAGGGGCAAATAGGTGTGTTCTTAGTGGGCTCTATGTGGTCTTGTATGTTGTGAGTCATCTTTTTGTGCTGGTGTGTGTATGTGTGCGCGCAGAGGATCCTCATCAGTGGGTGTGTATATGAGTGTGTGTGTGAGTGAGATGTGTGTTCTATGGAAGAAATCAGTAATGGAGAATGTTCAGGAGGCTGTTGAGCGATAATAAGGAAATTAAGGAGTGGGCGATGGTGTGTTTAAGTTGGTTAGAGAAACTATGATGAAACAATATCAGCACGGCCTCGCTTGAGGGCCGTAGCTGACGGTGTGGACAAATGAGACAACAAATGTTGTGTAGAAGACATTGAAAGATGTCGAATGTGAACATGACAAAGGGCGCAACAGCAAAGCTGGCCTGCCCTTTGAGAGGGTGAGACTGATAAGCGTGCCTGCGCTCGCGCGTTGTCGCGGGGCGGGGCTGTGCGCGTGGGCCTTTGCTATGCTCGTGTGGGCGGTGGGCCGGCATCATGGTTGTTGCAGGAAATGGCCAGCCTGTGACCAATCAACATTGATGCTGCGCCCCCCCCTCGCACGAGGGGTGCTATGGCTGCGGGCGAAGCAGGGAAAGTGTGAGTTTCTCAGAGAATGTTTGAATATTTTAAACAGGGTGATGCTTAAGGAAGATGTGACAATATTTGCATGAAGGATAAAAGGCACTGATGAAAAAAAAAAAGTGTAATCAAAACGTCAAAATAGAGGATGACGTTTGCGCAGCGTTGTTTGTTGGTATTGTTTGTGAGCTGTGTCTCTGCTGTAAGTTTTTGTGTTGTCTGTGTGCTGTCAGTGTTATGTGTTAAAATTGGCTAATGTAGGTGCACAAAAGAATTTGCTAGACTGTAGTCTATCTGATTTGCACCGCAAAACAAAAGCAATTTTGTAAAAATAAGAAGAGAAGAAAGGCAAGCAATTTTTTGTGGGCAGAAACTGGTCCACACTGCATTAATGCCTAGCCTTGATGAAACAAAATTTGAGAGATGGAAAGAACTTGCTTTCTGGAATTGGATGAAGCAAAATTATTAAATAACATTTCAAAGCTAAATTTAGAAGAAATAGTCGACTGGTTGTGTCAAGACTACACAAGTTTGAGAATAAGAGAGTGATTGAGTTAGTTAAAGTTAAGAAACAACAACAATTGACTATTATATTAATTTATTGGCGGTTATTTTGTTGGTTTTTATCTTTTTATTTTGATTGGTTTGACACCTTGAGGGAGGAAAGATTAGGATGTGGAACACGGGTTGAGACAACCAGTTACACACGCAAAGCATGTGTGCACTGGGACACTGAGAAGCATTTTGAAAGGTGTGTCAAATCAAATGAAGACGAAATCATATGTAGTAATACAACACTTTACTACATATGGATGCTCTAAATCATACAATTGAGTAAAATAAAACATACATTTTGATTTTTATTCAAATTGCTAAGACTCTTGTGATAAACGATGAGAAAATGATTGAAAAGTAACTAAAGAAACTACAAGAAACCATAACTAAGCTAGTTGTGGAAGCAGTCCAATTGCCACGAAAAATAGCTATATGCACGTGTGCAGGGCACACACGAGACTGATAAGGTGTCAAGAGGTAACAAGCTTGCAGACGGAACCGCATAGCTGTAGTGCAAAAGACGCTTCAAATTTTATACACACAAGAAGCAGATTAAATTACTGAAACGTTTTTAAAGATGTGCAGCGACAAAGTCCATAGACTGAAATTCGATTATGGACGAAAAGAGGGGCAAGAGTGGAGAATGGTATCTATAAATGACCAGAAGACTGACCCATCCTACAAAAAACCTATACAAGTGGGCAGCAATATTGAGCCATGGTTGTGTGTCGCATGGCTCAAGAGGGGGGATAATGGGGCAGTTCAGTCAGCTTTATACAACATATGAATTGATTCATATTCAAAACATTTATAAAACAAAATTTTTGTAGAGTTTGTTTAACATGTGCTAAACACAATCCACAGGGTTATAATGTCTGGTCATAATAGATGCATTCTCAAAATGGTTTGAATTGGCTTCAACAAAAACACTGAATGCCTTAACAGTGGCAAAAACGTTATGTAAAGAAATAATACCGAGATATGGGATTTCGGAAATTAATTCTCATGACAGGACTGGTATAAGGTGTGAAAATGTGCATGGAAAAAACTGGAAGATCATGGACAAAATGTTTAGACCTGGTCAAACTGTACATAAATATTACAAGTACTGTGGGTTTAACCCCGTATAAAAAATTGTTTGGGCGACAATATAGTTTCCCATGTTTTGAAACCAAGTGGGAAACTAAGGATGATTAAAATTTGGTAGAAAAAAAAAAATAAAAAATAAATTGTAGCAATTTAAAAAGATCAATTTGACCTTTGCAGGATGATCTGCTGTGTCGGATCTGGACTGCCATGAAAGTATGATGTTTATATGTGTACTTTGTCAACAACCGCCGTAGATGTTAAAGAATGGGATGATTATATCTAAAACGAATGTGGATAATTTGTTTCAGGTAACTATAAGAGTTGCTGAAAAACGAAACAATTGATTGCTAATGGCAAAACAAGCTGCAAAGACAGAAACAAAAATTGAATATGTCATATGGATGGATTTGCGACCGATTCTTTATGTTGTATCGTCGCCATTGACCAAAGATTGTGTGAAATCTGTCACATCTACTGATTGTGAAATGTGTGACAGAGCATTCTATATAGTAATATCCATTGAAAAAAGAAAAAAGAAGCCATTGCTTTCAGAGAATGTAGTCAAGCTAAATTGTATATGTATCAACATGCCAAGATCTGGGAAAAAGCTGGAAAAACAAACAAACAAAATGTCTTTAAATTTGAGAGGCGACGATGATCTGACTGAAATTGATGCAATTAGAGTCCCCAGAGGAGTTCCTGATTAATAAGAATTAATTGACCAAATTGTAGCAGGATGGGAGTCTTCCATTTGCTGGTGGTGTACGATGAACAAGAACGTCGACATGATAAATTACAACCATTGCAACATGCAGAAATTGGGCAAAGGACACAAGCGGGACTTGAGGCAGTGCACGAACAGCTAGCCACGCCTTCCCTAATGTCAATCCAGAACCGCAATGCTCTTGTTATGTTGTTGTCTGAGAAAGGAAGGGTCTGCGCAATGTTCAAGGGAACAATGCTGCACCTTCATCCAGAATGACACCGCCCCTGATGGGAGCCTGACAAAGGCGATTGCAAGCTTGCAATCCCTCAAAACGAGGATGAAAGAGCACAACAAGTGGATGACTGCTTTTGGGAAGTATGAAGCCCTTGTGTCCTCTATTACTGCTATACTCACCTTGTGTGGTTGTTGTTATATTCCATGTCTCCGTGCTCTGTTTAATCGTCTCATCACTACAGCAATATCGCCCATGGAAGACAAGATGGCCGGGGTATGCCTCTAATGTCTGAACGCCAGCATGTTGATGATAACGATGATGATGATGGAATTTTTGCACTTGGGTTTACAGACTTCTTCCCAGATCTGGGTGTTTCCGAATGATAATATCGCAACGTTTATCCTTTCTTGGTGTAAACTTATTTGTGCTCATACTTGTGATCCTACGGCTGAAAATCCTTCGAAGTGGCCGTCTTTGGTGATTTGTTTGTATCTGAGAACTTATGATAATCAGGGGGGAATTGTTAGGAAAATATGTACATATATGTTATCATGCGTTCTCTTTTTGTTTTACTTTCTTATACGCTTTTATATTATGCATTTACGCAATATTACATTCGTTTCTTATATTAGTCTTTACTACGATAACGTTATATAACCATAATGGCTTACCACCTTGGTACGCCAAGTATGTGCTTGCTGTGCTGCCGCGATGTTCTTATTTTCTTACCACAGGAGAGGTGTGAGGTTACAACTGGGGCAACAGGGTGCAAATGCAACAAAAGACTGCACCCTGTTCCATACTTTCCACGAAGCATCTATGGTACATCATGTACCTTGAGAGGTGATGAGTGGTTGACACCGCAACCACACATCCATCATCCACCGAGAGGCCCCTGAGAGGCCCACTCATCCATCATGCATCTAGAGACAACGGGTGTCTGTCACCGCAACCGCACGATCTTGATGGAGCGTTAAACATGCCTCTGGGTTCCTGCCAGAAGCATTGTTGAACTCTTGACACCTCATCCTGTTGCTGTTTTAGTATATCACCTTGCGTTTTTTATGTTTACGAAACAAAGCCATGCGCTCCCCCTCCCTTAGGGACTTTGTTTCACCTTGTGGGTAGGGCGACCCCTAATAAAAAGAGCAAGGAGGCAGACAGACCTTCAGAGGTAGTATGATGGTTGTTAGCTGTCTGTACTGCTCTCCTTGCGCAAGTTAAGACTCAACCTTCCGCCTCACTTGTTTCTGTCCGCTGATACTTTTCTCTTAAACAGTTATTCAGTCAGCGAATTAAACCTGACAGTAAGGATCACAGGTTAGATGTATCAAAGAGAACCTCAATGTTGAATAGACGTCTAGATGTTCAAATGCTCACTAGCTATTAGCGCCAATCACGCTAATAGCCATTAGCCATCATTCGAACGTCTACATATATATACATGTATATGTATATATTTATATGTATGTATGTACGTATATATGCGGCTCGGTGGAGCACTGGGTAGCACGTCCACCTCACAGTTAGGAGGGTGCGAATTCGATTCCACCTCCGGCCCTCCCTGTGTGGAGTTTGCATGTTCTCCCCGGACCCGCGTGGGTTTTCTCCGGGCACTCCGGTTTCCTCCCACATCCCAAAAACATGCTTGGTAGGCCGATTGAAGACTCCAAATTGTCCCTAGGTGTGAGTGCGAGTGCAAATGGTTGTTTGTCTCTGTGTGCCCTGCGATTGGCTGGCAACCGGTTCAGGGTGTCCCCCGCCTACTGCCCGATGACGGCTGGGATAGGCTCCAGCACTCCCGCGACCCCCGTGGGGACTAAGCGGTTCGGAAAATGGATGGATGGATATATGTATATATATTAGGGGTGTAACGATTCATCAATACACATCGATATAATGCTCTACGATTTATTGGCATCGATGCTAAACGTAAACATCGATTTATATCGCCGTGTTTGACCTCGGACATTAGACGCGACTTTATTTTGAAATCCAGTTCATTGTTGCTTGCTTCCTCTTCCCGGGAGCAGTACGCGGCGTGTTGTGTTGTGAGCAGAGCAGGCACGTGAAAGGGGAGCCGACAACTACGCGGCTCCTGGGCTGGTGCTATGGCTAGTGTCCAAGAAGACGAGGAAATTCGCTCCCCTTTGGGCTTCAAGTCATTCGTTTGGAAGCACTTTGGATTCCAAAGAAAAGATGGCTCAACGGACAATTAAAATTATTGTAAATAAATAGTTCAGTAATGCACTTTAAAGTTAATGGTATTACAAAAAAAGAAAGAATATTCATTTTTCTTTACTTATATGAGAAAAAATATAGGAATTTGATAAAGTTCAGTGTTAAAATAAGCACTTTGTATACTACAATACTCTTGTAATTTCCTAAATAAAGAGTTTGCAGTACCTTGTTGATTTTGCGTATGAATTGTTATAAATCAGGATATTTTTCTATATTTTTTATTTAAAAAATAAAATAAAAAAATATCGATCGTGGAGCACTATATCGTGATGTATCGTGAATTTAAGATATCGGCAAATATCGTATCGTGATTCTTCGTATCGATATGATATCGTATCGTGACAAAACCCGCGATTTACACCCCTAATCATTAACCTTACTTTTCTGTTGTAATGCAATGAAATGCAATGTCTCCCTTTGTTAGTTTTTTTAAAAGTTGTTATAGTGGATGGAATTCTCATGGCCTTCACCTTTTTTATCAGCCCATTTCATGTTTTACCTCCTGTATAAACTTAATGCACTTTTAAAAGCTTAACTTGAAAACATGGCTTTGTGTAGGCCCTAAATTGCTCTACAACAGGGGTGCGCAATACGTCGATCGCCAAGCCACTATTGGTCGATCGCGTGATATTAAAATGTTTTTTATTTATTTATTTTTTCGCACTTGACGCATGTACAAACAACGGCGCTAACAACACAACACAAACACGCGAGCTCGCGAGTTCCCTCCAATTGTCAGAACCCTGTTTTTTCTCTTAAACTTAAGAAAGGGTATAAAAACGAGTGGGGCAGCTGGCCATAAGTAACACTTTCATAGGGAATGGGAGTAGGACTTTTTTTTCACGATGACATATATATATGTATATATACTATATATCAGTGATTCTTAACCTTGTTGGAGGCACTGAACCCCACCAGTTTCATATGCGCATTCACCGAACCCCTCTTTTGTGAATACATATTTATTTTTTTCAAATTCAAGACAGAGATGTTTTTACTGGTGCACAAAATGAGCCGTGCATAAACATCACCTTGTTCAAAGAATAAAACCAACACAATGCATGAATTCACAACAAATGACATACCAGCAAATCAGTGTGACTTCTGCTGTTGCCTTTGCGAGACCAGTTCAGATATGCGAATTTATAAATCAGGTGTGTTTGGACCTCCGCAGTGGAGGCTCTGCCGAACCCCTGAAACCGACTCACCGAACCCCTAGGGTTCGACCGAACTCAGGTTAAGAACCACTGATATATATATATATAAAAAAACAATATATATATATATATATATATATATATATATATTGTTTTTTTTAGTGGGTAGATCTTTGTGACTTGGTCATTTCAAAAGTAGCTTGCGAGCTGAAAATGTTTGGGCACCCCTGCTCTACAACATACACTTAAGAGAAATCTTAATTTTTGTTAAAGGTTATACTTATACCCTAAAGTTCCAGAGAGATCTGCAATTAATCACTCTATGTTGTGCTTCCTGTGTTTCAAAATAAAAAAGCACAGCCAGCTTTAACGCTTCAAGTGCCAAAACTTGAACTATGTATTCCATGGTGTATTTTTCTTCTGCATTGCAATGTATCGTATCGCACTGGATCGCATTGTTTTAAAATTAAATCGTACTGTATCGCACTGTATTGCAGGAGATGGGAGAATCGTATCGCATCTTATCATTGGCAATTCCCTGAATCGTGAATGCATCGAATCGTTGGCAGTGTATCGAGATGTGTATTGTATCGCTTTGATGGTGAAGATTTCCCATCCCTCGTATGTATGTATTATGGAGCTCTCTTACTGTCAAATATAGACTAATTTTTATGCATTTTATTTCCCCATTTCCACAATGTTATAAATCATCCATCCATCCATCCATCCATCCATCCATCCATCCATCCATCCATCCATCCATCCATTATCTGTACCGCTTGTCCCCACGGGGGTCGCGGGTGTTATAAATCAGACAGCAAAACAAATTTTTAAACAACATTTTTACACTACAGCATTACACCATAATCCAAATAATTTTCTGTCTAATATATGAATATCTAATCTAGCAGGCTCACCAAGATCAACAAACTGAGCCGGTTAATATCTTTTAGCGTTTATAGGGCTCTATCATAACTGTCTATAGCAATTACACGCTAACACATCTACCGTAATTTTCGGACTATAAGTCGCTCCGGAGTACAAGTCGCATCAGCCATAAAATGCCCAAAAAAGTGAAAAAAAACATATATAAGTCGCTTCGGAGTATAAGTCGCATTTTGGGGGGTAAATTATTCGACAAAATCCAACACCAAGAACAGTCATGAACGAGCAACAACAGGCTAAACGATAGGTATGCTAACGTGACATAAACACAAACGAAGAGCTGAGAACGGCCCTGATGTAACATTCAGAGTTATTTAAAAAAAAATATTACATGAATAACACGTTTATAAAACCATCTGTGTCACTCTAATTCATTAAATCCATCGATCGTCCTTTGTCAACAATGTGTGCGCGCCGCTGACGGCGCTTGTACTTCAAAATATTCCACAGGCCCATATAACGAGATATAAATTATAAATCAAATAACTATTATATATGCAATAATATTATCAAACCATCTGTGCACTCTAAATCATTAAATCCATCGATCAAATTCCTCGTCCTTTGTCAACAACGCCGCGCGTGAGCCCTGACGTCAGCCTCGTCGTTATTCCACAGATCTAGTATATAACTATATTGTAGCCTTAACAAAGTACAAGGAAAGACGTGGGTTTGGTATACGGCTCTTTATTTAACAAAACAAACTTCCAGGCGTGTGGCGGCGTGGACTTCCAGCCACCGAGGTGGAAGAGAGATCCATAGAATAGGACCGGGCGTGCGTAAAAGCCATGACCGAGCCTCATCCACCGTCCCCGGACAGCCACCCGGCCGAGCGCCGGCCCTCGACTTCCATCCACGGAGGTGAAAGAGAGCTCCCTAGAGTAGGACCCGGCGTGCGTAAAAGCCATGTCCGAGCCCCATCCACCGTCCCTGGACAGCCACCCGGCCGAGCGCCGGCACCCGACTTCATTCCACGGAGGTGAAAGAGCGCTCCTTAGAGTAGGACCGGGCGTGGGTAAAAGCCATAATAGTTTTTCAAACCTTCTGTGTCACTCCAAATCCTTAAATCCTTCAAACTCTTCGTCCGCCGTGTCACTTAGAAACAAAGCCGCTAATGATGCTGGTAGTACGTGGGGTCCTTCGTCATCTTCGTCATCCCGTGATCAATCTTTGTCCTTTATGTAAACAACCGCCGCGCCACACCGCGTCGCGCTGCTGACGTCACTTGAAATTCAAATTACAGTAATCCCTTGCTACATCGCGGTTCGTTTATCGCGGTTTCACTTTTTTTTTTTGGGGAAAATTTTTGAAAAAAACCACATAAGTCGCTCCTTATTATAAGCCGCCCCCCCACCCAAACTATGAAAAAAACCGCGATTTATAGTCTGAAAATTACGGTATATTTAAGCCTTATACGTCACATGTATTTCAATCAGATGTAAACATTTCCATCCATTAAATTACTTAAAATTTAACACGAACGGGTAAATCAACTTCTTGTGCTGCACAGTCAAATGTAAATGTAAAAAAATAAGAATAAAGTCATAATACTAATCAAGATTGTTTTTTGAACAGTCAGATTTAAAATATTCATCAATTAAAAAAACTTAAAAATGCATGTTCTCAATGCAAAATAAATGTAATTGAAATACTTAAAAAGATGCTTAAAACGTGCTTATCGTCTAAATAAAATGCACAAAGTATATGCACCGTTTTTTCCGCATTATTAGGCGCAGCTAAAAAACTTAAAATTTACTCAAAAACCACAGTGCGCCTTATAATGCAGAGCGCCTTATACATATATGAATCAATTGATGAATTTGTTGATCCATACTGGTTGTACACAGCGCTCTGCCAAAATGTTTCAGTACGTTTTAGTACGACTAATAAATTACAAGGTCGCATCGCTTCCCAGCATTACGGCAACCGTGGTCAGGGGGCGTCACTGAATAGCTGTTGTACCCGGGAGGCTATTTTATTTTAAAATAGGCTGTTCCGTTAATGTTTTCGAGTACGTTTACGGATCAATATCCAACGGAATCATAAATAAGTAGCACCAATGTGTTAAATCACTCTTTACTTGGTTATGATCACTTTTATGGGATAGCGTTTGAGAAACGTGATTGTTTACAGGGGGCTGCCACAACACTTTGCTGAGGCTCATGGGAGTCTGCGAACTGAGGCTCATGGGAGTTTGGGGTGGCTAATGCTATAATGATAGCTGCTGCTATACGCACGAGGCTATTTCATTTCAAAATAGGCTGCTTTATAATGTTTCGAGTAAATTTACGGATTGATATGGAAGGGAAACATAGTTATGCAGTACCAATGTGTTAGATCGAACTTTAGTCAGTTCCGATCATTTTATAGGAGATAGTTTGAGAAACGCGATTGTTTACAAGGGGCTGCCATGACACTTTGCTGAGGCTCATGGGAGTCTGCGAGCTGAGGCTCATGGGAGTTTGCCCGTGGCTAATGCTATAATGATAGCTGCTATACGCACGAGGCTATTTCCTTTCAAAATAGGGTGTGTTAGACTACGGATTCTAGTTATTGATCTGACTCCAAATTGCGATCAACACTTAACACATGAGTTGCTATGTCCCTAATCCACACACTGGCGCACCTAACAATTTTGCGAGTTCGTTCTGTCAAAGAGAAGACCCGTTGATCAATCAGACCGAATTTACCAATTGTTTATTCCTGACAAAGCAAGCTAATACAGACGCCTGGGTCCCAGGTCCCTCACACCAAAGCTCGTGTGTTCTTGTGACCATCAAGAGACAACACATTCATCCGGGTTGCCAGGTTATATAGAAACACAATATGAATATTCAAACATGTAGAACATTGTGTGATGATTGGTCGATGGCCGTCTCCTCCCCACTGGGTGTTATCGCTGAGTGCAGCTGTCTGGCCTCAGCTGCCTGGCGGTTGGGTTTTCCCCGTGAAGCCCGACCACCAGGACGGGGTGTTATTCTCGTTTCTCACCGACCTTGAGATGTTCTCGTCAGTTGTCCTCCCCGTTTCCGCCGGGCCGATGATACATCCTGTTGCACAACACTTCGAAGAAAACAACTTCGTGCAGTTGCCTGCACATTTCCTTACCACTCATCATGTGATTATATAAGTACAGCCACTACTGGAGATTATATTGATGTGATTATATATAAGTCTAACGCAGCCTTAATAAAATATGTTTGCAAACTGCTGAAAGCACATTTCCCTTTATTCCCTCTCATGACCTCATTTATGAGGTCATCACCCGTTACTCTAGTAAGCAGCGACCAGCACGCTGTCGGTCCTTTCTTCCCTTGGCGGCTCACATTGAGCCACCAGGGTATATTGGCCATTCGGTGGCAACGGGCCAACGGTTTTCTCGATCAACCGGACAGTGAGTGATGGAATACAACAACAGCCGCATAAAATCATTATTGCAGTAAAAATAGCCACAGCAACAAGCTTCGCCGAACATGCCGCACATGCCTTGTTCTTTCGCTAATAGCATGTCCAATGCGATACGGTTCTGGAATGCCATGAGCGAAGTAGCCGCAAGTTGCTCATGGACCGCCGCAAATGATTCAGCGGTATAATTTCCCAATCTCTGTACATTATAGTGGACATAATTGATTCGGTCCACATTTTTGTTCGGGATGACCCATATTAAAATGCTTTCGAATCCCGAGGATACCTGATTGGCGAGTTCGTACTTATCTGGGACACCCCTAGGCACACCGATGGCGTCTATATATGTTGGGTCGTTGTCGCTCAGCCATGGTGACGGTAGGTCGCGCCGTGCCCGTCGCAACAGCCCCGTCAACGGGAGCTCCGTGTTCCAGTTGATGCTCTGGAAATCAACGGGGACAACTAACACAGGCATAATCAGTGAGACAAGCGCACACACACCCGAGGCGCTTGCCGGGAGGCGGTCGTACAATTTATTATCACCACACCACACCACAACCAGATGTCTGCACGAGAGAGAGGAGAGGTTATATTCAGTGACAAATTTAATTTGCACCATGTGGGATCTATTGTCCAAATACTTATTCCCTTTAACTTTAAACATGTCATATTTTGTTGAGTCACATGGTTATCAAAAATGGGCTTTCTTTTTTCCAAGCCTACGACTGGGAAAATATCATCATAAATCAAACAGTTACCACTGGTACTGGAATGGGTCAACACCTGTAAGATACAAGATGATTCTACTACAGCTGGAACGACTTTTAACACGACTCTTGCTTTGAGACAGACCACACAATCTTCACCAGTAGTATTAGCAGCTTGTTCCGCCATCAAAAGCCAATTATTGTCTATCGCGGACACACTTGTTATTTTAAACCAGCCATCCACATCACTAATTGGCACGCTTGCAACTTTAACTCCTGCAAACTTAGTGAAATTATTTATTATGGGCTGATCAGTAATTAGCATTGTCTGGTTGATACACATCACAACTGGGAAATATGGGTCTACTCCTTGTGACCAAGCCATCCATCCATCCATCCATCTTCTTCCGCTTATCCGGGGTCGGGTCGCGGGGGCAGCAGCTTCAGGAGGGACTCCCAGACTTCCCTCTCCCCAGCTACTTCATCTAGCTCATCCCGGGGGATCCCAAGGCGTTCCCAGGCCAGCCGAGAGACAGAGTCTCTCCAGCGCGTCCTGGGTCGTCCCCGGGGTCTCCTACCGGTGGGACATGCCCGGAACACCTCCCCAGGGAGGCGTCCAGGAGGCATCCTGATGAGATGCCCGAGCCACCTCATCTGGCTCCTCTCAACGTGGAGGAGTAGCGACTCTACTCCGAGTCTCTCCCGGATGACCGAACTTCTCACCCTATCTCTAAGGGAGAGCCCGGACATCCTGCGGAGAAAACTCATTTCGGCCGCTTGTATCCGGGATCTCGTTCTTTCGGTCACGACCCATAGCTCGTGACCATAGGTGAGGGTAGGAGCGTAAATCGACCGGTAAATTGAGAGCTTTGCCTTTTGGCTCAGCTCTCTCTTTACCACGACGGACCGGTACAGAGTCCGCATTACTGCCGACGCTGCACCGATCCGCCTGTCGATCTCACGCTCCATCCTCCCCTCACTCGTGAACAAGACCCCAAGATACTTAAACTCCTCCACTTGGGGCAGGATCTCATCCCCGATCCGGAGAGGGCATTCCACCCTTTTCCGATCGAGGACCATGGACTCGGATTTGGAGGTGCTGACCCTCATCCCGACCGCTTCACACTCGGCTGCGAACCGCTCCAGTGAGAGCTGGAGATCACGGCCTGAAGAAGCCAACAGCACAACGTCGTCTGCAAAAAGCAGAGACGCGATGCTGAGGTCCCCAAACCGGACACCCTCAACGCCTCGGCTGCACCTAGAAATTCTGTCCATAAAAATTATGAACAGAATCGGTGACAAAGGGCAGCCTTGGCGGAGTCCAACCCTCACTGGGAACGAATCCGACTTACTGCCGGAAATGCGGACCACACTCTGGCATCGGTGATACAGGGACCGAACCGCCCTTATCAGTTGGCTCGGTACCCCGTACTCCCGAAGCACCCCCCACAGAACCTCCCGAGGGACACGGTCGAACGCCTTCTCCAAGTCCACAAAACACATGTGGACTGGTTGGGCGAACTCCCATGCACCCTCGAGGATCCTGTTGAGGGTGAAGAGCTGGTCCACTGTTCCACGGCCAGGACGAAAGCCACACTGTTCCTCCTGAATCCGAGGTTCGACATCCCGACGGACCCTCCTCTCCAGCACCCCTGAATAGACCTTACCAGGGAGGCTGAGGAGTGTAATTCCCCTGTAATTGGAACACACCCTCCGGTCCCCCTTCTTAAAGAGGGGAACCACCACCCCAGTCTGCCAATCCAGAGGCACTGTCCCCGATGTCCACGCGATGCTGTAGAGACGTGTCAGCCATGACAGCCCCACAACATCCAGAGCCCTTAAGAAATCCGGGCGGATCTCATCCACCCCCGGGGCCTTGCCACCGAGGAGTTTTTTAACTACCTCAGTGACTTCAACCCCAGAGATTGGAGAGTCCGCCTCAGAGTCCCCAGGCCCTGCTTCCACAATGGAAGGCGTGTCGGTGGAATTGAGGAGGTCTTCGAAGTATTCTCCCCACCGACACACGACGTCCCGAGTCGAGGTCAGCAGCACGCCATCTCCACTGTAAACAGTGTTGACGTTGCACTGCTTCCCCCTCCTGAGACGCCGGATGGTGGACCAGAATTTCCTCGAAGCCGTCCGGAAGTCATTCTCCATGGCCTCGCCGAACTCCTCCCACGCACTTCCCTCCGTGGGGTGGCCGCTTCGGAACCCTTTCAGGCTTCTGATCGGGATGTTTACTTTAGAGGTGGTATTAGGTGCTACAGTGACCATTATTGACTCATTATATAACTATCCATGGTACACAAGATTCGTTGAATTCAGGGGCTATGTTACGCGAACACACAGTGAGTCTGAGACGCACCGTCTTCACGCTTCGTCTTTTTATCTTTATTATGGGTGCGATGGGGGCTACCTCAGTGTCCACCGTCTTGGAGACGGTGCTGTTTGTTGTGAGACACCATGTCCCATTACAGTACCACAACGGCTCTATGATTGGGGCCGGATCCTTCAATTTATCATTCAACCTTCCTTAACTTACTTTCACCGCCATCTGTGTTATCTGAGTAATTAATTGTATACCGTGACTCTCCAATACCCTCTCAACCGAGGACAAACCAAACTCATTCCCCAAGCATTGAGAATAAAACAACCACATTTCTCCATATGTTAACTTATTTTGTCCATGATATGAAGCAACTCCAAACTGTCCATCTTCTTTACATTGGTAAATACATGTCCCTTCTCTATCTGGTGGGGCTAAGTCCAATACTTCCTTTACCTGTTGAATTTGCTTCCTCCACACCCTTCTCTGGTACTCTTCCAATTTGTCATGTAATGTTTGGTTTGCCTCTGTCCAATTAAACAACGTGACATACATTTGCCAATTTTCGTTGTCACATCTCTGTCTCAAAACCCACTGTTCCTCTCGTGAGAGCTCTTCTGTTGTGTTCACCTCAGCTTCATAAACTACTTTTCCCCTGCATCGGTGTTGTCTGTAGGTGTGTGAAATTCGAATCTGGGACGTTTTCTGCTGGATGGTCTCATCAATTGTCATCAATGTCCACACAAAAACACAACTTACAAATAGCACTCCTACTAAAATTATCTTATTTAATTAAATCCTCTTTCCTTCTCCGTAATGCTACTCCTACTCCTTCTGTCCCCCCCTTCTTGGCCGTGTCACGGACCCGGCCAAACAGGGATACCTTCATCCTGACGGAACAAACTCTGGGGCCGGACGGAGTTGCGAATAGTGATACCACCTGCGTCCTTTGAAGTTGAGCTGGGCCGCGTGAGACGTCCTGACCAAGACACGAAAGGGGCCCTTCCACCGGGGGTCCGTCAAATTCTTGGAGATGACTCGGACGTACACGTACGGCGTGAGCTGTTTCTCCACCGACACGCCTTCCTCCGCCGCAGCCGCAGCAGATTTCTCTCCAATCTGTGTAGGGATACCAAAGCAGACAAATAGGACCAGTATGCTGTGTGAGACAAATTTGGTACCGGAACATCCTCCGGTGGGACGAGCGTCGTTGCCGGTCCCGGCAATAGACGACCCGTCATCAATTCAAACGGTGCGAATCCAGTGTGCCTGTTAACGGTTTGCTGCACAGACACCAAGGCAAGCGGAAGTGCTTTTAGCCAATTCATTGTCGTCTGAGCCATGATTTTGGCCAGTTTCTCCTTCAGCGTCCGATTCATCCGTTCCACCTTACCCTGGGTCTGAGGATGGTACACACAACCAAATCGATGCTTTAACCCCAAAATTGATTCCACCCTGGCCAAGGATTTGTTGTTAAAGTGTGTGCCATTGTCAGATCGGATCAGGGCCGGGAAACCATGGGTGGGGATGTAATGGGTGATCAAAGCCTTGATCACAGCAGCAGAATCTTCCTTCGAGCACGGATATGCCTCCGACCAGCCCGAGTAAGCGTCAACCAACACAAGCAAAAAGCGTTTTCCATTCACTCTTGTATTCATGTCGGTGAAATCAATGACCACCTCTGCCCCCGGCCACGGGGCCGGCTGAAACAGGCCGGGCTTAGGCTTCAGCGTAGGGCGTGCATTGAACGTCTGGCAAGACTCACAATCCGCAACGAATTTCCAGACCACGTCTGAGAGTCTGGGATGCCACCAACTTCGGAGATGGATCATCATGGCATGGGGACCCACATGGGAAGGTGTGTGTGTGCTTGTGACAGGACCTCCGCCATCAGCCTTCCTTCCGGAAGAGCGGGCTGTCCTTTGGGTCCTACCCACAAGCCATCTGATCGTTTGACAGCCTTTGCTGCCAGCCAGACCGATTTTTGTTTCGGGGACGTGGCGTCCTGGGCGGCACACAGATCGGCATGTGAGAGTGACAGAGGCAAACGGGAGTCGGGGTGTTCCCCGTCCACAATTACAGGACCGCGGGACACCATCATGTCCGCTGCCCCACCGTACCCAGCCGTCTGTTTGGCCAATTCATCAGCCGCTTGGTTTCCCCTGGCCACTAAGGTGTCAGCTTTGGAGTGACCAGGCACTTTGACAACGGCCACCTCGCTCGGGTACTTCAATGCCTCGAACAACTGCAACATCAAGTCCTTGTGTGCAATCTCCGAGCCTCTGACCATTGTGAACCCATTCTGTAGCCACCCTACCAGATCGATTAAGGCCGCCGACACCGCATAAGCGGAGTCAGAATAGATGGTCACGGCTTCCCCCTTACACTGTCGTAAGGCTAACACCAAGGCAAAGTTTTTACAAGCTTTGCGGGCTCGACTGGGAAAACATGTCACGTGACCGGGACGAGCGTCTTGACCAGAATGAACTCGTCGATAATTTTATTTTATTTTTTTCTTGTGCGGCTTGGCGGCCCAGTACCAAGTGACCCAGGGACCGGTAACGGATATTCGGTGTATAAACTGAAGGGAAGACAACATTTTGACCACATTACCATGACAAGTGGTATCAAATCTTCAGTTTTGATTGTGCCTGTGCAGATAAGGCTCTGGAAAACTGGTTAGTCGGTGTATGTATCATATATATTTTTGCATAATACAAAGTATTAATGTTTTCATCGGGACAGTATATGAATTAGTAACTGTTCACAAGCAAAGCACAGCACAAATGTAGATGTGAGCACTGTATAAGCTATAAACTTATGACTATCATAGAATGAGGTTTAATTTCATACAAATGTTACTATTTTAACAACCACACTGAACAAAAACCAAAACTCATCTTTTTGCAGACATCCTGCCTCGACCAAATATAACGTTCTTCTCTGGCTGCACCGGAGAGAAGCGGCAGGAGAAAGTGGAGATCCTGAAGGGCTACAGCTTCTCCATTAAGTGCTCTGTGGAGCCACATTACCCTAAAGGTCACTTTAGCCTGAATTTTAGTGGCCTCCACCAGATTTTCAGCCAGAGCCAGCCAGATGTCGACCACTCTGCTCACTTCATGTTTGCTATTGCACGTTTTCTGCACACTGGAAACTATACTTGTGTGTACCACAACTTTGTTTTCAGTCAGAGCTTCACCTCTGTGAGCGACACTTTCTCTCTCACCATCACTGGTAAGACACTGTGGGCCATATTCTTCCTGTTCTCTGACTAATTTTGTCTGGACTAATAACTAGAATCTTAACACAGAAGCGTAGTCTTTATTTTGCATTGACAGTGTGTGCTGCTTGAAGGTCCTAACATATACTTTTACAGAGACTTGAGAATGCAATTGCAAATCTTGCAAAAACACATTTTACATTTGAAAATGCCTTAAGGAGCAAATACAGTGTGTAGTCCATGGGTGATGTCCGAATCAAGATTTTTTACCTTATAATCCAATCCAATTTTTTAAGGTGTGCCCTTTCCAATACCAATCCGAAACCACCACCCCCACCTACATATCATATCGTGGATCAGGAGGATTGCTTGTGTGATTCATCACACTTTAAACAACACATTAAACAAGCGTTTAGCTGTTTTTAACAAACCTACACTGAGCTCCTTAATCCCTGTGTGCTGCTCCATGGCGAAAACCAAGAAAAGTGCAGTGTGTGAAGGCCAGCAGATACATAGGAGAATATGGCCTCTACAGAACATACCTTGCAAGACAGTGCAACAAACTTACCTTGCCTTTCTCTGTTTTGTAGATGACGATTTGATTTTGGATGACGGAGTGACCAGAGACAATGACAGCATATCATGTTCTGGAAAGGTGTTCGTGCGCCATGAAAACGAGCTGAGGATGCTGAGTGCAGAGTCATTGTTCTGGGACATGAAGCATGCTTCTGTGGTGTGCAGACAGATGGAATGTGGCACTGCAATATCAACCAAAGCCACATATCTTCTGAACAAGCAAGCTGTGTGGCGTTTCTTCTCTGACTGTGATGGATCAGAGTCTGCTCTGTTGGACTGTGGCAGTGTTGCTCCATGGTTTTCTTCCTCAGTTCTTGTGATTGAGTGTGCAGGTAAGTCTAGGGCTTTGTGTTAGTGGTCTCATCAGTTCGTCTCAGACCTAATTGTCTGATGAAAATGGTATGCTTGCAGCAAACCTTGCTACGGGTGGGACTTGATTAAAAATAATAGAAAACTTTAACAGAACGTTACGTCGGACTCGTACACTGCTAGGGGGAAGAGCAGGCTCCTCTCACAGACTACCTATCTATTCTTTATTTTGCATTTTAAAAGTTTAAGTGTAACAAGTATTTAGAAGGAAGTTAACCGTTTGGGGTTGGCTCGTAATAGTCAACCTCTACTTTGCAGATGGCTGGCATTTTTTAGAACATAATCAAGGTAACACTGTCTTTTCGCTTTGTGTTGAATCGTTAGTAAAATAAAAAAACTACCCTTCTTTAAGTGGTATGCAAACTCCTTTTTATACAAAATCATGCTTTTATCTAGGCCGCCATCATTTTTTTAAAAATGTAATTTTCTCATCAGTCCTAGCAAGGCATTTTTATCTGATTCCTCCATTTTGGTAGCAGTCAGCCGAACTCTGATGTGTCAGTGTAATTGCTGCAAAGGGAAATTGTACTGAGAAAGGTCCCACATTGTTTGGAATACAAACTGCGATCTAAATGCTTGATTCTTTTTTTAACGTGTTAAGTATTTGTAATCAATTATTATAAATTAATGCTTTAAGTCCCACCTCTAGTTTCCAACAATTCAATATTGCCTCTTATTTGTAGGTGAAGTGAAATGTGATAAAAGAACTGTAGCTTTGTCTGTCTTGTCTTTTCAGGCAAAAAGGAGGCAACAAATGAGTGATGACACAAAGCACCCACCGCCATTTTATTTTTAATCACTATTATTAGAATAGTCCATTGATTACCTTCAAAAAGTACTTAAGAAATAAAATGATAAAACACTTAGGATTCCTTTTGGTAAAACAGTTTGGCCTGTATGTAGATGTTTGTCATAGTTTTGTATGATTGTAGGACTTGAACTAATGGACCTTTACATAGGTGGATACTTTTTTTGGTATTTCAATCAGCACCAAATTGTGCACCTTCATAGACCTCTTCACAGACCCTCTTATGTCCCCCATTTTGTCAACAAAGTGAAATAAATTCATGGATCCTTACCATCATTATACAGGTTCTTCCTCTGTACCTCTAACGTAAATTGAAACGATGTGAAATTATCCTGTCAAGCAACCCAAATAAATTTGTGTTTAACATATCTGCTTGAATGTTGAATGCATAAGTTCTTTCTGGGTAACCTAACTAGACTGAGTAAAAAAGCACATATGAAAACTTGCGAGTGATTGAATCTTTATTTGCAAAATGTCTCACAAGAACCTTTCCAATTTATGCAGCGATTCTTCAGTGAATGTGGGACATTACTGACTTGTCTTTCAAACACAAAACTAAGAAAAACTAAAACAAATGTAAACTCTCATTTTTCTTTTAAGGAAACCAATTTTATTCATGTATAAGTATCAAATCAAAGGTGCTCCCAAGGCATGTTTGATTAGGAGTAGGTCTATGACCAACCTCCAAGTATATCAGACAAATCTGTGAACCTTGAGTATGAAGCAATTCTATATATTTTTTTTAATGATGGTTGAAAAAAACTTAAGTCTCCAAAAATGCCTTGAAAAATTATCATCTCCACTGCTTTTTTTTAACCAGACACTGATTACCTTTAAAAGGACAATCATTCCTAATACACACTAAGAATGTACAAACAAGGATGTAAAGCAGATTCATTTAGGCTGTCAATTATTTGATCATTATTATTTATCATTCATTTCTATTTACTATGTATTTGTGGGTTGAGGGAGATTATCGTTGCACTAAAAGAACTGGACAAGAAGATAACAGTGCACTTTTTATATAATAGAAATAATTTTTAATTTGAAGGTTCAACATAGGCATAATTGTAAACAAGATTTTAGATAAAAAAAGCAGATTTAATTATTAAAACTGCTGTTAGTTCATTCAAACGCAATCCTTGTTCTTTATCACAAAAACATACATTAAAATGACTCAATGCGGCCATGCACACACACTCACTGGCACAAACACGCGCACGCACAAACACGCGCAGGCACGCACTGCCTCAAGTGTGGGGGTGGGTTGGATTGATGAACTGGAAACTTCTACCTGGACGAGGCAGGGATCCTGGGAAAGACAAAATATATTATCTTAGAAACTGAATAGCATCATGGTCTGGGGCTGCATGAGTGCTGCTGGCACTGGAAAGCTACAGTTCTTTGAGGGAACAATGTATTGTGGAATACTGAATACTGAATGATCCCCTCACCCTCGCTTTGCCCCCTGGAAACTCCTGGATTTTGGCAGTATAGCAACCCCAAAACCATTAATTTCATCACTCAATTTGAACAATTTTGTTAAAATAATATTCCTGCTTGGTGGGCTACCAAGGTGAATATAATACATCAAAATGGCACAATCAATTCTGGAGTTTTTCCTTTTAATGAAAACTGTTAATTTTTTGCAACATACATATATCTACAACCACATATCTTGTTATCAAACACTCATAATACCTATCTGTAGTTAGCATATAAATCAAAACATATGACAAATATATAAAACAGGGATGAGAATGGCAAATGTGAAAAAACACGGAAAAGTAGCAGGGGGATTATATATATATATATATATATACACACACTGCTCAAAAAAATTAAAGGAACACTTTCAAAACACATCAGATTTCAATGGTGAAAGTTTTTTTGGGGATATCTATACTGATATGGACAGTTTAATGTCTAAGGAACAAAAGGATGCCACATCTTTTGATGGAAATAAACGTTTTCAGCCTACAGAGGGCTCAGTATACAGACACCCCAAAAATCAAAGAGAAAAAATGATATGGCAGGCTTGTCCTTTTTGCCTAAATTCAATTTCTGCAACTCAAAATTCTTTTCAATATCTTGTGTGGCCCCCACGAGCTTGTATGCATGCTTGACAACGTCGCGGCATGCTCCTAATGAGATGACGGATGGTGTCTTGTGAGATGTCCTCCCAGATCTGTCTAAGGGCATCAGTGAGCTCCTGTAAAGTCCGAGGAGCAACCTGGCGGCGTATGATGGACCGAAACATTATATCCCAGAGGTGTTCTATCGGGTTTAGATCAGGTGATCGTGAGGGCCAATTGTGTCAATTCCTTCATCCTCCAGATACTTTCTGCATACTCTTGCCACAATAGGCTGGGCATTGTTGTGGATCAGGAGGAACCCAGGACCTACTGCACCAGCGTAGGGTCTGACCATGGGTGCAAGGATTTCATCCTGATACCTAATGGCAGTCAGACTGCCGTTCTCTCGCCTGTAGAGGTCCCTCCATGGAAATGCCTCCCCAGACCATCACTGACCCACCACCAAACCGGTCATGCTGAATGATGTTGCAGGCATCATAGCGCTCTCCTTGGCTTCTCCAGACCCTTTCACGTCTATCACAGGTGCTCAGGGTAAACCTGCTCTCATCTGTGAAAAGCACAGGGCGCCAGTGGCGGACTTGCTAATTCTGGTGTTCTATGGCAAATGCCAATCAAGCTCCACGGTGCTGAGCAATGAGCACAGGAAACACTACAGGACGTCTGTTTCTGACTGATTGGGCAGAGACATTCACACCAGTAGCCTACTGGAGGTCATTCTGTAGGGCTCGGGCAGTGCTCAACCTGTTTCTCCTTGCACAAAGCAGCAGATATCGGTCCTGCTGATGGAATGAGGACCGTCTACGGCCCTGTCCAGTTCTGCTAGAGTAACTGCCTGTCTCCTGGAATCTCCTCCATGCTCTGGAGATTGTACTGGGAGACACATCAAATCTTCTTGCAACAGCACGCATGGATGTGCCATCCTGGAGGAGTTGGACAATCTGCGCAACTTCAGGAGGGTTAAGAAATCGCCTCATGCTCCCAGTCGTGATAATGACTCTTGCTAAAGCCAACACTTGTGGAAAAACAGTTAAAAAAGATCAAGAGGGAGGAACTTGAAATGGCCTCCACCTTCAAAATCAGTCCTGTTTTGGGGACCATCTCGTTGTTGCCCCTCTAGTGCACCTGTTGTTAATTCCATCAACACCAATGCAGCTGAAACTGATTAACAACCCCCTCTGCCACGTACCTGACCAAAACCTTATCAGAAAAATCTAATTGAATTCATGCCATACCCTGATAAAAAACTGTTCCTTTAATTTTTTTGAGCAGTGTGTACACGCACGCACGCGCACGCACGCACACGCACACACACTACGCCTAACATTAGTTTACATGTAACATCATGTTACTTTCTAAACCCACATGCTTTTCAAAGTAAAAACGTACCTTTGTGTTTTTTTATTTCGATGTGCTCCTTAATGTTCCTAGCGCCGCAACCTCCATAGCTTATCACATCTTGACAAAGAATGCACAAAACCTACCTCGGGACATCAAATTTACGGACATGTTCTGTCAAGCAGGTGGTTACGGACTGCGTTCCGAGTTGTACAATGACGCTACTCTCGAGTCATGCCCATCTGAAGCAATTCTTGATCCCGTTCGACTTGTCTATTTCCCTGGCACGATCCTCGTCTTTTTTCTCTAAAACTTTTGCCAGACTGGCGAAAACCAGCGAAAAAACTGCCAGCCACTCCACCCCATATACTACATCAGGGGTGGCCAACCAGTCAGAGGCGAAGAGCCACATTTTTGACTGTGTCATCCCAAAGAGCCACATCACCCCCCCCCCCCCCCCGCAAAGAGCCACATCAGCCCCCCCCCCCCCCCCCGCAGACAGAGACAGACACACACAGGCCTCTGCTCAGCCAGATTTATTGAATATGTCCCACACCAAGATAATGACAGTTATTTAACAGTTAACATTGTGTGCACTGTCTCACACACACAAACTCTCAGTTCAAGCATGTCCACAAACAGAAATATAACAATTTTCAATAACCCTAACCCTTTAATGAAGTCGCCTTCGTTGTATGGCTTTTTAGCCTGTGCAATGTTCCAAGCCAGTTGATATGATGCACGCGTTACGGTCTCTGAGTGGTTTGTAAATTTTTGGAAAAAATGCATCTGCTTTTCTGCCTGACTTTTCAAAGTGACCAACCTGTGCTTGCGAAGTTCAGTCCCTTTTGGAAATTCCTGGTCGATATTAGGATGGACTGAGCTGAAGTGACACTGAAGATTTGAAGCTTTGAAATGCGCTAATGATGCCTGACATATAAGGCAGAATGGCTTGCCATTACGTTCAACAAAAAAATATAAACTCTCCCACTCTGTTAAAAACGTCCTGTGTTCTTCTTCATATTTTCGTTTGGCTGTGCTTTTTTTCCCTGCCATTTTGAGAGCGAACTTGAAACAAATTATTTACAACTCAAATGAACGCGCGCATTTGTCATCAGTACGTCATTCTTCTTCTTTTCAACTCAAACCGATTCAACTGGTCAGCGCACCACCGCCACCTAGGGGGAATAAATGGCAGCGCCAGCCAAGCATTTTGGCGCTTGTCATGTGAAATCTCCTGAAGAGCCGCATGAAACCAGCCAAAGAGCCGCATGCGGCTCGCGAGCCGCGGGTTGGCCACTGCTGTACTACATATAAAAACAATTTTCTCAATGGATCTACACGATTCACAAAAATGATACTTCCGACGGAAAAAAAACACGGAAACCCGCGGAAGATTCTCATCCCTGATTATTTGTTACCAAACGAAGAGGGCATCGCAACTTATAGCAAGGAATTGACCTGGACATCACTATTTCACAACTGAAAGTCACGGCTTGTTTGTAGGAAGAAAAAATAAATAAAAATCACAACTTCATGAATTAAATGTATTGCAGCACGCAATGCACCCTGGTGACCAAGTGGTGCTAGATCATATGACATTTGTACATTATTACTGCGTTCTGTTCATCAATCTGCACTGTACTCTGTATTGACAGCACACGTTTTGGGAATGACAAAAAGGTCAGCCACATGAAAGTTGTTTGAGAAATGAGCAAGCTTTAACTTATTTTCAAAGCACATGCTTTGCCCTCTATGGGAACCAAGTCACCGTCGGCAGAGGACTACTAGCATTGGCATTTTGCTTTGTTGCGCTCAGCTCAGCAGTTGGAAACTATAGATGGCTTAAGCCACATGTGTCAAACTCATGGTCCGCGGCCCACATCCGGCCCGCCGTGTAATCATATCCGGCCCGCAAGATCATTTTACATTATCGTTATTAATGGCCCATCAATATGAAGCACTGATAACACAATACTGCACAGAACTACAGCTCCTATAATGCAACACTTCGGCTGCCTTGCCGCGCACTTCCGGCTGCCTTGCCGCGCACTTCCCGCGTCAATTAAGTCTAGCTATTACAAGCTATTACGAAGATAGCCGTTACCCAAAGATACCCCTCACGATGCCGAAGAGAAAAGGTGATTCTGAAAACAGAGCCTTTAATAACCGATGGGAGGCTGAGTATATGTTTACTGACATTGCCGGTAAACCTGTGTCTCATTTGTGGTGCTAATGTGGCTGTAATTAAAGAATTCAATCTAAGACAGCACTTTGAGACAAAACATAAGGATAACCTGAAAGACCTGGATGCAGAGCAGAAGAAACAGAAAGCAGAAGAGTTAAAGAAGAATCTGACATTCCAGCAGACGTTTTTTAACCCGTGCAAAATCACAAAGTGAAGCTGCTGTGAAAGCAAGTTTTGTCATGGCAGAGGAGATCCCCAAATCAGCCCGGCCATTTACGGAGGGAGAATTTCTCAAGAGCTGCATGATCAAGGTGTTCGACGTCCTATGTCCAGACTAAAAGCAGTTGCTGGCAAATATAAGCCTGAGTAGAAATACAGTTACTGATCGGATTTGTGAGATGGCCACTGATTTAAGAGTACAGTTGAGTGAAAGAAGCAAAGACTTTATTGCCTACTCGCTTGCTGTGGATGAAAGTACTGACATGACTGATACTGCACAACTGGCCATCTTCATCCGTGGAGTGGACTCCAATTTGCGCGTAACAGAGGAAGTAATGGACATGAAATCGATGCACGGGACAACAACTGGAAAAGACATTTTTGAAAACGTATGTCAAAGTGTAACCGACATGAAACTTATTGGACTTACAACTGATGGAGCACCGGCTATGTGCAGTGAAAAATGGACTAGTGGGAAGGATGCGAGTGAAGATGCATGAGGAGAACTGTACTGGTGAGTTAACAGCATATCACTGCATCTTACACCAGGAAGCACTATGTCCTGAAGAGGTACTATGTAATGAGCACTGTAACACAAACGGTAAACTTTATCCGAGCTAAAGGGTTAAATCACCAGCAGTTTCGGTCCTTTATGCAGGAGATAGATTCAGAGTTTGCCGACATTCCTTATCATACAGAGGTGCACTGGCTAAGTCGGGGGAAAGTTCTCAACAGAATTTTTGAGCTCAGCAATGAAATCTGTCAGTTCATGGACAGTAAAGGAAAAGACTCCACCGTTTTGAGGGATGAAAATTGGAAGTGCGAGTTGGTGTTTCTGGCTGACATAACAGCTCATCTTAATGCATTAAATCTGCAGCTCCAGAGACGTGACCGCATGATCACTGACATGTATGACGCAGTAAAGGCATTTCAAGTGAAGCAGCTTTTATGGGAGACACAAATTCAACATTGCAACTTGCCTCACTTTCCCTATTGCCAAGTAATGTTGAACCAAGTCAGCACAACTGTGTTCCCCAAAACGCACTTTGCCGACAAACTGAGCACACTACGCGCTGAGTTCGCACGGCGCTTTAGTGACTTTGAAGCACAATAAGAGTTTTGAGTTGCTTCGCAACCCATTTGCTGTCGATGTTAAAACTGCACCTGTGCAGATTCAGATGGAACTGATTGAGCTACAGTATAATGGGACACTGAAGACAAAGTACGACACTGCAGGGCCCGCACAGTTCATTCACTCCATCCCTGCTACAATGCCCCAGCTCCGTCTTCATGCGGCTCGAACCTTGTGCATGTTTGGGAGCACATATCTGTGTGAGAAGCTCTTTTCAGCGATGAAGATTAACAAAACAGCACACAGAAGTCGTCTCACTGATGAGCACCTGCAGTCCATCCTGAGAATCTCCACAACACAGGAGTTCACACCAAACATAAACCAACTTGTTGCCAAAAAAAGATGCCAGGTGTCCGGCTGCGATCAGAGCATATGATCAGATCAAAGTCATAAGAGCAAAGAAAACTGAATGATTTGAATTATTATTGCTGAAAAGCACACATTTTATGTATATTTCCAGGTTTTGTAGCATGTTCATATTTCTAACTTGTATAATTTTGAGAGGAGATATTTTTAAGGAGAGCAAAATCTTTTGGGATATTTAAGTTTATTTTTTTATGTACATTGACATAGGTGCAAAGGAATTTGAATGTTAATTTAATGTTAATGAGAGCAAAATATTACCGTAATTTTCGGACTATAAGTCGCTCCGGAGTACAAGTCGCATCAGCCATAAAATGCCCAAAAAAGTGAAAAATAAAAACATATATAAGTCGCTCCGGAGTATAAGTCGCATTTTGGGGGGCAATTTATTCGACAAAATCCAACACCAAGAACAGTCATGAACGAGCAACAACAGGCTAAATGATAGGTATGCTAACGTGACAAACACAAACGAAGAGCTGACGTAACATTCAGAGTTATTCAAAAAATTATTACATAAATAACACGTTAATAAAACCATCTGTGTCACTCCAATTCATTAAATCCATCGATCGTCCTTTGTCAACAATGCGTGCGCGCCGCTGACGGCGCTTGCACTTCAAAATATTCCACAGGCCCATATAACGATATATACATTATATATCAAATAACTATTATATAAGCAATAATGTTATCAAACCATCTGTGTCACTCCAAATCATTAAATCCATCGATCGTCCTTTGTCAACAATGGGTGCGCGCAGCTGACGGCGCTTGCACTTCAAAATATTCCACAGGCCCATATAACGATCTATAAATTAGATATCAAATAACTATTATATAAGCAATAGTATTATCAAACCATCTGTGCACTCTAAATCATTAAATCCATCGATCAAATTCGTCGTCCTTTGTCAACAACGCCGCGGGTGCGCCCTGACGTCAGCCTCGTCGTTATTCCACAGATCTAGTATATAACTATATGGTAGCGTTTACAAAGTTCAAGGAAAGACGTGGGTTTGGTAAACAGCTCTTTATTTAACAAAACAAACTTCCAGGCGTGTGGCGGCGTGGACTTCCAGCCTCGGAAGTGGAAGAGAGCTCCATAGAATAGGACCGGGCGTGCGTAAAAGCCATGACCGAGCCCTATCCACCGTCCTCGGACAGCCACCCGGCCGAGCGCCGGCCCCAGACTTCAATCCACGGAGGTGAAAGAGAGCTCCATAGAATAGGACCGGGCGTGCGTAAAAGCCATAATAGTTTTTCAAACCTTCTGTGTCACTCCAAATCCTTAAATCCTTCAAACTCTTCGTCCGCCGTGTCACTTAGAAACAAAGCTGCTAATGATGCCGGTAGTACGTGGGGTCCTTCGTCATCTTCGTCATCCCGTGATCAATCTTTGTCCTTTATGTAAACAACCGCCGCGCCACGCCGCGTCGCGCTGCTGACGTCACTTGAAATTCAAATTACAGTAATCCCTTGCTACATCGTGGTTCGTTTATCGCGGTTTCACTATTTTTTTTTTTGGAAATCTTTTGAAAAAAACACATATAAGTCGCTCCTTATTATAAGTCGCCCCCTCACCCAAACTATGAAAAAAAACGCGACTTATAGTCCGAAAATTAATAAAATAAATATAATTTATTTAAGGTTTAAGTTTGTTTCAGAATAATATTCCTGTCTGTTTTTATTCATATTTATGTTCCAAAAACATTTAGTTTTAGTGTGTTCAATAAATGTTTATCCTGTTCGGCCCGTGACCTAAAGTGTGTTTCGAATTTTGGTCCCTTGTGCAATTGAGTTTGACACCCCTGGCTTAAACCATACATAGTTCATACATGACTTATGTATCTTCATACATGTGGTGTGAAGAGTGATGTGACTTACTGTAGTTTTTCCTGTAACAAGTCCAAGCGCTGACGGTCAATAAAGCGTGAGAAGAGGGTGATCAGGTTGGTAGGTGTGAAGAGAGGAGATGAGAGGGATGTAGAGGGAATGCTGAGCAACTCCCTGGTTACAGAAAACACCAGCTCTGTCCTGGAGAAGGGTTGAGGGTTTGAAAAAAGTGGGGAGGACCAAATAACGGTAAATATTTTAAAAAGGCATGACTACAGACAGTAAAACACACAAGAGTACAAACACTGGTGAAACTAACATCACAAATTATCTCACCATCGATTGTCATCCATGAGCTGACAGTTGGGGTCAGAACTTTGCATCCTCTCTCCTTCACTCAATATCAGATAGAGCAGTGTCACACCAAACTGAACAGAAACAAAATGACACATTCAGCCTTTGTGGCCAGTTACCTGTATGGCAAGACCACTACAAAAGAATACATAATGCCACCTTATGTCATATGGCGATACATTGCAGTGTGGCTGAAATGAACTTGCTGTCCATTAATTGGTAAAAACGGGTGGGGTTGTACTATGAATCGGCACGAGTAAAGTACCAGTAAAAAACCTGGATGTCAAAAATTAAACAATACTACATTATTTTAGTACCAGTATTACTTGTGCAGGCAGCCTTGTGTGTGTCAGCAGCCACCATGCTCTCTAAGTCCTCAAAAGTTGGTGGGTTTTTCTCACTCGTGAAAGCAAGTTTGGGAGACGTAGAGACAGATGAGCTCTTGCGCTCTAGTATACCGCCTGCAGCGCAAAGAAAGAGGCTCTATGGAACCATTATCGGAGCAAAACTATTTGAGTATGTATAATTCAAGCTACAAATGTGCTAAAAATTCTGACGTAACAAAATCCAATAATGTGTCAAATCCGAAAGTGTCCATTGGTCTATATGTGTAATGTGTACATGAATCTTCTCACCCAGAAGACAAAACAGCACCAACAACAACCCATAATTACTGATAGTCTTCACTGAAAAACGACACCTGTACCAAGGTGTGTGTGTGTGTGTGTGTGTGTGTGTTTGGGCAACAGTGGAGTGGTGTCAGGATGGAGAGGCACAGTCAGAGGACTCACGATATACAGTCAAACCTCGGTTTTCGAACGTCCCGGTTCTCGAACAAATCGGAATTTTTTAACAAAAAATTTGAGATTTTTTTTGCTTCGGTTGTCTAACAAAATTCAGAGGTTGAACCTCGCGAGATGAGCCGGGAGAACCCGAGAAAACCCGACCGCTGTTATTGTATTTTCGTTACTTTGAGGATTGTATTAACCCCTAATCATGCCTCCAAAGGAAGCAAGTGGGAGCAGTAAAGCCATCCTAAAACACAAAGACGCTCTTAAAGCAATGCAACAGTGAGCGCCCGGCGCCCTGCGGTTGCGCGATCGGACCATATTTAGCTCCCTGCGCACTGAGGTCCAGTTACATTTTGGAAAGTACATCAGGACTTTAAAAATATTTTCTAAATTTCAGCGATGGCTCTGTCACAATAATGCGACCAGCGCGGTGCAGTTGCGCGGTCGGCGACGCGCTACGGTTGTGCGTTTGGCGGTGCGCTGCAGTTGCGTGATTGGACAAAATTAAGCTCCCTGCGCACTTAGGTCCACTTAAATTTTGGAAAGTACATCAGGACTTTAAAAATATTTTCTAAATTTCAGCGACGGCTCGGTCACAATAATGCGACCAGCGCAGTGCAGTTGCGAGGTCGGCGACGCGCTACGGTTGCACGTTCGGCGGTGCGCTGCAGTTAGGCGATCGGACAAAAATGCGCAAATGACAAAATGCTTAAAAAAGGCATTTTTTGCTTGGAACGGTTTAAATTCTTTTCCATTATTTGTAATGGGAAAACATGATTCGGAATTCGAACGATTCACTTCTCAAACAGCCTTCTGGAACGGATTGTGGTCGAAAATCGAGGCTCCACTGTACTTTAATTGCGGCATTTATCACACAAAGCTGTTCTTCCGACAAGTGTGAATTTGTAGCCATTTTATCAAACACCTTCACTCGCTGCCTGGTTCTGAGAGCCTATGAAATGCCGCGGGATTTGCCTTGAAATTAGGTCACAATCAGAGTTCCGGATTGACACGTTTTCTGATTGGGCCAAGGATAACGAAACCACGCGAATCTTTCCTGGAAATATTTGATTTCAGACGGATTTGAATGATCGACTGAAAAAATGCCAAAATATAGAAAATATACCGTTAAAGAGAAGCTAGCAATTGTAGCTGCTGCCGAAGCAACTTCTATTAATGCAGTTTCTAAAGCAGGGGTCTCAAACTCCAGTCCTCGGGGGCCGCATTCCTACATGTTTTCCAAGTTTCCCTCGTTAAACACACCTGATTCAAATGATCAGTTCATCCTCACGTTCTGCAGGAGCCTGATAATTGAATCAGGTGTGTTTAACGAGGGAAACTTGGAAAACGTGTAGGAATGCAGCCCCCAAGGACTGGAGTTTGAGACCCCTGTTCTAAAGAATATAATGTCGATTGCCCATTTCAGTGCCTCTTGGCGATCGGACAAAAAGTGTTCTCTATTAATCGCCCACCTCCCCTGTTGGACATAAACCTTCTATAAATACGGTGTATATACACGTATATATATAATATTGTATATACATTCCATGTTTTTTCAATTTATATTTTCATTTATATTTTTTAAATTCATTTTTATTTACACTTTTGTGATTCTTGGCCCCACAAAGCAGAAGGAAATATTATTGAAATGAAGGGGGTAGGTCCTAAGTGTGTCTTGGATATTACACTTAAAAAATCAATTTATTTTTTGTTTAATTTATTATTTCAATTACCGTATTTTTTGGACTATAAGTGGCGTTTTTTTCATAGTTTGGGTGGGGGACTTATATGTGTAATTATTCACAAATTTTTACTTGATCATTAACACATTACTGACTTACTAGTATAGTTGATCACTTCACATGTTATTTTCACTTTAAACCGCATGAGGGCGCACTATGGCTGTGGAATAATTGGAGCCTCACTGACAATGAGTTCCATTCACTGACTTCCAGAGTATGGAGACTTTATGATTTGGAGTGACACAGATGGTTCGATAAACTTGTTATTTACGTTATAGTTATTTAATATATAGTTTATATATCGTTATATAGGCCTGTGGAGTAATTTGGGGATCCAGGGAGCTTGCTTATAGCACTGTGTTGGCTCATATGTTGAGCTCTTGTTTTGTGAAATAAAGAGCCGGTTACCAAACCCAAGTCTTGCCTGGTCCTTTAGTAACGCTACAATATAGTTATATACGTAGATCTGTGGAATAATTGGAGCCGCAATTGATGATGAGGCTGACAACGAGGCTGACGACGAGGCTGACGACGAGGCACGTAGTTCCGGAGTGAACAGCTGTTTTTTTTCTTTTTCCTAAGTGACACAGCGGATGAAGATTCCGATGGATTTAATGATTTGGAGTGACACGGATGGTTCAATAAAATTATAAAATATATTATTGTTATTTGATATATAGTTTATATATTGTTATATGGGCCTGTGGAATAATTTGACCTGCAGCTGACGACGACTCCGACGTCAGCGGCGTGCCGCACACGCCGCCGTTTACATAAATTCGATCGATGGATTTAATGATTTGGAGTGATACAGATGGTTTGATAAAATTGTTGTTTATATTATAGTTATTTGATATATAGTTTATATATCGTTATATGGGCCTGTGGAGTAATTTGAACTGCAACTGACGACGAGTCCGACGTCAGCGGCGCGTCGCACACGCGGCGTTGTTTACATAAAGGACGAAGAATTCGATCGATGGATTTAATGAATTGGGGTGACACAGATGGTTTGATAAACGTATTATCTATGTTATAGTTATTTGAATAACTGTTAATGTTACGTCAGGCCCGTTCTCAGCTCCTCGTTTGTGTTTATGTCACGTTAGCATACCGTATCGTTTGGCCTGTTTTTGCTGGTTCATGTCTGTACTTGCTGTTGGATTTTGTCAAATATATTTCCCCCAAAATGCGACTTAAACTCCGGTGCGACTTATATATGTTTTTTCCCCCTTTATTGTGCATTTTATGGCTGATGCGACTTGTACTCCGGAGCGACCGAGTCCGAAAAATACGATGTATATATTTTAGATATTTTTTTATTTTCACTCTTATTTTTCATGTTGGTGTTTTTTGGTATATAGTATATAGTACAAATAGTAACGCAGATTAAAAGTTTCTCAAAACGTCCATTGTTATTGAGTAACTTGTTACTAATGCATTATCGGCATCACTGATTATAACCCCTTGGAAATGTCCAGCCATCATACTGTTCAGGAGGGCGATTTTCCGTAGATTTATATTTTTCATTTATGAAGTTTTATGTCCCTGAGCTAAACATGGTTAGTTCCAAAACGTGCAGATCCCAAGACCAAAAGCAAAAGATCTTGTGAACATATTGCTTAAGTTGCTAAGAACATGAACACGAAAATAATTTGGGATTTAAAACTAAAATTCAAGACGAAAAAATAATAATAATGGATCATTACTGTTCTGTTTAATCTAATTGGATGTGGGAGTCCCATTATCATGCAGGGTTTTATGTGTAGTAAGCTGACTCTTCTGTTGTGTTACATACAAGTGTGTGTACCTTGTTGTGTAGTACAGTGGCAAGTTGACCCTCACTGCCCTGAAGCTCCTGGAGCAAGTCTGTGAGGGCAGAGCTTGATAAGGACATGATCACCGCAGAGACAGGCTCCACTAACAGGCACAGCACCTAATAATGGCAGAGAAATATCAGTCCTGATGTGCAGATACGATACCTGTAAAAAAAAAAAAAATCACTTCCACAAATACTGTACTTGACAGCAATTCCAATCTACTGTAGCTCCTACCCCATACTTTAACCACTCATCCCCCTCAACATCAGGACAAAACACTTACCGTAATTTTCGGACGAAAAGTCGCTCCGGAATATAGTAGGTCGCATTAGCCATAAAATGCACAATAACGTGAAAAAACCATATAAGTCGCTCCGGAGTATAAGTCGCATTTTGGGGGGAAATGTATTCGACAAAATCCAACACCAAGAACAGACATGAACGAGCAACAACAGGCTAAACGATAGGTATGCTAACGTGACAAACACAAACGAAGAGCTGAGAACGGGCCTGACGTAACATTCAGATTTATGAAAAAAACGATTACATAAATAACACGTTTATAAAACCATCTGTCACTACAATTCATTAAATCCATCGATCGTCCTTTGTGTCAACAATGGGTGCGCGCCGCTGACGGCGCTTGCACTTCAAAATATTCCACAGGCCCATATAACGATCTATAAATTATATATCAAATAACTATTATGTAAGCAATCATATTATCAAACCATCTGTGTCACTCCAAATCATTAAATCGATCGATCAAATTCCTTGTCCTTTGTCAACAACGTCGCGCGTGCGCCCTGACGTCAGCCCTGACGTCAGCCCTGACGTCAGCCCTGACGTCAGCCTCGTCGTTATTCCACAGATCTACTATATAACTATATTGTAGCGTTAACAAAGTACAAGGAAAGACGTGGGTTTGGTAAACGGCTCTTTATTTAACAAAACAAACTTCCAGGCGTGTGGCGGCGTGGACTTCCAGCCACGGAGGTGGAAGAGAGATCCATAGAATAGGACCGGGCGTGCGTAAAAGCCATGACCGATCCCCATCAACCGTCCCCGGACAGCCACCCGGCCGAGCGCCGGCCCCCGACTTCTATCCACGGAGATCAAAGAGAGCTCCGTAGAGTAGGACCGGGCGTGCGTAAAAGCCATGTCCGAGCCCCATCCACCGTCCCTGGACAGCCACCCGGCCAAGCGCCGGCCCCCGACTTCAATCCATGGAGGTGAAAGAGAGCTCCGTAGAGTAGGACCGGGCGTGCGTAAAAGCCATAATAGTTTTTCAAACCTTCTGTGTCACTCCAAATCCTTAAATCCTTCAAACTCTTCATCCACCGTGTCACTTAGAAACAAAGCCGCTAATGATGCCGGTAGTACGTGGTGCCCTTTGTCATCTTCGTCATCCCGTGATCAATCTTTTTCCTTTTTGTAAACAACCGCCGCACCACGCCGCGCACGTCACTTGAAATTCAAATTACAGTAATCCCTTGCTACATCGCGGTTCGTTTATCGCGGTCTCACTTTTTTTTTTTTTGAAAATTTTTGCAGAAATTCACATATAAGTCGCTCCTCATTATAAGTCGCTCCCCCACCCAAACTATGAAAAAAACTGCAACTTATAGTCCGAAAATTACGGTAGTTTGAAGCCATCACCTTTTCAAGTGAGTAAAACTGACATGGAACTGACATGACTATATCAACAAAGTTAATAACATGACTATATTAACAAAGTTAATAACATTTAATATTTGGTGGCATAAACTTTGCATTAACTTTGGACCCAGACCCTATTTTCATGACATATTTGCATCTCTAAACCAATAAAATGCAAAATCACGATGATGAAAAAACACTGCTGGTTAATAATTGGATCCTGACAGAGGCTTGTAAACTTAAGAGGTAATGGCTGCACTCACTGGTCATTTCTCAATATAAAGAACGCGGAGTACACCAAGTGTAATCTTTCTAACACACACGCGGGAACTATATTGTGATTGAATCTTGTCGCCAGAAACGCTTGCAATATATTTGGTGTGAATACAGCATTACACATGAACCCATAAGCACATTTTTTATAGCTCAAGTATGATGCTGACATTTACTTATAAATTATATTATTTCATTCATTAAATATTTGGGACAAAATGTCCTAATACTGTACACTGTCTTGTTTAATAAACGGCAAATGGTGTGGTAAATGGAGTTACATTCAACCTGAGTTTAAAAAATATGTGAAATTGTGATCTTTTTTTTACTTCTTACTAGGTTTTTTGACGGCTCGGTGAAGCACTGGTTAGCACGTCCGCTTCACAGTTCAAAGGGTACGGGTTCGATTCCACCTCCGGCCCTCCCTGTGTGGAATTTGCATGTTCTCCCCGTGCCTGCGTGAGTTTTCTCAGGGCACTCTGGTTTCCTCCCACACCCCAAAAAAATGCATGGTAGGCCGATTGACCTGTAGGTGTGAGTGCGAGTGTGGATGATTCTTCGTCTCTGTGTGGCCTGTGATTGGCTGGTGTCCCCCGCCTACTGCCCGATGACTGCTGGGATAGGCTCCAGCACGCCCACGACCCCCGTGGGGACAAGCAGTACAGAAAATGGTTGGATAGATGGACTATGTGTTTTTCATTGTTTAATGAAAATAATGTTTAATATAAAAGATGTAAATGGAATTCATAAGAGGTCACGCATGAGAGTGATTGATTATATTGTCCTCCCCAAAAATATTCAAGTGGCGTTTGACTTGAGACTTTTTTTTATTATAGACACAGGATGACAAAGACATTTTAAGCACCTACTGTATATAGTAGAATATATTTGTATGTTTTAGTGCCGGGGCTCCAATGTTTTTGCAAAGGGAGCCAGATTTGACTTACAGCAGCTGTCTGGATTCTCGTGGACCAATCAAGAAGAGGGAACTGAAGCGGATTACCCCCCTTGAAGACACTGCCAGGACAATCGAGGGCACCTCCTGCAGTTCTTCGCTTTGAATTGGACATCCACTTTTCTTTGATCTTTTTATATTATGTATTTTATGTGCTCTCTCTGCATCCATTGCAGCCTGGTGATCCTGAAAGGGGGATCCTCCCATCTGTGGTCCCTTGTCAAGGTTTCTCATTTTTCCCCTAGGAGGTTTTTTTTTTTAGTTTTTCCTTGCCCTCTTGGGAGCTTCAGATCAGGGGATGCTTTGAGAATAATTGTCAGTTTATTTTGTATATGTGAAGCCCTTTGAGACTGCTTGTAATTTAGGGCTATATGAATAAACTTGACTTTATTTAGTTAGATTAAATGTATAGGGGGCTGTATTCGGACTGACATTCCTCAGCCATTACCATTGTAAATTAACTTGTAAATATGTAACTTTGCTGTATGCAGATAGGTTGATATTGCAAATGAGAATATATTGTCAATGGCATCACCAGCATAGTTAAAGATTAAAGTATTAATTGATGATTGAAATTAATGATTTTATGAAAGTTGAATGAATGTTTTCATTACATGTATTGAGTTTGTTTTATTATTGTTATTGTTGTATTAATGAGAAGGGTGATATTGGTGTTTCGACTGCAGTAAACAGGCCAGGTAGTATCATGTCAGACTTTTAATCCAAATTAAATCATTCTCCATTTTATCTTTTTTATTTTAACTTCATACACAAAAAATAAATAATATTTTGCCTTTCCCTGTGCAGCGTCACTGGCAGAGAGTCTCTGATCTTAGCGTCGCCTTAGTCCTTGGTGTGTGGACATTTGAATGAGGAATTGTCTGTGTCACTGATTATCAGATTATCACGAACGGACACTTGTGTGCGCGTGAACTGGGAAGGGATGGGGGAGACTGCGCTCGCACCTGATCATGAGCGCTCGCACCTGATCATGAGCGCTCGCTCATGTGCGTTCGTACGCGTTTCATTTCTGTGGCTTGCTCGGGGGCGGGCAGGTCCCCGCGACAGTGCCAGCGGGCTACATATTGATTTTATGACACAATGCTTCGGGACGGTCTAAAATTACACACCGGATTTGGCCCACGGGCCGGACTTTGGTCATGTCTGTTTTAGTGTGTCTCAATATATTGTAATTTAATATCAACTTCGACTTCTTAAAAATCCTAAATTATGACTTCAAGCCAGAGCTCAGGAACTTTATGCAGCAACCTTTGAGCACTACCAATTTGAAATAATTCCCTTTTAAAAATGAAGGAATCAAAATTAAAAATAAAATGAAATTCACTTAATCATTAAAAAAAAATGAGACGGATTAATGACTTATTAGCATAATTGTTAGTTGCAGCTCCAATATGGTAGTAAAAGGTCTTGATTACCTGGTCCTGCTTGTCCTTCTTGGCCAGGGTCGGAAGGTTTCGAGCAATTGCCATGACAACGGTGGCAGCATGAGAGGGGGGTAGGTAGGGTAGGAGCCTGGAGATGAGCCGCTTGCCTTTCCTCACCGACATGATCATTACGCAACGTTCATCGCTCACCCTTTCCAAAGAGCACAAGGAAAATAATTATTGTGTGCAACATGTGTTTCTGTGGGCATGATAAAATCTTTCATTTATACAGTATACCCTCAGTGATTCGCAAATTGCCATTTGAAAACCATTCTCTGAAACACACACCTACGGTTTTTGCACGAATGAGTGGATTACTAAAAATTCCCCAAATTTATTTTTGAGCGGTCATTGCCAGGGTGGAGCTGTCGTGTAATGTCTCCACTTCACAATACATAAAAAAAATAAATTACCGTATTTTCCACACTATAAGGCGCACCTAAAAACCTCAAATTTTCTCAAAAGCCGACAGTGCGCCTTATAATCTGGTGTGCCTTATATGTGGACCAATATGGAGTCGTGGATGAGGACTAATTTATTAAAGTAAGCTTTACGTGTTTATTTTGTGTGTTGAGTGATATTAACATTTGAGCAACGTTGAGTTATTGATATACAGTCAAACCTCGGTTTTCGAACGTCCCGGTTCTCGAACAAATCGGAATTCGAACGAAAAATTCGAGATTTTTTGCTTCGGTTGTCGAACAAAATTCGGAGGTCGAACATCGCGAGATGAGCCGAAAGGACCCGAGAAAACCCGACCGTGCGGCCCGATGCCGACTGACTCCGTTCGTTATTGTATTTTCGTTACTTTGAGGATCGTATTAACCCCTAATCATGCCTCCAAAGAAAGCAAGTGGGAGCAGTAAAGCCATCCTAAAACACAAAGACGCTCTTAAAGCAATGCGACAGCGAGCGCACGGCGGTTGCGCGATCGGACCAAATTAAGCTCCCTGCGCAATGAGGTCCACTTAAATTTTGGAAAGCACATCAGGACTTTAAAAATATTTTCTAAATTTCAGCGACGGCTCTGTCACAATAATGCGACCAGCGCGGTGCAGTTGCGCGGTCGGCGGTGCGCTATGGTTGCGCGTTTGGCGGTGCGCTGCAGTTGCACGATCGGACAAAAATGCGCAACTGAAAAAATGCTTAAAAAATGTGTTTTTTTCCTGTCTTGGAACGGATTAAATGGGAAAAATAGATTCGTAATTCGAACGATTCACTTCTTGAACCGCCTTCTGGAACGGATTGTGGTCGAAAACCGAGGTTTGACTGTATTGTTATTGTTTTCACTATTTTGAGTGTTACTATATTGTGATTGCATTAACGTTTGAGCAACGTTGAGTTATTTATTCTATGTGCCTTATAATCTGGTGCGCCTTATATAAGGACAAAGTTTTAAAATGGGCGATTCATTGAAGGTGCGCCTTATAATCTGGTGCGCCCTATAGTGCGGAAAATACGGTATTTCTTTCCCCATTCGCCATTTTATTGGGTTTTTTTTACTCATCGGTAAGACACGCCTGGAAATTGAGGCGCAGGAGGTGGCGGGGGAGTAGAATGAGTAGTAGTGGCAGTGGTGATTAGCATCATATACGTTATGACTCCTTATTTGCTATTGTGACTCTTGCAACCATGCCAGAAAAAAATAAACATTTTTACCTTCCTTGATTGCATTGTTAATATGTTCAATAAATGGAGATCATTACAGATAGAAAGTGGCAAACTAAATTACATGTTCAACAACAATGGTCTGTCACTGTCATAATAGATGACATGAAAATAAACAGAGGGGAGGTAGTTTACTGAAGAGGCGCCATTTGAAATTGATAGTTTGAGAAATTGTACTTTGATGGGCAGGGGAAAAAAATTCTAAGGCCATATAACCCTACTGTGATTGGCGAATGTGTGGTAAAAGGCCAGTCTTGGGGTTATGGTGCAAATCTACAAGTTTCACATTCCTCTTATAAACGATAAACAATGACAAAGCGATACATCACTGCTTACTATTTAGTTTTGTGAAGTTAACAGCCATGGTGAAAGAAGTCAAGAAATTCTGTTTTTGGGGATGAGTGGCAGTGCATTATCCGTATAATAAAATAAAACAATAATGTGAACATTCCCTAAATGTTCTGTATGCACCCCTCAAATGTTAAGTTAGGGGCTATTGTGACACTAGTTAAAGTTAGTCTGCCCTGGGCAGCCATTTGTACTTGACACTGAAAATCAAGATTGTAATGGGCCTAATATATCTTGTTAGCCTTTAATGTACCGTATTTTTTGGACTAAAAGTCGCTCCGGAATATAGGTCGCATTAGCCATAAAATGCACAATAACGTGAAAAAAAAACATATAAGTCGCATTTTGGGGGAAATTTATTCGACAAAATCCAACACCAAGAACAGACATGAACGAGCAACAACTGGCTAAATGATAGGTATGCTAACGTGACATAAAAACAAACGAAGAGCTGAGAACGGGCCTGACGTAACAGAGTTATTCAAATAACTATTACATAAATAACACGTTTATAAAACCATCTGCGTCACCCCAATTCATTAAATCCATCGATCGTCCTTTATGTCAACAACGGGTGCGCGCCGCGGACGGCGCTGGCACTTCAAAATATTCCACAGGCCCATATCACGATATATACCGTTTTTTCCATGTATAATGCGCAAACTTTAACTAATTTATTGTCCTAAAATCTGGGGTGCGCATTATACATGGGTACAATTTTTTAAAATTTTTTTTTTTTTTTTTTTTGTGAAGAAAATCATGGCACAACAATTTTTGAAGAAAATCTTGTCACGGATGGTTCTTTACAACGTCACTTTCCTCCCTTTTCATTTTAACCTAACTGATCACGCTGGTGCCTTTCTGGGCAGTCGGAGAAATCAACGCCAACAAAAAAAAATACATCCAGCCTAGTTAAGAAATCACCAGAAAGATCACCATGACAATTGTGAATAATAAATAAATAATTATTATATATATTATATATATTATTATTATAATAATAAATAATTGTGATAAATAACTGGAACATCACTCAAATATTGGTGATCCCGTTGAGAGTCTCACATATTTCTTCGCTATCGAGTTTGCTACTGCATGCGCAGTGATACTGACCGGCAGAATAACATCCGGTTGTTCCCAAAGATGATCTTTTTTCTGAAATAATTTTATGTTTACGGACTTAAGTAACCCGGCCGGGTCATACCAAAGACTATAAAAATGGGACCCATTGCCTCCCTGCTTGGCACTCAGCATTAAGGGTTGGAATTGGGGGGTTAGATCACCAAATGATTCCAGAGCGCGGCGCCGCTGCTGCTCACTGCTCCCCTCTCCCCCAGGGGATGGATCAAAATCACACGGGGATGGGTCAAATGCAGAGGACAAATTTCACCACACCCAGACGCGTGTGTGACGATCATTGGGACTTTTAAAAAAAAAGAAATTTGGGTGCGTATTATACATGGGTACAGGCTTTTTTCCAGCATCGACATGCCATTTTTAGGGTGCGCATTATACATGGGGGCGCATTATACATGGAAAAAAACGGTAAATTATATATCAAATAACTATTATATAAGCAATAATATTATCAAACCTGTGTCACTCCAAATCTGTGTCACTCCAAATCATTAAATCCATCGATCAAATTCCTCGTCCTTTGTCAACAACGCCGCGCGTGCGCCCTGACGTCAGCCTCGTCGATATTCCACAGATCTAGTATATAACTATATTGTAGCGTTAACAAAGTACAAGGACCCAAGCACCGGTGTCGACTTTGAGGCGTGTGGCGGTGTGGACTTCCATCCCCGGAGGTGGCACTTCCAGCCAGGGAGGTGGAAGAGAGCTCCATAGAATAGGACCGGGCGTGCGTAAAAGCCATGTCCGAGCCCCATCCACCGTCCCCGGACAGCCACCCGGCCGAGCACCGGCCCCCGACTTCCATCCACGGAGGTGAAAGAGAGCTCCGTAGAGTAGGACCGGGCATGCGTAAAAGCCATGTCCGAGACCCATCCACCGTCCCCGGACAGCCACCCGGCCGAGCGCCGGCCCCCGACTTCCATCCACGGAGGTGAAAGAGAGCTCCGTAGAATAGGACCGGGCGTGCGTAAAAGCCATAATCGTTTTTCAAACCTTCTGTGTCACTCCAAATCCTTAAATCCTTCAAACTCTTCGTCCTCCGTGTCACTTACAAACAAAGCCGCTAATGATGCCAGTAGTACGTGGGCCCCTTCGTCATCTTCATCATCCCGTGATCGAATCTTTGTCCTTTATGTAAACAACCGACGCGCCGCGCTGCTGACGTCACTTGGAATTCAAATTACAGTAATCTCTTGCTACATCGCGGTTCCACTTTTTTTTTTTTTTTATTCTTGAAAATCTATGAAAAAATTCACATATAAGTCGCTCCTCAGTATAAGTCGCCCCCACACCCAAACTATGAAAAAAAAACGCGACTTATAGTCCGAAAAATACGGTAGTTTTATGTTGAAAGATATTTTATGGAGCACCTTTTAATTGGTTTTAATCGTGGTCAGTAAGGTAAACAATGGACAATGCCAAGCTACATCAATAAATATTTGACAAGTTTTGCAAGGGATAATTGTTTATATGAATCTGACCGCATTTGGTCCATCAGCATGTAATATCGACAAAGCAATTATAAGCTTTTGTTTTTCAAAATACTACTTGAAGTAACATTATCACTTTGATGCATCTAAGTAGATTAGTTATGTAGTTCCAAAACAATTTTGCAAATCGAAAAAGGAAAACCTTTCTGGGATAAAGTTTATAAAGTGACCATGGTCTACCAGTGCCATATGACCATCTGCAATTTTGTGCTATTTAAGATCCCTAACTGCCACGAAAAGCCAGGGTCGACTGTATATTGTCCCTACCTGTCATCCCACTCTTTCTCTTGCAGAGAATTACAGAGCTGCATAGTATTGGTTTTGTGCTGCTCCAGTAAGGTCTCTCTGTCCTCCTCTGGTGCATGGACAAAACGTTTCTCAAAGTCTTGGACCTCAAGCAGCAAACTGTAGATCTGAAGACGGTGAGTCAAATTAAACTTTCAGTATATGGGTTGAATTTGTAGAAGGTTCATCAGATTGTCAATTTACCTTCTCCACAGTGTATAGAATCTGTCGTCTTTTATTCCAAACCTGCTTTTCTCTCTTTTCCTGGTGATGAAAGCATGCAAAATGTCAGAGAAAATATTCAAGAGGACATAAAATACAGTACGGTGTTTCTGAAGGTAAACAATTTATATAGTTTTCTCAAAAGTAAAACACAAACTTCCGATGTACCAGTAACAGAACACAGCATCAATTTGAGTGCAAAATATGTGTGGCTTTTGAAGTATTTGATGACAGTCCTCAAATTCTCAAAAAGGGGAGCTCAGTGGGCTAGTGGTAGAGTGTCCGCCCTGAGACTGGAAGGTTGTGGGTTCAAACCCCGGCCGGGTCATACCAAAGACTATAAAAATGGGACCCATTGCCTCCCTGCTTGGCACTCAGCATTAAGGGTTGGAATTGGGGGGTTTGATCACCAAATGATTCCCGAGCGCGGCACCGCTACTGCTCCCCTCTCCCCCAGGGGATGGATTAAAATCACACGGGGATGGGTGAAATGCAGAGGACAAATTTCACCACACCCAGATGTGTGTGTGACGATCTTTGGGACTTTAACTTTAACTTGCTGGCTGGAGAGATGCCAGTCTGTGAGATTTTGAGCATGAGTGTGCATTTAACCTATATGACACTTTTGAAAAAAATATTTCCACCCTGGGAAAACAAGCAAGGTTCTTCGTGTAGTTCTGACAATTCAAAACAATGTACCGTAATTTTCGGACTATAAGTCGCGTTTTTTTTCATAGTTTGGGTGAGGGGGCGACTTGTGTTTTTTTTCAAAAATTTTCCCCCCCAAAAAAAGTGAAACCGCGATAAACGAACCGCGCTGTAGCAAGGGATTACTGTAATTTGAATTTCAAGTGACGTCAGCAGCGCGACGCGGCGTGGGGCGGCGGTTGTTTACAAAAAGGACAAAGATTGATCACGGGATGACGACGATGACGAAGGGTCCCACGTACTACCGGCATCATTAGCGGCTTTGTTTCTAAGTGACACGGAGGACGAAGAGTTTGAAGGATTTAAGGATTTGGAGTGACACAGAAGGTTTGAAAATCTATTATGGCTTTTACGCACGCCCGGTCCTACTCTACGGAGCTCTCTTTCACCTCCGTGGATAGAAGTCGGGGGCCGGCGCTCGGCCGGGTGGCTGTCCGGGGACGGTGGATGGGGCTCGGTCATGCCTTTTACGCACGCCCGGTCCTATTCTATGGATCTCTCTTCCACCTCCGTGGCTGGAAGTCCACGCCGCCACACACCTGGAAGTTTGTTTTGTTAAATAAAGAGCCGTTTACCAAACCGACGTCTTTCCTTGTACTTTGTTAACGCTACAATATAGTTATATACTAGATCTGTGGAATAACGACGAGGCTGATGTCAGGGCGCACGCGCGGCGTTGTTGACAAAGGACGAGGAATTTGATCGATGCATTTAATGATTTAGAGTGCACAGATGGTTTGATAATATTATTGCTTATATAATAGTTATTTGATATCTAATTTATATCTCGTTATATGGGCCTGTGGAATATTTTGAAGTGCAAGCGCCGTCAGCGGCGCGCACCCATTGTTGACAAAGGACGATCGATGGATTTAATGAATTGGAGTGACACAGATGGTTTTATAAACGTGTTATTTATGTAATAGTTTTTTTTAATAACTCTGAATGTTACGTCAGGCCCGTTCTCAGCTCTTCGTTTGTGTTTATGTCACGTTAGCATACCTATCGTTTAGCCTGTTGTTGCTCGTCCATGTCTGTTCTTGGTGTTGGATTTTGGCGAATAAATTGCGCCCCAAAATGCGACTTATACTCCGGAGTGACTTATATATGTTTTTTTTCACTTTTTTGGGCATTTTATGGCTGATGTGACTTGTACTCCGAGCGACTTTTAGTCCGAAAATTACGGTAATCATTGATAAAAGAAAACTGCACAGACACGCTGTATGAAACGTACCTCGTCATCTGAGCGCGTGGTGACAACTGCATCAATCATTTTGCGTGGATTGTTGACACTAGAAACTGTCAGTTTACCCAAAGAGCCTGCAAATTGAACTGTGAGAAAAGAACAATGAATCAGGGATGAGAATAGCAAATGTGAAAAAACACTGAAAAGTAGCCGGGGGTCTGGGGGGCCGACCGGGCAGCCGTATGATTACGCAATCCTCAGAGGAGGCAAGGCAGGAAGTTGGCTCCTCCGAGCGAATCGTCTTCGGTTTTAAAATAACTATAAAAATTCGGCGATTTTGGTTCAAAATGATACAAAACTACTGAAATTAAAAGGAAAATGACTTTATAATAAAAACAATTGAATTTGTTTTTCCCCTTTTCATGATGGCAGGGGAGGTGCCTCCTCTGACCGCACGTCCCTAATATACGTACTATATATATCATTGAACACTTCACTGGTTCTTCTATATCAAACAAATTATTTTAGGTGCATTACCTGCCATGTTTCGGCGTATACTTCCGCCTTCATCAGAGTGTCACTGATGTGGTTGTGACGCGTCTTTATCAGCTGACGGATGAAGGCGTGGCTCACCTGTCAGATTTGATAGGTGAGTCACGCCCTCTGCTGTCCGTTCACCTCTCCAGAATGCTGTTCCAGGTTGTAGAGAGCATGTAGGCTCTCTCGTCCCTGTTGATGGTCCTCGGGCCCCGCTTGCGGATCTCAATGGCCTCCCTGATCCAACGCTGATGTTTGTTTTCTTCGGTGCGGACGACCTTTTCCCAGTCCATGATGTGATTTTCTCTTTTACAGTGGTCGGTAATGGCTGACTTGTAGTGTTCCTGTTCTGCTTGTTGTTTTATTGCTCTTGTTTGTCTTGTTGCTGTCTCCTTCTCACACTCCTTCTTGTGTTCTGTTTTGCTTGTGATGAAGTTCCTCCCTGTCTCCCCGATGTATGATTTATTGCATGATTTGCAATCATCTCGTATATAGAATTGCATTTATTTTCCGGGTTGACTGTCTTTTGGGTGGACCAGTATCTGACGGAGTGTTGTATGCGGTTTGATAGGTGTGTTTATGTTGTATTTTTTCATGGCTCTTTTGATGCGTTCCATAATTCCTCTCACATACGGCAACGTCACCATTCCGCTGGGTTCTTGTTTCCGTGTTTGTTTCTTTCTTTCCCCTTGTGTTTTGTATTTTTTGTTTTTCACCTGTTCTGCACCTTTGGTTATTGCCCATTGTGGATACTGACATTTTTTGAGTGCGTGTTGTATGTATTTTTCTTCCGGTGTTATGTCCTCCGGATCCGTGATTATTGTTGTGCGTTCGTATAGTGTTCTGACTACTGACAGTTTATGTATAGTGGGATGTTCTGATGTCCAGAGGAGGTATTGGTCGGTGTGTGTAGGTTTTCTGTGTACTTTTATTTTTATATCTCCGTTGTCTGTGTGGTGTATGTTGATGTCTAGAAAGGCTATGGATCGATCTGTTTCTTCTTCATGAGTGAATTTGATGTTACCGGTGGTGTCTATGGTGTTGAGGTGGTCTGTGAGGTGTTGTGTATGTCCTGTTTTTGTTTTTTCTAGAATGTCATCGACGTAGCGTCTCCATAGCGTGGGTTTGTATGTGTCCGGGGCTGTTAAGTTAAAGTTAAAGTCCCAATGATCGTGTCACACACACCTGGGTGTGGTGAAATTTGTCCTCTGCATTTAACCCATCCCCGTGTGATTTTAATCCATCCCCTGGGGAAGAGGGGAGCAGTGAGCAGCAGCGGTGCCGCGCTCGGGAATCAGTTGGTGATCTAACCCCCCCAATTCCAACCCTTAATGCGGAGTGCCAAGCAGGGAGGCAATGGGTCCCATTTTTATAGTCTTTGGTATGACCCGGCCGGGGTTTGAACCCACAACCTTCCAGTCTCAGGGCGGACACTCTACCACTAGGCCACTGAGCCTAGTGCCTTTTGTTCTAAAGCCTCCATAAAAAAATTGCACATGATGGCAGAAAGAGGGTCTCCCATGGGGAATCCCTCTTTTTGCCTGTAGATTGTGTTTCTGTATTGGAAGTATGTGGAGGTGGCGATGAAATGGAGTAGTTGGGTGATGTCCTGTGCTGTTAGATTTGTGCGTTTCTTGAGTGTCCTGTCTGCTGATAGTCTGTCATGTACTATGTGTATGGTGGCCTGTGTGGGTGTTTTTGTGAAGAGTGAAATGACGTCGTGTGATATGAACATTTCATCTCTCTGTACCTTTATGTGTGTGAGTTCTGTGGCGAGTTGTTTCGAGTTTTTGCAGTGTTGATCCGTGAGTCCTAGTAGTGGTTTTATTATTTCTGTGAGTGCTTTTGAAAGGTTGTATGTGACTGACCCTATGCTGTCTACGATGGGGCGGAGAGGTGTACCCGGTTTATGGATTTTTGGTGTGCCATAGATTCTGGGGATGATGTTTGCTGTGGGTATTAAGTGATTGTATGCCTGTTTGTCTATTTTATTTTCAATGAGTAGTGGTTTGAGTAATGCTTTGAGTTTATTTTTCTTGTCTTCTGTTGGGTCTTTTTTTACTACTTCGTAGGTGTCGTCCTGTAGTAACTGTTGCATCGATTCTTCGTAAGTGTCTGTGTCCATAATTACTGTTGTTCTGCCTTTGTCCGCTGGGAGGATTGTAATGTCTTTATTTTTTGCTTGTGTGATCATTGCGTTTGCTTCCTGTTTTGTAATATTACTGGGTGGTGATTTAGCCGTTTTTAATATACCTGCAACTTCATTGCGTAGTGCTGCTTTTTGTCCTGAATTATGTATTTTTTCGCATGCTAACTCCGTGGCTTTATCGTTGATGTGTGTGTGGTCCGGTTGTGCCTTCTTTAGTGCGATGAGTCTGTCCAATTTCCCGATGTGTCGTTTTTTTGTGGCGGCGAATTCCTGTTCGTGTGTTATCTAAATGTCCGTGTAGTGTTGTTTCCGTGTTATTGTCCAGGGCATACCGGTGTTTGAATTGTTCCGTCAGTCACTGTAGTTCATCGTTGATGTTGTTGAGTTTGTTGGTTGTGCAGCGTATCCGTTCTTTGACCAGAGTCATCCGCACTCTCCTGATAATCCTTTGCGCGTTCCTGGTCGGAATTGGGTTCTTGATTGTCAGGCTGGCCGGCGTTATTTCTTCATCCCGGCAGCGTAGATTGAACCTCAGGTGGCTCCTGTAGCGAGCTCGTTTTTTCGTCAGCTTTTCGAGGAGGCGAAATTCCTTGACGCAGTTCTATCCATAACTTCTTCGTAATAGCCTACATGCTCTCTACAACCTGGAACAGCATTCTGGAGAGATGAATGGACAGCAGAGGGCGTGACTCACCTGTCAAATCTGACAGCCATGCCTTCATCCATCAGCTGATAAAGACGCATCACAACCACATCAGTGACACTTTGATGAAGGCGGAAGTATACGCCGAAACATGTCAGGTAATGCACCTAAAATAATTTGTTTGATATAGAAGAACCAGTGAAGTGATTAAAAAGGAAAAACAAAATGAACTTAGTGCAACTATATATCATTGAAAATTTATTCTTTAACGATATCATGATAATATCATGACAATAGCGTAACATTAGCTTACATGTAACATCATGTTACTTTCTAAACCCACATGCTTGTAAAACTAAAAAAAGTACCTTTGTGTTTTTTGTTTCAATGTGATCCTTAATGTTTCTAGCGCCGCGACCTCCATAGCTGATCATATCTTGACAGAGAATACACAAAACCTTCCCCGGGACATCTACTTTACGGATATGTTCCGTCAGACACGTGGTTACGGACTGTGTTCCGAGTTGTACAATGACGCTGCACTCGAGTTCTTGATTCCGTTCGGCTTGTCTCTTTCCCTGGCACGATCCTCATGCTGGCGAAAACCTTTGCTGAGTAGGCCCTAGATCAGGGGTGGGCAAACTACGGCCCGCCAACCCTGAACAAATTGTATTATTAAACATTTTTTTTGGTCATTTTGCCTGCAATGACTGCGTTTCCCCAGTAGATGGGGAACCGCTCGCCTGCGCATTTACTACCGGAAGCCGTGTCAGAAAGCTCGGTGCACACTCACAAGTGCGTGTACGTACTCAGTAGTACGGACATGGCGCACTCGCGCTCTATTTGTATCAGTCCCGAATTTAGAGCGTGGGCTGTGACGACAGCATTCTTGTAATTCGCGCGCTGAGCTTTCAGATACAGTTTTACGCTAAAGCCACCCACAAACCTTCCCCTGGAATCCTTCTATTAAAATGAGTCGTCCAAGGAAAAGCAAGGTGGACACAGTGCCGAGTGTTTAAAAAAGAGTGGCCAATTTGGCTCGACGTACGCGACGTGACGTTCAGCCACATCAACATCAACCCGTCACAGATCGAGGTAAACGGACCAACACCTCGGATCTCTCCTAAGAATTGCCACAACAAATTTTACTCCAGACTATGACGCACTAGCAAAAAAGGGAGACCAACAACACTGTTCCCACTGAAAATGAAGGGGAGGCTCTCAAGTTTGTTGTAAAAAAATGCATTTTGAATATGATTTGTACACATAGCAGGGATTGAAACTAGCGACCATTCTCATTTTCAAACAATGCAGGATGCTCAAGGACATTGATGCACCACCTGTTTGCGACTAATCTTAACCTGTAAAGTTCTTAAGGCTTACTTTAAGGAAGTGTTTCCCGTTTCCTCACCTCTGTTACCAGGTGTTTGTGAGTTAAAACTCTGCTCTGATTTTCAGATACCCCTCACCGTGTTGCCGTTTTGATTACTTTATTTGGATGTATGCTTTCACCGATTCTTCAAGATGATATATTTGGTCAGAATGTTTGCCGTTTGATGTGATCTCATAAGATAAACATCTTTCATTAATCTGACCTGCAGGCACTGAAGTGATGGAGACTGTTATTCATAATAACAGTGTCGTATTTTATGAGAATCACTGATAGCAGTTTTTTAGTGATTTTTTTTTTTTTTCTTTTTAATGCTGTTAATAAATGCATTTGTTTTCAAATAACTTGTTTGGAATATCCATGCTTTACTACCTACTAAAGGCCAAAATCTTTTATGCAATGACCTTTACAGGTCGCTTACATTACTTCACACAAACACTACGTCCATCTGCTTCTGGTTCGGCCCTCCGGTCCAAATTTAGAACCCAGTTCGGCCCGCGAGTCAAAAAGTTTGCCCACCCCTGCCCTAGATCTAACTAAATAACTCGACTACAAGTGATGAAAACCCAATCGCAAATTCACATTGTGGCGGTGTAAAAACACTAGTTCTCCGTGTAAGTTCATCCATCCATCCATCCATCCATCCATCCATCCATCCATCCATCCATCCATCTTCTTCCGCTTATCCGGGGTCGGGTCGCGGGGGCAGCAGCTTTCGGAGGGACTCCCAGTCTTCCCTCTCCCCAGCCACTTCATCCAGCTCATCCCGGGGGATCCCAAGGCGTTCCCAGGCCAGCTGAGAGACAGTGTCTCCAGCGTGTCCTGGGTCGTCCCCGGGGTCTCCTACCGGTGGGACATGCCCGGAACACCTCCCCAGGGAGGCGTCCAGGAGGCATCCTGATGAGATGCCCGAGCCACCTCATCTGGCTCCTCTCAACGTGGAGGAGTAGCGACTCTACTCAGAGTCTCTCCCAGATGAGCGAGCTTCTTACCCTATCTCGAAGGGAGAGCCCGGACATCCTGCGGAGAAAACTCATTTCGGCCGCTTGTATCCGGGATCTCGTTCTTTCGGTCACGACCCATAGCTCGTGACCATAGGTGAGGGTAGGAGCGTAAATCGACCGGTAAATTGAGAGCTTTGCCTTTTGGCTCAGCTCACTCTTTACCACGACGGACCGGTACAGAGTCCGCATTACTGCCGACGCTGCACCGATCCGCCGTCGATCTCGCGCTCCATCCTCCCCTCACTCGTGAACAAGACCCCAAGATACTTGAACTCCTCCACTTGGGGCAGGATCTCTTCCCCGATCCGGAGAGGGCATTCCACCCTTTTCCGACCGAGCATTTGGAGGGGCTGACCCTCATCCCGACCGCCTCACACTCGGCTGCGAACCGCTCCAGTGAGAGCTGGAGATCACGGCCTGAAGAAGCCAACAGCACCACGTCGTCTGCAAAAAGCAGAGACGCGATGCTGAGGTCCCCAAACCGGACCCCCTCAACGCCTCGGCTGCGCCTAGAAATTCTGTCCATAAAAACTGTTAATAAAATCAGTGACAAAGGGCAGCCTTGGTGGAGTCCAACCCTCACTGGGAACGAATCCGACTTACTGCCGGAAATGCGGACCAAACTCTGGCATCGGTGATACAGGGACCGAACCGCCCTTATCAGTCGGCTCGGCACCCCGTACTTCCGAAGCACCCTCCACAGAACCTCCCGAGGGACACGGTTGAACGCCTTCTCCAAGTCCAAAAAACACATGTGGACTGGTTGGGCGAACTCCTATGCACCCTCGAGGATCCTGCCGAGGGTGTAGAGCTGGTCCACTGTTCCACAGCCAGGACGAAAGCCACACTGCTCCTCCTGAATCCGAGGTTCGACCTTCTGACGGACCCTCCTCTCCAGCACCCCTAAATAGACCTTACCAGGGAGGCTGAGGAGTGTGATTTCCCTGTAATTGGAACACACCCTCCGGTCCCCCTTCTTAAAGAGGGGAACCACCACCCCAGTCTGCCAATCTAGAGGCACTGTCCCCGATGTCCACGCAATGTTGTAGAGGCGTGTCAGCCATGACAACATCCAGAGCCTTTAAGAATTCCGGGCGGATCTCATCCACCCCCGGGGCCTTGCCACCGAGGAGTTTTTTAACTACCTCAGGGACTTCGACCCCAGAGATTGGAGAGTCCGCCTCAGAGTCTCCAGGCCCTGCTTCCACAATGGAAGGCGTGTAGGTGTAATTGAGGAAGTCTTCGAAGTATTCTCCCCACCGACTCACGACGTCCCGAGTCGAGGTCAGCAGCACGCCATCCCCACTGTAAACAGTGTTGACGTTGCATTGCTTCCCCCTCCTGAGACGCCGGATGGTGGACCAGAATTTCCTCGAAGCCGTCCGGAAGTCATTCTCCATGGCCACGCCAAACTCCTCCCACGCCCGGCTGCCTCCGGAGTCCCGCAGGCCAAAATGGCTCGATAGGACTCCTTCTTCAGCTTGACGGCATCCCTTACCGCCGGTGTCCACCAGCGGGTTCGGGGATTGCCGCCACGACAGGCACCAACGACCTTACGGCCACAGCTCCGGTCGGCCGCCTCAACAATGGAGGCGCGGAACATGATCCACTCGGACTCAATGTCCCCCGCCTCCCCCGGGACGTGGGAAAAGCCCTGCCGGAGGTGGGAGTTGAAGCTCTTCCTGACAGGGGATTCTGCTAATCGTTCACAGCAGACCCTCACAGAGCGTTTGGGTCTGCCAAGTTGGACCGGCATCTTCCCCCACCATCGGAGCCAACCCACCACTAGGTGGTGATCAGTTGACAGCTCCGCCCCTCTCTTTGCCCGAGTGTCCAAAACATGCGGCCGCAAATCCGATGACACGACTACAAAGTCGATCATCGAACTGCGGCCTAGGGTGTCCTGGTGCCACGTGCACACCCTCATGTTTGAACATGGTGTTCATTATAGAAAATCCGTGTCGAGCACAGAAGTCCAATAATAGACCACCGCTCGGGTTCAGATCGGGGGGGGCCGTTCCTCCCAATCACGCCCTTCCAGGTCTCACTCTCATTGCCCACGTGAGCATTGAAGTCACCCAGTAGAACAATGGAGTCCCCAGAAGGAGCGCTCTCCAGTGCTTCCTCCAGGGATCCCAAGAAGGGTGGGTACTCTGAGCTGCTGTTTGGTGCATAGACACAAACAACAGTCAGGACCCGTCCCCCCCACCCGAAGGCGGAGGGAGGCTACCCTCTCGTTCACCGGGGTGAACCCCAATGTGCAGGCGCCCAGCTGGGGGGCAATAAGTATACCCACACCTGCTTGACGCCTCTCACCGTGGGCAACTCCAGACTGGAAGAGAGTCCAGCCCCTCTCGAGAGGGCTAGTACCGAAACCCAAACTGTGTGTGGAGGCAAGTCCGACTATGTCTAGTTGGAACTTTTCTGCCTTGCACACCAGCTCGGGCTCCTTTCCAGCCAGAGAGGTGACATTCCATGTCCCAAGAGCCAGCTTCTGCAGCCGGGGATCGGACCGCCAAGGTCCCTGCCTTTGGCCGCCGCCCAGCTCACAATGCACCCGACCCCTTTGGCCCCTCCCACAGGTGGTGAGCCCATGGAAACGGGGACCCACGTTTCCTTTTCGGGCTGTGCCCGGCCGGGCCCCATGGGCGAAGGCCCGGCCACCAGACGCTCGCCTTCGAGCCCCACATTTGGCAAGAGAAATCTGAGTCCATATATGTTTTTCTTCATAAGGGGCTTTTTGAGCCGGGCTTTGTCTGGCCCCTCACCTAGGACCCTTTTGCCATGGGTGACCCTACCAGGGGCATGAAGCCCCAGACAACATGGCTCCTAGGATCATTGGGACACGGAAACCCCTCCACCACGGTAAGGTGACGACTTCCGTGTAAGTTAACAAGTGGAAATGATGTGATGAAAGTAGTGCCAAAATGCTGCCGAAAATAAGGCGGATCTTGATGCATCACTGCTGCCAGTGAGTTCGGTTTACAGAGGCAAGCCAATTTCCGTACTCACAGCCGAACTAATTTTGCCTTGAGATGTGCCAAAAGATGCCGTCGTTCGGTACCCCCGAACCTTTTTGTCATGTGTTGAGGAGTCTTCTAAAGTATAATCTAAATTTTAATATTTACTTCTCAGGTATTACCTTTATTTTAACCCAAATTTAACATCTAAAAGGGTTGCCTTGAAAGTAACAAAATATAAATTTTAAAGGAAAGATTACTAGTCGGAAAAAAAAATCGTAATCGAATCAAAGGCAACTCTTGTGAATTGAAATCAAATCGAATCAGGAAAATAGAATCAATACCCAGCCCTTGTCTTATGCGAACAAACCACATTTGGCAAGAGTAATTAAATGAATTAAATTGGTAACTGCTTTGCCTTTTTTTGTTTACCCTAAGCTGCCGGAAAAAAAGTCATCCTGATGCACTGGGGAAGTAGTGTGGGAGTGCACCTGCAGGACAGGAATCTGTTCAGGTTCTGCAAGTGTCTGAATTTACCTGGTCTGTAGGTGTGTTCAATCTTGGCAACTTGTGGAGTGATGAGCTTGGTAGTGTGCTCTTTTTTACTGCTGTCTCTCTCTTTTTCCTGACGCTTTTCCATCTTTTCATAGTAGTGCTGTATAACAATATAATGATGGATTATGACCATAGAATAATAACATAAATTACAGCACAATTTGATTGGCCAGGATTTAAATCAAATTGAAATGCATATATGAGTCTCTGTGCATTTTCATGATGGAATCCCAGAGGTTGAACACAATCCAATCCAGTTTGACCTTTTTATTGTTCTAGATTTTTTATATTCTTATTGTAGGAGTAGAAGGAAATAATTACAATTTTAGAGGAGCAACAATTAATGGGTAATTATTTTCGATAATTGATGAGTAATTTGGATAGTTTTCTAATTCAAAATTGTCCAAATGCCCTGAACTGTCAGGGTCTCAACATTATGCAATTTATGTAGTTCTCTATGAAAGCAGCCCAAAAATATTTGTGTTAAATCAAAATGAAAAAAATTGGTTTTACTTTGGAAAATTATTTTGTTACAAATTATACAAGTAACTGAATCGTAATTAATTCATGTCAATTTGAAATAATGACAGGTTTTTAAATAACTGCATGAAAATTAAAACATTTAAATAATTAGATTCACCGATTAATCAACAACATTTTAATCAGTTGTCAAAATTGTTAGTTGCAGGCCTTTTGATATCATGCTTACTGAAGTGACCTCTCATGAGATATAAGGTTTTGCGTGACGCATATGCAGCACATTCTTTTGGGAAAGTTGTCGCAAAAAAGCCACAAAGCCACACTGAACTGAGGTACATCTTGCAATATGATGTTCCCTGTGACACCGCACAACAGCACTCCAAACTGCTAATGTTTTGTGTGGCTTTAGACGGATATGTTACAAGAAAATGTAATCAAGTTACACTGTAAAACTTCAGAGGCTCCACTGCATGGACAAAGTGACAAGTCAAAGTTTCAACATGAAATACACAGCCATATAACATTCTAACAAACCTGATAATAGTAGTCATCCAGGAAAGGGTCAGTACTTTGAAGTTGCATCATTTGGATTTTAGTGACCCATTCCTTCTCTTTCTGAGTCATCAGGTTACTGTATGGGTCTCTGCTGCGCCAGTCCCCTCCTGTTCTGCTTAGGTCTCTTCAGGGTAAAAAAAATGGTACAAATGAGATTGGTTTTATGAGAAGGCTCAGCTCTTGCATTGTTAAAAGTACATAATAAACGACGGATGATCACATACCCGCTCCTGTTTTGCATGCGCTGGGTAAGTATGCGCCGATGTTGAGGATGGAGATGAGTGGCGTTGTGCCTGATGGGTGGCATGTGGTTAGGATGACCATGAGGATACGGCGGCCCCATTCGATGACCGTGTGTAGGGTGCGGGCCACTGAAAAATGGTCTGAAACCACCACCAGCTGGTAACAAAGGAGGCACTGGACCACCACGAGGAACTCCTGCCACCTAGAAAGAGAAGAATGTGTGATATAAATAATGTCATACATACAGGACAGTACATACAGTATCCAGTGTCCAAATCCAGTTGTGGAGGGCAGCTATCCAGCATGTTTTAGATGCTTCCTGCCTCAAAAGCACCTGATCCAAATGATCAGGATTGTTATCAGGCTTCTGCAGAGCATTTGACTCAGGTGGAAGAAGGAAACATCTAAAACATGTAGTATAGCGGCCGTTGGGAGCTGGATTTAGACACCCCTGCAATACATGCGCACAGTTGCAAGAAAAAAAACACGTTTGGAATTAATAGGAATTTTGAAATTGGTTATGTAATACAATCTGATCTTAAAGATTAAAGATTAAAGATTAAAGATTAAAGTCCCAATGATCGTCACACACACACCTGGGTGTGGTGAAATTTGTCCTCTGCATTTAACCCATCCCCGTGTGATTTTAATCCATCCCCTGGGGGAGAGGGGAGCAGTGAGCAGCAGCGGTGCCGCGCTCGGGAATCAGTTGGTGATCTAACCCCCCAATTCCAACCCTTAATGCTGAGTGCCAAGCAGGGAGGCAATGGGTCCCATTTTTATAGTCTTTGGTATGACCCGGCCGGGGTTTGAACCCACAACCTTCCAGTCTCAGGGCGGACACTCTACCACTAGGCCACTGAGCTGGTAATCTTCATTTTCTCGTTAAAACAAATTGTGTTTTCTTCTTCATAAGAAACAATCATACATTTCCATCAATGTTCCCTCTAATTCTTCATGCTTCGTAGCATTCGCACAAACTCCTTGAGCATCCCTCGGACCATGGTGAGCAACATCAGACATGCACATGATGAGTAAACCAGTATCCCATATGTCCAAAACGTCAGATCCTAACAAGTTATATGATATAGCTGTTAAGAAAAATTCAAACCACCTTTATATCAAAATAGAACAAATAATTGAAGAGGTTTGTAGCTTTCATAAAAAATAAGGCCAAGTTTGTTCATTTCTAGTCACTTGACCATCTGAAACGTGCAGCCTCATTTAAGGGTCTCGTAAACTACGGCCACGTTTGGAATTTCTGAATAGAGTGCCTGAATCTGAGTGTCGCCTGCAGCGTCATGTCTGTAGTGAGTGTGACTGTATGTGTCAATGTACTATGTTTTAAACTATAGTAGAAAATCCGTTTGCACCCTTGGTCGCACTAGTGAAACCGTAAGGGAAGTGGGAATGTGTGGAGTGTCCTGTTCGTAAATTAAACTGGGGTGGAAATGAAGGGATGAGTGTAGAAATGCCATGTGTGTGCGTGGTGACTGAGATTGTGAGAAAAGTGTGAAATTGCTCAGCATGCGTTTTAAAAGGAACATAAGTTTCCATGTTTTTACTGAACATTACAATGCAAGATGTAAAAAGTGTATGATCCACTGGATTTAGGTGAGCATCCTGGTAGCAATGACCTCAACCTAAGGTTTTTTTAAGTTGATACCTGCACAATGGTCCGAATGAATTCTGGAACATTTCTTTTTACAGAACAGTTTTAGTAAACAATATTCTTGGGATGTCTGTGTAAATTGCTCTCTTGGGGTCAAATTGGGTTGAGGTCAGGAGTCTGACTAGGGCATTCCATAATTTACTTCTACCCATTGGGTGAATGTCATTTCACATCGTCCAACCTAGGCAGATGGTGTCGTAAAGGAAAAAGTATTGGTACAGTTGGGAATTCCTGTTTCCAGTAACTGATAGAGCAAAGCAGTCCCAAATCGTGAAGCCCCCTCTACCATACCTCACAAATAGGAAAGGTTTTGATGGTGGTGTGCATTGTATATATTCCTGACTGAAAATGACATCACAGTGACAAGGGCTCAACGTGTAAATGTCACATGACCAAACCCAGGGCTGTACGAATAAGTAAGCCCTAATATCTCCACAAAGATGTGAAAGACGCATTGCCAGTTGTGAAGAAAACTCTAGATTTCGGCTGTTGCTGCTGAGGATTGACCAGGCAGTAGGTTTCAATATTCTTTTCCCACTTAATAAATAAAATGGCCAAATAAAAATGCAGCATTTTATCATTACTTTGATAGTGTTTGTCAAATCATTTCATTATTTTAATTACCGTAATTTTCAGACTAAAAGTCGCTCCGGAGTACAAGTCGCATCAGCCATAAAATGCCCAAAAAACTGAAAAAAAACATACATAAGTTGCTCCGGAGTATAAGTCGCATTTTGGGGGGCAATTTATTCGACAAAATCCAACACCAAGAACAGACATGAACGAGCAACAACAGGCTAAACGATAGGTATGCTAACGTGACAAACACAAACAAAGAGCTGAGAACGGGCCTGACGTAACATTCAGAGTTATTAAAAAAACTATTACATAAATAACACGTTTATAAAACCATCTGTGTCACTCCAATTCATTAAATCCATCGATCGTCCTTATTCAACAATGACGGCGCTTGCACTTCAAAATATTCCACAGGCCCATATAACGATATATAAATTAGATATCAAATAACTATTATATAAGCAATAATATCAAACCATCTGTGCACTCTAAATCATTAAATCCATCGATCAAATTCCTCGTCCTTTGTCAACAACGCCGCGCATGCGCCCTGACGTCAGCCTCGTTGTTATTCCACAGATCTAGTATATAACTAGATTGTAGCGTTAACAAAGTACAAGGAAAGACGTGGGTTTGGTAAACGGCTCTTTATTTAACAAAACAAACTTCCAGGCGTGTGGCGGCGTGGACTTCCAGCCACGGAGGTGGAAGAGATCCATAGAATAGGACCGGGCGTGCGTAAAAGGCATGACCGAGCCCCATCCACCGTCCCCGGACAGCCACCCGGCCGAGTGCCGGCCCTCGACTTCCATCCACGGAGGTGAAAGAGAGCTCCGTAGAGTAGGACCGGGCGTGCGTAAAAGCCAAGTCTGAGCCCCATCCACCGTCCCTGGACAGCCACCCGGCCGAGCGCCGGCCCCCGACTTCCATCCACGAAGGTGAAAGAGAGCTCCGTAGAGTAGGACCGGGCGTGCGTAAAAGCCATAATAGTTTTTCAAACCTTCTGTGTCACTCCAAATCCTTAAATCCTTCAAACTCTTCGTCCTCCGTGTCACTTAGAAACAAAGCCGCTAATGATGCCGGTAGTACGTGGGGCCCTTCGTCATCTTCGTCATCCCGTGATCAATCTTTGTCCTTTTTGTAAACAACCGCCACGCCGCGTTGCTGACGTCACTTGAAATTCAAATTACAGTAATCCCTTGCTACATCGCGGTTCGTTTATCGCGGTTTCACAAATTTTTGAAAAAAAAACACATAATTATAAGTCGCCCCCCCACACAAACTATGAAAAAAAACCGCGACTTATAGTCTGAAAATTACGGTATCTTAAATGTTTAAGTGGGAAACTGCAGAAAACTAAGAATTTGAGAAGGGGAAATACTTATCCACAGCGCTCTATGTATGTGCAGTCTGTCTGTAAGTTTGAATGTCAGATAATTCAAAACTTGTCTGTAAACAGAATCTTATTTTTACTGTGGCTGTACCACTGACCTGAGAGTTGAGGAGCTGGGCCCGTTGAATCTGTGACAGCATCGGGCCGACTCCTGGAGGAAATGGTCCACGACACAGTGGCGAGTTCTTGTGGGGGAGAGGGCAAAAATTAAATAAAAATCTAAATTATAATGGAAAGTTTTGATGATGATAGAACTTTATTAATCCCACAGCAGGGAAATTTACTTGTCACAGCAGCGGACAAGAGTGCAAGAAAACAAGTGCCAAATTTAAAAAAGGATAAATAACAGACAAGGACAAAGACAAGTGCCACTAGTAGCGGTAGAGACGAAACACAATTTTATCAGGCGCCACGCATGTTGTAGAGTCTGACAGCAGTGGGAATGAAGAACCTGCGGAATCTTTCCTTCCTACACCGTGGGTGAAATAGTCTGCTGCTAAAGGAGCTGCTCAGGGACCGCACAATGTCATGGACATTTTCAGTGACAAATGAAACTAAATAAGGAAATATTTTGTTGTGATGATATGAATATCACAGTGATGAGAATGGCAAATGTGAAAAAATACTGAAAAGTAGCCTGGGTGTGGGGGGCCGACCGGGGGTCTGGGGGGGATATACTGTATTTTTTGGACTAAATGTCGCTCCGGAGTACAAGTCGCATCAGCCATAAAATGCTCCATTAAGGGGAAAAAAACATAAGTCGCACCGGAGTTTAAGTCGCATTTTGGGGGAAATTTATTTGACAAAATCCAACACCAAGAACAGACATGAACCAGCAACAACAGACTAAACGATACGGTATGCGAACGTGACATAAACACAAATGAGGAGCTGAGAACGGGCCTGATGTAACATTAACACTTATTCAAATAACTATGACATAAACAACACCTTTATCAAACAATCTGTGTCACTCCAACTCATTAAAGCCATCGATCAAGTTCGTCCTCCTTTATGTAAACAAGTCTGACGTCAGCGGCGCGTTGCAGTTCAAATTTTTCTATTCAAATAACTATAACATAAAGAACACGATTATCAAACCATCTGTGTCACTCCAAATCATTAAATCCATCGAATTCTTCATCCTTTGTGCAAACAACGCCGCGTGTGCGGCGCGCTACTGACGTCGGACTCGTCATCAGTTGCAGTTCAAATTATTCCACAGGCCCATATAGCTAGATATAAACTACATATCAAATAACAATAATATAAACAACAATTTTATCGAACCATCCGTGTCACTCCAAATCTTTAAATCCATAGAAATCTCCGTCCTCTGTGTCACTTAAAAAAAAACAAAAAAACAGTTGTTGACTCTGGAACGCCATGCGCCGCTGACGTCAGACTCGTCGTGGCTCCAATTATTCTACAGATCTACGTATATACTAACTATATTGTAGCGTTACCAAAGTACCAGGCAAGACATGGGTTTGGTAACCGGCTCTTTATTTCACAAAACAAGAGCTCAACATATTAGCCAACACAGCAAGCGCCCTGGATCGTTCTTCCCGTCGCGGAGGCTAACGTTGCCCGGCCAGCTGGCCGGCCGCTTCCCTAACCTTAACCCCCCCCCCTTATTTTGACCATATGATCATTTTTATGCATATTTTCCAACTCCATGCTGTATAAGCTTGAATGCTTACTCAATACAAGCACATCAAGTGATGTGTATTTGTGTTATGAGGGGTAGTGGAGGGTGGTGGGGCCTCAGCAGATCAACACCCAATATAACAGCGCATAATTATTAGGCAGCTTGTATTCCTCAGGCAAAATGGGGCAAAAAAGAGATTCAAGTGACTCTGAAAAGTCAAAAATTGTAAAAAGTCTTTCAAAGGAATGCAGCACTCTTGAAATTGCTAAGATATTGGGGCGTGACGTCAGAACCATCAAACATTTCATTGCAAATAGTAAATTTTCCTAAAAAGCCAGAATCTCACTTTTACTCTCTTAAAGATTCAAGTTTAAGGTTTATTAACATTTTGGTTGACTGAGAGCACTGTAGTTGTTCAAAAACAAAATTAATCCTCAAAAATACAGTTTGCCTAATAATTCTCCACACTGTATATTTTTTCCAAGGCATCAAAACTATGAATGAACACGTGGCGTTATGTAGTTCACAAAAAAAAAAAGGTGAAATAACTGAAAACATGCTTTATATTCTAGTTTCGTAAAAAATAGCCACCCTTTGCTCTGGTTACTGCCCCGCACACTCTTGGCATTTGATCGATGGACTTCAAAAGGTAGTCACTTGAAATGTTTTTTCAACAGTCTTGAAGAAGTTCCCAATGGTGGTGAGCACTTGTTGGGCCCTTTGCTTTCACTCTGTAGTCCAGCTCACCCCAAACACTCTGATTGGGGTTCAGGTCCGGTGAATGTTGGAGGCCAGGTCATCTGTCGCAGAAATCTCTTCTACTTGTTGCCTCTCTCATGGTCAAGTAGGGGCTACTTGACCACGAAGGCCAGATTCAAGCAGTCTCCTTTTAACAGTTGTTCTAGAGATGGGTCTGCCACTAGAACTCTGCATGGCATTCATCTGGTCTATGATCTGAGCTGCTGTTAACTTTCTATTTCTAAGGCTGGTGACTCAGGTGAAGCCAAGGTGACTCTTGGTCTTCCTTCACTAGGTTGGTCCTCATCTGTTTCAGTTTCATTGTCACGCTTGATAGTTTTTGTGACTCTACATGGGGACACATTTAAAGTTTCTGCAGTTCTCCGACTGATCTTCATTTCTTTAAGTAATGACGGCTACTTATATTTGTTTAGTTAGCTGATTGTTTTTGCCATAATTTGAATTTGAATAGTTGTCCAATAGGGCTGTCGATCGGCTGTGTATTAACCTGACTTCTGCACAAAAAACTGATGCTCACAACCCAATTGATGAAGCAAGAAATTCCATTAATTAACCCTGATCAGGCACACTGTGAGGCGAAAACTTCAGGTGACAACCTCTTAAACCTCGTTGAGAGAATGGCAAGAGTGTGCAAAGAAGCAAAAGGTAGCTATTTTGAAGAAACTAAAATACAAAACATGTTTTCAGTTATTTCACCTTTTTTTTGTTAAGTATGCTTGTGTTATTCAAGGTTTTGATGCCTTCAGTCAGAATCTACATGTAAATAGTCCTGAAATAAGAATGCATTGAATGAGCATCGAATGAAACTTTTGGCCTGTACTGTGTGTAATCAGATTGAATTTGAAAACCAATTATGTTGGGATTATTTATCAAATTGCTAAAATAACGATCAATCAATTGCTTTACGGTTTCTCCCCTGAAAATTTCTCAATAGATTTGCGCTTACGTCGAAAGTGGTTATTTGTGGTCTGAAAAAGTTGGAAATCTGCCGATCGGAAGAAAATCTTCATCTCTGTCATCAATATCGCAGTTGTGTAATATGAATTAAGTAGCAAAATCTATCCAGTTTTATCCATCTCAGAAGGTGGCCATTTTGCCATATACTGTCAACTGAAAATGACATCAATGATTGACCGTATCGAAAGATACTTGAAATAGAGTGACTCACACTGATGCAAAAGGTAAAATTAGATGATGTAACACAAAAGCAGTGTGGCATTGATACCCATCGAAGAAGGTAGGGAAAAAAACTCACAGCAAAATTGAGCAGAGTGTTGGGTGACAAACGTTCAGGGAAAGGAGGAGGGTATCTGTGCTGGATTGGGGCTCTCACATGAACTGCTGTAGGATGATGAATCTTCATACACACAAACACAGAAACAAACAGAAGAAGAAAACAGTTTTAGTGTGGATAAAACAGAGTAGCTATTAGTGGTGCAACGGAACCTCTTGATCGGTGATCTGTAACGGATCTCCAATCAGGGTTTGGGTAGCACATGGTCAGCAAATTGGTTGGTGAAAAAGAATCTGTTCACGTGAAGGAAACATTAGCAGAGGAACTTGAAAACTCTCGTGGATCATGCAAGTCAGGTATCACCAAATGTGGTGCCCGCAGCCCCCAAAGGACCACTTCAATAGCTCACGGGCCTGTTCGCTGACCAGTGACATGCATCTATTTTTTTTTTTGGTATGTTAACTGTTCTAAAAAATGGCTCCTCTTGCCAGTAATCTGCGTTATTTTTGTTGTTGCTATTCTTATTGAACCACACTTGTAATGGTCTAAATGTGGAGATGGCACTTATTCTGTATTTTTACACTAGTGAAGGTCAAAGGTCAGCATTGTAGCACATGCCCAAATCATAGAATTAGTAGGGGAAAAAACTGTGGGTGAAATAATGACCAGAAGACTTACTGCCGAATAATTTGAGCAAAATTGTGACTTATTCATCACGAGATATCATCACATTTAAATATGCTGCAAACCAGTGATGCTTCAATTAGCCCTAATTAAGACAGCTGAAACGTTGGCAATAAATTCCTCTGCTAGAGTGCCTTAGCTTCTCCTATGCTTTTAATTCACTATTTTTTGGCCATCAAGCTTGAAAAGCACCTGTTAAGCGTTGACATGACTACGCGTTCAACGTTTTTGATCCACAATAGCACTTTCATCCTCCTCCCTTTTTTTCTTCAAATATATTTTTGCTGATCTGAAAAACTGTCAGAATTGTGACTCAAATCCGTGATTCGGTCTGAACTGTGAGGTTTTTTTATTCGTTGCACCTGTAGTAGCTATTAGCAGGATTGCAAAAAGCTTCTTGTAATCTTGATAAATGGCCAACAGTAACATCTGAATTCTGACATGACTTAGCCAATTTCTATAAATAAAGGTTTTAGTTAGCTCATACATGTAGTCTTGTCTGTTTCTAAAACAAAATCTTCTGCAAAGAAAATCAAACAAGCAAGAAAAAAAAGAAATGTATCCCTGGAAGCTGTGATCTGCTTTGTACCTGATGATTTAAGACGTGACTTATTGGTTGCTTCGGCGGAGTTCCAATGGGCACTGCCCTGACTGGAGGGGAGCCAATCACAGGAGAAGAGGAGCGTGGAGGTGGAACCCTTTCTGACAGATCCCGTCCATCGTTCCTCCCCTGAGATGGACGTTTTGGAAGTCCCACCTCTTTTATTATTGACATTAATGGACTATCCTGAAGAGCCATCCAAAAACAAGCATGGGGTATTAAAACAACAATGTAATTAATCTCATAACACATAAAAAATGTGCCAGATTACCGTAATTTCCGGACTATAAACCGCTACTTTTTGCTCAAGTTTTGAACCCTGTGGCTTGTTGTCCGGTGCGGCGTATCTATGGATGTTTCGTGATTTTTGTGATGACTTTATCACTTTTATACACTCGTAAAAAGGCTGTGGGCCGCTGTTGTGCGAGCGATATGTGACACGGTCATTGGAGAGAAGAGTGGTGTGTTAATCGCATGTCCTATCCGCCAGGCAAATAATGCCATGTAATTGACACATAGAAGAGACAGAAAGAGATCAAGAAGTGATTTGTTCGAATTCTGAATCTATTTATCCCATTGCAAATAATGGAAAAAAATTTAATCCGTTCCAAGACTAAAAAAAAAAAAAACGCCTTTTTTAAGATCATCAAAGAGATGTCTCGCTTTGCCACAAATGCCGTCCCTCGCTAACACTATCCTCCACTAACTGTTGCTCGTTTATGAAAATTAGCAACAGTTTCTCCACTTCTTCCAATACTTGTGGCCTTTGTTTGCTAAGCACAGTCGATCCTTTAGCAACATCACTTGCTTGAAGAGCGTCTTTGTGTTTTAGGATGGTGCTTATCGTTGATTTTGCCATGAAAAACTCCTTAGCTAACTCGGACACACGCACACCAGATTCATATTTTGCTATTAATTCTTTCTTAAACTCAACAGTTTTGCGCACTACTTTCCTCTTTTCACCATCAGCAGCTTTACTGCTCCCACTTGCTTTCTTTAACACAATCCTCAAAGTAACAAAAATACAATAACAACGAACGGAGTCAGTCAGCATCCGGGCCGCGCGGTCGGGTTTTCTCGGCTCATCTCGCGAGGTTCGACCTCCGAATTTTTGTTCGACATCGGAAGCAAAAAAATATCGAATTTTTCGTTCGTACTCCAATTTGTTCGAGAACTGGGACGTTCGAAAACCGAGGTTCTGCTGTATACATTTTTTATAACGTGGTACAAGTGTACATACTGTAAATATGTTTTTAGAACTCTTTTATTATTATAAAAAAATTTCTATAACAAGGTACAACACTGTAAATATGTTTTTAGAACTCTTTATTATTATAACAGTTTTTTTATAAAAAGGTACAAGTGTATGCACTGCAATTGTGTGGACACTCCTTGCCTTCTGCTGGCTGCTCAATTTAGAAGTTTTATTTTGACTTTTAATTTTTTTTTTAATTTGGAGAAAAAATCCACGATGTAGTGAAACCGCGATAAACGAGCCGCGATGTAGCGAGGGATTACTGTGTGTGTGTGTGTGTGTGTATGTGTATATATATATATATATATATATATATACACGTATATATATATATATATATACACGTATATATATACGTATATATATACGTATATCAGTGATGTGCGGTGAGGTTCATGACAATAAATTTACTTTGCTATCCAAGCTCTACAGCGACTACTTAACATGGGATCAAAGTGTCATTTCTTCAGTGTTGTCCCATGACAAGATATAATTAAAACAGAAATGAGAGGGGTGTACTCACTTTTGTGAGATACTGTATATTGGCAGTATTCAGGTTTCGAAAGGCCACGTAGATATTAAATCGGGATATTCGAATGTGGGAGTAACTCGCGCATGTTAACAGGTTACACCGAACGTTTCCAAAACCAGAATTTTGATCTTCACCAAAATTTTGACTGCATGTAAATGAAGTCAATAACAACTACTCCAAATTGTCCCAATGTTTTAGTGTAAATAACAAAGTACATACTAAATAGAAAATCACATTAATTATCATTATGTTGCAAATCTGTAATTTGCAGTTAATGTGTTCTACTTTGCCAAAATCCTCCACAAGGGGTTGAATGGACCACTGGACGGGCTGGTTTTGGCTCCGGGCTGTACGTTTGACACCCCTCCTTTTGAAAGGAATTTTTCAAACGAACAATTAAAATTTACACTTCGTATCAGAGCGTTCAAGCTTTTTCCTACAAAGGTTCTCCCATAGGAATGTCTCCAATGTTCCAATTGCGACCCGTTAGTGTTTCTTAACCATACACCAAAAGTAAGGGCCTACATCCATTTCTCTTTGCTGTTGATAAAGAAGTAAAAGCTAAAATAATAATTTTAAAAAAAAGTTCCAACATTGTAACATGGCTTCATTAATTTTCAATTCCATACGATACACAAAATTCTTAGTGGTCAAAAATCTGTCTTCTAAAATCTGTATAATAATAATGAAAAGAAGTAGAAAAAAAATTACTCACCTCCATGTGTGTAACTAATCCAGGGCTAACACTGACTGGTCCAAACCCCATACTGTTCTCCCAGATATTGCGTGAGTTCATCTTAGAGCGATGAGGGGGAAATGAATAAGTATTAAAAAAAAAACATGACCATCACCATATAGACAGCTTAAGCAAATAAACAAGCTGCTGCAAGGACAAATTTGTATACTGTATATTAAAGACTCACATGGCTGACCCGGTAGTTATGTATTGTTTTCTGCTCTTGAGCTTTAAACAGTGTGTAGCAAGGTAAAACAAGTTTTAAATAAAGTTTAAAATGACAGAAGAGCAATGTATTTGTATATTCATAATTTGATGGCGGTGTTAGCAACATAATTTTGAAATAAGGATGTCTCGATTATTCGGGCCAATGATGTGATTTTGAGCTGATCTGGTATTGCTTGACAAGATGAGTTTCATTTATTTTCTGAACATTTAAAGGGTACAAACTACAAAGCCACACAATAATCCAAATGTGTACATATACTGTATGTATTACAAAATAGAACTAATAGCTTATTTTTAGACAACACACCATTACGTTTCAGGTTGGGTTTTTTTAAGCAATGTACCGTATTGGCCCGAATATAAGATGGTATTTTTTTGCATTGAAATAAGACTGAAAAAGTGGGGGTCGTCTTACATTCGGGGTCTACACATTATACCCATTCACAAGGATAGATGGCGGCAGATATCTTTAAAGATTAAAGATTAAAGTCCCAATGATCGTCACACACACACCTGGGTGTGGTGAAATTTGTCCTCTGCATTTAACCCATCCCCGTGTGATTTTAATCCATCCCCTGGGGGAGAGGGGAGCAGTGAGCAGCAGCGGTGCCGCGCTCGGGAATCAGTTGGTGATCTAACCCCCCAATTCCAACCCTTAATGCTGAGTGCCAAGCAGGGAGGCAATGGGTCCCATTTTTATAGTCTTTGGTATGACCCGGCCGGGGTTTGAACCCACAACCTTCCAGTCTCAGGGCGGACACTCTACCACTAGGCCACTGAGCTGGTATTGCTTGACTTAAAGCGAATGCTGAACTTAACTCCCCAGGCCAAAGCGAACCCGTCACGAAGAAGAAAACGAAAAATAGCGGTAGGACGAAGAAGAAAAATAAAAAATAGCGGTAAGAAAGAAAAGAGAAGAAAATAAGAGAAGAGATAACAGAAAATGTGAGGACAGTGACACTGAGCACAGCGAGGCAGAGGATGTTTGTGAGGAGTAATGTTCTGACACGACAGATCTCAGCTACTCTCAAGTTTAAACCAGTTTGCATTATTTTATTGCAATGTTTTTCCTTATTCAAATTTGTTTCAAGACTACAGTTACAGTTAGACTTCACTTTGATGGTTAATGCAGTTATTGCGATTTTGTTGTTTTATCACAGTAGATTGGTTTATTTACATTTCAAAAACCAGAAGCCATTCATTTACAAATGTGATTGCACTTTAGTTTACATATTTAAATGTTCAGATATTAAGATGTGATAGACAGTTTTTGCATGATTTGAATGAGGGAAAATAACATGCTTTTTCTCTCGAATATATTATTATAATCATTTGTTTCAGATGTACTGTAATTATTTTCTGTCTAAAAATTAAATTTAGTGTTCAAAAAGTCTTTTTTCAAACTTGAGTCTGGAAAAAGAGGGGGTCGTCTTATAATCAGGGTCGTCTTATATTTGGGCCAATACGGTAATTAGTGACAGACACACAAACGTCTCCTCCGCTACGCACAGATCCGATGCTGGCAAAAATAGAGTGGTGTGTTTGCCTCGATAGGTTGTTTGGCGAGAGAGGCAAGCCGAAAGATACCCCTAAATAAGTCTGCCTTGTCTGATATAACGAAGCCTCTTGACTAAATGGTATCGTCAAAATTGAGAGTTGCACCTGTGTATAGGTTTTTCCCTCTCCCATCATCTTTTTAACTAAACCCTTTTAACTGTTCTTCAGAACAATGTCTTGATCGTCCCAAAGCATGTTCACCGGATGCTGGTTCCATCTTTTAATAGACACCTGAATCACAAAATCGTCAAATTGACTGAATGTCATAGACTACTCTTCTTGTGAGCATCCGTTTTCTACTTTTCCTTACTTATAGTGCAATTTCACAGCCTTACGAGAGTACATATTGTGAATGGTCTTGTTTGTGAAAATCTACTAGTACCTTGTAACAATAAAAAACACACTCAAAACCTGGATTAATCTTTGTAGTTACATAGCACTACTATTACTCTGAACACTACTGCATTTGTTGCCTTGACTACTATTCTTTCATCTGCTTCCATTTTTTTTCTTTTGACGGTTGGCAAACACTTGGTACAGTAGTCATTTTCTTTAGCATGCTATGACGCTGGCCACCGGCAGTAATTCATGACTACTACTACTCCTCAATTTCGTCTTGTATCTTTTGACAATTGGCAAATGACAATTCTAGATGTAATTTTAATAAACATAATTTGCACCCGAATGTCACAGACCAGCCAAAGTTTGCAGAAAAGTGTGATGTATAGTTGAAGCTGAAGCAATCATTTTAAGTAATGTTCGGGCAGTATGTTACCCAAATAAAACGTGTTTTCTTTGCTTAGTCACACACTCATGCATGCAGGTGAATCACTGTTCCATATTTGGCAAGTAAGTGGAGATCTTCACTGAGCCACAACAATTTGCCTAATAATGAGTACGATTGAAAACTAACCTGGCCAATGGAACCTGGTGCAGAACGAAGTAAATGTTGCTGCTGTTGGTAGGTGAGCATTGGTGGAGGATGGCCTGGAGTGGTGCAAGAAAATATTTCAGTCAAGCAGGTCATAGAATGAAACTACATTTCACAAGACTAACATCGTACCACGTTCCATACATTCAATTGTCATGTGTGACAATGGCGTTGAGAACACACACTTGTATGATTGCTTTTACTTCTCACCTGAGGTGGAGGACCCAGGAGGCTGTTGATGCTGATGGGGCTGTTGGTGGGGATGAGGTGAATGTGAAATGGGGGAAGGTTGGTGCAGAACCCTGGGCCTCAAGTCATGGCCCAACCTTTGGTTTTTGATAAAAACAGGCCTCTCTGCTGCTCCGACTCCAGCAATAGCAGGGTCAGCTTCCAGGACAAGTCTTGCCAATGACTCAGCCAAGTGACCTTCCCTTCTTCCATCTTCCACATCTGGTAGCAAATGGCAACAAGAATACGCAGGGTTTGGGTCCAGCCTATTGCTCACACACGGTGCTTCAAAAAATATTCATATCTCTTTAACTTCATCACATTTGTGACCTCACAATCACAAACCTAAATGTATTTTGTTGAGATTGCATGTGACAGACTAACTCAAAGAAGCAAATTGTGAAGTGAAGCAAAAATGACGGTGTGTGCATTTGTATTCGGTCACCTGTACTCTGAGAGCTCCAAACATACTCCAGTGCAGTTGATTTCCTCCGGAAGTCACTTATCAATTTTTATACAACTTTTCTGTTTGTCTTCATAGCTGCTAGGTTTAATATAGTTTCCGATTTTTAATTATCGTTTTTTTCCATGTATAATGCGCAAAATGTAACTAATTTATTGTGCTAAAATCTTGGGTGCGTATTATACATGGGTACAACAATTTTTGAAGAAAATCTCCCTCGAAATAAAACTTGAAATCACCTTTCTTCTAGTTTGTTGTCAATCGCGCATCGCATTCAGCCATCCTGCCCAACACACTTAGTCAGTAAAATTCATAATTGACAACACATCGTTTGATGCGATGGTGCAATCCTTGATGGTGTGTTATTGTCAAATATTGTTTGTTTTTTAATCTCCATCGCAAACAGGATATCATACGGAGGCCGCCATTACAGATGCGCTTTCTTCTCTGCTGTTCACTTCAAACACGCTCCATACGAACACAATGCTCTCGTATCAGACGCTTGCTCGATCACCTGCTCGTTTGCTGTCACAATGTACCCTACACAAATCCGAAACATTTCTTCGCTATCGAGTTTGCTAGCGCATGCGCAGTGATACTGACCGGCAGAATAACATCCGGTTGTTCCCAAAGATGATCTTTTTTCTGAAATAATTTTACGTTTACGGACTTAAGTAGGAGTCAAAATTTGGGTGCGTATTATACATGGGTACAGGCTTTTTTCCAGCATCAACATGCCATTTTTAGGGTGCGTATTATACATGGGGGCGCATTATACATGGAAAAAACGGTATTTAAGGACTTGACTTGACTTGCCCAAGAAAAAAATGACTTGGGACTTACTTGAGACTTGAAGGTTAAGACTTCAGACTTACTTGAGACTTGCACATGTGTGACTTGGTCCCATCTCTGGTTATTTGATATATTTTATTTCGTATAGCAACTTGTATATGTTTTTATCGTTACAGTTCAGTACTTGTTGGCTCGTTGAACTCTTGTTTTGTTAAATAAAGAGACGTTTACCAAATCCACGTCTTTCCTTGTACTTTGTTAACGCTATAATATAGTTATATACTAGATCTGTGGAATAACGACGAGGCTGACGTCAGGGCGCACGCGCGGCGTTGTTGACAAAGGACGAGGAATTTGATCGATGGATTTAATGATTTGGAGTGACACAGATGGTTTGATAATATTGTTGTTTATATGATAGTTATTTGATATATACTTGATATATCGTTATATGGGTCTGTGGAATATTTAGACATCAGCGGCGCGGCGCATACGTGGCATCGTTTCCATAAAGGACGATCGATGGATTTAATGAATTGGAGTGACACAGATGGTTTTATAAACGTGTTATTTATGTAATAGTTGTTTGAACAACTCTGAATGTTACGTCAGGCCCGTTCTCAGCTCTTCGTTTGTATTTATGTCACGTTAGCATACCTATCGTTTAGCCTGTTGTTGCTCGTTCATGTCTGTTCTTGGTGTTGGATTTTGTCGAATAAATTTCCCCCAAAATGCGACTTGTACTCCGGAGCGACTTATGTTTTTTATCACGTTATTGTGCATTTTATGGCTAATGCGACCTATATTCCGGAGCGACTCTTAGTCCGAAAAATACGGTATGTTTGTTAGTTGGTCCCATTATTTTTGATTCCTTAAAAGTGTGAGCCAAATATATATATAAATTGCTCCAATTCCTACACTGTTCACCTGATTCAGATGTAACTACTCTAAAATTAAAGCTGAAAGGCTGCAGTTAAAGCACGCCTTGCACGCCTTAGTGTGCGACTATGTGATCCATGTTGCAGACACATTGGCAAACAAATTTGAAAGAGAACTTGAAAAGAAATTTGAAAGAAAGCTAAATTCACAATGATTTGCAGAAATAGGCATCTTACGAAAGATAAAATGATTGGGTAATTTCAGACTTCATGGGTGTGCAAGCACTCCAGAGATGAAGAAGCAATTAAAAAAAATTAAATATCCACAATTTGTCTCCTTTATGGTCAATTATAATACAATCTATTTCAGGGTTCAAAAAGTTATATTTGTTGATTAATGTCTTCAAACTTTACATTTAAAAATAAGATTTATAGATCAATTTGAGATTTTGTTTAAATTAACAGATTAAGGTGTGCGCTTATTTCTACAGAGGTTTTCTTTTTGACCATTTGAGTGCATATGTTTCCTTTGTTATCACTAACCTGGTTGGTGTATACCAGAGGAAGAGTGTTGGGGTAAAGAGAAGGGTGAGTGATAGGGAAAATGGCCCGCTGCAGATGTGACATGGGTGGACGATGAATCCTCCTCAGCTGCTCCTGAATTTGATTCATTTTTTACGCTCACTCCAATTCCAAGCCCCTCTCCGAGTTCATCTCGCTCATCAAGCTCAGCAAGGCGTTTATGTTCCTCTTGCCAATCATCATCTGGAAGAAGAAAGAAGTCAAATTAGTTGTTCGTTCAGACACTCCTTTTGCAAAAAAATAAAAAATAAATTCTTATTTGTAAATATTACCATAATTTACAGAAATTCTTATTTGTAAATATTACCATAATTTACGGACGACAAAGAACACGGTCAGTTAGTCCAGCTCATCCCGGGTGATCCCAAGGCATTCCCAGGCCATCTGAGAGACATAATTTCTCCAGCGTGTCCTGGGTCATCCCTGGGGTCTCCTGCACTAAACCTCACCAGGGAGGCACCCAGGAGACATTCTAATCAGAGGCCAGCTCATCTGGTGCCTCTCAATATGGAGGAGCAGTGGTGAGACTCTGAGTCCCTCCAGGATGACTGAGCTTCTCACCCTATCTCTAAGGGAAAGCCCGCACACCCTGCGGAGGAAACTGATTTCGTCGTTCTTTCAGTCACAACCCGTAGCTCATCAGCATAGGTGAGAGTAGATCAATCGGTAAATCAAGTCCACTACAGCATCACACCAGACGCTGCAGCGATCCGCCTGCCGATCTCCTGCTCCAGCTTTGAGAAGCCAACAGCACCGTATCATCTGATAAATGCCCAAATGTGATCCTGAGGTCGCCAAACAAAACCCCCTCAACACCTCGGATGCGCCTTGCTATTCTGTTCATAAACGTTATGAGCATAATCGGTGACAACGGGGAGCCTTGATGGAGTTCAGCCCTCACCAGAAACAAATCCAAACTTACTGCTGGAAATGCGGACCAAGTCCACGAAACACATGTAGACTGGTTGGGCGAACTCCCATGCCCCACGGGGATCCTGCTGAAGGTGTAGAGCTGGTCCACTGTTCCACGGCCAGGACAAAAGCTCCTCCTGAATCTGAGATTCGACCTTCCGACGGACCCTCCTCTCCAGCACCCCTAAATAAACCTTACCGGGGAGGCTGAGGAGTGTGATTAGTCTGTAGTTGGAACAAAGCCCACCGTCTGCCAATCTAGAGACACTGTCCCCAATGTACAAGTGATGATGTTTGCATGTGGCCAATCTTGGTAAAATATTTCATCATCAACGCCTCCAACGGTACTCACACGAGGCTGTACCAGCTCAGTGGGCTAGTGGTAGAGTGTCCGCCCTGAGACTGGAAGGTTGTGGGTTCAAACCCCGGCCGGGTCATACCAAAGACTATAAAAATGGGACCCATTGCCTCCCTGCTTGGCACTCAGCATTAAGGGTTGGAATTGGGGGGTTAGATCACCAAATGATTCCCGAGCGCGGCACCGCTGCTGCTCACTGCTCCCCTCTCCCCCAGGGGATGGATCAAAATCACACGGGGATGGGTTAAATGCAGAGGACAAATTTCACCACACCCAGATGTGTGTGTGACGATCATTGGGACTTTAACTTTAACTAAGCTGATATGAAGAGGGTGAAATTGGACAGTCGAACTGTGACGTGTTTGCCAATTTCACTGGTCGGATATGAAAAGACTTTGTGTGAATCGATTGATGGCATGAAGCCATCGATCCATTAATTTTTTAACTGCTTTTATTCACAAGGGTAGTTAGTCGGTAAAAAATTATGATCACATTTGAAGCTGCAAGGACTAAAGCATTGGAAAAAATGTAGTGGTAGATAATCCGGAAAGTATGGGACATTTTCAGGAGATGTCAGCAACTGATGTACAACACAGCATAACTAACCTATAGCCCCAGCCCCAAAGGTGTCATCATTAAACTGGTCAATTTCATCTTCGTCTTCTTCTACTAGTCCGTCATCTTCTTCCTCCAACGTACAGTCTTCATCCAGGGACTGGAATATAAGATAAGATAAAATATGAAGAAATTGCAATTAGATTTTGAAAAGACGTTTGAAACTGAAAATTTGGTGTAAAATGGTTGGATGTTATACTTTTAGAAAAATATCTCAATATGCAGGTTGTGCACCGCACAGACACCGGTGGACGAATGCATGGACACTGTAATTAATTCTGTTCTAGCAGAATTACCCACAGTTTCCATTTTAAAAGAACAGCAAGAGGTGCCTTGTCCCTTTTTAGTTGGTAAAGATGCCAAGGACAATATTATCATTGTTTAAATTTAGGTGCATCCCAGTGCCAGATTAGCATTGACTACAGGGTGCTCCAGTCTCACTCACACGAGGCTGTATAGGAAGCCTCCTACCTAAAAATAAAGAAACGACAACACAAATGCAATTGTTGAGTTTATAGCACAGGATATGAGGCCCGTCAATAGATAACGGCTGTTTTTTTCCTCCCAATGAACAATCGGACGGTTTAAGATTTGGATGACTGAAAGTTGACCAAGACTTTTGGGGGTTGACTACAGCCCTAATCACTACACAGCAACACGATTTTGGCAGCAAGAGATTTAAACTGTACGCGTGTGTATCTGTGTAAGGAATTTTGACCAGAAGTGGAAAATGAGAAGACAGATGAAGCTGAAAAGTATTTCTGGAAAATGAGAAGACAGATGAAACTGAAAAGTATAACTTTAAGGTGTTACTCAACAGTGCGTTTTTAATTTGTCTGCGAAACAAAACTGATTTGGTCTATTTTTTTTTAATATTTCATGCGTTTTTAAGCATTATATTTATTAGAACAACGACCATAATTGCAAATTTTGCTAATTGTCTGTAATTGCAATATATTTCAAATCATGTTAAGCTGTTAATAACACTATGTTGTCACTGCATTAGACATACAGTGCCACTAAAAAGCATAATTATTCCAAGATGCACATATTTATTTATAACAGAAAAGCACAATAACGAAAATGTATGCTTTTCTTTTCAAGGCTCCGCCCAGCTGAAGTAGCTTTTGTGTAGTTTAGCCACTTTTATCAATTTATTAGCTAGCTACAGTTCTCTGCTGGGTAGCATTGAGCTAACTTTAAGTTCAGGATGGAAATGTGGGATACTTATTTATTTCAACATGAAAGCAGCCATGTGTATTAATGTCAACACACAAATTGTCAATAATAAGACTATATTGAGAGAACTATTGATTAGAAAATTGGGTTTAAAATGACTGAGCTCGATCTCCGTGTGTAAAACGTAGCATCAAAAGCCACGTCCAGGGTGTGTGTCAAATGTTTCACCAACACGTCAATGCCTCCCGATTACATGAGCACGATGTACAAACATCAAAGACCGTGAGAATCAACGCATTCTGTTGGATTCTCTGTCACAAGTGAGTAACAAACAGGTCAACCCCTTAGCAACAATCAAGCTAATCCTGACGTTAGCTTGCATCACGCACGACCTAGAATTTCATTCTTAAACGTAACCGACTACGTGCAGTTTCGGCAACCATTAGGGACAACAATGACACACAGAGGTGGGGTAACCGTATGATTTAGGGGTAAAGATGATGTGAGCCTCCGCGGTCTGCAGGCAAACAGTGCCGCGTCGCTCTTTCTCCTGCAGCTCATTACGGCAGGCTATGGGCTGCTTCATAGGCCTCCAATGGGGCAGATTCTAAACGTAACTCACCTCCAAACTGGTGTTGCTTTTTGAAATGTCAACTATTTTCCGAAACGCGGCATTTAAAATTCGAGGTAAAACACTCACCTGAAATCGAAACATTTATCCGTAGATTTTAGGCTAGGTAGGCGCATCAACAGTGAAACGGCGCGCGAGTGACGCATTCGTTACGTTCACGTGAACGTGCGTTTGGAAATGACGTGAACGCGCACACATTCGGACCCACGCGAGTACCTCCGGTCCTCTTCGCTGTAATCTTGACTCAGTCACTAGATCGAGTCTACTGTGAATTGATTTGCTGGTGGGCCTTTAGTGGAGCTTTTTTTAAAGTAATATCCCTTCCAAAATAATTAACTGTGTATTATTATGAATGAAAGTAATTCATGTAAAGTTAATAAAGGTTAACTTTGGGAATGCACATTTTGGTTCCTTGGGGGTAAAACAATGCTGCTAAATAAATAAGTAAATACATACATACATACATACATACATACATACATACATACATACATACATACATACATACATCTGACCACGTGGTGCAGGGCCAACAACCTCCTGCTGAACATCGACAAGACCAAGGAGATTGTTGTTGACTTCCGGAAGGGTCACGCCCAACACCTGCCGCTGACCATCGACGGTGCTGTGGTGGAGAGAGTGAGCAGCGCCAGGTTCCTGGGGGTGCACATCAGTGAGGATCTCTCCTGGTCCACCAACACCGCATCACTGGCGAAGAAGGCCCAGCGCCGCCTGTACTTCCTTCGGAAACTCAGGCGAGCGGGCGCTCCTCCGGCCGTCATGACTACATTTTACCGCGGCACCATTGAGAGCGTCCTCTCCAGCTGTATTGCTGTTTGGGGTGGCAGCTGCACTGACTACGACTTGAAGGCCCTGCAGCCCATAGTGAAAACGGCTGGTAAGACTATTGGTGCTTCTCTCCCCTCCTTGAAGGACATTTACACCTCCCATCTCACCCGCAAGGCGACCGAGATTGTGAGTGATGTGAGTCACCCCGCTCACTCTTTGTTTGATCTTCTGCCCTCTGGGAGGCGGTACAGGAGCCTGCGCTCCCGCACCACCAGACTCTCCAACAGCTTCATCCTCCAGGCTGTTAGGATCCTGAACTCGCTCCCTCTTTCTGCGTAGCGTCCTGTTCTTTACTGTCTGCTGTATGCACACTGGCTCGGTTTTGCTCCTCTTTTTATTGGGTTATTGGTTTATTATTTATTCATCGCTCATTTTATTTATTTATTATTTTTTATTTATTATTTATTGTTTGTGCCTTCTTGTTTTTATTTTCTGTCGTCTACTTGTATGTCTCGTCACCGTGGGATAGAGGAAACGGAATTTCGGTTTCTTTGTGTGTCTTGACATATGAAGGGATTGACAATAAAGCTGACTTTGACTTGACATACATACAGTGCCTTGCGAAAGTGTTCGGCCCCCTTGAACCTTTCAACATTTCGCCACATTTCAGGCTTCAAACATAAAGATATAAAATTTGAGGGCTTCATTGCCTCGTTAGCTAGCCTGTCGCCACATATTATGCAGAGTGGGCTTGGCGCGTCATAGTCTTTTAAATGCAGCTTTCCTTTTCTTAGAAGTCGTAGCCTCTTCTTCTTCCGTCTCCTCATTGGGCTTTTTTCCCTTTCCGAAGAAGCTCTCCAAACATCTCTGTTTCTTGCTCATTTTTGCTTGCTTCGCGGGCTCAACTGAGGTAACATGTCACGTGACCGAGACGAGCGTCTTGACCTGAACCGACGGATGTAATTGGGAGAGAATCGCCAATTTTTTTATATTTTTCAAAATAAATACTTACTCATTTTTGCTAGCTTTGCGGGCTCGACTGGGGAAACATGTCACGTGACCGGGACGAGCGTCTTGACCTGAATTAATTGATCGTCGATTAAAACTTTTTTTTTTTTTTTGTCTGTGTGGCTTGGCGGCCCGGTACCAAGTGACCCACGGACCGGTACCGGTCCGCGGCCCGGTGGTTGGGGACCACTGGTCTAATTAACTCGAAACACCTGCAAGGGTTTCCTGAGCCTTGAAAAACACTCAGCTTGGTTCAGTAAACTAAATCACAAGTATGAGGAAGACTGCTGATCTGACTGCTGTCCAGAGAACTATCATTGACACTCTCCATTAGGAGGGTAAGACACAAAAAGAAATTTCTCAAAGAGCAAGCTGTTCACAGAGTGCAGTTTCAAAGCACATCCACAAAAAGTCTGTTGGAAGGCGGAAATGTGGCAGGAAACGCTGCACAACCAAGAGAGATGACCGCAGCCTTAACAGCATTGTGAAGAAGAGTTGCTTACAGAATTTGGGGGAGCTTCAAAGACAGTGGACTGAAGCTGGAGTCTAGGTATCAAAAGCCACTGTTCACGGATGTGTCCGGGAAATGGGCTACAATAGCCTTATTCTCATGGTCAAGCCACTTAACTCAAGACAACAGAAGAAGCGTCTGACTTGGGCTATGGAAAAGAAGCACTGGACAGTTCCAGAGTGGTCCAAAGTCCTCTTTTCAGACAAAAGCAAGTTTTGTATTTCATTTAGAAGTCAACGTGCCAGAGGCTGGAGAAAGGCTGGAGAGAAGCAAAATCCAAGTTGCTTGAAATCCAGTGTGAAGTTCCCACAGTAAGCGATGGTTTGGGGAGCCATGTCAGCTGCTGGTGTTGGTCCACTGAGTTTCATCAAGTCCAGAGTAAATGCAGATTTTAGAGCACTACATGCTTCCGTGTGCTGAAAAGCTCTATGGAGATGATGATTTCATTTTCCAGCATGATCTGGCACCTGCCCACAGTGCCGAAACCTCCAGTAAATGGTGTACTGACCATGGCATTACTGTCCTCCATTGGCCTACCAATTCCACTGACCTGAACACCATAGAGAATGTGTGGGCTATTGTGAAGAAGAACCTGAAAGACACCAGACCCAACTATTATACGTGGTATCATCTGTCCCAGTGCGCCCCAGTAAAGGGTTCCTGCAAGGAACCAGATCCGCCATCGACAGCGTCCCCGCCCCTAGTTCATACAGAGGCAGAATAATCCTCTTCCCCCTTGGTGGCCAGGTAGTCCACCCTGAGCCACTGAAGACAACGACCACGCAGCAGATATTTCCAAGTTCTCCCCGGACGGAGCAGAGCTGCGAAGGGGTTGAGAATCGTGCTCACCCTCCACCAATGGGCGTGCCAAGCCCCCAACGGCTGAACAATCACGGGCAATTTTTATCCTGAACTGTTGTTGTTGATAACATTCTGGTCGCCTAAGGCAGAGGGACCGTGTGAGACTTTTCCTGCAAAATAATATCTAGCCGCAGGTTTTTCACTCATACAATATTTGGACTGGAGTATTGAGGAAAAACCTCATCTTCACTGGAAATTATTGCTGTCATTGTATTTTCTTACTTATGTTTGATTGATCGGGATTGACATAATCATATGATAAAACAGGAGGGATATGTTAGGGTTTACAGAATATCTTCATCGTATGATTATGTTGGAATGTAACCTGTAATAATTTACCTAGCTTGTGCTGTCTTAACAAAAGTAGTAGAACTAAGTGCTAAGATCTTTTCAACTGATTTGACTAGCTGCAGAGGAAGCAATCAAAGTTGCCTTGTTTACACAACGTCGTAAAAGGCCCCCTGCTATGCTTTAATCAGCAGGCCAGGGGCTTCACCCCATCCTGTTCACCCACACCCCCACTTTCAACCCCACTCTGTTTCTCTCAATAAATATGCACCTGATGAGTCAGACTTCATTCGATCATCGCTGTAAGCACAGCGACGAATGGACTCTCCACCTGCAGGTGTCTAAAAGGACTTACTTGTCTCCTGTTTGGTTCTTGCAAAATAAGTTAGAGTGAGCACCACCCTAACACAATCGCCCCTGAAACTAGCTAACGAGGCAATGAAGCCTTCAAAACTGCTTCGGCACATGGAGACCAAGCATTAAAAGACAAACCTTAACCACTTCGATTACGCCTGGATGGGACCGGCTCGTTTCTGAGAAACAAGCTCGGTGCTCCCAATAATTAAACGTAATGGTGAGTTTTATTTTTATGTGGTTTATATTTGTTTTTATGCCAGTCGTAGCATTTTATTTAATCGTATTGATCTATTTATTATAAATGTATTATTTATTTATATAGATGTATTGTTTCTTTGTATAAAGGCAGGTCCGCAAAAATATTTCTGACGCGTAGCCGGTCCGTGGCGCAAAAAAAGGTTGGGGACCACTAGTCTAAAACAATCTGGCCGTAACTGAAATAGGGTTCTACACGAATGCCTCACGGAAAAGTGAAGTGCACAAAACCTGCATTTGGCTGTATCAAAATAAATGTCATGAAAAAGGTAAAAACACGACATGGAAGCGCAATGTGTTGTGCTGGGTTCTTTTACAAGTAAAGACTGCTGCTTTGAGTTCACAGGGAGCCATGCTCTCTATTCACTGTACATAGTCTTCCCTCTAGCGGTAAAAACGTAAACTACAATGCTATGGCTGTCACCACACAATAGTTTCAAACTCGTGTTATAGTTTCAGTGTCGGAGTTCAAACGAGGCTTGCTGTTTCCGAATGCCATTCGTGATGGGTGTTGTAAAAAAAAAATTGCTGAAACGACTGAAGTGCACATAAGAAAGAAAAAGCTTACAGCACCTGGTATTCCCAGGCGGTCTCCCATCCAAGTACTAACCAGGCCCGACCCTGCTTAGTTTCCGAGATCGGACGTTCTCAGGGTAGTATGGCCATAAGCCGTGAGTTGAGTCAGAGTTGTGCATTTTATAGACGTAATCGCCCGTGAAACCATGACAAGCAGCGGCGGTACTTGATGGCTGTTGTAAAGGTTTCCTTTCACAATTGACGTGGGGAAAAAAATAAAAAAGGCTTTCAGCACCTGGTATTCCCTGACGGTCTCCCTTCCCTTTTTTCTTTACAACCAGGTCCCAAACAGGCTTTCTTCCAAGTCTTTTGGTGTTTTATGGAAACATGGCTATGGTGAAAAGTTATTGACAGCTTTTTATGCAGTAGCACGAATTTGCCGTTGCGACCTGCATTTTGCTGTATCAAAATAAATGTCTTGAAAAAGGTAAAAACACGCCATGGAAGCGCAATGTGTTGTGTTGGGTTCTTTTACAAGTAAAGACTGCTGCTTTGAGTTCACAGGGAGCCATGCTCTTTATTCACTGTACATAGTCTTCCCTCTAGCGGTACAAACGTGAACTACAATGCTATGGATGTCACCACATTATAGGTTTCAAACTCGTGTTGTAGTTTCAATGTCGGAGTTTAAACTAGGCTTGCTGTTTCCGAATGCCATTCGTGATGGGTGTTGTAAAAAAAATTGCCTAAACGACTGAAGTGCACATAAGAAAGAAAAAGCTTACAGCACCTGGTATTCCCAGGAGGTCTCCCATCCAAGTACTAACCAGGCCCGAACCTGCTTAGGTTCCGAGATCGGGTATTCTCAGGGTAGTATGGCCGTAAGCCATGAGTTAAGTCAGAATTGTGCATTTTATAGACACAATCGCCCCTGAAACCATGCCAAGCAGCGGCGGTACTTGATGGCTGTTGTAAAAGTTTGCTTTCACAATTGACGTGGAAAAAAAAAAAAAGAAAGGCTTTCAGCACCTGGTATTCCCTGACGGTCTCCCTTCCCTTTTTTTTACAACCAGGTCCCAAACAGGCTTTCTTCCAAGACTTTTGATGTTTTATGGAAACATGGCTATCGTGAAAAGTTATTGACAGCTTTTTATGTGGGAGCACGAATTTGCTGTTGCGACCTGCATTTTGCTGTATCAAAATAAATGTCTTGAAAAAGGTGAAAACACGACATGGAAGCGCAATGTGCAGAGATGGGACCAAGTCACAGATGTGCAAGTCTCAAGCAATGTTCCCTCTAATTTTTCAAGTGTCTGTGCAAACACACACGCTCCCTGTGCACACTGTGGACCATTGTGTGCAACACCAGATTAAATAAATAAATGAATGACTGAACGAATAAATAAATAAATAAATAAATAAATAAATAAATAAAATATTGTCAACGAGAACTTTAACATACTCAGGGTCGGAATTTGTTTTGTGTGACAGCTCGTTCCTTTTCTGTCGGTCTTTTGCGCTCTCCCACAATAATGTACCGATCCCCTGTCCCATCTTGAGTCTTTGTACAATTCCAACAGCTTTCAAATGTCATTTCTGCTAAATGTGACGCTTGAGGTAGCCAAACTTACATTCAGTCCATATTTTTCCCTCCGTAAACTCGCCCGCCACTTTGGCTTCACTGCATGTTTTGCATAGTAGACCATTCTCACTCAAAAAAGAGAAAATCACACCCAGCTTCACCGTTTGTTCTTTTATTTGACTGACATTTTAACTCCTCCCCCACCGTCTGTTGTCTTCCGGGTTAGAGCACGCTGGCGTCAGATTTGTTGACTGCCGCTTCTGTCCCGGACCGTGTCCGTTATTTGTTTTTCGTTTTCCCGTTTTCAGTGCACCCGTCTCTTTTATTTTTCTCGTGTTGTCTTTCGTCCACCTCGCATCCCCGCAGCTCCGCTCTCACCTATCTGTTTCCTCTCCCTCGGACTACCAACTACGTTAGCCAGCTAGCCAACAGCCAACTGGCCAAAACCACCACCGGAACCTCCTGCCTCCCGACTCGGAGCCTGTGGCCGCCTGCTATGGACTCGTCGGCAGTTCTGGCCCGGCTCTCTGGCCTTCCGTCCGGCGTCCTTGGGGGACGGGCTCCACTCCCTGCGGGCTCGCCAACTGTGGCGCTGCTATGTGCCGCCGTGGTGCGTTGGGGCCTGCCGTTCGAGCGGGTGCAGTCGAGGTCGACCGGCATCACCACCTGGTCCACTGCTGCTTCCACACGAGGCTGGGATCCTTCGCCGTCGCCGCTACATCTGACCAGCATTTCCCCGATGGCTCATCCATCTCCTCTTTTTGGACTGCCAACCCCCCGTCACCCCCACCTCCCGTACTGGCAACCTCAACAACCTCCGCTCCCGCCCCTCCTGCTCCTCCATCCATCTCCTTCGCACTGCTGACCGATGTCTTGTTAACTATAACCTATTGTCTCTCTCCCCCCCCCCCCCTCCACTCTTTTTTTGTTCCATGTAAAAGCGACTTTGGGTTACTGAAAAGCGCTATATAAATTGAATGAATTATTATTATTATTATTATTTGCACACACTCCGACAACCATTCCATCTTAAAAGAACCGCGGCATCTCTTATTTACAGTACTTTGGCTTGACGAGTGGATGCGTCGCTGCTCGTTCGTTTTGCCATGATAAGGGGTTAACTTAGCATTTGCATCTCTTGACTCCGCCGCAGTGTTGTTAGCTAGCAAACCTCCACGGGACGGATGGGCAGGACACATTTTCAGGCACTGTCAATGCTATGATTGGCTATGTAGCGTAAGTGAACCATATAACATTGGCTGGTCAATCACTGATTTGCACTATAGAAAGGCACAGAAAGAAAGTCATTGGTCCACTAAATTAGATTAAATTACGTCTAACATTAGATACTGAGCAATTAGTGTATGCTGAATTTTATTTTGTGTGCAGCATGGAGTTTCTTGTGCGCAGAGACTTCGCGAGCAGTGCGCAATTGCGCAGCTGCGCAGCTTAGAGGGAACACTGGTGTCAAGTCTCACCTGAGTCTCAAGTAGGGATGGGCGGATCGATACCAAAATATCGATATATCGATCCAGGCTGCTCATTTTTGAGTATCGATCTCCCTAGCTAAAATATCGATACTTACAATTATTTAATTATATTTTTCCTCTTTTTTTTCTGCTCCAATTTGACGACTTGCACTCATGCTAGCACTACTTTTCCTTCCGCCTGCTGCACCGGCGTGTCCTGCTCTGCTCTGCTCCCGCCCCCTTTTCTCACAAGCCAAGCCCTCCTCCTCCGCCTCCCGTTCCAATCCAAACACAAACAAGCATGGCCACGGCGGCGGCCCAGTCCGAACGTAAGAGAAGTCTGGTTTGGAGGTATTATATTTTAGTTAATAACAACGAGGCAAGATGTGAAATATGTCACAAAACGATTAAATATTGTGGCAACACCACAAACTTAACAAAACATTTAAGTAAAATTCACCCCACGGTTCATGAAGAGCTGCAGTTGAAACGTGCCGCAGACACTAAGGCAGCGACGGAAAACCCTGCAGCCACACCGAGGCTAAGGTACCAAAGTACCTTAGAAGCAGCGTTTCAGAAAGGCAAGACATATCCAGGTATCAGGTGCTAACCAAAAATCGTAAGCATTTGTGGTTGATGTGCTATTTGAAGCAATAATTACTGCGCTTTAGTCAGTCATTTATAAATAAAGTTTTCCCCTTTTCAATTTGTGGTCGAACGCCATACGTTTTATTTGTAACTCCACTTCCTATAAACAACACTAAAATATTACAATATTAAATGTAAGTATCCAGTGGCTTTACAAATTGATAGTTTTGCTGCTCATGACGATTAAGCCCTGCATCTCTGTTGGTACCATGTCTCTTTTTACAATATACTAAAAGACAAAACTTTTTCCCAACAACAGAGAGAGAGAGAAAAAAGTAAAGAATAGCTCCTTTTAATTAAAGTTATACTATTAATATGCATCTTCCATTAATGTTTTTCTAAAAAGGTTAATAATTCATGTACATGACGTAATACTTTTTTCTACAAAATTCAATAGATGACTCTCCAAGAGCAAGAAACATCACAGACCTGATTGCCAAGATGATTTGCCTGGACCTCCAGCCCATATCAATAGTGGAGGACAGGGGATTTAATGCCCTTATGAAGTACGTTGACCCAAGTTTTAAAATGCCTAGCCGCAAAAAGATTAAAGAGGAAACTATAACGCACATGTACACAGCCTGCTGCAATGAGGTGAAGAGAACTTTAGAAAATGCTGAGAGTGTGGTTTTAACAACAGATATGTGGACATCAAGAAGCACTCAGTCCTACTTGACAGTGACCTGTCACTTTGTGCACGACTGGCAGATGGTAGAATATGTCCTAGAAGCTAATTGCTTTACTGAACAGCACACTGCCGCTAACATTAGTTTAGCGCTGAAAAGAATTACAGATCATTGGGGCATTACTCAGAAAGTGGCAGCAGTCATCACAGACAATGGTGCCAATGTTGTGGCTGCAGTTCACCAGGCTGGTTGGACCCAGCGCTCGAACACAGGGGCAGAATCAAAGTTCAGTGGTGTTGATTGCGATGATACGTCTCTGAAGATATCACCTAGGTAAGTAACACTTGGGAGATGGGGGCTGCTACTGCCTTTTAATCTTGTGTGTCCGTATCATTTGCAGTGAAACACCTGCTGTAGTATACAAATGTGCAGGTCAATAGTCACATGTAAGGCACAAAATATTGATGCAGCATGCAACTGCATTTAAATTGGTTTTTTTGGCGGGAAATTACACTTCCGGTATCGATATCGGATCGATATCGGGTATTTTTGGGCAGGAAATACTTGGTATCGGATCGAATCCAAAATCATTGGTATCGCCCATCCCTAGTCTCAAGTCTTAACCTTCAAGTCTCAAGTAAGTCCCAAGTCATTTTTTTCTTGGGCAAGTCAAGTCCTTAAATAGGTCAGGTCAAGTCCAAGTCAAGTCACCTTATTATTGCAATTTTACCCGCAGAATCTGATCTTAGTAACGTGAAAAGACAAGATATAAGTAACTTTAAGTAACCATCATTGTCGAATGTGTCTAACCGGTTTAAAAAATATGACAATAATTTGGATTTGCACTGTAATTACTGATATTCAGTAAAATACACCATAGAATCAAACAAAAAAGAAATTACCTCATACAATGATTGACAGCTCAATCTAAACAAATGAACGTCTGCCGACAGTGTCTGACACATTTGAGTTGCAAATATGAAAAAATAATCTGAAAAAAATCTGAAAGAAGAAACACATTAAAGAGCATTAGAAACATTTTATGTTTCATCTGTAACATCTGGAGACACCAGAGCTCTATAAACTTCAAACGGACAAAGTTTGAAGTTGTCGTCTGGCTGTCTGAAATGTTTCTGTTGCATATCTTGCACTGTGCTGTCCGTCTTTTGCCGTCATAAAGGTAATTACGATGGCCGAAGGTACCGCTCCCGCTGACATGTTTGTGCATGTCTGATATAAAGGGGCGTGATTCCCCAATAAACGCGTTAGGTAGGTAGAGAGGGCACGACTGATTGATTGACAGGGTAGCGATCCAATCATGACAACGCCATTCTCAGCCTGCGCTCCTACCGCGTTATCGATATTACTTTTTTAAAAGTATTATTAATTTTATATTCAAACTGAGGGCGGCTCGGTGGGCACTGGGTAGCACGTCCGCCTCACAGTAAGGAGGGTGCGGGTTCGATTCCACCTCCGGCCCTCCCTGTGTGGAGTTTGCATGTTCTCCCCGGGCCCGCGTGGGTTTTCTCCGGGCACTCCGGTTTCGATCATGTTGGCTTCTACCTCTTCCTCTGGCCCACTGGGACCCACGGAAGAAGACTGTTGTATCTTCATCTAGGTCATCATCATCATCGTCTAGATGAAATACATCAGAACGTTTGCCTCTTTTGATCACTTTTTCAGCATGTCTGGCCCATTGCATAGTTGTTGTCACACTTGCAATATCTACTTCCACCAAATGTTTCCTCACCCAGTTGCCGATTTCAGGGCGGAAATTAGTAAGGAGCGCATTTTTAAGCTGTTGCTGATAAGCACTCTCAGCTGCATCATTGAATGGGATGCCACTATGCACCCTAGATTCTTTTTCAAATCTTAAGCTAAAATCATCAGTATCTTCCCCAGGCTTCTGTTTTATTCCTGCCAAATGACCATAATTCGCTTGTCTTCGAAATATAGTTCTCACTTTTTGCACAAGATCATTCCATTGTGCTGCATACTCCCCTACCAATTGATTTCCCTCAACGGGATAGGGAAAGGGCCCTTGATTATTTCTACCTGTATAATGTCCTCTAACCTTGATTGATTGATTGATTGATTGATTGATTGATTGATTGATATCTTTATTTCGAACATCCAAAACAAAAAAGAAAAACAAAAAAACAAAAAACAAAACAAATAACACTCTAAAGTGCCACATAAGTCCATACAACAAAAAAATAAACCAACAAATAGAAGTAAATACATTAAATAAATAAATTAATAATAATACCGTATTTTCCGCCCTAAAAGGCGCACCTAAAAACCTAACATTTTCTCAAAAGCCGACAGTGCGCCTTATAGGCCAGTGCGCCTTATATATGGATCAACTGATGAATTTGTTGATCCATACTGGTTGTACACAGTGCTCTGCCAAAATGTTTCAGTACGTTTTAGTACGACTAATAAATTACAAGGTCGCATCGCTTCCCAGCATTACGGCAACTGTAGTCAGGGGGCGTCACCGAATAGCTGTTGTACCCGCGAGGCTATTTCCTGTCAAAATAGGCTGCTCTGTTAATGTTTCGAGTAAATCTACGGATCGATATGGAAGGGAAACATAGGTAAGTAGTACCAATGCGTTAGATCGAACTTTAGTCAGTTCCGATCATTTTATAGGAGATCGTTTGAGAAACGCGATTGTTTACACTTTGCTGAGGCTCATGGGAGATTGCGAGGTGAGGCTCGTGAGACTTTGCGGATGGCTAATGCTATTGCGATAGCTGCTATACGTACCAGGCTATTTCATGTCAAAATAGGCTGCTCTGTTAATGTTTCGAGTAAATCTACGGATCGATATGGAAGGGAAACATAGGTAAGTAGTACAAATGCGTTGGATCGAACTTTAGTCAGTTCCGATCATTTTATAGGAGATCGTTTGAGAAACGCGATTGTTTACACTTTGCTGAGGCTCATGGGAGATTGCGAGGTGAGGCTCGTGAGACTTTGCGGATGGCTAATGCTATTGCGATAGCTGCTATACGTACCAGGCTATTTCATGTCAAAATAGGCTGCTCTGTTAATGTTTCGAGTAAATCTACGGATCGATATGGAAGGGAAACATAGGTAAGTAGTACAAATGCGTTGGATCGAACTTTAGTCAGTTCCGATCATTTTATAGGAGATCGTTTGAGAAACGCGATTGTTTACACTTTGCTGAGGCTCATGGGAGATTGCGAGGTGAGGCTCGTGAGACTTTGCGGATGGCTAATGCTATTGCGATAGCTGCTATACGTACCAGGCTATTTCATGTCAAAATAGGCTGCTCTGTTAATGTTTCGAGTAAATCTACGGATCGATATGGAAGGGAAACATAGGTAAGTAGTACCAATGCGTTAGATCGAACTTTAGGCAGTTCCGATCATTTTATAGGAGATCGTTTGAGAAACGCGATTGTTTACACTTTGCTGAGGCTCATGGGAGATTGCGAGGTGAGGCTCGTGAGACTTTGCGGATGGCTAATGCTATTGCGATAGCTGCTATACGTACCAGGCTATTTCATGTCAAAATAGGCTGCTCTGTTAATGTTTCGAGTAAATCTACGGATCGATATGGAAGGGAAACATAGGTAAGTAGTACCAATGCGTTGGATCGAACTTTAGTCAGTTCCGATCATTTTATAGGAGATCGTTTGAGAAACGCGATTGTTTACACTTTGCTGAGGCTCATGGGAGATTGCGAGGTGAGGCTCGTGAGACTTTGCGGATGGCTAATGCTATTGCGATAGCTGCTATACGTACCAGGCTATTTCATGTCAAAATAGGCTGCTCTGTTAATGTTTCGAGTAAATCTACGGATCGATATGGAAGGGAAACATAGGTAAGTAGTACCAATGCGTTGGATCGAACTTTAGTCAGTTCTGATCATTTTATAGGAGATCGTTTGAGAAACGCGATTGTTTACACTTCGCTGAGGCTCGTGAGACTTTGCGGATGGCTAATGCTATTGCGATAGCTGCTATACGTACCAGGCTATTTCATGTCAAAATAGGCTGCTCTGTTAATGTTTCGAGTAAATCTACGGATCGATATGGAAGGGAAACATAGGTAAGTAGTACCAATGCGTTAGATCGAACTTTAGTCAGTTCTGATCATTTTATAGGAGATCGTTTGAGAAACGCGATTGTTTATAGAGGGCTCGTTGGTTATTGGCTAGTGGATGCATACCGCAACCCTAGTCAACCTCAGTTTGATGCAGTATAGCTTCTATTTTATGCGCCTTATAAGCCGGTGCGCCTTATATATGGACAAAGTTTTAAAATGGGCCGTTCATTGAAGGTGCGCCTTATAACCCGGTGCGCCTTTTAGGGCGGAAAATACGGTAATACATAAGTAAATAAAAAAATAAAGAATGCTCGAAAAGGACTAGGAGGAAGCATAGCTTTTTAGATTCCTAGCCCTTTCTCACTTCATCCATTGAACCAACGATTCAACATACTATACTGTAATTCTACAATATAACACAAGTAGACAAACTTGCACACTTATTGTTCTGTTTCATTTTTACTTGTGTGTAGCCCTTTGGTACTCTTAGCCTTTGTACCCGCTAAACAACATATTTTTATACATTTTTTTAAACTGGTGGATATTTGGACTTTGCTTGAGTTCCTCACTTAGATTGTTCCATAGTTTGACCCCGGTTATAGTTATACAGAAACTTTTAAGGTTGTTCTTATGTTTAAGATTTTGAAGTTGTGATTCCCTCTTAACTTATAACCTCCCTCCCGATGCCTAAATAAGTTTTGGATATTATCTGGTAGTTGTTTTGCTTTTGCCCTATACATGATGATTGCTGTTTGATAAGATACTATGTCAGTGAATTTCAATAGTTTGGATTGTATGAAAAGTGGATTTGTGTGTTCCAAGTAGTTGACTTTATGAATAGTCCTTATTGCTCTTTTCTGCTGAATGATAAGTGGCTGTAGTGAAGTTTTATAAGTATTCCCCCAAACCTCAGCACAGTAATGCAAATAGGGCAAGACTAGAGAACAATAAAGTGTACGAAGTGAATGATAATCCAGTAATTCTTTTGCTTTGTATATGACTGCCATGCTTCTTGAAATTTTAGACTTTATGTTTTTGATGTGTGGCTTCCAACTAAGCCTGTCATCTATTATAACCCCAAGAAATTTGTTTTCCTGCACCCTTTCAATTTCATTTCCATCTATTTCTATTCGTATCTTTATATTCGCTTTGCCAAATACCATAAACTTGGTTTTACTTACATTTAATGATAATTTGTTCCAGTCGAACCACATTTTTATTTTTTTCATTTCCTCATTCAGCATTGATTCCACTTGTTGGATGTCATCACCTGAACAAAAAATATTTGTGTCATCTGCAAAGTTGACGAGTTTTAGTTCTTTAGAGACTTTGCACATGTCATTTATATACAAAATAAATAATTTAGGGCCTAAAACTGACCCTTGTGGAACACCACAAGCTATTTCCAGATATCCAGAACAGTGATTACCCAACTTTACATACTGTTGCCGTTCTCGCAGATAATCCTTTATCCAGTCTAATACTAATCCCCTTATCCCATATTTTTCTAATTTATTGAATAGTATATTATGATTAATTGTGTCAAAAGCTTTTTTGAGGTCAATGAAAACTCCTACTGCATGTTGTTTGTTGTCTATTGCATCTGTGATTTCCTCGATTGATTCCATTAATGCCTGTGCTGTTGATCTGTTTACTCTAAAACCATATTGGTTCTCTGCAAATAATTTATGTTTTTCCAAAAATCCATCCATTCTACTGTTAAAAAGCTTTTCCAATATTTTTGAGAGTTGTGGCAATATTGAGATAGGTCTGTAGTTTGTAAAGTTGTGTTTGCTCCCAGTTTTATAAAGAGGAATGACCTTAGCAATTTTCATCTTCTTTGGGAATGTACCAGTTAAAAATGACAAGTTACAGATGTACACAAGTGGCTTTGAAATCCCCTCAATGATTTGCTTAACTAACATCATATCAATCCCATTGCAGTCGGTAGATGTTTTATTTTTACATTGTTGCACAATGTTAATGATTTCATTTTCATCAACTGCCTTCAAAAACATTGAGTGAGGATTCCTTTCTATTAATTTATCTCTGTTGCCTACATCTGGCGCTGGAATCGGTATGTTTTTTGCTATTTGAGGCCCAACATTTACAAAGAACTGATTAAAACTGTTTGCCACTTCTTCCATATTATAATTTTCAGTATCATTTATAACAAAATATTTAGGTAATTTATGTTGTTCGGTACCTTCTCTAATAATGTGGTTTAGGAGAGTCCATATCCCCTTAATATTATTTTTGTTATCCTCTAATTTATTCTTATAATATTCTTTCTTACTTAATCTTATAATATTAGTTAATTTATTCTTATATCTCTTATATTTATCTTCAGCGCCTTCTGTTCTCTGTTTTATGAAGTTCCTATAGAGTAAATTCTTCTTTTTACAGGCATTTCTTAAGCCTTTCGTCAACCATGGACTGTCCTTATATTTAGTTTTTTTGTTATATTCCTTGATTGGACAATGCTTATTATATAATGAAGTGAATATAGTCATCAATTTATGGTATGCATTATTTACATCTTTTTCTTTATATATTGCATCCCAGTTCTGTTCCATTAATTCATGTTTTAGAGTAGCAATTGTCTCATCTGTCCTAATTCTTCTTTGTTGTTTATACACCCCAATTTCAGATTTGAAATTATTGTCATATACTGTAAACACTGGAAGGTGGTCAGTAATATCAGTAATTAATAACCCGCTTGTTGTCCTGTTTTCTATTATATTGGTGAATATGTTATCTATCAGAGTAGCACTCTGTGATGTTACTCTCGTGGGTCTAGTGATTGTAGGAAAGAGACTCAGGCTATGCATTAAATTTAAAAAATCATCAATATTTTGTTGCTTATTTGGGTTTAATAGATCAATGTTATAATCCCCGCAAATAAAAATATTTTTATTGCCTTTTTGTAAAATCACACTTTCTATCCATTCTGTGAATGTCTCAATGCTAGAACCAGGAGCTCTATAGACACAACTTATAATGTCTTTTTTCTTTTCAACACAAATCTGTATCGTGAGACATTCAAGAAGATTGTCCACCGCCTGTGTCATAGCCTCTACAATCTTGAATTTCATATTCAAATCAACATAGATTGCAACACCACCCCCCGCTTTGCTCTGTCTGTTGTTGCATATGAATTCATAGCCTTCCATCTCAAAGTGCATTCCCTTCTCAGTCGTAATCCAGGTCTCAGAAATAGTTATTATATTAAATGATTGTTTGAATGTGTTTAAGTAATCCCGAATGCTACTAAAAATTTTATATAGACTCCGGCTATTGAAATGGATAATAGATAGCTTATCTTTTGTTAAGATGTCCGTATTGTACTGATCATTGCTGTAATAATAACATGTGTTGTTTGTGGTGGAGAAGAAATTATTGTCTGGGTCGATGTCCTGATCTATGTCCAGAGTGCTGCTTTCACTGTAATCAAACGTCAGTTGGAGTTGTTCATGTTCTTGTATCCACTGTGTTACCTGTCCATTGTTGCTTGATGTAGGTTGAGTAGTGTCCCTGAGCATTATGTTTGTGTTTTGTGTTGTTACCTCCATTCAGTTCCAAGTCCACTCCAGTTGAGGATACTTATTCGAGCTTTTCCAGTTCCTCAATACTCCTCACCATCAGTATCTTGGCCTCTTCTGGTGATCCATTAAGCTTGATGTATATCTTGCAATTTCTGGTCCATGTACTCTGTATTTTTTTCATTCTTCTCAAGTGACGTGCTTTCTTTGCAATATCCGCATTGGTCTTTGTCAAATGTTCATTTATGTAGATGTCTGTACCTTTGAGCAACTTACCCTGTTTTAGAAGTGCAACTTTGTGCTTCCTGTTGACAAATTTCAGAATGACTGCAGGCTTGTCGTTGCTGTTTCTTCTGGGCAGTGGATGACATGCTTCGACCTGGTTGGAGTCCATAGTTATTCCTTTAGTTTGCAGAAACTCAGCTACCTGTTGCTCGGCTGAGCTTGCATGTTGCTCACAGCCATCGTTACTTGCCGTCACTGCCCTTGCATAAGATATAGGTTTGATCGCTATTCCCGTGATGACAATGTCATTTATTCTTGTGTATTGCTCGATGTCCGCTACCCGACTTTCAAGGTAGGCAAGCCGCTTGTCCTTCTCAGCATTGAGCATACGGAGCGTCTTTACCTCTTCCACCAGTGCCAAGATGTTTTTCTGCTGCATCCTTACAGCAGAAACTTCTTCCGAAAGGAAGTCAAGTGACCTTTTTATGTCCTCGACCTCCTCCGTGGACATGGTTAGTTTTTTTTTCGGCCCCATATTGCTCACGTTGGTCGCAGCTCTCTTTGACAGCTCAATCAGCTGTTCTCCGGTAAATCAGCTGTTAGCAGTCTGCTAACAAACTTGCGGGTTCACGATCTGCTTAGATCGGTTACGTTTTCTTGATTTGGGTTATTTTCCAGTCCTCCTTTGCCCAGTCTTTTCCCAAAGAGGACATTGCAGCTTCTCCTGCTTCATGCCCATTCATTCTATAGGAATGTATGATTCCAGCCATGTCTTCTGCCCATTTATCTGGGTCTTCAGCAACAGGGGTAACCCCTTCAACTGCTTTTCTTGCCTCTTCCAAAGTCCATGGCCGAAAAACATACGTATGTGGAGGTTGGCCTTCCCCTACAATAGGGTTTGGCACCTGTATCATTGGGCACACATCAACATTGTCCATATTTTGGGAAAATCTAGCAGCAGTGCTCAAACTTCTCGTTTGTACAGGACTTCTAGTAATGTGACCCTGACCTTTTTTTCCGTTATATGGGGGAGGGTGCAGGTCTGCTAAACTTGGATACAAGTTTTGCATACGAGCGGAAGATCCCTCTTGCTTCGCTTGAGCTGCACTTCCAGCTGCGGCTGGAGCCGTGGCCGGGACAGTGCGCCTGCGCACTGTGGCCTCATTGTCTTCCGGCCTGACAAACATAGTCGCAGCCTCATCACTTTTCAACTTTCTATCTTTTGTCTTTTGGATTTGTTCTCTTCTCTCTTGTGAAGCTTTCAACCACAGTCTAGCACAGGAGTCGGCAACCTTTTTTACTCAAAGAGCCATTTGGGACCGCCCCCCAATGAAAAGAAAGCACCCGGAGCCACAACCCATTTTAAAAACATTATATAGGGAAATAGTCTGCTGTTTTTTTACCCACTGGGAGCGTTTCTCAAGTCACAAGCACATCTGTACACTGCATCTAACAGACTGAGGACAAATGAGCGGTGTCTGCCGGACCCCTACGTGTAGCCCCGGCCCTCTGCACAGTTTTGTTTCAAACTGCTCAGGGAAATAATTTTTAAAAAAGAATTCAGTAGATAAATAAAGAAGATGTTTTTCTCAAAACTTCACTTTGCACTCCACCATTCAGCTGCTCACAAAGAGAGAGTTAATGCTGCGAAAGGCATCCTTTTTTCAGAGCATTTAAAACAAGTGTTGCTCCTCTTGCATGTACTGAAAGCAGTAGCAGTAATGCTGCTGCTAGTACTAGTGCATCAGAGGCAGTAGCTAGCATAAATGCACCTGTACCATCAGCAAGCACTGCTTCGCCTGTTCCTCCTCCCTCAACATGTGCTGCCTTAAAGCCCCTTGTTCAGCTACCTAGTGACTTAAATGTCAATGCACCATCCCAGCCAATACTGGGTAGCTACCCAAAGCGTGCATTTGGTGCAACATTCAGGTCATTCAATCCTGCCTGGTACCGCTCACGACCATGGCTGGAGTACTCTGTTGTGCGGGATGCATGCTTCTGTTTCCCCTGTCGGAAATATGGTAGCTCTGCTAATGAGAGGAATTTTGTTTTTACTCTTACTGGTTTTAACAATTGGAAAGCAGCACTCGAACGAGACAAGGGGCTACAGAGGCATGTGTCCAGCCACGACCATGTGCACTCTTCCACCACCTGGACTCAGCACAAAAGCAGAGAGGCTACAAGGGGTACTGTTGACTCTCTGTTGGTTGGTAAAACCCAACTTGAAAAAAATCATTATTATGTCAAGAGTGTGGGCAGTGCTATTAAGTTTCTCTCTGTGAATGAGTTGGGGCTCCGTGGGACTGCAGAAACTTTGAGACATGATGCAGGTGGTGATTAAAGATTAAAGATTAAAGTCCCAATGATCGTCACACACACACCTGGGTGTGGTGAAATTTGTCCTCGTCATTTAACCCATCCCCGTGTGATTTTAATCCATCCCCTGGGGGAGAGGGGAGCAGTGAGCAGCAGCGGTGCCGCGCTCGGGAATCAGTTGGTGATCTAACCCCCCAATTCCAACCCTTAATGCTGAGTGCCAAGCAGGGAGGCAATGGGTCCCATTTTTATAGTCTTTGGTATGACCCGGCCGGGGTTTGAACCCACAACCTTCCAGTCTCGGGGCGGACACTCTACCACTAGGCCACTGAGCTTTGAGACATGATGCAGGTGGTGATGATGTTGCTTCAGGGCTTTTTCTGAAACTCATGGAGTATACATTAGAGAAGGATGAGAAGCTAGCAAGCATTGCTAAGGGTATCCCAAAGAATGCAAAATACACATCTAAGGATATCCAAAATGAAATGATCCAAACACTGGCAGACATGGTGCTTGCAGAGGTCAGGAAAAAATATGAAAATGCTGATTCTGCAGGGTTTTGCCTCAAAAGTGATGGGACCAGGGACAGGTGCAATGTGGAAAATTTGTCTGTGACGATTAGGTTTGTCAGCAATTCCATGCCAGAGGAGCATCTTATTGGGTTGATTGACTTGCATCAACTTGATGCAGAGTACATCACGCCTGAAATACTGACACACCTTTCTGATGCTGGCTACAGTGCTGACAACATACTTAGCCAGTGTTATGATGGAGCTTCTGTGATGAGTGGGATAAGAGGTGGTGTACATCACTTCTTTGAGACTGGAAAGTTTCTAGTGCTGGTGCTTGGTGTCTTGAAACCAGCAAATGCAATTCTACAGTCTCAGTCTGTGGATTTGTGCAGTGCTTCTGAGGTTGTTGGTGCAGCACTGGAGTCCTTAAAAAGCCTCCGTGAAGATGAGGATTGGGGAGAGTCATCTCAGGCAGCTGCTGGGGATGATGCACCGCCTCCAAAGAGAAGGAGGACAATGAGCAAATGTCTTGGTCAAAGTGTTGTGCTCTCAACTGTGGGCCATACAGACTCGGACGATCCAACCATTTCCCCCTCTCAGTCTCTGAAAAGATCTCTGCTCAACATCCTTGACAGGGCCATTTCAGAAATGGAGAATAGATTTTCTCAGAAGAACGTTGAGCTGATGAGAGCCATATCTAGTCTTGCACCCAAATCCAGCACATTTCTAGATTCAACCGGGTTGCATCCTCTGTCTGCGCTGGCTGGCACTGTGGCAGATGATCTAAAAAATGAAATTCTTGTGGCAAAACAGATGTTGCTCAAGAAATGTCCAAATGAAACAGACCTATCCACTGTCTGTAAACACCTACAGGAGTACAAGGAAGCTGATGAACTCACACCACTCTTAGAGTCTCAGAGTCATTACTGTGCAATAACATCCTGCTCTTCACACCTTTTTTGAATTTGTCTACACTGTTTTTGCCATTTTTCACATGTCCTGAGTGTTGTTAGTCACCTAAATGTTGAACAGAGGGTGTGTTTTACCGAAGTCAAATTCCTTGTTTGGCACGCTCAAACATGGCGAATAAAAAACTCTTGAATCTTGAATCTTGAATCTTTTCCTGAGTTGCATAAATTGTATGTAACAGCCCTGGTAATTGGTGTGTCTTCAGCATCGTGTGAGCGTTCCTTGTTCACATTGTCACGGGTCCTAACCCCTTATCGTCGCACCATGTTACACAAGCGAAAGATAAATTTGGTCATCTTAGCCCATGAGAGGTCCATAACGAGTAACTTGGATATGGATGAATTTGTGAGAGTTTTTGCACAAGGAAATAGGAGACTGGTGTTGTAGAGTGGAGTGGGAAGAAAAAATTGTGAGAAAGGAGGAGATTTTAGTTATTAAGTTGCTAATGAAAAAATACATTAAAAAAAAGTTATGTGTTATATGTTCTGCTCTGTAACTGTTATGTTGTACAAATTAGTTCCCTAACTATTTTGTTGTCGAGTGGAGTGGGGAGAAAAAATAATGAGAAAGGAGGAGATTTTAGTTATTAAGTTGCTAATAAAAAAATACATAAAAAAAAAGAAGAAAAAAAAGTTATGTTAAATGTTCTGTTCTGTAACTGTTGTGTTGTACAAATCAGTTCCCTAACTATTTTGAGTTATTAGCTAATAAATAAAAAATTATAAATGTTTCTGTTTTTATAAATTAGTTTGAGAACTTGATGTTTGATGATTTTATTTTCATAAGACTTCCTTTCAGTTTTGTAAATATTGATGATAGTGACAAGTCTTTCCTTTAGCATGAAATGATTTTGAGAATTAGGCCATCCAGTTAAGATGAATGTTATGTTGTTGAAAATGGTTATTGCTTGGTTGTTGAAATCTGGATGAAGGGTATTTTATTTTACTTTTCATTTATTTAATTCATTTATTTTTCAGTTCCCCCCCCTGAGGGATTGCCACCTTATTGTGGTCAGGGGGTTTGCTTGCCTCAGTGACCCTAAGAGCTATACCAGCAGAAGCTTTAGTCTTCAGGTGGGACACCCAAGCTGGACAGGTCTTAGTGTAGAGGCCTGACAGTGCAATCCACTTCTCCAGGTTGAGATCTGGGCACACAGCTAACAACTGCCGTGATGAAAACACAAAAAGTGATAAAAATGTGTAAAAAAAAAAAAACATGCCCCCTTCACATTTCTGACTGCCCCCTCTTATGTGCATTCCTAGAACCGGCCCTGATTCAAACTGAAAACATAAACTAAATAACACGGAAGCCATTCAAGTCATCGTGTCTCAAGTCAAGTCCCGAGTCTTTAACTTCCAAGTCCATGTCGAGTCTCAAGTTTTTTTATTTTTGTCAAGTCACAAGTCATCAAAACAGCGACTCGAGTCGACTCGAGTCCAAGTCACAGTGACTCGAGTCCCCATCTCTGCATGTATGCATATATATGCCTAAATATTGTTTTTCAATATATCAAAGTCAAAGTCAAAGTCAGCTTTATTGTCAATCCCTTCATATGTCAAGACACACAAAGAAACCGAAATTCCGTTTCCTCCATCCCACGGTGACGAGACATACAAGTAGGCGACACAAAACAAAAACAAGAAGGCACAAACCATAAATAATAAATAATAAATAATAAATAAAATGAGCGATGAATAAATAATAAACCAATAACCCAATAAATAAGAGGGGCAAAACCGAGCCAGTGTGCATACAGCAGACAGCAAGAACAGGACGCTACGCTGAAAGGGGGAGCGAGTTCAGGATCCTAACAGCCTGGAGTACGAAGCTGTTGGAGAGTCTGGTGGTGCGGGAGCGCAGGCTCCTGTACCGCCTCCCAGAGGGCAGAAGATCAAACAAAGAGTGAGCGGGGTGACTCACATCACTCACAATCTTGGTCGCCTTGCGGGTGAGATGGGAGGTGTAAATGTCCTTCAAGGAGGGGAGAGAAGCACCAATAGTCTTACTAGCTGTTTTCACTATGCGCTGCAGGGCCTTCAAGTCGTAGTCAGTGCAGCTGCCACCCCAAACAGCAATACAGCTGGAGAGGACGCTCTCAATGGTATCGACTGCAGTTTCACATTAGATTGCTGGTTCGAGATGTACTTTTATTATTATTATTATTATTTTACTAAACATTTAAGTTATAACTTGTCTGGTGTTTTACTCCTTGTTTTTATATTCGCCAATCAAAATATAAAAATCAGACATTTGGTTAACTGCTTTATATGACAATATGTATATGTGTTTTACGTTGTTATATGAGTTGGAGTCCCCAAAATAATAAACGTTTTTTTTTGTTCAACCTTTTATTCAAACACAAACACATTCGATATACCGTAATTTCCGGACTATAAGCCGCAACTTTTTTCCCCCAAAAAAGAGCGAGACAGACGAAGAAGAGATAATGCGCCGAAGAAGACGTGCTAGTTTGTGTTTTGAACATTTCGCGCATCACGCACACACCCTCATCATGGAAAACACACGAAGAAATGCATTTGATGCAGCTTTGAAGTTAAAAGCAATCGATTTGGCTGTCAAAGAGGGAAATAGAGCTTAAATGGCGGCGCGGCGTATTTATGGATTTTTACAGCCTCCAGGGGGCGCTCTAGCAGGAAGCAAGAGCGAGACAGACGAAGAAGAGATAATGCGCCGAAGAAGACGTGCTAGTTTGTCAAGACCAGGAGTCGGCAACCTTTTTTACTCAAAGAGCCATTTGGGACCGCCCCCCAATGAAAAGAAAGCACCCGGAGCCACAACCCATTTTGACATCATTATATATATTATGCATGTATATATTATGCTATGTACAAAAAACTATTGCATTTATGAAAATGAAATCAACGAACTGCTGCAGAGAACACAGAATTTTATTTCTGCATGTAACAAAAAGCATTTTACACTTGGTTGATGCTTAATTTCAAATAAAATACCCGGTGTCTATTTGAGTCCTCGCATTTAAGAAATAAAAATCCAAACTTACCCAACCCACTGAACAAAAAATGCAAACAACCTGCAGTCACCCGTCCTCTTATTTATGAGATAAAAATCCAAACGTATCCAAATATTATCCACCAGCACTGAACGAACAATGCTAACCAAAAAAATACGCAGTCTGCTTCTGTCCCATTGCGTGTACTGGAGTGTGCAGCCACTTGTCCTCCTGAATTAAAAAAAACGACTACTTCACTTAATATATAGTTATCACGCTGGTAGTGTGCTGGAAAAACGCCGGCAGCCAGACGTGAGGGACGCCAGGAATTCGAATGTCGCACATCGGCGGATGTGACGCATATTTTGGGCGGTAAAAATATTAAAAACGTTTAATTTTAATGTTACAAGTTTACCATAATCTTCAAATTCAGAATTATATTTTAAAATGAACAAACTAAAATAAAATTTAATTTTTATAAAATACTCATTTTCCAAAGTCACAGGGAGCCACAACAGAAGGATGAAAGAGCCACATGTGGCTCCGGAGCCATGGGTTGCCGACCTATGGTCAAGACGGACATTACTGAAAGGAAGCTTTTATACACAAACCGTCATTATGGGGGACAAAAGAAATGCATATGATGCCGCTTTTAAGCTAAAGGCAGTCGATGTTGATGACATTGTGTTGCATCACCCTTTTCTTTATTTCGTGGTCCCGTCTACTCTGGAGCTATACGTGTCGCTCGCTAGTTTAATGTAATTTAGCGCTTCGTGCATGAATAAAATTAGCATGAACAGACCCTCATCACACTCGAAGAAATGCATAAAAGCGACGACGAAAGTGAGACTGAGAAAGTGCGAGGCGAAGGATATCTAACGCTATTCCAATCGGACACTGAGGAGGAAGACTTCGATGGTTTCAGTGCACAGGAGGAAGATGAAGACGATGAAGCTCTTTATTTTACTTTTACTAGTATGTTTTATTTAATCAAACCCTATTAGTGCTGTGTTACTTCCGTGTTGCTGCGGTATTACTGCCGCCTCACAGGCAGTGTTTGGAAAGAAATGTTAAGGTATGTTATTCAAACTTTAAAAAAGCTTTCTGTGTCCAGTCTTTCTTTGTTAATAACTCGCGTGCACACTTCCGTGTTGCTGCGGTACTACTGGTGCGTCACAGGCAATGTTTAGAAAGACATGTTAAAGTATGTTATTAAAACTTTAAAAAGGCTTTCTGTGTACTGTCTTTCTTTGTAAAAAATGCGTGTGCACGTGCGGCTTATAGTCCGGTGCGGCTTATATAAGAAAAAAACTAAAATATCCCCGAATTTTAGCTGGTGCGGCTTATAGTCCGGTGCGGCTTATAGTCCGGAAATTACGGTATATAATAACACCATCAACTACAAGCCAACAAAAACAAAATTAAAACATCAATGTCGGCATAAAGCAGGGGCTGGCAAACTTTTTGACTCGCGGGCCAGAATGGGTTCAAATATTTGACAGAGGGGCTGGGCCAGAAGCATTTGAACACGCAATGTAATTGATTAAACCTGGGGATTGAAATGTGTGAAAAACAGACACAATTGAAGGTGCACATTTAAAGAAATCAAACGGATACTGGAAAAAGATCAATGGAATCACTTTCAACATTCAGAGCATATTATTACCCAACGAAAGAAAGGGGTCTTTAAATTGAGAGCGATGTGCAGCACGTTGATTAAGCTACTGTAATAATAATAATATTAATAATATTTTCTTTATTTTTTTTATTTTACTGGTTCTTTTCGCTGTACTGTACTTGTATTGTACATTGACAATAAATTTGAATCTAATTTAATCTTTTATCACAGACAAATTATTTAGGTTGATTTACCTGTCATGTTTCAGTGTGTACTTCCGCCTTCATCAGAGTGTCACTGGTGAAGTTGTGACGCGCCTTTATCAGCTGATGAATGAAGGTGTGGCTCACCTGTCAGATTTGACAGGTGAGTCACGCCCTCTGCTGTCCGTTCACCCCTCCAGAATGCTGCTCCAGGTGGTAGAGAGCATGAAAGCTCCCTCGTTCGTCTCTGTTGATGGTCCTCGGGCCCCGCTTGCGGAACTCGATGGCCTCCCTGATCCAACGCTGATGTTTGTTTTTTTCAGTGCAGATGACTCTGGCGTTTTCCCAGTCCATGATGTGATTCTCTCTTTTGCAGTGGTCGGTGATGGCTGACTTGTAGTGTTCTTGTTCTACTTGTTGTTTTATTGCTCTTGTTTGTCTTGTTGCTGTCTCCTTCTCACACTCCTTCTTGTGTTCTGTTTTTCTTGTAATGAAGTTCCTCCCTGTCTCCCCGATGTATGATTTATTGCATGATCTACATGGGATCTCGTATATGGAGTTGCATTTGTTTTCCGGGTGGATTCTATCCTTTGGCTGAACCAGTATCTGACGGAGTATTGTGTGTGGTTTGACAGGTGTGTTAATGTTGTATTTTCTCATGGTTCTTTGGATGCGTTCCGTAATCCCTCTCACGTACGGCAACGTCACCATTCCTCTTGTTCTTGTTTACTTGTTTGTTTTTTCTTTCCTCCCTGTGTTGTTTTTGTTTTCGACCTTCCCTGCACCTTTATTTATTGCCCATTGTGGATACTGACATCTTTTAAGTGCATGTTGTATGAGTTTTTCTTCCTGTGTTCTGTACTCCGGGTCCGTGATTATTGTTGTGCGTTCGTGTAATGTTCTGACTACAGACAGTTTATGTATAGTGGGGTGTTCAGATGTCCAGAGGAGGTATTGGTCGGCGTGTGTGGGTTTTCTGTGTACTTTTATTTTGATATCTCCGTTGTCTGTGTGATGTATGTTGATGTCTAGAAAGGCTATGGATCGATCTGTTTCCTCTTCGTGAGTGAATTTGATATTGCCGGTGGTGTCTATGGTGTTGAGATGGTCTGTGAGGTGTAATGTGGGTTTGTATATGTCCGGGGCTGTTGAGAGTGCTTTTTGTTCCAAGTCCTCCATGAAAAAGTTGCACAGGATGGCAGAAAGTGGGTCTCCCATGGGGAATCCTTTTTTTTGTCTGTAAATTGTGTTCCTGTATTGGAAGTATGTGGAAGTGGCGGTGAAATGGAGGAGTTGAGTGATGACCTGTACACTTAAATTTGTGCGTTTCTTGAGTGTCCTGTCTGCTAATAATCTGTCATGTACTATGTGTATGGTGGCCTGTGTGGGTGTTTTTGTGAAGAATGAAATGACATCATGTGATATGAACATTTCATCTTTCTGTACTTTTATGTGGGTGAGTTCTGTGGCGAGTTGTTTTGAGTTTTTGCAGTGTTGATCTGTGAGTCCTAGTAGTGGTTTCATTATTTCTGTGAGTGCTTTTGAAAGGTTGTATGTAACTGATCCTATGCTGTCTACAATGGGGCGGAGAGGTGTACCTGGTTTATGGATTTTTGGCGTGCCATAGATCCTGGGGATGATGTTTGCTGTGGGTACTAAGTGATTGTATGACTGTTTGTCTATTTTATTTTCAATAAGTAGTGGTTTAAGTAATGCTTTGAGTTTTTTTCTTGTCTTCTGTTGGGTCTTTTTCTAACCACTTCATAGGTGTCGTCCTGTAGTAACTGTCGCATCTGTTCTTCGTAAGTGTCTGTGTCCATGATTACTGTTGTTCTGTCTTTGTCTGCTGGGAGGATTGTGATGTCTTTATTTTTTGCTAGTGTATTCATTGCTCTTGCTTCCTGTTTGGTAACATTGCCGGGTGGTGATTTAGCCATTTTTAGTATACCTGCAATTTCATTACGTAGTGCTGCTTTCTGTCCTGGATTGTGTATTTTTTCGCATGCCAACTCCGTGGCTAAAATGAAATCCTCGTGGGGTATGTTTTTGGGTGTGATTGCGTAGTTGAGTCCTTAGCCAGTATGCTGCGCTCTGCCTGTGTGAGTTTGTGCCGTGTTATGGTCCAGGGAATACCGGTGTTTGAACTGCTCCGTCAGTCGCTGTAGTTCACTGTTGATGTTGTTGAGTTTGTTGGTTGTGCATCGCATCCGTTCTTTGACCAGAGTCATCCGCACTCTCCTGATAATTCTCTCCGCGTTCCTGGTTGGGATCGGGTTCTTGACTGTCAGGCTGGCCGGCGTTACCTCTTCATCCCGGCAGCGTTGGTTGAACCTCAGGTGGTTCCAGCAGCGAGCCCGTTTCTTCGTCAGCTTTTCCAGGAGGTGAAATTCCTTGACGCATTTCTCTCCGTAACTTTCTCGTAATAGCTGTACTACGTTCATTTTGTCTTCACTTATAGATTTTACTGTTTTTTTTATCACCGACAAATTATGTTGGTTGATTTACCTGACATGTTTCGGCATGTACTTCCGCCTTCATCAGAGTGTCACTGGTGTAGTTGTGACACGTCTTTATCAGCTGATGAATGAAGGTGTGGCTCACCTGTCAGATTTGACAGGTGAGTCAAATCTCAGCATTCTGGAGGGGTGAACGGACAGCAGAGGGCGTGACTCACCTGTCAAATCTTTTTTCCCCTCATCTTTGTTCTTTGGGAACATAAGTGTCGTTGTTCGTTTCATTCACAAGTCCAATTTTTCAGGCGGCTTTGTCACCCGACCAAATCTGGTAACAGTCCCTGTAGGTCAGAGGTGACTTCTGTTTCTTCTGAGTAGACGCCTGTCGGTCTCTGCCACATAATACCTCGGAGTGTTGGCTGATCTGATGACAGCTCCTGTGGTTCTCTCAGTGGTAATCCAAACTTTCTGACCAGTAGTCAGTTGTGGGAGGGAACGGTGTCTCAGGATGTAGTTTGTGGCCTGCCTAATCCTCTTTTTTTTCTCCTTTATGCAAAAGGCCTGCAGGTCTGGCCACTTAGGATCCAGCTTGGCTGCTGATTGTGGTAGAGATGTACGTAGGTTTCTTCCCATCAGCAGCTGTGCTGGTGAGAATCTGTGTGCCAACGGGGTGGACCTGTAGGCCAGTAGCGTTCTTTTTCAAGTCAAAGTCAAAGTCAGCTTTATTGTCAATCCCTTCATATGTCAAGACACACAAAGAAACCGAAATTCCGTTTCCTCCATCCCACGGTGACGAGACATACAAGTAGGCGACACAAAACAAAAACAAGAAGGCACAAACCATAAATAATAAATAATAAATAAAATAAAATGAGCGATGAATAAATAACAGACCAATAACCCATTTAATAAGAGGGGCAAAACCGAGCCAGTGCGCATACAGCAAGAACAGGACGTTACGCTGAAAGGGGGAGCGAGTTCAGGATCCTAACAGCCTGGAGTACGAAGCTGTTGGAAAGTCTGGTGGTGCGGGAGCGCAGGCTCCTGTACCGCCTCCCAGAGGGCAGAAGTTCAAACAAAGAGTGAGCGGGGTGACTCACATCACTCACGATCTTGGTCGCCTTGCGGGTGAGATGGGAGGTGTAAATGTCCGTCAAGGAGGGGAGAGAAGCACCAATAGTCTTACTAGCCGTTTTCACTATGCGCTGCAGGGCCTTCAAGTCGTGGTCAGTGCAGCTGCCACCCCAGACAGCAATACAGCTGGAGAGGACGCTCTCAATGGTGCCGCGGTAAAAAGTAGTCATGACGGCCGGAGGAGCCCCCGCTCGCCTGAGTTTCCGAAGGAAGTACAGGCGGCGCTGGGCCTTCTTCGCCAGCGACGCGGTGTTGGTGGACCAGGAGAGATCCTCACTGATGTGCACCCCCAGGAACCTGGCGCTGCTCACTCTCTCCACCACAGCACCGTCGATGGTCAGCGGCAGGTGTTGGGCGTGACCCTTCCGGAAGTCAACAACAATCTCCTTGGTCTTGTCGACGTTCAGCAGGAGGTTGTTGTCCCTGCACCACGCGGTCAGAAGGTCAACCTCCAGCCTGTATTGAGTCTCGTCTCCCTTGGTGATGAGACCCACCAGAGTCGTGTCGTCAGCAAACTTCACTATGCGGTTGCCGCTGCAGGTGGCAGCGCAGTCATGCGTCAGGAGGGTGAAGAGCAGCGGACTGAGCACGCAGCCTTGGGGGGCCCCTGTGCTCAGCGTGATGCTGGCGGAGATCTTGTCGCCAACACGTACCACCTGTGGCCTCTGACAGAGGAAGTCCAGTAGCCAGTTGCAGAGGCAGGTACTGAGGCCCAGCTTGTCAAGTTTGCCGATGAGACGCTGCGGCACAATGGTGTTGAAGGCAGAACTGAAGTCCACAAACAGCAACCTCACATACGAGTCCTTCCCCTCCAGGTGGGTGAGGGCCGAGTGGAGGGCAGAGCAGATGGCATCCTCAGAGGACCGTTTGGCCCGGTACGCAAACTGGAAGGGGTCAATGGTGGGGGGGAGAACTGACCGGATGTGCTCCAAGACAAGCCGCTCAAAGCACTTCATGATGATGGGCGTAAGTGCCACGGGGCGGTAGTCATTGAAGCAGGACGGAGCAGGCTTCTTCGGCACAGGTACGATGGTGGCAGCTTTGAAACACGACGGGACGATGGCCTGCTGCAGGGAAGTGTTAAAGATGTCCGTGAAGACACCCGTCAGCTCACCAGCGCAGTCCTTCAGCGCTCGACCCGGGATGTTGTCCGGGCCCGCCGCCTTACGGATGTCGATAGCGGCAAGCGTCCTCCTCACGCTGTCTGCTGTGGTCGCTGTTTTTTTCCCACAAGTCTTTGATGGTCCGTACCGTGCCTTCCGCCTCCCCATTTGCCTGAGAGTAGCGGGGGCTGCTTGTGATCAATGTTCCCTCTAAGCTGCGCGCGTGCGCAATCGCGCACTGCCCGCACAGTCTCAGCGCACAAGAAAATCTATCCAGCGCATAAACAACATCAAGATAATGTATTAATTACCGTTTTTTTCCGTGTATAATACGCAAAATTTAACTAATTTATTGTCCTAAAATCTGGGGTGCGCATTATACATGGGTACAAATTTTTTTAAATTTTTTTTTTTTTCCTTTTTTTTTTTAAGAAAATCATGGTACAACAAAACCAACAACAGGACTGACCGACAAAGACGTGGAACAAAAAGACAGGGTGACATTACCAAAGACAGGAACAGACACCAAACAGACATCATGACAGTAACACATGCAATGATCCGACGGTGAGCGAGGGGCAGACAGGACTTAAATACAAAACACGTTACAAGAACAATAGTGTGTTTGTACTGTGCTCTGGTCATTTCGTCAAAGAAGGGATAATAGTCCTCTTCTCTTCTTGACTGACAATGAATGTGATAGTTTAATACAATCAGCAAATAACAAAATGCGTATTACAGGTAATATTTTATTTCACAACACTTTGCCTTGTTCCTTTCGTCTCTGCTGTTCACTTCAAACACGCTCCATACGAACGCAATGCTCTCGAATCAGACGCTTGCTCGATCACCTGCTCGTTTGCTGTCACAATGTACCCTACACAAATCCGAAACATTTGTTGCGGCTCCGAGTCACGACGAGGGGCAAGTTTTGGTTTCCAAGGGTGTTTTTATTCCTCTTCAACGTCTCTCCCATACAGAGCCGCCTTTTTCACATGTCCGCACGTCACTTTCCTCTCTTTTCATCTGATCGCGGTGGTGCCTTTATGGGCAGTCGGAGAAATCAACGCCAACAAAAGAAAATACATCCAGCCTAGTTAAGACCATACCAAAGACTATAAAAATGGGACCCATTGCCTCCCTGCGTGTGTGACGATCATTGGGACTTAAAAAAAAAATAAATAAAATAAAAATAATAATTGGGTGCGTATTATACATGGGTACAGGCTTTTTTCCAGCATCAACATGCCATTTTTAGGGTGCGTATTATACATGGGGGCGCATTATACACGGAAAAAAACGGTAATATTAGATTAGAATATATTATTATAATATATTATATCAATTATATTATATTAATATTAGACCTGATCTAATTAATTCGCCCAATAATATTGTTTTTTTTGTTTCTCACTCAGTGAGTGACAGGTGTCCAGCCAATGATACGATACGGTTCACTTACGGTACGAAGCCAATCATGGCATTGACGGTGCTTGCGTCTGGGCCCTGCCTATATGCGCCGTGCAGGTTAGCTAGCAGGTTAATTGATGCTAATACAAACCCCGCATCATGGCGAAACGAACAGGCAGCGATACATCCACTCACCAAGCCACAGTAAAAAAGAAATGCAGTTCTTTTAAGATGGAATGGCTGTCGGAGTATGTGCAAATTGAAGAAAAAGCGGTGAAATTGGGTGAGATTTTTTCTTTTTCAAGTGAGAAAGGTCTACTCTGCAAAACATGCAGCAATGCCAACTGTGAAAGAGGATTTAGTTTAATGAATCATATCAAAACAAAATCCAGAAATCGTCTTGAAGTGACACATTTGGACCAGCTGATGCGCATAAAGTCAAAGCAAGAAGCAGACGAAGCCATCAACCTGGACAAAGTGTACAACCATTGGAGAAGTGAGAAGGACAGATGTGAAAAACAAGGTCAAATTTAAGTCAGATTTGTGCATATTCTAGTGACTGTTATTAAGATTTTGTCTTTATGGATATTAATCATTAAATGTTGTTACTATAAGATCATTTATGGGTAGTAGAAATGCCAAGAAAAACTGTGTAATTAGATATTTTACAGACAAAGTGTTACAGGAATTTGCACTGTATCACAAGCTACATTCAGCTCAGTGGCCTAGTGGTAGAGTGTCCGCCCTGAGACTGGAAGGTTGTGGGTTCAAACCCCGGCCGGGTCATACCAAAGACTATAAAAATGGGACCCATTGCCTCCCTGCTTGGCACTCAGCATTAAGGGTTGGAGTTGGGGGGTTAAATCACCAACTGATTCCCGAGCGCGGCACCGCTGCTGCTCACTGCTCCCCTCTCCCCCAGGGGATGGATTAAAATCACACGGGGATGGGTTAAATGCAGAGGACAAATTTCACCGCACCCAGGTGTGTGTGTGACGATCATTGGGACTTTAATCTTTAATCTTAATCTTACAGCACAAGTCATTGTGCAAAATGCGAATGTTTTAATGTGAGCAAAATGTTATATCTGAAAGGTGTATATGTCTCATATCTTCCAGAACAGGACCCTCAGCCAGGCCAAAGCAGGACTCTTCCCATGGCCAAAGCAGGACTCGTCCTATGGCCAAAGCAGGACTCTTCCCATGGCCAAAGCAGGACTCTCACATACTGTATAAGATCAACACATCCCACTACTGGGGCCCGTTGTCCGATACTACAATCTCTGCAGTCCCATGCCTGGCGAAGACCTCTTTAATAGCTCTGATTGTCACTTCAGCCGAAGTGCTTTTGAACTCTGCTATTTCAATGTATCTTGAGAAATAGTCTATGATCAACAAGTACTCTCTCTTGGACCACTCGAACAGATCCATTCCAATCCTTTGCCACGGGCGGTCCGGCAGGGGAGTAGGCAGCAGTGGTTCTTTGAGTTGTGATCTGTGTGTATGACGTATTCCACAACTTTCCACCAGGTGTCCTATCTGGGCGGAGATGCCCGGTCACCAGACCGTTCTCGGGGTAGTCCTCATATTTAATGTGATAGATGACGTCCTCTTCAGTGTAGTCCGTCTGCGATGTGGAGGCTTCGTTGCTCTCGGAGTCAGGGATGAGAATTTTCCGCGGATCCGCGGATTTTCGTGTTTTTTTCCGTCGAAAGTATTTTCATGAATGGCCGCCCCACGTTGTTCTTGATGGGTCCTTTTGGGGTGCGCGTCACGTTTTCTACACAGGCTTCAAACCAGGCGCCCACGGTCACGTCCCTGCAGTCTACTAGCGGACTAATTTTGTATTTCCCGATTCCCGGATCCACTAGCGTGTTCTTGCTGGATGTCAGCGGTTGGGTGTCGCACATGGGACTCTAAGGCTTGATGCCATTTTTTGTGCTAGCTGAGTTATTAGGGGCAATGGCGTCCGGGTTGCTCTCGTCGGCAGTCTGTGTCGTTGTGATCATTGTCTTTATCGTGGGTCCTTGGCCAGAGGCCTGTCCGGAGGATCTGTTTGGGAGCAAATCAGCAGCTGGACAATGTCATTGAGACCCACATTATAATCAAATGTTGTGTGGCCATCTTCCATCCGCTTGCCCCGGTAGAAGAGGCGCTGTTCCTGTGGGCTCACATTGAAGATGTCCGGTATTTTCACGCGGAGGGTCTCGATGTTGGTCAGCCTGGAGAGATCATCCACGGTTCGGGTCTCCTTGCGGACGTGGATCCACATCGTTGCGCCGCCCCTGTTTTTAATACGTCTCAACAAAAATGAGCGGTTGAATGTTATTCTGTGGAGAATGTTGAGTCCTGAAAAAGGGGTGCGGTGGTAGAGACGGACACAATCCGAGTCTCTATCGCGCTTTTTCCACAGCAGAGGCAAAAAACATCGGCCATCGGTGAGTGCTTTCCAACGTAGTTCTGCTCAAATGCTGCTTTAACAGTCGCATATTTCTTTTTATGAGCCACAGTTAATTGCAAAACTGCGAGCACATTATCCGCTGCATCTGCTATTGCATACAGGAGTGAATTCACCTGGTATTCTTCCTCCCTGTTGTCGAGAGCCGTTGCGATGCGGAACCTCTCGAATCTGCGGATCCACCGTGGCCATTCTGGAGGGGTTGAAATGTCAAATAGGTCTGGGGGTGGCAGTTGCACAGCTGTCGCCATCTCCCTTGATTCTCTCTTTCACAGGCGGGACCTCAGGTGCACCGTTGCTCGCCTCACTTGCCTGTGTGCTGGTGCTAACATGCTAGGACTCCGCTCTGGGCTCTGTCGTCTTCCTAGTGGTCAGTTTCGGTTCAAACTGCACAAAAACATTTCAAAAACTTTAGCTCAAAATAACACGGAGACTCACAGTTTGCCACTTCTGACACCATGTATAATGATCACACTGGACACAGACGGGTTGCTTCGAGTTATCTTGGCTTCCGAACTTCGTGCCCACATTACATGCAATGCCTTACGCCGTAACTTTATGCCATAAAGTGTGTCGGCTGGCAATGGCATAGCGGCAATGCTGTCTGTCACTCACTCGTGAATCTTCGCGAACGACCAATCAGCAGCGCCAGCGAGCGATAGATGGAGGAGGGACTTTACAAGTCAGTGACGTAATTTCCCGTTCATGAACGAGTCAGTGACGCCGGGTGAGAGATAGTGATGTGCATTCCATTTCTTTTAGGTGAACTGAATCTTTAGAATCAGTTCACTCAAAAGATTCCCCCCTAACCCTAAACACACACACACACAGATTCTTTTGTTTGTTTTTTACATCCAGTGGAATCAAGCCATACACATCAAACAATACAACTACAACAATACACCCCCCCTAACCCCCCCCCCCCCCCAATTATTATATATAATAATAATTGGCTCGGGTAATTAACACATTTCAGCCGACACACTTTATGCCGACATTGATGTTTGTTGGCTTGTAGTTGATGGTGTTATTATATATCGAATGTGTTTGTGTTTGAATAAAAGTTTGAAAAAAAAAAACCCGTTATGCCGACATTTGTTAATTTTGGGGACACCAACTCATAACGTCATATGATGGCGCCGCGGATGGCAGCCACGGTGAGTCGCTCTCTGTTTATTTGTCTTATTTTGTGTGTTTTCTGTGTCCTCTGCTGTCCATCCCGGATCACTTTTACCAGAGAAGCGCTGTTAAACATCGGACAGTCTTCTTCTGGTATTTTCTCTCCTGTTCTCTCCGATTCAGACTGTTTGTCGGAGATTCTAGCCGGAGCGGCGGTGCTGTACAAGCTAGCGCGACGACGGCGGCGCGGAAAACGAGCCGGAGCACTCGTAAGGCTGAGGCAGAGAGGGTTCCGTTCTGCCCTACCGTCAATTCATCTGGCGAATGTCCGCTCCCTGGCGAACAAGATGGACGAACTGCTGCTCCTCACTTCAAGGAACACGGACTTCAGCAGATCCGCCGCGCTGTGCTTTGTGGAAACGTGGCTCAGCGAACGAACCCCCCACCACGCCGTGGAGCTAGCCGGGTTCAGGCTAACGCGAGCAGATCGCAGCGCGGAGCTCTCCGGAAAATCAAATGGAGGTGGTCTCTGTTTCTACATTAATGAACGTTGGTGTACTGATGTCACGGTGTTGAAAGAGTTTTGCAGCCCTCTCCTAGAAACACTTTTCATAAACTGCCGGCCGTTCTATTCACCACGGGAGTTCTCCTCGATCGTCATGGCGGCTGTTTACATCCCACCACACGCACGTGCGAGTGAAGCCACGCAGATGCTGGCTGACCAGGTAACAGACATTGAGAAACTTCTACCAAACTCACTAATCATTGTTCTGGGTGATCTTAACAGGGCGAACCTCGCACACGAACTGCCCAGATACAGACAGCACGTAACGTGTCCCACCAGAGGGGCACAGACTCTGGACCACTGCTACACCGTGATCAAGGATGCATACCACTCTGCGGCTCGGGCAGCTTTAGGAATCTCGGACCACTGTCTAGTTCATCTGATCCCGGCCTACAGGCAGAAACTAAAAACTTCTAAGCCTGTGGTGAGGACTGTGAGGAAGTGGACAGTGGAGTCAAGGCAGGACCTCCAAGCCTGGATGGAAGTGGATTTCAGGCGAGACCCTTCACCACTTTTACCCCTCACTATCCGCAGTAATACTATTCTCTCCACAGACACCTTCAAGTTCCTGGGAACCACAATCTCTCGGGACCTGAAATGGACCGGCCACATAGACTCTGTCCGAAAGAAGGCCCAGCAGAGGCTGTACTTCCTGAGACAGCTCAAGAAGTTCAACCTGCCGCGAGAGCTTCTGAAGACCTTCTACACTGCCATCATCCAGTCTGTCCTCTGCACCTCCATCACTGTCTGGTTTGGATCAGCCTCCAAACAAGACAAGCACAGACTGCAACGGACAATCAGGACTGCAGAAAAGATCATTGGAATCAACCTCCCATCTATCCAAGACTTGGATTCATTGAACGATTCGTTTGAACAAATCTTTTGAGTGAACTGATTCAAAAGATTCAGTTCACCTAAAAGAACTGGAATGCACATCACTAATTCTGACAGTTACTTAATTAACATGGTTTGTCTCCATTAAATTTCTATGGTTATAGTCTGACTTTATTTCTTAATTACTTACAGCGTAACCCAGTCAATAACGGGTGGTGTCATTGAGCCAGGTCCCTTGTAACCATGTTTAACTTTTAGCTTACATTGAAATGTTATGCACATCAAAAGGTGGTCGCAAAATGCCTTGAATTTTTTTTCTGCGGCCTAGCAAATTTCATGCATCCTCATCTAATATTAATATCGAAAATTTACCATTTATCCTCGGTCTGTGTTTGCAGAAGCAGTCCAGGTATCATACCCGGAGGCCACGGAGGAATCAGTGTATAAATCTATAGCACTGAAATTAAAACAGGCGCCAGCGCGTTGTGGTGGTGGGGGCTATATGAGGAAATTAACCAAAAGATTTTTTTTCTATATTTTGAATATTTTATTTTTTGAATGTTGTCCTTATTTGACGCTGTCTAAATAATGATATATTTGCACATTATTCTGTTTTTGATGGTTTGATAATGTTTTCAAAAATGCATTTATTTAGATTTGCAGTTAGCACCAATATATACACATATGTGTGACTGAAATAAAGTTAGAAGTCCAAAAACACACTGTATATTTTCCCAAAAATCCTGGAACTACACAAAGGTAAGGATCTCAGGTTAAATGTATTGAAGTTGAATAGACATCTAGTGTCAAGGAACGGAATGGAGCAGGGCGACCAAATGCAGCTTGGACCAGGGTTTATTGGAGAACACAAACTAACAGACTCGGCAAACTGACATGACTTAACAAAACCAACAACAGGACTGACCGACAAAGATGTGCAACCAAAAGACATTAAGACGACAACAATCCGACGGGGCGTGAGGGGCAGACAGGACTTATATACACAGTGGAACGGCTTGGGACGAGACGTGACATCTAGATGTTCAAATGATTAGCGCTGATAGCTATTAGCCATCATTCGAACATCTACTCAATAAACGTCTAAAAACACTTTCACATAAAAGACGTCTAAAAGACGTTTATTGGAGAACACAAACTAACAGACTCGGCAAAACTGACATGACTTAACAAAACCAACAACAGGACTGACCGACAAAGATGTGCAACCAAAAGACATGAAGACATTAAGACGACAACAATCCGACGGGGCGTGAGGGGCAGACAGGACTTATATACACAGTGGAACGGCTTGGGACGAGACGTGACATCTAGATGTTCAAATGATTAGCGCTGATAGCTATTAGTCATCATTCGAACATCTACTCAATAAACGTCTAAAAACACTTTCACATAAAAGACGTCTAAAAGACGTCTATGCCATAGACGTCTATATTTGTTACACTTTTAGACGTGTTTTAGCCGAGACGTCTGGTTAGCATATAGACGTCTAATAAACGTCTATTAGACGTCGAAATGCTCGCAGACTCATGAGACAAAGGAGTTTGGTTTAGTGAGAGGATAATTTACTCACAATGGCACCCGAATTGTGTGTGGACTCAATGGTGATGTAACGGCGAAAGATCGCCAGTAGGGGGCAGTCTTACCCTTCTGGCGGAGAAATGACTGCAGCAGACGGATTCTGCGGAAATAGCACAGCGGAGTAATTAATTAATTATAATTTTGCGGTGTAGTAAAAGTGTCGTCAAAAATTAAAAATACAAAGAATAACGACAAAATAGGTGCAATATAGCTACTGTGGTACAGTGCAACTTCTGGGTTATAAATGATGATAGAACTATATTCATCCCACAGCGGGATAATTTACTTGTCACAGCAGCGTACAATAGTGCAAGAATACAAGTGCCAAATTTAAAAAGGATAAATAACAAACAAGGACAAAGACAAGTGCCACCAGTAGCGGTAGAGACGAAACACAATTTTATCAGGCGCCACGCATGTTGTAGAGCAGGGGTCTCAAACTCCAGTCCTCCGGGGCCGCATTCCTACATGTTTTCCAAGTTTTCCTCGTTAAACACACCTGATTCAAATGATCAGTTCATCCTCACGTTCTGCAGGAGCCTGATAATTGAATCAGGTGTGTTTAACGAGGGAAACTTGGAAAACATGTCGGAATGCGGCCCGCGAGGACTGGAGTTTGAGACCCCTGTTGTAGAGTCTGACGGCAGTGGGAAAGAAGGACCTGCGCAATGTTTTCTTCCTACACCGTGGGTGTAATAGTCTGCTGCTAAAGGAGCTCCCCAGGGATTGCATAAAGTCATGGAGGGGGTCAGAGGTGTTGTCCACGATGCAGGGATGAGAATCTTCCGCGGATCCGCGGATTTCCGTGTTTTTTTCCGTCGGGAGTATCATTTTCGTGAATCGTGTAGATCCGTTGAGAAAATTGTTTTTATATTGGGGGGGAGCGGCTGGCAGCAGTATTGCGACAACAGCCACCTTATTTTCGGCAGCATTTTGGCGCTACTTTGTCACATCATTGGCCTACTCATTTGCCTAATTATCAAACGTTTTAGCCTGCATGGAGAAAGTATTAGAGAAAAAAGACGAGGATCGTGCCAGGGAAATAGACAAGTCGAACGAGCGCAGTGCAGTTGCGCGGTCGGCGACGCGCTACGGTGGGCGTTCGGTGGTGCGCTGCGGTTGCGCGATCTGACAAAAATTCGCAAATGAAAAAATGCTTAAAGTCTTGGAAGGGATTAAAAATTTTCCATTACCGTAATTTTCCATGTATAATACGCCCCCATGCATAATATGCACCCTAAAAATGGCATGTCGATGCTGGAAAAAAGCCTGTACCCATGTATAATACGCACTCAAATTTGGACTCTTACTTAAGTCCGTAAACGTAAAATTATTTCAGAAAAAAGATCATCTTTGGGAACAACCGGATGTTATTCTGCCGGTCAGTATCACTGCGCATGCGCTAGCAAACTCGATAGCGAAGAAATGTTTCGGATTTGTGTAGGGTACATTGTGACAGCAAACGAGCAGGTGATCGAGCAAGCGTCTGATACAAGAGCATTGTGTTCGTATGGAGCGTGTTTGAAGTGAACAGCAGAGAAGAAAGGGACAAGGCAAAGTGTTGTGAAATAAAATATTACCTGTAATACGCATTTTGTTATTTGCTGATTGAAACTGCTAATTAAACTGTGAATTGAAACTAATAGGTAGAGTACTGGCTTTTCTCTGGGCACTCCGGTTTCCTCCCACGTCCCAAAAACATGCTTGATAGGCCGATTGAAGACTCCAAATTGTCCCTAGGTGTGAGTGCGAGTGCAAATGGTTGTTTGTCTCTGTGTGCCCTGCGATCGGCTGGCAACCGGTTCAGGGTGTCCCCCTCCTACTGCCCGATGACGGCTGGGATAGGCTCCAGCACTCCCGCGACCCCCGTGGGGACTAAGCGGTTCAGAAAATGGATGGATGGATGGAAGGTAGAGAACTGAACTCTCGCTCTTTATATAGCTGACGTGTCTTGCGCATCCGTTCTGCGCATACTGTCATGGCGGCCTCCGTATGATATCCGGTCTGCGATGGAGATTAAAAAACAAACAATATTTGACAATAACACACCATCAAGGATCGCACCATCGCATCAAACGATGTGTCGTCAATTATGAATTTTACTGACTAAGTGTGTTGGGCAGGATGGCTGAATGCGATGCGCGATTGACAACAAACAAGAAGAAAGGTGATTTCAAGTTTTATTTCGAGGGGGATTTTTTTCAAAAATTGTTGTACCCATGCATAATGCGCACCCCAGATTTTAGGACAATAAATTAGTTAAAGTTTGCGCATTATGCATGGGAAATAACGGTATTTGTTATGGGAAAATATAGATTCGGAATTCCACCAACTCGCTTCTCGAACCGCCTTCTGGAACCGATTGTGGTCGAAAACCGAGGCTTGACTGTATTATATTCACCTTGGTAGCCCACCAAGCAGGAATATTTTTTTAACAAAACTGTTGAAATTGAGTGATGAAATTAATGGTTTTGGGGTTGTTATACTGTTTCCAGGGAGCTTTTCCCCCTGAGCCCCGTCCGGGGCATTGCTCCTGACCCCCTGCGGCCCCAATGGGGGGCTGTGGGCCCTGTGCCCCCCAATAGGGGCCTGTGGCCCCTGCAGCCCCCAATGGGGGCCTGTTGCCCCCGGCCCACTGCGGCCCCCATTGGGGGGGCCTGTGGCCCCTGGCCCCCTGCGGCAAGTGGGTGGGGACACAGGCCCCCCCCCAGTGGGGCATGCAGCCCCCAGACCCTGGCTACTTTTCAGTATTTTTTATCATTTGCTGTTCTCATCCCTGGTTGGCTCGGCACACCGTACTCCCGAAGCACCCTCCACAGAACCTCCCAAGGGACACAGTCGAACGCCTTCTCCAAGTCCACAAAACACACATGGACTGGTTGAGCAAACTCCCATCCCCCCTCGAGGATCCTGCCGAAGGTGTAGAGCTGCTCCACTGTTCCACGGCCACGACGAAAGCCACACTGCTCCTCCTGAATCCGAGGTTCGACCTCCCGACGGACCCTCCTCTCCAGCACCCCTGAATAGATTTTACCAGGGAGGCTGAGGAGTGTGATTCCTCTTTAGTTGGAACACACCCTCCGGTCCCCCTTCTTAAAGAGGGGAACCACCACCCCACTCTGCCAATCCAGAGGTACCGTCCCCAATGTCCACGCGATGTTGCAGAGGCGTGTCAACCAGGACAGCCCCACAACATCCAGAGCCTTTAAAAACTCTGGGCGGATCTCTTCCACCCCTGGGGTCTTGCCCCCGAGGAATTTTCTAACTACCTCAGTGACTTCGACCCCAGAGATTGCAGAGTCCACCTCAGAGTCTCCAGGCCCTGCTTCCACAATGGAAGGCGTGTCGGTGGAATTGAGGTCTTCGAAGTATTCTCCCCACCAACTCACGACGTCTCGAGTCGAGATCAGCAGGACGCCATCTCCACTGTAAACAGTGTTGACGGTGCACTGCTTCCCCCTCCTGAGACGCCAGATGGTTGACCAGAATCTCCTCGAAGCCGTCTGGAAGTCATTCTCCATGGCCTCGGCAAACTCCTCACACGCCCGGGTTTTTTCCTCAGCAACCGCCGAAGCCGTGTTCCGCTTGGCCAACCTGTCGGCTGCCTCCGAAGTCCCGCAGGCCAAAATGGCCCGATAGGACTCCTTCTTCAGCTTGACGGCATCCCTTACCGCCGGTGTCCACCAGCGGGTTTGGGAATTGCCGCCACGACAGGCACCGACCACCTTACGGCCACAGCTCCGGTCAGCTGCCTCAACAATGGAGGCATGGAACATGGTCCACTCGGACTCAATGTCCCTGCCTCCCCCGGGACGTGGAATTCTGCTAGACGTTCCCAGCAGACCCTCACAGAGCGTTTGGGTCTGCCAGTTCGGACCGGCATCTTCCCCCACTGTTGGGAAAAATATATTTTTTATCATTGGATTCTATGTATCTACTTATGTGTGCAAGATCTTCCACAGTATGTGACAGTTTGACTTCGTGATAATGACTTGGGAGCATATGGCTGGCTGAGGAGCTCTTGACTGGAGTCATGAGTCGCGCTATACTCCCTAGTTAGCTTGAGGTTGTTATGGGATGGCTGAAGCAGACAAACGTCTTATTTAAGTAGAAGTCATGAGTACGCCACAGAGGTATGCATCCCAGGGGCACTAAGACTACGTCTTTGTTAAGCTAAAGTCATGAGACGACCATACTGCTCTTTCCATAATAGTATCTCTGTTGTTCTGTGGTCATGAGATGTAATTATGGAATGTCCTTCCTGTCTAAGAAACTATGCATTCATGTAGACTTGCCCCATTGTTGTTCCTCAATAAAAGGCACGACCAAACAGGAGCAAGAGCGCGAATCTCAGCCACACTTGGTGTGTGTCTGATTTGCGCCCTTCTGCAGAAGTCGCTTGCCATCGAACACATCTCCTGCCTCTGTGAGATTCTTTTCAGATAAATGTTGTGAACCCAACACCCACCATCGGAGCCAACCCACCACCCCGTGGTGATCACTTGACAGCTCCGCCCATCTCTCCACACGCGTGTCCAAAACACGCGGCCGCAAATCCGATGACACGACTACAAAGTCGATCATCGAACTGCGGCCTAGGGTGTCCTGGTGCCAAGTGCAAACCTATTCCTTATGTTTGAACATGGTGTTCATTATTGAAAATCCGTGTCGAGCACAAAAGTCCAATAATAGAACACCACTCGGGTTCAGATCAGGGGGGGGGGGCGTTCCTCCCAATCACGGCCTTCCAGGTCTCACTTTCGTTGCCCACGTGAGCAATGAAGTCGCCCAGTAGAACGATAGAGTCCCCAGAAGGAGCGCTCTCCAGCACTTCTTCTAAGGACCCCAAAAAGGGTGGGTACTCTGAGTTGCTGTTCGGTGCATAGGCACAAACAACAGTCAGGAGCCGTCCCCCCCACCCGAAGGCGGAGGGAGGCTACCCTCTCGTTCACCGGGGTGAACCCCAATGTGCAGACGCCCAGCCGGGGGGCAATAAGTATGCCCACACCTGCCGGATGCCTCTCACCATGGGCAACTCCAGAGTGGAAGAGAGTCCAGCCCCTCTCGAGAGGGCTTGTACCAGAGCCCATACTATGTGTGGAGGCAAGTTCGACTATGTCTAGTCGGAACTTTTCTGCCTCACACACCAGCTCGGGCTCCTTTCCAGCCAGAGAGGTGACATTCCATGTCCCAAGAGCCAGCTTCTGCAGCCGGGGATGAGACCGCCAAGGTCCCCACCTTTGGCCGCCACCGAGCTCGCTTTGCACCCGACCCCTTTGGCCCCTCCTACAGGTGGTGAGCCCATGGGAAGGGGGACCCACGTTTTCTTTTCGGGCTGTGCCCGGCTGGGCCCCATGGGCGAAGGCCCGGCCACCAGGCGCCCACTTTCGAGCCCCACCTCCAGGCCTGGCTCCAGAGGGACGCTCTGGTGATCCGCGTCCGGGCGAGGGAAAACTAGGTCCATATATTTTATTCAACACAAGGGGTGTTCTGAGCCGTGCTTTGTCTGGCCCCTCACCTAGGACCCTTTTGCCATGGGTGACCCAACCAGGGGCATGAAGCCCCAGACAACATAGCTCCTAGGATCATAGGGGCACGCAAACCCCTCCACCACGATAAGGTGAGTTGTCACCTTGCTTATCTATACTGTAAACCGCTCAGTTCTTTATTAAATAAAGACAGCTTTAATCCTGACATCAAGGAGTGTCAGATCTGGTTCGAAACAGTTAACTTAAGCTCAGCTAGCGTGGGTGCATGCCAGTGGAAATAAACGAGTCCCCGCGGTCTTAACGAAAACAGCAAAATCTATTTCGAGCGGTTAACAAAAGCCCCAAATCTTATAGGAAAGAAAGCCGCTGAAACAGCCGCGATCAATTTGATCCCGGGTCTCGACACCGGGGTCTTTTTTATTTTAAAGGGACTGGTGTCCGGAAATGACGGAATTAATCTAACAATAGATTTATTACTTGAACAGCGGTTAGACTCGGAAGGAATCTTCTTTCCGTACCGGCTTAAATAAATTCTTGTCTAAATTCTAGGAATGTTAGGTTTGCGAGCAATGCTCTTCCATCTTTCACCACTGTAGTTACTGTTAGGTTTATTTTCCTAAACATCTCACAAACAATGAGAGAAGACGTTTTCGGTTTCTTGCGAGGAGAATTAGGAGAGCTGTATGGTTCTCCCACAATTACCCCCGCAAGGAGAAATAGGAGAGACGTACGCCTGCCGTACGCTGGTCTCAACTGTTGGATTTTGTCCACAATTTAGGGAGCGCGCTATCTGCGCCTCACGGCAAAAGCCATTGCCAATCACCTGTTATCCAATTTACTCACTGCATGCTCGTTTGATTTCTTCAGATTTAGGAAAATGCTAAGACACTTAAGCAGAAATTAGACTTACACAGGTTGGTTGAGTTCAATCACAATTCTTGTTAAGAAAGCTCTGTTTTCAGGAAAGTACAATACAGCGCTGGGCCCTTCAAGAGCAGAAAGTCTCCATTCAGAAAAGGCAACGTTCAAGGTTCTTTGGTCAGCTTATATTCAGTTGCACATGCCGGTGTGGGCCGAGTTTGATGGGTGATGAGTCTTTGGGGTGGGGCAAGTTCGCAGGAGATTTTGATTCCATGGGAGTGGGTGCTGATTATAGGCGATTCGGTGTGTGTGGGGGCTGTTGTCTTCCATCCCGTCTTTCAGCCTTGGCGATCATCTTTGGCCGAGTCTTTGGCTGGCTCCCTCTGGCACCTGCTGGTTTTTATTTCCAAGTGACCTTCCTGTAAACATTCTCCTCCATTCTTGCACATACACTGTCGCACCTCATTCTTTCATCATTCTTTCAATTTTGTCATTTTGTACGAAATTATGTGAGCTTCTTGGCTGTGACATCATTAATCTGTTAATGTTCCCTGAATATGCAAAGTTTCTTTTCTTTGTTAGGCAAAATATTTCCCTCTGTCCAGAACGTTCAGTAGTAATCGAAAACTGGCGTCTAGCATTAGTCAAAACATAAGATACAATCAAGTACTGAACATTTTTAGACGACTTTGGCAGTGTCCGTGATTTAGAGAATCATCAGGCATGCATTAAACAGTTCCTTAAGGGTGTCAAACGCGCACTTTATTAAAGTGGCACCGGCTCCCCGGTAACGGGTTCAATAAGCCGGCAGTGAAGGGACTAGTCCGTACGCTAACCACCCGAGTTAAATTAATTCTACTAGAATCAATCTAATTTCTATACGACGCCAATCCCGCTAAAGTCATCCGACGCGCGAGCCGAGTAACTCAATTCGAGGCAAGTCGTCGATATGTCCGCGCCGTAATGATGGCTCCCTTCGGTTGTTTGATGCTGGTATTACGTTACGGATATTTTTTAGATGCCTTTGTTAAGACCTCAAGGATTCGTTAATTTACTAGAGCGCCCTCGCTCTAGCTGAGCTCAAGATAACTACTTCGAACCAGATCTGACAATTCCTGATGTTAAGGATTAAAGCTGTCTTCACTTTAAAAAGAATTGAACGGATTTAAAGAATGACTATGATAGGGAAATAAAGACATTTTAAAGTTGTAATTACCGCATATGCTCGACATAGTTAATACGAAATAATCGATAACCGAATTAAGGCTTAAGAAGAGATTTAATGAATAAGCAAGAAAAAGAATTACAAGTCGAAAAAACAAAATAACAAGACTCACCCACACAGAACAAAAGAGGAGACTAAAGGTCTAAAATCCTATTTGGTTGAACAAGTCGAGTGATCGGCTCTCCTTTGTTCCAAAATCCGAATTCTGTTTAAAAAAGAGGAAAGGTCTGGCCGTGAGGAGCCTAGCCAAAAAAGTAAAATTGGCGACATCTCCTTTCTGCCCCAGCGGCTGTCTCCTCTGCCTTCCTCGAAGCTTAAAATTTGACAAAGTCCAATTCGAAGACTCTGGAAATTCATCTTAGTCGATTTTGGTTCAATCTCAAAAAGAATGCAAAATCCATCTTCGTTCTTTTACTCCGGGCAGCGTCACGGCCATCGCCCTGACTAGGAAGAAGCGCGCCCGCTCTGTGTCCGGGCAACATATTTATATGCTTCTGGCATTACCTCATCGGAATTACCTCACCGGCACGTGAGGTGGCCTTTCTCGAAGTTTCTGGAAGCTTCGAGAATGTTCCTTAGCTGATCCCTGACCAGGCCAGCTGGAAACCACTGGTTGTCTTAGCAACCTTGCTTCAAGCAGCAATCACCGGAAACAGGTGTTTCCTGTTTTGCTCGTTCTTTCTTTTAGCATTAGCCCTTAATGTCTCCCCTCAACTTAATACATTCAGGTATGGATGGAACACCAATGTACAGGTTGGTCAAAACATTGCAACATGAATCACATATATCTTGTCTAATAAAGATCAATCTCAACACATAATAGTACTTAACACAATAATGGGTTCCTCCAACTTAAACACATATATTGATATTGCTCAAGCTGTTACATCTTAAAATTATGGCATAGCAAACTCTTATTCCAAAATTGTGCGTTGCTACGTGTTTGAACAGGTCGTGTCCTCCCAATTGCTAACAATTTAATTTATTAGATTTGTTAATTTCCATCAGGTCACCCCTATGTCAAGCTTTACCACCATCTCCTGGCGAAATTTTGAACTACGACATGTTTTGGGATAGCCAATGTGCCTGGGCCAAATTCAATACCTAATTTTACACCATCTCGTACCACCATGCCACTTGACAAGGGTCATTAAGCTATTCAGGCAATATATCAAAAAACATTTGTTATTTCAAAGTGCTCAGAACTATATATCAGATCATAAAGTTATAAAAACCTTTGTCATTACCATCCATCCATCCATCCATCCATCCATCCATCCATCCATCCATCCATCCATCTTCTTCCGCTTATCCGGGGTCGGGTCGCGGGGGCAGCAGCTTCAGGAGGGACTCCCAGACTTCCCTCTCCCCAGCCACTTCATCTAGCTCATCCCGGGGGATCCCAAGGCGCTCCCAGGCCAGCCGAGAGACATAGTCTCTCCAGCGCGTCCTGGGTCGTCCCCGTGGTCTCCTACCGGTGGGACATGCCCGGAACACCTCCCCAGGGAGGCGTCCAGGAGGCATCCTGATGAGATGCCCGAGCCACCTCATCTGGCTCCTCTCAACGTGGAGGAGTAGCGACTCTACTCCGAGTCTCTCCCGGATGACCGAACTTCTCACCCTATCTCTAAGGGAGAGCCCGGACATCCTGCGGAGAAAACTCATTTCGGCCGCTTGTATCCGGGATCTCGTTCTTTCGGTCACGACCCATAGCTCGTGACCATAGGTGAGGGTAGGAGCGTAAATCGACCGGTAAATTGAGAGCTTTGCCTTTTGTCTCAGCTCTCTCTTTACCACGACGGACCGGTACAGAGTCCGCATTACTGCCGACGCTGCACCGATCCGCCTGTCGATCTCGCGCTCCATCCTCCCCTCACTCGTGAACAAGACCCCAAGATACTTAAACTCCTCCACTTGGGGCAGGATCTCATCCCCGATCCGGAGAGGGCATTCCACCCTTTTCCGATCGAGGACCATGGACTCGGATTTGGAGGTGCTGACCCTCATCCCGACCGCTTCACACTCGGCTGCGAACCGCTCCAGTGAGAGCTGGAGATCACGGCCTGAAGAAGCCAACAGCACAACGTCGTCTGCAAAAAGCAGAGACGCGATGCTGAGGTCCCCAAACCGGACACCCTCAACGCCTCGGCTGCACCTAGAAATTCTGTCCGTAAAAATTATGAACAGAATCGGTGACAAAGGGCAGCCTTGGCGGAGTCCAACCCTCACTGGGAACGAATCCGACTTACTGCCGGAAATGCGGACCAAACTCTGGCATCGGTGATACAGGGACCGAACCGCCCTTATCAGTTGGCTCGGTACCCCGTACTCCCGAAGCACCCCCCACAGAACCTCCCGAGGGACACGGTCGAACGCCTTCTCCAAGTCCACAAAACACATGTGGACTGGTTGGGCGAACTCCCATGCACCCTCGAGGATCCTGTTGAGGGTGAAGAGCTGGTCCACTGTTCCTCGGCCAGGACGAAAGCCACACTGTTCCTCCTGAATCTGAGGTTCGACCTCCCGACGGACCCTCCTCTCCAGCACCCCTGAATAGACCTTACCAGGGAGGCTGAGGAGTGTAATTCCCCTGTAATTGGAACACACCCTCCGGTCCCCCTTCTTAAAGAGGGGAACCACCACCCCAGTCTGCCAATCCAGAGGCACTGTCCCCGATGTCCACGCGATGCTGTAGAGACGTGTCAGCCATGACAGCCCCACAACATCCAGAGCCCTTAAGAAATCCGGGCGGATCTCATCCACCCCCGGGGCCTTGCCACCGAGGAGTTTTTTAACTACCTCAGTGACTTCAACCCCAGAGATTGGAGAGTCCGCCTCAGAGTCCCCAGGCCCTGCTTCCACAATGGAAGGCGTGTCGGTGGAATTGAGGAGGTCTTCGAAGTATTCTCCCCACCGACACACGACGTCCCGAGTCGAGGTCAGCAGCACGCCATCTCCACTGTAAACAGTGTTGACGTTGCACTGCTTCCCCCTCCTGAGACGCCGGATGGTGGACCAGAATTTCCTCGAAGCCGTCCGGAAGTCATTCTCCATGGCCTCGCCAAACTCCTCCCACGCCCGGGTTTTTGCCTCAGCAACCGCCGAAGCCGCGTTCCGCTTGGCCATCCGGTACCTGTCAGCTGCCTCCGGAGTCCCGCAGGCCAAAACGGCCCGATAGGACTCCTTCTTCAGCTTGACGGCATCCCTTACCGCCGGTGTCCACCAGCGGGTTCGGGGATTGCCGCCACGACAGGCACCAATGACCTTACGGCCACAGCTCCGGTCGGCCGCCTCAACAATGGAGGCGCGGAACAAGGTCCACTCGGACTCAATGTCCCCCGCCTCCCCCGGGACGTGGGAAAAGCTCTGCCGGAGGTGGGAGTTGAAGCTCTTCCTGACAGGGGATTCCGCCAGACGTTCCCAGCAGACCCTCACAGAACGTTTGGGTCTGCCAGGTCGGACCGGCATCTTCCCCCACCATCGGAGCCAACCCACCACCAGGTGGTGATCAGTTGACAGCTCCGCCCCTCTCTTCGCCCGAGTGTCCAAAACATGCGGCCGCAAATCCGATGACACGACTACAAAGTCGATCATCGAACTGCGGCCTAGGGTGTCCTGGTGCCAAGTGCACACATGGACACCCTTATGTTTGAACATGGTGTTCATTATAGAAAATCCGTGTCGAGCACAGAAGTCCAATAATAGAACACCGCTCGGGTTCAGATCGGGGGGGGCGTTCCTCCCAATCACGCCCTTCCAGGTCTCACTGTCATTGCCCACGTGAGCATTGAAGTCACCCAGTAGAACGATGGAGTCCCCAGAAGGAGCGCCCTCCAGCACTTCCTCCAGGGACTCCAAAAAGGGTGGGTACTCTGAGCTGCCGTTTGGTGCATAGACACAAACAACAGTCAGGACCCTTCCCCCCACCCGAAGGCGGAGGGAGGCTACCCTCTCGTTCACCGGGGTGAACCCCAATGTGCAGGCGCCCAGCCGGGGGGCAATAAGTATACCCACACCTGCTCGACGCCTCTCACCGTGGGCAACTCCAGAGTGGAAGAGAGTCCAGCCCCTCTCGAGAGGGCTTGTACCGGAACCCAAACTGTGCGTGGAGGCAAGTCCGACTATATCTAGTCGGAACTTTTCTGCCTCGCACACCAGCTCGGGCTCCTTTCCAGCCAGAGAGGTGGCATTCCATGTCCCAAGAGCCAGCTTCTGCAGCCGGGGATCAGACCGCCAAGGTCCCTGCCTTTGGCCGCCGCCCAGTTTGCATTTACTTTGTCATTACCACCTATCAAAAATATCCAGTTATGTCTTCTTTATTGATTTGGTGTATAGGTATAATTATATGCTTAAAATGTTTCTTTTTTTGATTTAATATGTGAATATCCTTTTCTGTTTATGTACTTTATTCAATGAGGTTTGAACATATCTGTTTTTGTAGCTAGGCAGGACTTTTTGTATTTTGACCCCATTCCTTCACTTACTCCCATGATATTATCTATTGCTTGAGACATACTTCTTACTATCTTACACTTATAGTTTTTATATCTATGAATAGAGCAACTCCTCCACATCTTTTTACCTTCCTATTTAATGTATAACTCTCATACCCCTCTATGTCAATCTTTTCAGACTGATCATCCTTTAACCAGGTTTCAGATATTGCAATTACAGTAAACGGATTATTCATATCTTTTAAGCGTTGTTTGATCTTAGAGATGTTTGCTTTCAAGCTCCTACTATTAAAATATATAATTGATATTGCTCTATTTGTTGTTACATTCTTGTTAAATTGCTCTACAGTATAGCATGTACAGTTCCTTTGAGTGTAGTTGATAAAGAAGTTATTCACAGGACCAATATTGTTCTCTATGTCATATCCCTTATGTTCAGTGAAATCATCCATCCATCCATCCATCCATTTTCTGAACCGCTTAGTCCCCACGGGGGTCGCGGGAGTGCCGGAGCCTATCCCAGCCGTCATCGGGCAGTAGGCGGGGGACACCCTGAACCGGTTGCCAGCCAATCGCAGGGCACACAGAGACAAACAACCATTCACACTCGCACTCACACCTAGGGACAATTTGGAGTCTTCAATCGGCCTACCAAGTATGTTTTTGGGATGTGGGAGGAAACCGGAGTGCCCGGAGAAAACCCACGCGGGCCCGGGGAGAACATGCAAACTCCACACAGGGAGGGCCGGAGGTGGAATCGAACTCGCACCCTCCTAACTGTGAGGCAGACGTGCTACCCAGTGCGCCACCGAGCCGCCTCAGTGAAATCAAATGTTTTCAAATCAAGTTCTTCATTTTCAGTTATCAGTGCTTGTTTGTTAAACACACCAGTTGGAGAAGAAAGGCATTTGTCAATACTGTTCATGGTGGGTTGATAATTTCACCAGGTTTTTACCTTCCATGATCTAGAAGTACTACAACCTTAGGTTCAACGGAATGATGTACAGGTTACTGGTCTCCTTCGTACCTCTTAAGTTGCTCTATGGCACTGATGCAGAAACCATGAGAACTTTCTGCTGCCCCAACAGGTTTGATGAACACCTTAAAACCAGCAGTCCATGTGGACTGTATTTTACCATTTTTCTTAAGAGCTCTTGCTTTCTTAGCCATTTCACCATTTTTCTTAGTGAGGTGTTCATTAATGTACACGTTCGTGCCTTTTAGTTTTCTACCTTGTTTGAGCAGATTTATCTTACTTTTCCTGTAAATCGGACAATTATAGATGGTATGACAGGCTTGCCATTTAGACTCTTGGTTGGCAGAGTGTGGCATGCCTCAATATTGACAATGTCAATGACGATGTCTTTACTCTGGAGGAAGGTTTTTACCTGCTCCTCGGTTGTCTCATGTTCAGGATTGTCCTCAGAAGCAAGGCCTTTCACAGCCTGCTGGTAGCTCCGTGGTTTGATCTTTAAACCTGTGATGATGACATCGTTCATTCTTGAATACTGCTCCAAATTGTCTAGTCTATTTTCCAGGCTGACAATTTTCTTATTTTGTTCAATGTTTAATTGTTTGAGCTGCTTCACCTCTCCCATCAGCTCTGTAATAATAGCCTGTTGCTTCATTATGGTTTCCACATTTGAAGACATCACTTCCATTGATAAATTCAGCTCCTCCATGTCCTTCTGTAGCACTTTCATGGCCATCCCGGTTGTCAATCTATACCTGATGGTAGCTCTCCTCCTGGGGCTGGAGGTGCTATCCCACTCAGCCAGGTGACAGATCTCCTCCTGGGGCGGCTAGTGGTGCTAGCCCACTGGGCCTGGTGGTGGCTGTCCTCCTGGGCCTGGTGATGGTAGTCTACTGGGCCTGGTGGTTGGTGGCTGTCCTCTTGGGGCTGGTGGTGCTAGCTTACTGGGCCTGATGTTAGCTCTCTTCCAGGGGCTGGTTGTGCTAGCACACTGGGCCTGATGGTAGCTCTCCTCCTGGGGCTGGTGGTGATAGCCTACTAGGCCTGGTGGTGGCTGTCCTCGTGGGCCTGATGGTGTTGGCCTACTGGGCCTGGTGATAGCTGGCCTCCTGGTACCTGGTGTTGGCTGGGCTCCTGGGGGGATGCTCGCTGGTCCGGCGCAGGTGGCTACAGGTCCAGTGAAGGCCGCGGGTCCGGCGTTGCTGGCACGCATTCCGCCGTCGGCCGCAGGTCCGGCGTTGCTGGGACGAAGTCCGGCAACGGCCGCGGGTCCAGCGTTGCTGGCTCGAGGTCCGGCGACGGCCGCGGATCCGGCGACGCTGGAGTGGGACCCTAATGCGGCCGCGTGTCTGATGGCGCCGGGAGGAACCCCAGTGGCGGCCGCGGGTCCGGCGTCGCTGGAGCAAAATCCGACGCCGGCCGCGGAGCCGATGGCGCTGGAAAGCTCCGACGTTTGGTGGCTCGGCGACTTCCCGACAAGGAAGAAGCCTCGGCGTGATCGCTCTTCGACCTGATCGCTCTTCAAAGTCTTTGCTCGCCGTGATCGCTCTTCGAATTATGTGGCCCACCAAGACAAATTGTGCATCGGCTTCATGTGTCAATAATTACTAATTAAAACATAAGAATAGTTGAATCAAACTGTTGATAAACTGTACTGATTAAAACATCATACCAACATTTGAATCAACCTGTTGATTAACTGCACTGATTAAAACCAGGGCTGTGGAGTCGGTTCGGACTCGGGGACTCGGACTCGGTCGGACTCGGCAATTTTTTGCCGGACTCGGACTCGGTGCTGATTTTGACCGAGTCCACCGAGTCCGACAATAAAAAAAAGAGGCAAGACGCAGCCAGAGAGTGTCAGGTTACAGTCAGCGCGGTAGGAGTTGGAAGAAGCAGTAAAAACTCCACCAAACTCGTCGTAATGACCCGTGATATATGTTATATCCTTACTATTTTCCAGGTTCTTAGATAGCAAGAATAGGTCGGACAACGACGTGAATGATAACTGCTTTATTCCTTACTCACAGTGCGTTCACAGGGCGTACCAGAACAACACAGAATGCCCATCCCACTTCCGGGGTTTTTCTACTACGGAATTTGAGTTAGCCCAAAATACACAACATCTCTTCCCCTCTTACAATGAACGTGCTATATGCATGAACAACATAGTCTTATGCACCTATAACTTGACATCTTCAAGATCTATCAATAACTACCATTAAACAATTATCATATATGGTCCAGACAATTATGACAACAATATTCCCATGAAACCTTAACTTTGGGTGAGGGTGGACTACCTCGAATTATACCGAATTATAGCGAAAAACCGATGTCGTACGGCGTCGTACGGCGTCAACACTATGTTGTTTTCAATAAAAACATGAAGAACTCACGTTTGCGTCAGTCAATTTTAATTTTTATAAAGGATTATTCTCATTTGATGTCTTTAAATTCATCCGCGTTCTGCCATTGAAGCGGGGTGCATTCAAAGACCAGTCGTACAGACGGAAACGTTTTGTGATCAAATCTTTCATAACGAGAATGATTTGAGTGAATTGATTTGAATGAATAATTGGGAAGAAATTTCAGTTCTGAAGGCTCCTTTTGTCAAGTCAAGTCAAGTCAAGTTTATTTGTATAGCCCTAAATCACAAGCAGTCTCAAAGGGCTTCACATAGACAAAAATTGACAATTATTCTCAAAGCATCCCCTGATCTTAAGCTCCCAAAAGGGCAAGGAAAAACTCAAAAAACCCTGCCAGGGGAAAATGAGAAACCTTGAGAAGGGACCACAGATGGAAGGATCCCCCTTTCAGGATCACCAGGTTGTAATGGATGCAGAGAGGGCACAAATAATACATAATATGAAAATCAAAAAAGTGGATGTCCAAGTCAGAGCGAAGGGCTGCCGGAGGAGCCCTCTACTATCCTGGCAGTGGAGGTTGAGCTGCAGATCCCCCAACCTGAATTGGCCCACGAGAATCCAGATAGCCGCTGTCAGCTTGGGTGCCACCTAAGGGGGGGGGGAGAGAAAACAAAACAAACTCCGGCCGAATCGGCCACTACAGGTTACTTAAAGGCCATGTCATAGAAATGTGTCTTTAAACGTGTCTTAAATGTTTCTACTGAGGTAGCAGTCCTAATATCCATTGGGAGGGCATTCCAAAGCTCTGGAGCCCGGATAGAAAATGCTCTAGACCCTGCAGACACTTTCTTGGCCCTCGGTGTCGCTAAAAGGGTAGCGTTTTGCGAACGAAGGTTACGAGACGGAACATAAGGAACAAGCAAAGTGTCCCAAGCAAAGTGACAGATGGTGGGGAGGGGGGATAAAAATTGTAAAATCAACTCACTCAAATCATTCTTGTTATGAAAGATTTGATCACAAAACGTGTGTGGCTTTTTCTTAAATGAACACGTTTGACATTGCTATCGTGTCAGCTTTTAATTATATTGCGCTGTCATGTTAAAGCAAATTAATAAATGCAACAATATTAATTTGCTTTGAAAATACCTGAGTAATAAAATAAAATGGATGGATGGATGAATAATGATCACATTTAAGTATAAAGTCTCCTTTGTAATATATACTCCTTGTAGCCTGTACCCAAAAAGAGGAGTTTCTTTGCATCGAGGTTTATGCAAAGAGCTCACGTAATTATATTGTTGCGTTTTGGTGAAGTGAATGAGTGTTCCGTCTGTACGACTGGTCTTTGAATGCACCCCGCTTCAATGGCAGAACACGGATGAATTTAAAGACATCAAATGAGAATAATCCTTTATAAAAATTAAAATTGACTGACGCAAACGTGAGTTCTTCATGTTTTTATTGAAAACAACATAGTGCTGACGCCGTACGACATGGGTTTTTCGCTTTCCAAATAAGGGGTCGTCACTAATTATTTGTGTTTAGATAAATGTCTGAGCTATAATGGTGTAATTAATGATTAAAACTTGAAAGTATCTGTTTATTGTATTCGTTTATATGTTTAATAAAGACAAAGCCATCACAAAACTGTTGTAATTATTTAGATTTTGATCTAAATTAGCCTTGAATAAAGACTAAGCAGTCACATGAATTAAGAGAAAAAATTGGACAGCCGGACTCGGACTCTGGCTCATGGTCAAGAGGCCGGACTCGGACTCGGTGCAAAAATCCGACCGAGTCCACAGCCCTAATTAAAACATCATAAAAACATTTGGATCAACCAGTTTATTTTACTAATTCTTAACACGCCACCATACAATCCTATGGCAGTGGGCATCCCTTTGTTAATCATGTGATAATTTTGCTTTAAACTGTTACGGCTAGTACTGCTTTAGCAAATTTATCATCCGTTGCCACAATAATTTGTGGCAGTTCATAATCTGAATGGTGGTGATCCCTGATTGGTGCCCCTCATACCCATCTGACCCATCAGTGCAGGGTGGGCGTGGCTTCATCAGTGATTGGTTTCAGATGTGCCACCAGGTGCACTGATTGAACCTGCTATTTAAAAAGGACTCCGTGCATTCAGGCTTGCTGTTTGTTGCGTGAACTGTGTGGCTAGTCAATCTGTCTCCATATTTGCTGAGGTGTGTTTGTAATGGTCTTCTATGTACTACTTTGTGTCAGTTTACATTCACCTTGTGATGGTGAGAAAACGTTCTTAACACAATAAAGCATTTTAGCCTAATGATGCACATTTGAACAACCAATTTTTTTTTAGATCAGCAAAATATATACATCATATTCAGTACAAAAGTATCCACAGAAGGCGAATTAAAAAAAAAAAAAACAATGACACAGAAACAAAACAAAATGAAAAGACCCCTAAGGCTCAAAGTTCAGAAAGCTGACCGAAAGGGTTAAGGCTGAAGCTAAATAGCTTGTAAATGCCCTAACCTGTTTGCCTTTAAGTCTTACATGTAGGCATATGCAGTACACATGCATACATTTAAATCCACATATATCCATGTACGTATATATTTACAACACCTAGTGTTCATACATACACATACATGCCCATATACACGCCACCTACCACCTATACATTTAAATACACATACACAAATAGAAATACAAAATGTCCCATAGGTCCTGATTTACCTCCCATCATATTTGTACTTCTCCAGAATAAAGTTTTTGTACTTTCTTTTAAACTGGACAAGATTTTTACATCCCTTGATCTCTTCCGGCAATGTGTTCCACAGTTTCACCCCACAGACAAACAGACACATGCTCTTCAAAGTGCTATGAGCAATCGGTTGTTTGAGGTTCAATCTGCCTCTCAGCTCATATTCCCCTTCTCGCTCACTAAACAATCTTTGAATATTTTCGGGGAGTGGATTTTGACGTGGTTTAAACAGAAATTGAGCAGTTTTTAGTTCTACCAGATCCCAAAATTTAAATGACAGTGTTTTTAGAAACAGTGCATTTGTGTGTTCATAATATCCTACCTTATTTACTATCTGTATTGCTCTCTTTTGCATGTTGAATATTGTCTGCAGGTTACTCCTGTAGGTGTTTCCCCATACTTCGACACAATAATTCAGATATGGTAAAAAGAGTGTACAGTACAGTGTTTGCAGTGCTTTGTTGTTCAGTTGTTCTTGTTTTACATAAAATCCCCACAGTACTTGCCAGCTTGGATCAGATATGCTTGATATGTGGTTTCCAGTTTAAGTTGTGGTCGATTATCACTCCTAAAAATGTATTCTCAAACACTCTTTCTGTTGGGTTCACAACATTTATCTGAAAAGAATCTCACAGAGGCAGGATATGTCTTCGATGGCAAGCGATCATCTGCAGATGGGCACAACCCCAGACACACAGCAAGTGTGGCTGAGATCCGCGCCCTTCCTTCAGTTTGGTCGTGCCTTTTATTGAGGAACAAACAATGGGGCAAGTGTACATGAATGCATAGCTTCTTTAGACAGGAAGGACATTCCACAATTACATCTCATGACCACAGCACAACAGCGATACTATTACGGACAGAAGCAGTATGGTCGTCTCATGACTTTAGCTTAACAAAGACGTAGTCTTAGTGCCTATGGGACGGATACCTCTGTGGCGTTCTCATGACTTCTACTTAAATAAGACGTTTGTCTGCTTCAGCCATCCCATGACAACCTCATGATCTGTTCATGGATAGCTAACTATGGGGCTTATTGTATAGCACGACTCGTGACTCCAGACATGAGTTCCTTAGCCAGCCATATGCTCCCAAGTCATTATCACGAGGCCAAACTGTCACATACTGCGGAAAATCTTGCACACATAAGTAGATACATAGAATCCAATGATAAAAAGTATATTTTTCCCAACACTTTCCAATTTAACACTATCGATCATTCATTCTGCAGAAGTATTTGGGTGTTTATTTCTTTTGCCAAAGACCATGCATTTGGTCTTTTTTTAAATTTAAGGATAGTTTGTTTGCGTCGAACCACAACTTAAGCTTCCGCAATTCTGCTGTAACAGCCTCTGACAGCTGCTGGAGATCATTACCTATACAGAAGATGTTTGTGTCATCAGCAAAAATGACATACTTCAGAATTGTTGAGACATTGCAGATTTCGTTTATGTATAATATGAAATATTTTGGTCCTAATATCAACCCTTGCGGTACACCAAGTTATATATCCAAAAGAGAGGATTTATTTCGCCCACCTGCACAAACTGTTCTGTTTTTGTCAGGCTCAGAGCAGGGAGAGGACTCGAATGCAGAGTTCGATAATTGAAGGAGTTTATTTCCTCTGCGGATGACGGCTCCAAAAACAAAAGGCGCCTCACAATGAGGGAAAAAGGAGACAAACAAAAGTGCCTCTACACGAGGAAAAAAGGGCTGAGAACTGCAAACTAAAATCGCCTCACAAGGAGGGAAAAACAAAGGCAAGATCGCACGGGAAATAGCTGGGGCTATGGAGTCGCTGGTGGTCATGGCTCGCAAGACGCACTGGCACAAGGCGAGGGGAAGACGCAGACTAAATACACATACGGAGAGAGGAGGACACAGGTGCGGGCAATCAGGGCGGACAGCCAGACCCGCTGACCCTGCTGGTAGGCGGGCGCCGGCCGCCGTCGCCGGTCGGCCATCCTTTTTACTCGGTCTCCCTGGCGGACCAGCGTGGCTCGCGCGGCCGCCCAGATACGGCGACATCTCCTCACCACGGCGCGCGCCGAGGTCACCGACACCTCCGGTTCGTTGTCAGGGAAGACCGGGGGCTGACAGCCGAAAACGCACATGAACGGGGACATTCCAGTAGCTGTGGTTGGAAGGGAGTTATGGGCGTATTCTACCCAGGTCAAATTTTTGCTCCACGTGGAGGGGTTTTGGGTCACCAGGCAGCGGAGGCCTGTTTCCAGTTGTTGGTTGATGCGTTCGGCCTGGCCGTTCGCCTCCGGGTGATAGCCCGATGTGAGACTCACGGTGGCCCCTATGAGTTTACAAAACTCCTTCCAGAACCTGGACACAAACTGGGGACCCCTATCTGAGACCACGTCCCGCGGGAACCCGTGTATTCTAAAAACATGGTCCATGAGGACTTCGGCCGTTCGTTTAGCTGAGGGCAACTTGGGCAAGGCAATGAAGTGGGCCATCTTAGAAAATCGGTCCACTACTGTGAGTATCGTCATCTTCCCTTTGGACTCGGGAAGCCCCGTGACAAAGTCCACAGAGAGGTCGGCCCAGGGACGGGAGGGAATGGGGAGAGGTTGCAGCAACCCCACCCGGGCGCCGGGGGTGTTCTTGTTGCGCGCACAGACGGAGCAGGCTGCCACGTACTCCCTGACGTCGGCCTCCATGGAGGGCCACCAGAATCGCTGCTGTACAACGTACAGGGTTCGTCGTACGCCCGGATGGCAGGCGAGCCGGGAGGTGTGTCCCCAGTGGACGACTTGGGGACGCAGCCTGGGCGGCACAAAAATTCGATTCGTCGGGCAGTTACCAGGGGGTGGTGCGTCGCCGTTGGCCTGCTTCACTTGATCTTCTATGGGCCAGGTTACGGCCCCCACCACACAGTGAGGACGAAGAATGGGTTCGGGCTCCTTGGCCTCCGGATCTGGACTGTAGACGCGGGACAGTGCATCAGGTTTGACGTTCTTGGCACCCGGTCTGTAGGACAGGGTGAAATTGAAACGGTTAAAAAAGAGCGACCAACGAGCCTGGCGTGAGTTCAGCCGTTTTGCGTTTTTGAGGTACTGTAGGTTTTTATGATCCGTCCATACTAAGAAGGGTTGTTGGGCTCCCTCCAGCCAGTGTCTCCATTCCTCGAGCGCCTGCTTCACCGCCAACAACTCTCGATCACCTACGTCGTAGTTCTGTTCGGCGGGGGTCATCCGCCGGGACAGGTAAGCGCACGGATGAAGCTTGTTGTCCTCTGGTGACCTTTGGGACAGGACGGCGCCGATTCCTCGACTGGAGGCGTCTACCTCCACCACGAACTGACGAGAGGGGTCGGGTAGTGTGAGGATCGGGGCAGTGCTGAATCGCCTCTTTAGTTCCTGGAAGGCAGCCTCTACCTCCGCCGTCCAACAGAAGGGGGCTGCTGGAGAAGTCAGAGCATGCAGCGGGGCCGCTGTGGCACTGAAGCCTCGGATGAAACGTCTGTAGAAATTAGCAAAGCCTAGGAATTGCTGCACTTTCTTGCGGTTATCGGGTCTGGGCCATTGGGTCACGGCGCTTACTTTTGCTGGGTCCATTTGTACCTTACCGGGGTTTATGATGAAGCCAAGGAAGGATATAGTGTCGACGTGGAACTCGCTCTTCTCCGCCTTCACGTAAAGGTGATGGTCCAGGAGGCGTTGCAGGACCGACCTAACATGGTTCTCATGGGTCTCCGTATCAGGTGAATAGATTAGAATGTCATCCAAGTAAACATAAACAAAACGATCTATAAAGTCTCCCAGAACATCGTTAATCATTGCTTGAAACACTGCGGGGGCATTGGTGAGACCAAATGGCATCACCAGGTACTCAAAGTGTCCTCGAGGGGTGTTGAATCCCGTCTTCCATTCATCTCCCTCCCGGATGCGCACGAGGTGGTAAGCGTTACGCAAATCTAGTTTGGTAAAGACCCGAGCTTGCTGCAACTGATCGAAGACCGTCGCCTTGAGTGGAAGAGGGTATCGGTTTTTAATAGTGATCTGGTTGAGGGGGCTATAGTCTATGCAGGGGCGTAGGGTACCGTCCTTTTTGCCCACAAAGAAAAACCTGGCCCCTGCAGGGGAGGACGAGGGTCAGATCAATCCCGCCTTGAGCGACGTGTCTATGTACTCGTTCAGAGCTTGGTTTTCGGGTTCCGAAAGGGAATAAAGCCTCCCCTTGGGTATAGTAGCCCCAGGCAGAAGCTCTATAGCGCAATCGTGTGGACGGTGGGGCGGTAGCGAGCTAGCCTTAGCTTTGCTAAAGACCTCCACGAGTTGGTGGTAACATGCAGGTACCCCTGTCAGGACCGGGGTTTCGGGGTCTGGGTCACGAGGAACGGGGTCTGGACCAGAGTCGCGGATAAGGTTGATCGGGGAGTTAGGGGTGAGACACGACCCTTGGCAACGGGGTCCCCATCCCCTTATCTCGCCTGACTCCCAGTCCACGGCGGGGTTGTGGCGCGATAGCCACGGGTGCCCGAGGATAATCGGATTCATGGGAGAGGTGACCACATGTAGTCTGATTTCCTCATGATGATTCCCGAATGACAGTGAGAGGGGTTCAGTGACTTGAGATATATCGAAGAGTGCCTGCCCATTGAGTGCCTTGGCATTCACGGTTTTGGCTAGTGGTTCGGTCTTTACCCCCAATTGCCGGGCAAAAGCCCAGTCGATCAAGCTCTCATCGGCCCCGGAGTCAATTAACACCTCTAGTTGGGTGCTTTTCCCGAAACGGGTAAGCGTACCGATGGGTAGGCTCCGACCCTTCTGCTGGCTACCGGAGAAGACGCTTACCTTCATTGTCCGTTTCTCGGGGCAGGAGACGACAATATGTCCCAGAGCGCCGCAGTAATAGCATCGACCTTCCTGGCGTCGGCGCTGCTTCTCCTCGGCGCTCAACTTGGCTCTGCCGAGTTGCATGGGTTCAGCCCCGGGCGGTAGCAGTGCCGTGTTCGATGGTTGGCGGTGTGTCTCGAGGTGCGGCGATGCCAACCCGGCCACGGGGGGGGAAGACGGTCGCGCTCCGGCTTGCGCGCTCCATCTTCCTGTCCTGCAGGCGATTGTCTGTGCGGATAGCCAGCGCGATGAGAGCGTCGAGGTCAGCGGGGAGATCGAGGGGAACGAGTTGGTCCTGGATGGTTCCAGAAAGGCCCTTGAGGAAGACATCATACAGGGCCGTCTGGTTCCACCCGCATTCTGTGGCCAGAGTGCGGAAGCGGATCGCGTAGTCGCTGACTGACTCTCGCCCCTGGGACAGCTGGCACAGCTCGCGCGCCTTTTCACGGTCCGAGGAGACTGGATCGAATACCATGCGCAGGGCTTCGACGAACGCGGAGAGAGAGCGGCAGGTGGCGGAATCCCGGGCCCATTCTGCCGTTGCCCACGCCCGGGCTCTTCCTGTCAAGTACGAGAGCAGGTAGGCCACCCGGGAGCGCTCGGTGGGGAAATCGCCTGGGGACCGCTCAAATTGCATCTCACACTCTGTGACGAATGCTTTGCTGCCCCCGGGTTCTCCAGCGTATCGTTCAGGGGGAGCCAACCTGACTCCCATTGCCATGGGCGCGGGAATCTGCCGATCGAACGGGGAGGGCACTGGTGGACTGGGGGTCGCTGTTGGTCCAGCGGTCAGCAACGTGACAATGTCCTGCATCTGTCGGCTCAGTGATCCCACCTGGGTGGCCACCGCCGCTCTGAAGTCTTCTTGGGTTACCCGGATCTCGTGGACATCCACTCCCAGGGCATCGACCTGCTGCTGGTGTTGGGCTAGCGTCGATGCCTGGGAGCGCACTGCGGCGGCCAGCTGTTCTGACTCTGCCGAGTCCATGTCTGGCCAGTGCGTACTGTCAGGCTCAGAGCAGGGAGAGGACTCGAATGCAGAGTTCGATAGTTCAAGGAGTTTATTTCCTCTGCGGATGACCGCTCCAAAAACAAAAGGCGCCTCACAATGAGGGAAAAGGGAGACAAACAAAAGTGCCTCTACACGAGGAAAAAAGGGCTGAGAACTGCAAACAAAAAGCGCCTCACACGGAGGGAAAAACAAAGGCAAGATCGCACGGGTAAAGCACGGGAAATAGCTGGGGCTATGGAGTCGCTGGTGGTCATGGCTCGCAAGACGCACTGGCACAAGGCGAGGGGAAGACGCAGACTAAATACACATACGGAGAGAGGAGGACACAGGTGCGGGCAATCAGGGCAGACAACACAGGTGCACGTAGTTATCATCCCGGGGAGGTCAAGCGGACGGTCGTGCAGGGGAAGGGCCCATGCTCTGTACAAAATAAAACAGGAAGTGAAAACACGAGGGACAGGACAAACCAAAACAATCTACAAAAACCCGACATCATGACAGTTTTCAATGTAACTTTTTATCCAGTGTAGCCCCACCCCTCTGATCCCATACCTTTCAAGTTTTTGCAATAATATATCATGATTTATTGTGTCGAAGGCTTTTTTCAGATCAATAAAAACACCCACTGCAAATTTCATATGGCTGGTAAATTATTAGGATTTAATAGATCTATGTTGTAATCACCAAATAAAAGTGACCTTCTGCTCAATGTTTGTAAAGATATTTTCCATTATTTCCTTAAATGTATCTATACTGGAGCTAGGAGCTCTATAAACACAGCTGACAGTGATATTTTTCTTTTTTTCCATGTTGATCTCTATGGTAATACATTCACATATATCCTTAATGGCAGCAGTCTTACGGTTGACAATCCTGTATTTGAGTCTTTTATCTACATATAAGGCTGCCCCCCCTCCCCTTTTATCAGCCCTATTAATGAAGTTTAGTTCATACCCTTCTAGATCAAAGTCCACCCCTTTCTCCAGGCTCAGCCAGGTTTCTGAGATGGCTATGACACTAAAGGGTGTGGCGAATGGTCCTAAGTAATCTTTTACATTTTGAAAAATTGTATATAAGCTTCTGCTGTTTCGGTGTATGATCGATACTCCATGTTCAAGATTAAATTTACTTTTAAATTGGTCATCAGTGTAGTAATTGACAGTTGACCTCATTATTAAATAAGTTACCGTAGTGTCCTGTCGACCATGGTGAGCACGTTAGTGTTCCCCTGCAAGGGTGGAAGTGGGCCTACTAGGCCGATGTTGACGTGGTCGAAACATCGTTCTGGCACTTGAAACCATTCGAGTGGCGCTTTGGTGTGGCGGTGCACTTTGCCACGTTGGCATTTGACACAGGTGTTCAAAGTCAAAGTCTGCTTTATTGTCAATTTCTTCACATGCCAAGACACACAAAGAAATCGAAATTACGTTCCCACTATCCCACGGTGACAAGACATAGTATACAATATACATACAAGTAAACAACACAAAAAAAAATAAAAACAAGAAGGCACAAACAATGAATAAATAAGAGTGATGAATAAATAATAAATAAACAAATAACAATAAATAAGAGGAGCAAAAATGGAGCAATGTGCATACAGCAGACAGTCAGAATATAGCCCAAAAGTACAGGACGCTACGCAGAAGAGCGGAGAGAGTTCAGGATCCTAACAGCCTGGAGTATGAAGCTGTTTGAGAGTCTGGTGGTGCGGGAGCGCAGGCTCCTGTACCTCTTCCCAGAGGGCAGAATATCAAACAAAGAGTGAGTGGGGTGACTCACATCACTCACAATCGCGGTCGCCTTGCGGGTGAGACGGGAGGTGTAAATGTCCTTCAGGGAGGGGAGTGAAGCACCAATAAACTTACCAGCCGTGTTCACTATGCGCTGCAGGGCCTTCATGTTGTATTCAGTGCAGCTACCACCCCAAACAGCGATACAACTGGAGAGGACGCTCTCAATGGTGCCACGGTAGAATGTAGTCATGACGGCCGGAGGAGCACTAGCTCGCCTGAGTTTCCGCAGGAAGTACAGGCGCGCTGAGCTTTCTTCGCCAGTGATGCGGTGTTGGTGGACCAGGAGAGATCCTCACTGATGTGCACCCCCAGGAATCTGGTGCTGCTCACTCTCTTCACCACAGCACCGTCGATGGTCAGTAGCAGGTGTTGCGTGTGACCCTTCCGGAAGTCAACAACGATCTCCTTGGTCTTGTTGACGTTCAGCAGGAGGTTTTTGTCCCTGCACCACGTGGCCAGAAGGTCAACCTCCAACCTCTACGGAGTCTCGTCGCCCTTGGTGATGAGACCCACCAGTCGTGTCGTCAGGAAATTTCACTATGTGGTTGTTGCTGTAGGTTGCAGTGCAGTCGCCCAGTGCTTCACGTCCTTTTTAAGTCGGTGCCACACATACTTGGCTGCCACCAGCCGTTGTGAGGCTTTGGTACCGGGGTGTGAGAGGCCATGGATGGCGTCGGAATCAGGCCACCTGCACTTCACAGGCAAACAGGCCTAGAAGAGCCCACAGAGATGTCACAAAGCAGAGTGGTGCCAGCGTCGTCGAATGCCACCTCATGCAGCTGCAGTCCAGCAGTGGATGAACAGCAAGCCTGCACGTCCGGCTCAGTGGCCTGCTCTGCTGCCATGCTGCTGTAGTCTCGTTTCGTTTCGTTTATTTAAAACGTGAAAAAAGAATAAGATTATTGTACACAATGAAAAGACATGACAAAATACATGCATATACATATATACACATACAGACATACCTACATACATACATATACATATATATATATATATATACATATAAAAATATACATATACATATATATACATATACACATCCATACACACAAACTACAAGCGTAGCAATAAAGATATAACCGCTAAAGAACCATAAATCACATTCACATGTCTGAAAAGGAATAGGAAGAAGTATAATTTATTTAATCCCACCCCCTTTTAATAATCCCTAAATACCCAGCCACAAATCATTTTGCCTCAGTTATCCCAACAAAATACTAAATTACTAAATTATCTCCCACCTGCTGCTCGCTAGACACTAAACATGTACCTACACACTATTAATACATACGTATATTTCACACACAGACACTTAACATACATACATACCTCAAATACAACACAAAGATACCTGAATGGTAGAAATAAACAAAAAATAAAAAACAGCCTGAACAAAACAATGACAAACAGACAAACAAAACCAACAAAGAAACGTAAATCAATAATTACTAAGCACCCCATGATACTCATACACCCTCATTTCTGTACCTTGTAAAAATAATTTCTTCTTTATATCTTTTTTTAAACTGATAGATGTTTGAACATTCCCTGAGCGTTTCCTCCAAAGTATTCCATAACTTAACTCCACATATTGAAATACAGAATGTTTTTTTTGTTGTGCGTGCCTTCCTTATCCTGTAATTAAATGTCCCCCTTAAATTATAACCCCCTTCCCTCCCAATGAAAAGATTCTGAATATTAGTTGGCAACAGATTATTTTTTGCTTTGTATTTTCTAAGAATAATTTGTATGATCCCTGTATTTTTTGTAAAATAATAAGTGGATATATTGTGCTTATGTAATTATTACCCCAGATTTCTACACAATATATGAAATATGGAAGAACTAGTGTATTATAAAGGATGCGAAGTGTTGTATGATCCAGAGCCTGTTTTGCTCTATTTAATACTGCGATGCACCTTGAGATTTTAGTTTGTACATGTTTAACTTGTGATTTCCAACTGATCTTATCATCTATTGTCACCCCTAAAAATTTAATCTCATTCACTCTTTCAATAATAACCCCATCCAGCTTTATCTCTAGTTTCAAATTAGTTCTGTGATTACCAAAAAGTATTACTCTTGTTTTGCTTAGGTTTAAGGACAATTTATTGCTGTCCAACCATACCTTTAATTTGCTTAATTCATTATTTATTAGTGTTGTTAAGATGTCTAAATCACTACCAGAACAAAAAATATTTGTGTCATCTGCAAACAAAACCATCTTCAAAATATGTGATACCTTGCATATATCATTTATATATAATATAAAAAGTTTAGGGCCCAACACTGACCCCTGAGAGACGCCACAACTAATGTCCAAACACGTTGAACAAGTGTCACCCAACTTCACAAACTGCTTCCTTTTTGTTAAATAGCTCTTGATCCATTCTAATGGTTTCCCCCTGATGCCATACCGATGTAATTTATTGAATAATATTTCATGATTTATTGTGTCAAATGCCTTTCTTAGATCAATGAATATCCCAACTGTATATTGTTTTAGGTCTATTGCGTTAGTAATTTCCTCCACTGAGTCAATTAGTGCCAGTGATGTTGCTCTGTTGGATCTAAATCCATATTGACTTTCAGTGAGTACTTTATATTTATCTATAAATTTGTCCAGTCGGTTATTGAAAAGTTTTTCCAGTATTTTAGAAAATTGTGATAGTAATGATACAGGTCTGTAGTTTGTGAAGTGGTGTTTGTTCCCGGTTTTATACAAAGGTATGATTTTTGCTATTTTCATTTTATCTGGAAATATACCGGTCTGAAATGATAGGTTACAGATGTATGTTAATGGTTTAGAGATCCCCTCAATCACTCGTTTTACGGTAATCATATCAATGTCATCACAGTCTTTGGATGTCTTGTTTGTGCATTGGGAAACTATCTTTATAATTTCTTTCTCATCCGCTGCTTTGAGGAACGTTGAGCTCAGATTCCTATCTATTAAACTATTACACTGCTCCTCAGTAGTCCAAGCCGAGGTGGACCGCTCCCGCAACAGCACGGTAGAGGCAGTCTGAAACCTGGTTGTGTTTTCCAGAAAGGTGTGAAATGTCCATTGTGAATTCCGAGATGCAAGTCAGCTGCCGCTGTTGCCTGCCAGAGCATGATTGAACGACTTTGGACATTGCGAAAGTCAAAGGCTCGTGGTCCACAAAAACGGTGAACCGGCGTCCCTCCAGCAGTGAATGAAAGTGTCGGATGGCGAGGTACACACCAAGTAGCTCCCGGTCGAAGGTGCTATACTTCCGTTCACTGGGACACAACTGCCTTCTAAAACAGGCGAGCGGCTGCCAAGCATTACCCACCCATAGTTTGGGAACCGCACCAACTGCGTAGTCTGAGGCATCTGTGGTAAGTGCGATTGGACAGAGGAGGCGGGATGGGCCAACATGGCAGCCTTAGCCAGGGCAGTCTTAGTATCTGCAAAAGCCTTGTCCCTTTCTGGGTTCCAGTCCACAGGGTGTTTAGGCTTGCCACCTTTCAGAGCTTCATACAAGGGTCACATGGCTTGGGCAGCCCTGGGGAGAAAACAGTGGTAAAAGGTAACCATGCCAAGGAACTGCTATAAGGCTTTGACAGTGACTGGGCGCGGGAAAGTAGTGACGACCTCTACTTTTGACGGGAGAGGAACGATCCCGTCCTTTGTGACTCTGTGCCCCAGAAAGTCCATGGTGGAAAGGTCGAACTCGCACTTGACAGGATTGATGATGAGCCCGTGCTCTGTAAGGTGCTCAAACAGAGTGCGAAGGTGCAAAAGGTGCTCTGAAGGCGATGGACTGGCCACCCGGATGTTGTCAAGGTACACAAACACAAAAGGCAGATCCCGTAACACGTAGTCAATGAGTCGCTGGAAAGTTTGAGCAGCATTTTTGAGCCAAACTGGTGTGCGCAGGAACTCAAACAAACCAAGATGGCGGCGCCGCAGTTGGCCGCGGCCGCTACGGGTCTCAACAATCGAGGAGGATTTTCACAAAATATGTCGCCTAGGACACTACAAACAACACAAAGTTTAGTTTATCCATCCAGTAGATTAGTGTATGATCGCCAGCGCCTGCTGGAGGTACGGTCATCAAGTGTTTTCGGACTCGTAGCCACAACTACCCTAGTCTGTTTGCGTAGCCTCGGAGTGCTTAGGGCGCTAGCCCCAGAAGCTCATGACGCAGCGGGCTCGCCGGGCAGCACACGCCGGAGGAGGAGTAAGCGTAGGCGGTGTGACCGGCGGCGAAAGCGCGGCTGTCGAGGTGGGCTAACGGCTAAGCTTAGAGCTAACCCCTACAAACCGCCGCTTCCATCCATCTTCCTCTCCAACGTCCGCTCACTGGATAATAAAATGGACCATCTAAAACTGGAACTCTCTTCAAAGAGGGAAGTTAGAAACTGCTGCGCTCTCATCCTGACGGAGACATGGCTGAACTCATCAATGCCGGACAACGCCGTTAGCCTGGAGGGGCTCGCTACATTCCGCGCCGACAGAAACAGCGAGCTAAGCGGTAAATCCCGAGGAGGTGGGCTGTGTGTCTACATCAACAACAACTGGTGCAAAAATGCTAGATCTGTCGCCAGCTTCTGCTCTTCGGACATCGAGCTTTTGACTGTTAACTGCAGACCCTTCTACCTGCCCAGAGAGTTTACTGTTGTTAGCATCACGGCTGTGTACGTGCCTCCTAGCGCTAACACTAAAGAGGCCATGAGGGTTCTCTATCGGACAATCAGTGAGCTGCAATCCACGCACACAGAGGGGGTTTTCATCATTGCTGGGGACTTCAACCAGGCTAGCATGAAGACTATTCTCCCTCATTTTTACCAACACGTGGATTTTCCAACTCGGGGAGAGAACACTCTGGACTTGGTTTACACCAATATAAAGGATGCATTCAGAGCAGCCCCCCGCCCCCACCTCGGCTCTTCAGACCACCTATCTGTTATGCTAATCCCTGCATACAGGCCCCTGCTGATCAGAGCAAAACCCACAGTGAAGCAGGTGAGGGTGTGGTCTGAGGGGGCCATGGAGGCACTCCAGGACTGCTTTGAGTGCTCTGACTGGGACATGTTCAAATCAGCAGCAACATATGACAATCAGATCGACATTGATGAGTACGCCATGACTGTGTCAGCCTACATCAACAAATGCTCCGAGGACGTCAGCACCACTAAGAACATCATCACCCGAGCCAACCAACGACCCTGGATGACTGAGGATGTACGTCATACGCTACGAGCACGGAACTCAGCCTTCAAGTCTGGCGACAAGGAGGCACTGAGGACAGCGAGAGCCAACTTGAACCGTGCCATCAGGCTAGCGAAGCGAAGCCACAGTCGAAAAATTCAGGATTTTTTCCACGACGCCAATAACACCAGGAGTATGTGGCAAGGCATACGGGCGATCACGGACTACAACTTACCCTCCCCCCCGGTGGGTGAGGTTGATGCTGACTTCCTAAATGGTCTAAATCAGTGGTCCCCAACCTTTTTTGCACCACGGACCGGTTACGTGTCAGAAATATTTTCGCGGACCGGCCTTTATATAAATAAATATATTTATATATTTATTATTTAAATATTTATATATATAAATAGGATGAAATAAAATGATACGACTGGCATAAAAACAAATATAAACCACATAAAAATAAAACGTTGAATTAGTGGGAGCACCGAGCTCTTTTCTCAGAAATGAGCCGTTCCCATCTAGGCGTAATCGGAGACAATGACACCCGAAGTGGTTAAGGTTTGTCTTTAAATGCAGGATGCTTGGTCTCCATGTGCCGAAGCAGGTTTGAAGGCTTCATTGCCTCGTTAGCTAGCCTTTCGCCACATATGCGGAGTGCACTTGGCGCGTCAGAGTCACCTGTGGCGATAAATCCATATTTTAAGTAGGACTCCAGAAATGTTCTTTTAAATGCAGCTTTCCTTTTCTTAGAAGTCGTAGCCTCTTCTTCTTCAGTGTCCTCATTGGACGTTTTTCCCTTTCCGAAGAAGCTTTCCAAACTTCTCTGTTTCTTGCTCATTTTTGCTTGCCTCGCGGGCTTGACTGTGGTGACATGTCACGTGACCGAGACGAGCGCCCTGTGTCAAGAGTCCTTATTTTTCAGATGCACCAACAGATGTAATTGGGAGAGATTCGCCAAATTTTTTATATTTTTCAAAATAAATTCTTACTCATTTTTGCTAGCTTTGCGGGCTCGACTGGGGAAACATGTCACGTGACCGGGACGAGCGTCTTAACCTGAATGAATTGATCGTCAATGAAAAAAAAAAAAAAGAAATTTTCTTTTTTTTTTTTCCTCCGCGGCCCAGTACCAAGTGACCCGCGGACCGGTACCGGTCTGCGGCCCGGTGGTTGGGGACCACTGGTGTACAGGCTTCATTACATTATGAACAAAGCTCAGTCGGGCAGCACTAACCTGGATGCTGGTGGAAAAACCAACTTTTTATCCTCCGAGTTCACGGTTTAATAGATTTGTCAACAAAATACAATGTAGAAATCACAAGTGGTTGATAGTGTGGCCGAGCAGTCTAAGGTGCTGAATTAAGGCTCCGGTCTCTCCTGAGGCGTGGGTTCAATCCTGCCACTTCTGCATCAGTTTTGTTCTATTCTTCTGGCCCAATTCTTTCCAGCGCAGCCGTTTGGTACATATGATGACCCTGGAAAGTTCTTTGCAAAATCTCAGTCTTTGCCTTTTATGTTCACCGGGACTACCCATTTAATACCTGCACTGTGTATTTGGATAGAGACTGCTGAAAGGAGACACATACATATGCCTCGTGAACGACTACATGCTGTCTGTGGGTTATTGAAGGGAAAGGGAGTTGGAAGGGAGGTAGGTGGGGAAACGAAGACACAGACAGGATAGAGACTCTCGGCCAGCGAACAGATATACAGAAGTCCAGTCGGACACGGAACAGATTCTGACCGTGAGCCTCCAGACAAGACCGAGGTGCAACTGAGGTGTTTGGAGGAGGTAATCTGGGGAGAGGACTCTGGCGCTGATTGTTCGCCGCTTCTCCACCAGAATTAGTTTAGTTTTAGTGTTTTTATTTATTTATGTTTTAGCCATTATTAAAGTTTAGTTTTTAGCATCTAGTTTTAGTCAGCAGGCTGGAGCGGTCGAGCCGCAGTTGCCGGGACCGCAACGGGCCATAAGTTGAGCGGAGAGGCCCTGTCGGGTGGAGCTGGCGAGGAAGGAGAGGACGGTGTTGGTGAGGCTGGCGCGGTCGGCCCACGGTCGCCTGGACCGCGGCGAACCTCCACAGTTAGCCGGCTGCCTACTACGAGCTGTCCCCCCTCCCTCTACCTGATCACTCCTCATTTGAATCTCTTGCATTCAAATGTAAACCTCCATATCCTATCACAGTTTTACTTTTTTACCGCCCTCCTAAACCAAACTCCGCTTTCATTCCAGAACTACACGATCTAATCACTACCCTCTGTACCTCCACTTCCTCTAATCTAATCATACTAGGTGATGTTAACATCCATGTCGACACCCCCTCCCACCCCCCTGCCTCTGACCTGTTGCAACTATTGGACTGTTTACACCTCACTCAACATGTAAATGTCCACACTCATGACAAAGGGCATACACTTGATCTTGTCATCTCCTCATCGGCCATAAGCAACCTACAAGTTCACGAGGTCGCTGTGTCTAACCACAAACTTATTCAAATGGAACTGCCTTTCCCATGCCCCCACTCCAAACCCAAGCGGCAAATCTCATTCAGAAATTTCAAAAACATCAATCAAGACACTATAGCACAGGACCTCCAGCTTCTCTCCTCCTCCTCTGCAACCTTTCCATCAGTCAGCAAGGCAGTGGACCATTACAATAACTCTTTGGCCAAACTTCTAGGTATCCACGCCCCCCAAAAAAACAAAACAGTCACTTTTTCACGCTCAGCCCCCTGGTACACCAGTGAGCTGCGTCTGATGAAGTCAACTGGACGCATCCTGGAGCGACGTCTCAAAGCCTCAGGACTGACCGTGCACAAACAGACCTACAAAGAACAGAAGGCCTACTCAAAAGCCCTTGGGACTGCACGTGCCCAGGTCTACTCCAATATCATAAACAATACCCCTGGAAATTCAAAACAGCTCTTTTCAACCATCAACCACTTTCTCAAACCCCAACCCACCACTCCAACAGAATCCTCAGAGGTAGTGTGCAATAACTTTATGACCTTCTTTACCGCTAAGGTTGACAACATCCGCACCCAGCTCCTCTCCTCTTCTGGCCCCTCCACTTCACCTCCACCCCCCTTCCTTCCACCCGGGACAGTCCAGCCTCTCCGCTGCTTCTTGCAGTCGGAGGTAGAGGACATCATCAAAAAGATGAAACCCTCCACATGTGCCCTGTACCCTTTCCCCACAGCCCTCATTAAACAAGAAACCTCAGCCATTAGTCCCCTAATAACCAATGTCATCAACCTCTCACTCCAGTCTGGCTCTGTACCCCCTGCATTGAAGACAGCCATCATTACCCCCCTGCTCAAAAAACCCTCACTTGACCCGCACAACCTAGCCAACTACAGACCGATATCTAAGCTCCCGTTCCTCTCCAAGGTTCTGGAAAAAGTGGTAGCTGCCCAACTTCACACTCATCTCACCCGCAATAACATTGCTGAGAAATTTCAATCCGGTTTTCGCTCTGGCCACAGCACTGGAACAGCCCTTGTTAGGGTCACCAACGACCTTCTCATGGCTGCCGATGCAGGCTCCCCGTTACTCCTCATTCTGTTGGATCTGTCCGCTGCATTTGACACTGTCCACCACAATATCCTCCTTAACCAACTTCACTCCACTGGATTCTCTGGCACTGCTCTAACCTGGCTTCAGTCCTACCTCTCGAACCGAACCGAGTACGTTTCCCTCGGAGGGAAAAAATCTGACACTCACACTGTCACCTCCGGTGTCCCCCAGGGATCTGTACTCGGTCCTACCCTCTTCACTCTCTACATGCTACCCCTCTGCAATATAATCAGGAAGTTCGGCATCTCATATCATTGTTATGCGGACGACACCCAGCTATACCTCAAACTCGACCCCCCGCCCTCCACAACCCAGCCTCCTCCATCTCCCTCATCCATCCTCTCCCTGTGTCTGGAGGAGATAAAGGCGTGGATGAATCTCAGCTTCCTGCAAGTCAACAGTGACAAAACCCAAGCCATGTTAAATGGCACTCCCCATCAGATCCATACCTGCCCAATAACAAGCATCTCATTCGCCGGTCACACTATCCCCCTCTCAGCCACTGTCACCAACCTGGGTGTGAAACTGGACCCTCAACTCAACCTAGAGTCACACATAAAACACATCTGCAAAACCTCCTTCTTCCACCTCAGGAATATTTCCAAACTCCGCCCCACACTTACCCTGACGGATGCTGAGAAACTTGTCCACGCCTTTATCTCCTCAAGGCTAGACTATTGTAACGCACTCATCGGGATCCCTAGCAAGAGCCTCCAGAGGCTTCAGTACATCCAAAACAGCGCTGCTAGGATCCTGATGAGGGTGCGGAAAAGCGACCACATCACACCCATCCTCCGTTCTCTGCACTGGCTCCCCATCAAATTCCGAACTGATTATAAGATCGCCCTCCTCACTCACCAGTGTATCCTCGGACATGCTCCCCCATACCTCAAAGAACTCCTTGCCCCAAAACCTGCCACCCGAAGCCTCCGCTCATCCAATTCACACCTTCTCCACGTCCCGAAAACCAAGTTACGCACCATGGGCGACCGGGCCTTCTGCCATGCAGCCCCCACACTGTGGAACTCCCTCCCCGACCACCTAAGAGCACCCCAATCCACTGACTCTTTCAAAACCGGACTTAAAACTCACCTCTTTACTGTAGCATTTCCGTAATTCCTGCTCTCATATCCTGGTTGTCGTCCAGTTGTTTTATATTTGTCCTTGCTTTGTTTTCTTGTTTTTACTTGCCATGTAGCACTTTGAGATTCCCCCGAATGTAAAGTGTGTTATAAATATATTTTATTATTATTATTATTATTATTAACTGGACGAGCAGGACAGGAACACGAGGCGCGGCCACAGACGGGAGACAACAGTAGACACCGACAGGGAGAAACACACGGGCAGGGTTTAAATACATCAGATAACAAGAGGGAGCAGGTGACAGATCTGTACAACGAAAGGGTGTGGCTGAGGGAAGTTGCCGGCCGAGCGTCTCTCTGGCACGGCACGTGACACATGCTTTACTGCGGGTGAAGAAGAGTGAACAAATAAATCGGCAGACGAGTTTGCCGATTTATTAGTGCCCAGAAGAGCAGCACTCTGTTGCGTACTGTAACTGTCGGTGAGAATGGGTAGACAGGGAAGCCTGTAAGCGAGTCCGTCACTCGTATACTCCATCGCTTCTCGGCCTTTTGGCTAAGATCAAGTGTAATATCTGTTCTTAGCTGGCTAGGAAGGCGATCACCTCTCCTGAGTCGCAAGTTCTCACCCTGACGTGGCAGTGAACTTGACTCACTTTGTGGAGGAAATAGTGTCATAGCATTGTGTTACAAATAACCTGGTACTTTTGTGACAGAATCTACGGTGGCAAGTTACTTTAATTTACTTTGTGTTATTTTGTAGTTGTTTGGTATTCTTTAAGTGTTTCTTTCCTTTTGTCTAAATGTCTTTAGGTGGTGCTTCCACTATGGCGGCTCCCCATGCGGCCATGCGGAGGCACCATAGTGTACGCTTCAATTTTAAGGAAATGAATGGTGAGCCGCTGGTAATGTCAAGTTTAGACTTTTCCAGAAAGCTAAACCAACAAACCCTGAAATTTAAAGCATATGATTTGAACTGCATTCTAATGAAGGAATAGGGTCAAAAGACACAAAACCCGCCTAGCCACAATAACAGATACGCTCACATCTCTTTGGATAAAGTATATAAGCAGACAAGTATATTCATGGAGTCAACCAATAAAGAAGACATAACTAGACATTCTTTGATATAAGATAATAACAGAGGTTGCTACAACTTCACGATTCAATATGTATTTCTGTGCACTGCAAAATAAATGTCTTTTGATATGTTGCCTAAATAGCTTAATGACCCTTAAGGAACTGTGTAATGCATGCCTGATGTTTTTTCTCTAAATCATGGACACGGCCAGAGTCGTCTTGACCGTTCAGTACTTGATTATATCTTGTGTTTTGATTAAACGTCATATGTTGCCTGATGCGGGACGCCAGCTTTTCGATTACTACTGAACGCTCTGCACAGAGCGAAATATTTTGCCTAACAAAGAAAAGATATGGTGGGAAGCATGATTAAACTAAGAATATAATGATGTGAGCAAAGACATGGAGTATCAAAAGAACTGACTTTGCATAGTCAGGGAACAGTAATAGATTAATGATGTGACAGCCAGAAAGCTCACATAAATAAGCTGGGCCTCAGTACCGGCCTCTGCAACTGGCTACTGGACTTCCTCTGTCTGAGGCCACAGGTGGTACGTGTTGGCGACAAGATCTCCGCCAGCATCACGCTGAGCACAGGGGCCCCCCAAGGCTGCGTGCTCAGTCCGCTGCTCTTCACCCTCCTGACGCATGACTGCGCTGCCACCTGCAGCGGCAACCGCATAGTGAAGTTTGCTGACGACACGACTCTGGTGGGTCTCATCACCAAGGGAGACGAGACTCAATACAGGCTGGAGGTTGACCTTCTGACCGCGTGGTGCAGGGACAACAACCTCCTGCTGAACGTCGACAAGACCAAGGAGATTGTCGTTGACTTCCGGAAGGGTCACGCCCAACACCTGCCGCTGACCATCGACGGTGCTGTGGTGGAGAGAGTGAGCAGCGCCAGGTTCCTGGGGGTGCACATCAGTGAGGATCTCTCCTGGTCCACCAACACCGCGTCGCTGGCGAAGAAGGCCCAGCGCCGCCTGTACTTCCTTCGGAAACTCAGGCGAGCGGGGACTCCTCCGGCCGTCATGACTACTTTTTACCGCGGCACCATTGAGAGCGTCCTCTCCAGCTGTATTGCTGTCTGGGGTGGCAGCTGCACTGACCAAGACTTGAAGGCCCTGCAGCGCATTGTGAAAACGGCTAGTAAGACTATTGGTGCTTCTCTCCCCTCCTTGAAGGACATTTACACCTCCCATCTCACTCGCAAGGCGACCAAGATTGTGAGTGATGTGAGTCACCCCGCTCACTCTTTGTTTGAACTTCTGCCCTCTGGGAGGCGGTACAGGAGCCTGCGCTCCCGCACCACCAGACTTTCCAACAGCTTCGTACTCCAGGCTGTTAGGATCCTGAACTCGCTCCCCCTTTCAGCGTAGCGTCCTGTTCTTGCTGTATGCTCACTGGCTCGGTTTTGCCCCTCATATTCAATGGGTTATTGGTCTGTTTTTATTCATCGCTCATTTTATTTTATTTATTATTTATTATTTATGGTTTGTGCCTTCTTGTTTTTGTTTTGTGTCGCCTACTTGTATGTCTCGTCACCGTGGGATGGAGGAAACGGAATTTCGGTTTCTTTGTGTGTCTTGACATATGAAGGGATTGACAATAAAGCTGACTTTGACTTTGACTTTGATAAATTCGTACAAAATGACAAAATTGAAAGAATGAGGTACGACAGTATATGTGCAAGGATGGAGGAGAATGTTTACAGGAAGGTCACTTGGAGATAAAAACCAGCTGGTGCCAGAGGGAGACAGCCAAGGACTCGGCCAAAGATGATCACCAAGGCCGAAAGACGGGATGGAAGACAACAGCCCCCACACACACCGAATCGTCCATAACCAGCACCCACTCCCATGGAATCAAACTCTACTGCGAACTCGCCCCACCCCAACGACTCATCACCCATCAAACTCGCCCCACACCGGCCTGTGCAACTGAATATAAGCTGACCAAAGAACCTTGAACGTTGCCTTTTCTGAATGGAGACTTTCTGCTCTTGAAAGGCCCAGCGCTGTATTGTACTTTCCTGAAAACAGAGCTTTCTTAACAAGAATTGTGATTGAACTCAACCAACCTGTGTAAGTCTAATTTCTGCTTCAGTGTCTTTGCATTTTCCTAAATCTGAAGAAATTAAACGAGCACGCAGTGAGTAAATTGGATAACAGGTGATTGGCAATGGCTTTTGCTGTGAGGCGCAGATAGCGCTCCCTAAATTGTGGACCAAATCCAACACTAACGTTGCCTTTTAGCAAAGGCTTTGATGTGAGCTTTTGCTCTGCGGCAAACCTGCGTGAGTATTGGAATCGGTATGGAAATGTTAAATCCCAGTTCTCTGTGTTTATTGTTTAAAAGCTGACCGACAATACTGCGAAAACAGTTATTGTCAGAATGTTTAATGAGACAGTGAATGCAGAGGACATTCGTAATTTTCTGGGAAGATATTGCACGGTTAAAGGCCAGGCCATGAAGGTGAGAGATGAAGATGGCATCTGGAATTGTTCCTGGCAGGTCCCCATTCAACAATGGGAGAACCCTCAGGGGTTCCAGGGCCTGAAACATCTCCCATCAATGATAGTTTTGGGAGAAAACCGAGGCTACATATATTGTCAGGGCCAACCCAAGCTCTGCCGCAAGTGTGGACAGCATGGGCACCTTGCAGAAGCGTGTGAGCAAATAATATGCCGGAAATGTGGAGTTATTGGTCACACTTTTGAAGAGTGTACCAATGGCAGAAAGTGCCATCTCTGTGTAGAAACTGATCATCTCTACAGAAAGTGCCCAAGGTCTTTTCCCAACAAACTAAACGCCTGGAGAGAAATGATACAGGTGAAGGAAAATGAAGCTAACAAACATTTTGGAAATTCAAATTTCCCGCCAAGGCCAGTGATTGGTGGAGAGGAAACGGGTGAGGAGGGAACAGGTGAGGAGGGAACAGGTGAGGAGGGAACAGGTGAGGAGGGAACAGGTGACGAGGGAACAGGTGATGAGGGAACAGGTGACGAGAGAACAGGTAACGAGGGAATAGATGAGGAGAGGGAAAGGGAGGGGCATGTGCCACCCCCACCAACCGAGAACGCAGAGGAAATTGATGGAGTAGAAGAAATACCTACAAGTAGTGGAGAGGAAACAAGTGAGGAAAGGGAAAGGGAGGGGCATGTGGTAAGCACACAAATGGAAAGTGACATGTCACAAGAAATAGCCACAGATGAGTTGAGTGCAGACACCCATCCTTGAGCGCAAAAAGCTAAAAGACTCGCATCTGAACGGTCCTCTGAATTGCCGTCGATGTTGGAGAAGAGAGAAAAGCCTGGGAGCTGTCACGACTTATCCCCGGTTGTTTCATTATGTGTAGTTTGTCATGGTTTCTGTCCACGTCTGTGTACTCGCCCCTCCCTTCCTGTGTCTACTCGCAATCAATGTACTAATCACAGTCACCTGCCTCTCGTTACCTGTCTCTTATTTAAGTCCTGTCTGCGTGTCACTCCCTGTCGGATCGTTGATGTCGTCCTTGTTTCTTTTAGTTCCTGTCTTTATCAGTTCTGTTTCCGTTAGCCAGTCTGTCGGTCGGTCCGTTAAGTTATGTTAGTTTACCGGTTCTGTTGGGCTCGTTCCCCTGATCCTCCCTTCCAACTACCTTTTCCCTCAATAAACCCTGGTCCAAGCTGCATTTGGTTGCCCTGCTCCATTCCGATCCTGACAGAACGATCCAACCACTTCAGCGACCAGCGCCTGGACCAACCTCCTCCACCCGCTCCCTTCGTGACGCCCGATCCACGTCCGTCGTCGGAGCTTGTTCCAGCGCCACCGGCTCCGCGGCCGCCGACGGACTTCGCTCCAGCGACGCCGCACGCACGTGCGCCATCGGGATCCACCATTGCGCCGCCGGATCTGCGGCTGTCGCCGGATCCGCGGCCGTCGCCGGACTTCGAGCCAGGTGCGCGGGACCCGTGATAGTCCCTGGCCCCGCTCCCACTGCTGCAGCGCGTGGTGGCTCCTACCGCTGCGCACAGCGCTGACTTCCAAATGACGCCGATTGCGTCTCTGACTTCCCGTATGCCGTCGATTGCGGTTCAGACTCTCCGTTTGCCGCAGAGCGCGACTCTGCTTCCCGAGATTCTGCTGATTGCGGTTTTGTCCCCAAGTTTCCGCTGATTGTGGTTCTGTCCCCGAGTTTCCGCCGATTGCGGTTCTGTTCCCCGAGTATCTGTTGAATGTGGTTCTGTCGCTGAGTTTCCGCCGAGCGCGGTTCTGTTCCCCGAGTTTCCGCCGAGCGCAGTTCTGTCCCAGAGTTTCCGCCGATTGTGGTTCTGTCCCCGAGTTTCCGCCGAGCACGGTTCTGTCCCCGAGTTGCCGCCGAGCGCAGTTCTGTTCTGCGCTGTTTCAGTTCTGACCAGGAGAGGTCGCCGGCGGCCAAGTTCTGCCTGTTGTACCGTGATAAAGGACGAATTACTTTCAAAAGAAATAACTAACTGTTGGACTCACTGATTGGTTTGAATAGCAAATATGAGACCCTCTATAGGAGTATTATACTAATGACACGAACCCTATCAATCATGAATGTTAGAAGTGTAAAATCAAAGTTTAGAGCTCTAAGTGTCTAGTGTCGCCATAAAAAGCCTCAATGCCAATGTGATTTTAATTCAAGAATGCGGCATACCCTTTTTAAGAAATTACAGACAGTGGAAGGAGATGTGGCCCTATCCATCGTTATGGAGTGGGTCAAATGAAAACTGCAATGATGGATTGGCCATTTACCATCTCAGTGGCCTAGTGGTAGAGTGTCCGCCCTGAGACTGGAAGGTTGTGGGTTCAAACCCCGGCCGGGTCATACCAAAGACTATAAAAATGGGACCCATTGCCTCCCTGCTTGGCACTCAGCATTAAGGGTTGGAATTGGGGGGTTAGATCACCAACTGATTCCCGAGCGCGGCACCGCTGCTGCTCACTGCTCCCCTCTCCCCCAGGGGATGGATTAAAATCACACGGGGATGGGTTAAATGCAGAGGACAAATTTCACCACACCCAGGTGTGTGTGACGATCATTGGGACTTTAACTTTAACTTTAACTTAATTTTAATAAATAACCCCCGAATTCTTTTAAACAGGAGCACAGTGGAGTAACAGATCATGCACGGACCAGATTGCCACCCTGCGCATAATTATAGAACAGTCAATAGAATGGAACTCCCCCTTATACGTAAACTTCATAGATTATGAAAAAGCATTTGACAGTGTAGACAGAGAAACACTGTGGAAACTACTAAGACATTATGGGATCCCAGAGAAGATCATCACACTGATCCAAAGCACCTAACAGGGAATGTCATGCAAGGTTCTATATGCAGGCCAACTGTCAGAAAGCTCTGAGGTCAAGACCAGTGTTAGACAGGGATGCCTCCTTTCGCCCTTAATGTTCCTCCTAGTCACAGACTGGATCATGAAGACCATTACTACGGACAGGAAAAACGGCATACAGTGGAACCTCTGGACACAACTAGACGACCTTGACTTTGCGGACACAACCACAATCAGATGCAGGACAAGACTACCAAACTAGCAACCACATCCCTTGGGGCGGGGTTAAGGATAAACCATAAGAAGACCAAACTGATGAGGATAAACACCTCAACCAACAACCCAGTCACAGTAGAGGGCAATCCCATACAGGAGGTTGACTCCTTCACCTACCTTGGCAGCATCATAGATAGTCAGGGAGGCACAGACAGTGATGTCACTGCGAGAGTAGGCAACGCCAGAGCAGCGTTCATTATTCTAAAAAACATCTGGTCCTCCAAAGAAATAGCCACAACATCTAAAGTGTGTATCTTATACTCCAACGTGAAAAGCATCCTTCTCTATGGTTCAGAGACGTGGAGAAGCACGAAAAGGACGTGGCAGAAAATACAAACCTTCACCAACTTCCTGAGACAGCTCAAGAAGTTCAACCTGCCGCGGGAGCTGCACCTCTGCACCTCCATCACTGTCTGGTTTGGATCGGCCTCCAAACAAGACAAGCACAGACTGCAACGGACAATCAGGACTGCAGAAAAGATAATTGGAATCAACCTCCCATCTATCCAAGACTGGTACCTGTCCAGGACCAGGAAACGTGCAAGTAACATCTCTACAGACCCTTCTCACCCAGGTTGCAGCCTGTTCGAACTACTCCGCTCCGGACAGCGTTATAGAGCTGTGTACGCCAAAACCAGCAGACACAGAGACAGCTTCTTCCCCCAGGCTGTCGCTCTGATGAACTCACACCACTCTTAGAGTCTTAGAGTCATTGCTGTGCAATAACATCCTGCTCTCCACACCTTTTTTGAATTGTCTACATTATTTGTACTATGTGTCCTCTCTGCATCCATTGCAGCTTGGTCATCCTGGAAGAGGGATCCTCCTATCTGTGGTCTCTTCTCAAGGTTTCTCATTTCTCCTAGTTGGGGTTTTGAGTTTTTCCTTGCCCTCCTGGGAGTTTAAGATCAGGGGATGTTTGAGAATATTTGTCATTTTTCACACGTGCTGAGTGTTGTCAGTCACCTAAATGTTGAACAGAGGCTGTGATGTACCGAAGTCAAATTCCTTGTTTGGCACGCTCAAACATGGCGAATAAAAATTCTTGAATCTTGAAACTGCTGTCTGAGGAGCATCTTCAGAATCAGATGGCCAGACAAAATCATAAATGAAGAACTGTGGCAGACAGTAAGACAGGAGCCAGTAGAGAAACAAATCCTGAGGCGAAAGTGGGGATGGATCGGAAACACCCTGAGGAAACCGGCAGCTACTACCACACGCCAGGCCCTGACTTGGAACCCCCAGGGGAAGAGAAAGAGAGAGGACGGCTTAAAAACAGCTGGAGACGGGACACTGAGGCAGAACTCAAGAGCCTTGGAATCAGCTGGCGGGGAGGCAGAAAGGACTGCCCAAAACCGTGTTAAATGGAGAAGAGTCGTCAAGTCAAGTCAAGTCAAGTTTATTTGTATAGCCCTAAATCACAAGCAGTCTCAAAGGGCTTCACATAGACAAAAATTGACAATTATTCTCAAAGCATCCCGTGATCTTAAGCTCCCAAAAGGGCAAGGAAAAACTCAAAACCCCTGCCCGGGGAAAATGAGAAACCTTGAGAAGGGACCACAGATGGAAGGATCCCCCTTTCAGGATCACCAGGTTGTAATGGATGCAGAGAGGGCACAAATAATACATAATATGAAAATCAAAAAAGTGGATGTCCAAGTCAGAGCGAAGGGCTGCCGGAGGAGCCCTCTACTATCCTGACTATCGTCGGTGGCCTATGCTCCACGGGGAGCGATAGGCCTAAGTAAGTAAGTAAGTAAGTGTTGGAGTAATATTTCATTATGATTTATTATGTGTTATTATACATTTGTGATCGCTGTGGAAAGTCTGTTGTGACTGACAAACAGGAGCAGAGGGGCCAAAACTTGTTGCCTCGGCTTGGCCCCAGTTGATATCAAGCCGGCGATAAGAGGAAACCACCGGAGAAGACCTTTCTGCTGTTAGATATGATGAAATGACGTGCAAAATAGCTTATCTGTTAATGTCTGCTTGCAGAGACTCTGCAACAAGAACATGTAAACAAGAGCTGAAGAAACCAAATAAAAGGAGGTTGATGGGAGAGCTGATTGGGAGTAGTTGAGACCAGCGTACGGCAAGCGTACGTCTCTCCTATTTCTCCTTGCGGGGGTAATTGTGAGAGAACCATACAGCTCTCCTAATTCTCCTCGCAAGAAACCGAAAACGTCTTCTCTCCTTATTGTTTGTGAGATGTTTAGGAAAATAAACCCAACAGTAAGTACAGTGGTGAAAGATGGAAGAGCATTGCTCGCAAACCTAACATTCCTAGAATTTAGACAAGAATTTATTTAAGCCGGTACGGAAAGAAGATTCGTTCCAAGTCTAACCGCTGTTCAAGTAATCAATCTATTGTTAGATTAATTCCGTCATTTCCGGACGCCAGTCCCTTTAAAATAAAAAAGACCCCGGTGTCGAGACCCGGGATCAAATTCATCGCGGCTGTTTCAGCAGCTTTCTTTCTTATAAGACTTGGGGCTTTTGTTAATCGCTCGAAATAGATTTAGCTGTTTTTGTTAAGACCGCGGGGACTCGTTTATTTCAGCAGGTGTGGGCATACTTATTGCCCCCCGACTGGGCGCCTGCACATTGGGGTTCACCCCGGTGAACGAGAGGGTAGCCTCTCTCCGCCTTCGGGTGGGGGGACGGCTCCTGACTGTTGTTTGTGCCTATGCACCGAACAGCAACTCAGAATACCCACCCTTTTTGGGGTCCTTAGAAGAAGTGCTGGATAGCGCTCCTTCTGGGGACTCTCGTTCTACTGGGCGACTTCATTGCTCACGTGGGCAATGAAAGTGAGACCTGGAAGGGTGTGATTGGGAGGAACGGCCCCCCCGATCTGAATCCGAGTGGTGTTCTGTTATTGGACTTTTGTGCTCGACACGGATTTTCAATAATGAACACCATGTTCAAACATAAGGAATATGTTTGCACTTGGCACCAGGACACCCTAGGCCGCAGTTCGATGATCGACTTTGTAGTCGTGTCATCGGATTTGCGGCCGCGTGTTTTGGACACGCGGGTGGAGAGAGGGGCGGAGCTGTCAAGTGATCACCACCTGGTGGTGGGTTGGCTCCGATGGTGGGTGTTGGGTTCACAACATTTATCTGAAAAGAATCTCACAGAGGCAGGAGATGTCTTCGATGGCAAGCGACTTCTGCAGAAGGGCGCAAATCAGACACACAGTAAGTGTGGCTGAGATTCGCGCTCTTGCTCCAGTTTGGTCGTGCCTTTTATTGAGGAACAACAATGGGGCAAGTCTACATGAATGCATAGTTTCATAGACAGGAAGGACATTCCATAATTACATCTCATGACCACAGAACAACAGGGATACTATTATGGAAAGAGCAGTATGGTCGTCTCATGACTTTAGCTTAACAAAGACGTAGTCTTAGTGCCCCTGGGATGCATACCTCTGTGGCGTACTCATGACTTCTACTTAAATAAGACGTTTGTCTGCTTCAGCCATCCCATAACAACCTCATGATCTGTTCATGAATAGCTAACTAAGGAGTTTATTGTATAGCGCGACTCATGACTCCAGTCATGAGCTCCTTAGCCAGCCATATGCTCCCAAGTCATTATCACGAGGTCAAACTGTCACATACTGTGGAAGATCTTGCACACATAAGTAGATACTTACATAGAATCCAATGATAAAAAATATATTTTTCCCAACAGTGGGGGAAGATGCCGTTCCGAACTGGCAGACTCAAACGCTCTGTGAGGGTCTGCTGGGAACGTCTATTAGAATTCCCTGTCAGGAAGAGCTTCAACTCCCACCTCCGGCAGAGCATTTCCCACGTCCCGGGGGAGGCAGGGACATTGAGTCCGAGTGGACCATGTTCCGTGCCTCCATTGTTGAGGCAGCTGACCGGAGCTGTGGCCGTAAGGTGGTCGGTGCCTGTCGTGGCGGCAATCCCCGAACCTGCTGGTGGACACCGGCGGTAAGGGATGCCGTCAAGCTGAAAAAGGAGTCCTATCGGGCCATTTTGGCCTGCGGGACTCCGGAGGCAGCCGACAGGTACCGGTTCGCCAAGCGGAACACGGCTTCGGCGGTTGCTGAGGAAAAAACCCGGGCGTGGGAGGAGTTTGGCGAGGCCATGGAGAATTACCGGTTTTTTCCGTGTATAATGCGCAAAATTTAACTAATTTATTGTCCTAAAATCTGGGGTGCGCATTATACATGGGTACAAATTTTTTTAAATTTTCTTTTTTTTTAAATCTTTTTTTTTTTTTTTTTAAGAAAATCTTGGTACAACAAAACCAACAACAGGACTGACCGACAATAGTGTGTTTGTACTGTGCTCTGGTCATTTCGTCAAAGAAGGGATAATAGTCCTCTTCTTGACTGACAATGAATGTGATAGTTTAATACAATCAGCAAATAACAAAATGCGTATTACAGGTAATATTTTATTTCACAACACTTTGCCTGTTTCCTTTCGTCTCTGCTGTTCACTTCAAACACGCTCCATACGAACCAATGCTCTCGTATCAGACGCTTGCTCGATCACCTGCTCGTTTGCAGTCACAATGTACCCTACACAAATCCGAAACATTTGTTGCGGCTCCGAGTCACGACGAGGGGCAAGTTTTGGTTTCCAAGGGTGTTTTTATTCCTCTTCAACGTCTCTCCCATACAGAGCCGCCTTTTTCACATGTCCGCACGTCACTTTACTCTCTTTTCATCTGATCGCGGTGGTGCCTTTATGGGCAGTCGGAGAAATCAACGCCAACAAAAAAAAATACATCCAGCCTAGTTAAGACCATACCAAAGACTATAAAAATGGGACCCATTGCCTCCCTGCGTGTGTGACGATCATTGGGACAAAAAAAAAATAAAAAATAAAAATAAAAATATGGTGCGTACTATACATGGGTACAGGCTTTTTTCCAGCATCAACATGCCATTTTTAGGGTGCGTATTATACATGGGGGCGCATTATACACGGAAAAAAACGGTACTTCCAGACGGCTTCGAGGAGATTCTGGTCCACCATCCGGCGTCTCAGGAGGGGGAAGCAGTGCACCGTCAACACTGTTTACAGTGGCGATGGCGTGCTGCTGACCTCGACTCGAGACGTCGTGAGTCGGTGGGGAGAATACTTCGAAGACCTCAATTCTACCGACATGCCTTCCATTGTGGAAGCAGGGCCTGGAGACTCTGAGGTGGACTCTGCAATCTCTGGGGTCGAAGTCACTGAGGTAGTTAGAAAACTCCTCGGGGGCAAGGCCCCAGGGGTGGATGAGAATTTTTAAAGGCTCTGGATGTTGTGGGGCTGTCCTGGTTCACACGCCTCTGCAACATCGCGTGGACATCGGGGACGGTACCTCTGGAATGGCAGAGTGGGGTGGTGGTTCCCCTCTTTAAGAAGGGGGACTGGAGGGTGTGTTCCAACTACAGAGGAATCACACTCCTCAGCCTCCCTGGTAAGATCTATTCAGGGGTGCTGGAGAGGAGGGTCCGTCGGGATGTCGAACCTCTGATTCAGGAAGAGCAGTGTGGCTTTCGTCCTGGCCGTGGAACAGTGGATCAGCTCTTCACCCTCAGCAGGATCCTCGAGGGTGCATGGGAGTTCGCCCAACCAGTCCACATGTGTTTTGTGGACTTGGAGAAGGCGTTCGACCGTGTCCCTCGGGAGGTTCTGTAGGGGGTGCTTCGGGAGTACGGGGTACCGAGCCAACTGATAAGGGCGGTTCGGTCCCTGTATCACCGATGCCAGAGTTTGGACCGCATTTCCGGCAGTAAGTCAGATTCGTTCCCAGTGAGGGTTGGACTCCGCCAAGGCTGCCTTTTGTCACCGATTCTGTTCATAATTTTTATGGACAGAATTTCTAGGCGCAGCCGAGGCATTGAGGGGGTCCGGTTTGGGGACCTCAGCATCGCGTCTCTGCTTTTTGCAGACGACGTGGTGCTGTTGGCTTCTTCAGGCCGTGATCTCCAGCTCTCACTGGAGCGGTTCGCAGCCGAGTGTGAAGTGGTCGGGATGAGGGTCAGCACCTCCAAATCCGAGTCCATTGTCCTCGGTCGGAAAAGGGTGGAATGCCCTCTCCGGATCGGGGATGAGATCCTGCCCCAAGTGGAGGAGTTTAAGTATCTTGGGGTCTTGTTCACGAGTGAGGGGAGGATGGACCGCGAGATCGACAGGCGGATCGGTGCAGCGTCGGCAGTAATGCGGACTCTGTACCAGTCCGTCGTGGTAAAGAGAGAGCTGAGCCAAAAGGCAAAGCTCTCAATTTACCGGTCGATTTACGCTCCTACCCTCACCTATGGTCACGAGCTATGGGTCGTGACCGAAAGAACGAGATCCCGGATACAAGCGGCCGAAATGAGTTTTCTCCGCAGGATGTCCGGGCTTTCGCTTAGAGATAGGGTGAGAATCTCTGTCATCCGGGAGAGACTCGGAGTAGAGTCGCTACTCCTCCACGTTGAGAGGAGCCAGATGAGGTGGGTCGGGCATCTCATCAGGATGCCTCCTGGACGCCTCCCTGGGGAGGTGTTCCGGGCATGTCCCACCGGTAGGAGACCCCGGGGACGACCCAGGACGCGCTGGAGAGACTATGTCTCTCAGCTGGCCTGGGAACGCCTTAGGATCTCCAGGGATGAGCTGGATGAAGTGGCTGGGGAGAGGGAAGTCTGGGAGTCCCTCCTGAAGATGCTGCCCCCGCGACCCGACCCCGGATAAGCGGAAGAAGATGGATGGATGAAAAATGCAGGTCGAAACAGCAAATTCGTGCTACCGCATAAAAAGCTGTCAATAACTTTTCACGATAGCCATGTTTCCATAAAACACCAAAATTCTTGGAAGAAAGCCTGTTTGGGACCTGGTTGTAAAAAAAAGGGAAGGGAGACCGTCAGGGAATACCAGGTGCTGAAAGCCTTTTTTTTTTTTTTTTCCACGTCAATTGTGAAAGGAAACTTTTACAACAGCCATCAAGTACCGCCGCTGCTTGGCAGGGTTTCAGGGGCGATTGTGTCTATAAAATGCACAATTCGGAGTCAACTCACGGCTTACGGCCATACTACCCTGAGAACGCCCGATCTCGTCCGATCTCGGAAGCTAAGCAGGGTCGGGCCTGGTTAGTACTTGGATGGGAGACCGCCTGGGAATACCAGGTTCTGTAAGCTTTTTCTTTCTTATGTGCACTTCAGTCGTTTCAGCAAAAAATTTTTACAACACCCATCACGAATGGCATTCGGAAACAGCAAGCCTAGTTTAAACTCCGACATTGAAACTATAACACGAGTTTGAAACCTATATTATGTGGTGACATCCATAGCATTGTAGTTCACGTTTTTACCGCTAGAGAGAAGACTATGTACAGTGAATAAAGAGCATGGCTCCCTGTGAACTCAAAGCAGCAGTCTTTACTTGTAAAAGAACCCAACACAACACATTGCGCTTCCATGTCGTGTTTTTACCTTTTTCAAGACATTTATTTTGATACAGCAAAATGCAGGTCGCAACGGCAAATTCGTGCTACCGCATAAAAAGCTGTCAATAACTTTTCACGATAGCCATGTTTCCATAAAACACCAAAAGTCTTGGAAGAAAGCCTGTTTGGGACCTGGTTGTAAAAAAAAGGGAAGGGAGACCGTCAGGGAATACCAGGTGCTGAAAGCCTTTTTTTTTTCCACGTCAATTGTGAAAGGAAACTTTTAAAACAGCCATCAAGTACCGCCGCTGCTTGGCATGGTTTCAGGGGCGATTGTGTCTATAAAATGCACAATTCTGAGTCACGTCACGGCTTACGGCCATACTACCCTGAGAACGCCCTATCTCGAACGCTAAGCAGGGTCGGGCCTGGTTAGTAATTCGATGGGAGACTGCCTGGGAATAAAGTTAAAGTTAAAGTCCCAATGATTGTCACACACACATCTGGGTGTGGTGAAATTTGTCCTCTGCATTTAACCCATCCCCGTGTGATTCTAATCCATCCCCTGGGGGAGAGGGGAGCAGTGAGCAGCAGCGGTGCTGCGCTCGGGAATCATTTGGTGATCAAACCCCCCAATTCCAACCCTTAATGCTGAGTGCCAAGCAGGGAGGCAATGGGTCCCATTTTTATAGTCTTTGGTATGACCCGGCCGGGGTTTGAACCCACAACCTTCCAGTCTCAGGGCGGACACCCTACCACTAGGCCACTGAGCTGGTTATACCAGGTGTCATGCTGTCGTGTTTTGTGGGTTGTTTTTGTCTTGTCCTGTTCTTCGTATTGTCACTTCCTGTTTTGTTTTGGTAACTCTCCTCTCGTTTCAGTTCGTGGGTCCTTCCTCTGCGCGTCAGGCCACTTGACTTCCCTGATCCCAATTGTGTGCACCTGTGTCGTTGGCCCTAATTGTCTGCACCTGTGTCCTCCTCCTTCTGTGTGTGCATATAGCCTGCGTCTTCCCCTTGTCTTGTGCCAGTGCGTCTTGTCCCGTCATGAACACTAGCGATCACGTAAGTCACAGAATTCCCCTGAGAGATCATAGTTAGAAGATACCTTTTGTCCAGCCTGAGCTCTGTGTTTTTGTTTAGTTAGGTTTTTGCCCTCGTATTTCCCTCGTTTTGAGGCGCTTTTGTTTGCTGTCTCCAGCCTTTTTCCCTCGTTTTGAGGCGCTTTTGGTTTTTGCTGTTCCCAGCCTTTTGTCCCTCATTTTGAGGCCCCTTTTGTTTTTTGTGCTGTCTTCCGCCTGAGAGAATAAAACACCTTTTGTTGGCACTCTGCATTCGAGTCCTCTTCCTGCTCCAAGCCTGACAATTTCCCCATTGTTGCATACCGGCGCATCCCTTCCTGCAATAAAGTTAGCCATTAGCTTGGAGAAAAACGAGCACAAAAGAAGTGGTGTTTCAGTGAGTGGTTCTTTCTTTCCTTGGCAAATCATAAATCTACATTGTGGCTTACATAGTTCACGTTCGTTCACTGAATTGTTCACGCCAGGAGAGGACACGATCACTGACTGATCCGTTGATGCACTGACTCGTTCGCTATTGGGAATGTCACCATGAACGGTGAACGCAAAATGCGAATCACACTCACTGACTCGTTCACTCACAGATCTGCCCACCGCAGCAACACCATCGTGAAATTTGCGGATGACACAACCGTGGTGGGGCTCATCTCAAAGGGGGCTGAGTCTGCCTACAGGGACGAAGTGGTGCGGAGAGAACAATCTGCTCCTAAACACGGCTAAAACCCAAGAACTGGTCATTGATTTTAGGAGGAAAAATAAAACGGACATTCCACCAGTTATCATCAACGGGGTCTGTGTGGAGAGGGTGTCCTCCTTCCGCTACCTGGGAGTCCACATCGAGGAGGACTTCACCTGGGGCGTGAACACCTCTGAGATGCTTAAAAAGGCCCAGCAGAGACTCTACTTCCTAAGAGTGCTGAGGAGGCACAGCATTACACAAAGACTGCTGGTGTCCTTCTATCGCTGCTCCATAGAAAGCACTTTAACGTACTGTATATGTGTTTGGTACTCCAGCTGCACTGCTGCTCAGAGGAAAAAGCTCCAAGGGGTCATCAACACAGCACAGAAGATCATTGGCTGCCCTCTCCCCACACTGGAAGACCTACACAGAACCCGCTGTCTCAAAAAAACACAGAACATTCTGAAGGACACTTCCCACCCTGGCCACTCCCTTTTCGAACTGTTGCCATCAGGCAGACGCTACAGATCAATTAGGTCAAGGACTAGCAGATTCGCCAACGGTTTTTACCCTACAGCGGTAGTCACATTGAATGCCGCTAAAAGAAAATGATTATGTCTGTGTATGTTCTTCAGCTTGTATTTTTTAATCTTTTTATTCTATTTATTCTATTTATTTGTTTATTTTCATGCACTGATCGGTTGGCACTTTTTAAATTTCGTTGTACATGTGTGACAGTGACAAAGATCTATTCTATTCTATTCTATTCAGTTGGTGAACAAGAAATGCAATTCACTGATTCATTCGTGAACGGGAAGCAGGAAGTGATCTGTTCACTCACGTTCACTGAAATGATTTATTTTGAACAAATCGTTCACCCACGAGCCAACACTAGTCGCCTGATCATTTGGTATTTAGAGTCACTGCCCTGTGTGTGTGTGTGTGTGTGTGTGTGTGTGTGTGTGTGTGTGTGTGACCAAATAAAAAAAGAGTCGCACAGGTAGTGAACAGCAGGAGCGCAAAGGACCTATATATATATATATATATATATATATATATATATATATATATATAGTGTATATATATATATATATATATATATAGTATATTACTTCAAAGTAAGTCAACAATGAATGTGTACAATTTTAATTAAAATGTTTTCTATATTGTGCTCCTGAGTTAATGTTGCTGATTACTTTGAATTGAATATTATTTATTGCTGTTATTTAATTTAATATTATGTATGTTTATTATTATTTTGTTGTATTTTTTTCACCATAAAATGGCAGTTGGTCAAGAATGTTTATAGTTTGAAAAATTATAATTTATTTTTTAATTTCAGGCAAAGTGATGCACTGTTCTGTTACAGACTAAAAAACAACGTTAATAATAAAGTTATTCTTGATTGTAAGTTGATCTTTCTTTTTTATTTCTTTTTTGTTTTTCTTTAATGTTAATAACATTGGGGGGGAGGGGGCGCATCACAGAAAATGATTGCGAAGCACTGGTCTAACAGAATATGTACACATTGCTGTTTCTCCCACTTCAGTGTTCAAAAAATGTCATTCAACCAAATCCATTGAGAGTTCATTTTAAAAAGGTGCCTTTTGTTTTTAAATTTAGCAGCAAAAAAAATTCAACCTCCGAATTTTCAAAGTCAAAGTCAAAGTCTGCTTTATTGTCAACCTCTTCACATGCCAAGACACACAAAGAAATCGGAATTACGTTTCCACTATCCCACGGTGACTAGACATAGTACACGACATACATACAAGCAAACAACCCAAAATAAAAACAAGAAGGCACAAACAATGAATAATAAGAGTGATGAATTTTGTTCGACAACCGAAGCAAAAAACAAAAACAAAAAACCATCTCGAATTTTTTGTTTGAATTCCGATTCGCACCACATAGTAAAATATACGTGGGGGGGGGGGGGGGGGGGAGATCAATCAAAGGATTATCAAGAGAAAGTTTAATGAATAAGGGAAAAAAGTGACACATCTCCATTGTTTGTACAAACGACGACAATTCCACTCGCCATTTCTCATTCAAGCGAGAATGATGCCGTCGCAAACCTCTTTGGATTGTAAAACTCAACCTTCGTAAAGGGAGGGGACAAAAAGGAGACTGAAGGTATAAATAATAATAATAAAAATAAACACTTTTAATGAAATATTCCACGCAACATAACTAAACGATGATTACTTTAACAGTCCTTACTCACGTGAGAATACATTCATGTATGAATAAAACATCCATATTGAATACATGTTGATGATCCATCCATCCAACCAACCTTGTGACATCAACAGCAATAAACCATGTTTGAAAATATTCAACTGAAACGACGCAAAAAGGAAGAAAATGAAACCTAACTCAATATTCAACGCAACCTAACGAAACGATGGTTATGGGTGGGTACCCTTACTTTAACAGATGTCATTGGAATGCGTCAGCTGTCACAGAATGTACCAGCCTTACTTTAACAGGGGTCATTGTTTCGCTGAAGCTGTCGCACTTACGTCATGGCAAAGCGAAAGAACGTAAAACACAACTTCATCGAACAATCATTAACTCAACAACACACAATCGTAGCTAACCCTATGCTTATGGGTACTCCTTATGTTAACAGATGTAAGGCATTTTATGACAGCAAAGTAAAACATTCTAAAATGATCCAAAAGTGAGTGAGTGGATTTACTATGTCACGTCAGTCTAAATTTGGAACTGCAACAGCGCCAAACTGCCCTTTAATAAGAGTTCATTTTGAGGAACTAACTTCCAACTAAGCGTTTGTCAGGTCTCTCTCGTGTCAAGCTCCTGGTGAAATTCGGGATTGCACTTGAGCCAATTTGTCCGGGCCAAATCCGACACACATTTGCGCACCGCCATCTTACTTGACGAGCGCTGCACAAATGGGTGACGTAGGGCAGCGCCCACGTGATCCCACGGGGATGCCGTTCCCAGGCTCCGCCGGCTGACCGCTCACTTTCTGGGCCGGATCTTCATCTCCACGAATCTCAGGCAGGTATGCCATGATGACGCCAAATGACCCCAGACTGCATTGCTACCGTCGCAGGTGCCGGTTGCCTTGTACAGCCCGTTCAGGTTGGACCAGTGACAGCCTTTGTACCACCAAGCGCCCTTCCAGAGATTGGCGCAATTTTCAATCGTTGCCTTGTCTTGGTCGCGGTCTTTGGTGGTGAACTTCATCCCAGAATGCTGGGTGAGCATATCGCCTGCAAAGCACACAAACTTTCTTTTGAGCACACGCAGGCGGCGCAGGCTCTCGAGTGTGCCCCCCCCCCGGCGGGAGGCGCTACCTGCGTTTCCAGAGTAGCCGCTCACAAGCAGCGGGTAGCCGTCCTTCTCGGGGTCCAGCGAGTTCCGGCCCACCGAGAAGTCATTGTAGAGAGCGTAGTAATTGCGGCCGTCGAATATGGTGAAGTCGATCCGCAACTGGTAAGCGCCCGAGGCCGTCAGAGCGTGGATGTTTTGCAGGCCTGCAAACACACAAAGGCGGCGGCATCACGTCACGCAAACCACAAAGGCTTGACAAGAAGGATGTCTTTGTGTCATACCACTTGCTATTGATGGTGTCTTTGAAACCATTAAAAAGGTCCAAAATATTGTAAATTTATTTCATGTTTTGTGATAGGTTATGTTTTTTTTTTGTGGTCAATATCATTTTATCAACAATGTTCTGTTTGGTCTACAGTGTCCAGAGAAGGAGTTTCTTCTCAGGGTGTCTTACATGGAAATATACAATGAAACCGTGACTGATTTGCTAGTAGATAGCTGGAAAAGAAAACCTCTGGAAGTCCGAGGGAGTTCAAATGTAAGTTGTCTTTTATTTATTTTACATGTCACCTTTGTGACACTCAATGAATGATATTATATTCTTGGAAATTGGGGGCTGATCATGTCATTTTCTGCTGGTACCAGGTGGTAAAGAGCAAAGCTTTAAAATGTATTTATTTTCAAGGTCAAAAAGGTACAACATAATCCTTTAGCATGCATTTTGCTATTTTTAATCAGATTTTGAGACAGTCCCATCGATGAAGGCAACAATCCCGAGACACTTGTTAGCTTTTCATTTGTAATTTTGAATCTTCATATTTCTTATCGACACTGTGCAGAAAACCGTCTATGTTGCTGACCTGACTGAGGAACTGGTGACCTCCTCTGCGCAAGCACTGGCTTGGATTCGCAAAGGAGAAAGTCTAGTTCCACACATCCTCAACAGCTAAACGGCTAAAGTGTCATGCTGAATGATGCTCCACTACATCCATAAAGTTGCTGTTATAGGACCTGATGAGACATCCAGAACTGACTGGAACACTTTAGTTAGACGGGCTTGTTTGGTTTTGGGGACTAACTTCACATGATTTAACTATGCAGGTCTTGAGTCTGTCATTTATGTTGTCTGTATGATGTTGGTAAGTTATTTGTGGTTTTAATTCCAGGTGACAGGCTCTCAGGCTCTTGTTGATGGTGTGCTGCTTGAACCAGCCAGAACTTTGCAGGACTCTTACCCTGATGATAGCATCAAACAAGATGCCAGCCTACAGGTAACATTCAGTTAGACTTTGTTGTAAGAAATAAACTTTGTAGACCTTTTCTTGTTCTCTTAGTTTACAGCTTTTAGTTGGAAAGCTGTTCTTTAGTCAGAAGGTACCTTTAACAGCATTCAGCCAACCATTGGATCACACGGTTTTAGTGGTTCTCCTCATGGAGCCCAAACGAACCAGTGGCACACACACCTATAGATGGGATTGTTGAAACATGCTTCCATGTGGGGTCCAACCAAGCCAATCATTCACACACACATAATAGACTTCTGAAATATGGGTACTTGTGGGGCCCTCCGTATGGATCTAAGGTTGTCTTGGTCATTCCAACCAAGCCAATCATTCACACACACATAATAACAGATCTCTGAAATATGGCTACTTGTGGGGCCCTCCGTATGGATCGAAGGTTGTCTTGTGTTTTTAGATCCTACTTTTGGTTACGGACATTATGGAGGCTGATTATATTACAGCTATAGTTCCACACATCCTCAACAGCTAAACGGCTAAAGTGTCATGCTTAAGGATTGATTGATTGATTGATTGATATCTTTATTTCGAACATCCAAAACAAAAAACAAAAACAAAAAAACAAAAAACAAAACAAATAACACTCTAAAGTGCCACATAAGTCCATACAACAACAACAAAAAAATAAACCAACAAATAGAAGTAAATACATTAAATAAATTAATTAATTAATAATAATAATACATAAGTAAATAAAAAAAATAAAGAATGCTCGAAAAGGAGTAGGAGGAAGCATAGCTTTTTAGATTCCTAGCCCTTTCTCACTTCATCCATTAAACCAACGATTCAACATACTATACTGTAATTCTACAATATAACACAAGTAGACAAACTTGCACACTTATTGTTCTGTTTCATTTTTACTTGTGTGTAGCCCTTTGGCACTCTTAGCCTTTGTACCCGCTAAACAACATATTTTTATACATTTTTTTAAACTGGTGGATATTTGGACTTTGCTTGAGTTCCTCACTTAGATTGACCCCAGTTATAGTTATACAGAAACTTTTTAAGGTTGTTCTTATGTTTAAGATTTTGAAGTTGTGATTCCCTCTTAACTTATAACCTCCCTCCCGATACCTAAATAAGTTTTGGATATTATCTGGTAGTTGTTTTGCTTTTGCCCTATGATGATTGCTGTTTGATAAGATACTATGTCAGTGAATTTCAATAGTTTGGATTGTATGAAAAGTGGATTTGTGTGTTCCAAGTAGTTGACTTTATGAATAGTCCTTATTGCTCTTTTCTGCTGAATGATAAGTGGCTGTAGTGAAGTTTTATAAGTATTCCCCCAAACCTCAGCACAGTAATGCAAATAGGGCAAGACTAGAGAACAATAAAGTGTACGAAGTGAATGATAATCCAGTAATTCTTTTGCTTTGTATATGACTGCCATGCTTCTTGAAATTTTAGACTTTATGTTTTTGATGTGTGGCTTCCAACTACCGTTTTTTTCCGTGTATAATACGCAAAATTTAACTAATTTATTGTCCTAAAATCTGGGGTGCGCATTATACATGGGTACAATTTTTTTTTAATTTTTTTTTTAATTTAATTTTTTTTTTTTTTTTTTTTTAAGAAAATCATGGTACTGGTACGAGTATTGATTTATGTATTGTTCTCTTCTTGTCATGTTGTGAAAGAATGTGGGTTGAATAAATACCGAAAGAACAATAGTGTGTTTGTACTGTGCTCTGGTCATTTCGTCAAAGAAGGGATAATAGTCCTCTTCTCTTCTTGACTGACAATGAATGTGATAGTTTAATACAATCAGCAAATAACAAAATGCGTATTACAGGTAATATTTTATTTCACAACACTTTGCCTTGTTCCTTTCGTCTCTGCTGTTCACTTCAAACACGCTCCATACGAACGCAATGCTCTCGTATCAGACGCTTGCTCGATCACCTGCTCGTTTGCTGTCACAATGTACCCTACACAAATCCGAAACATTTGTTGCGGCTCCGAGTCACGACGAGGGGCAAGTTTTGGTTTCCAAGGGTGTTTTTATTCCTCTTCAACGTCTCTCCCATACAGAGCCGCCTTTTTCACATGTCCGCACGTCACTTTCCTCTCTTTTCATCTGATCGCGGTGGTGCCTTTACGGGCAGTCGGAGAAATCAACGCCAACAAAAAAAATACATCCAGCCTAGTTAAGACCATACCAAAGACTATAAAAATGGGACCCATTGCCTCCCTGCGTGTGTGACGATCATTGGGACTTAAAAAAAAAAAAAAAAAAAAAAAATTAAAAAAAAAAAAAATTGGGTGCGTATTATACATGGGTACAGGCTTTTTTCCAGCATCAACATGCCATTGTTAGGGTGCGTATTATACATGGGGGCGTATTATACACGGAAAAAAACGGTAAGCCTGTCATCTATTATAACCCCAAGAAATTTGTTTTCCTGCACCCTTTCAATTTCATTTCCATCTATTTCTATTCGTATCTTTATATTCGCTTTGCCAAATACCATAAACTTGGTCTTACTTACATTTAATGATAATTTGTCGAACCACTTTTTTATTTTTTTCATTTCCTCATTCAGCATTGATTCTACTTGTTGGATGTCATCACCTGAACAAAAAATATTTGTGTCATCTGCAAAGTTGACGAGTTTTAGTTCTTTAGAGACTTTGCACATGTCATTTATATACAAAATAAATAATTTAGGGCCTAAAACTGACCCTTGTGGAACACCACAAGCTATTTCCAGATATCCAGAACAGTGATTACCCAACTTTACATACTGTTGCCGTTCTCGCAGATAATCCTTTATCCAGTCTAATACTAATCCCCTTATCCCATATTTTTCTAATTTATTGAATAGTATATTATGATTAATTGTGTCAAAAGCTTTTTTGAGGTCAATGAAAACTCCTACTGCATGTTGTTTGTTGTCTATTGCATCTGTGATTTCCTCGATTGATTCCATTAATGCCTGAACTGTTGATCTGTTTACTCTAAAACCATATTGGTTCTCTGCAAATAATTTATGTTTTTCCAAAAATCCATCCATTCTACTGTTAAAAAGCTTTTCCAATATTTTTGAGAGTTGTGGCAATATTGAGATAGGTCTGTAGTTTGTAAAGTTGTGTTTGCTCCCAGTTTTATAAAGAGGAATGACCTTAGCAATTTTCATCTTCTTTGGGAATGTACCAGTTAAAAATGACAAGTTACAGATGTACACAAGTGGCTTTGAAATCCCCTCAATGATTTGCTTAACTAACATCCTATCAATCCCATTGCAGTCGGTAGATGTTTTATTTTTACATTGTTGCACAATGTTAATGATTTCATTTTCATCAACTGCCTTCAAAAACATTGAGTGAGGATTACTTTCTATTAATTTATCTCTGTTGCCTACATCTGGCGCTGGAATCGGTATGTTTTTTGCTATTTGAGGCCCAACATTTACAAAGAACTGATTAAAACTGTTTGCCACTTCTTCCATATTATAATTTTCAGTATCATTTATAACAAAATATTTAGGTAATTTATGTTGTTCGGTACCTTCTCTAATAATGGTGTTTAGGAGAGTCCATATCCCCTTAATATTATTTTTGTTATCCTCTAATTTATTCTTATAATATTCTTTCTTACTTAATCTTATAATATTAGTTAATTTATTCTTATATCTCTTATATTTATCTTCAGCGCCTTCTGTTCTCTGTTTTATGAAGTTCCTATAGAGTAAATTCTTCTTTTTACAGGCATTTCTTAAGCCTTTCGTCAACCATGGACTGTCCTTATATTTAGTTTTTTTATTATATTCCTTGATTGGACAATGCTTATTATATAATGAAGTGAATATAGTCATCAATTTATGGTATGCATTATTTACATCTTTTTCTTTATATATTGCATCCCAGTTCTGTTCCATTAATTCATGTTTTAGAGTAGCAATTGTCTCATCTGTCCTAATTCTTCTTTGTTGTTTATACACCCCAATTTCAGATTTGAAATTATTGTCATATACTGTAAACACTGGAAGGTGGTCAGTAATATCAGTAATTAATAACCCGCTTGTTGTCCTGTTTTCTATTATATTGGTGAATATGTTATCTATCAGAGTAGCACTCTGTGATGTTACTCTCGTGGGTCTAGTGATTGTAGGAAAGAGACTCAGGCTATGCATTAAATTTAAAAAATCATCAATATTTTGTTGCTTATTTGGGTTTAATAGATCAATGTTATAATCCCCGCAAATAAAAATATTTTTATTGCCTTTTTGTATAATGACACTTTCTATCCATTCTGTGAATGTCTCAATGCTAGAACCAGGAGCTCTATAGACGCAACTTATAATAATGTCTTTTTCTTTTCAACACAAATCTGTATCGTGAGACATTCAAGAAGATTGTCCACCACCTGTGTCATAGCCTCTACAATCTTGAATTTCATATTCAAATCAACATAGATTGCAACACCACCCCCCGCTTTGCTCTGTCTGTTGTTGCATATGAATTCATAGCCTTCCATCTCAAAGTGCATTCCCTTCTCAGTCGTAATCCAGGTCTCAGAAATAGTTATTATATTAAATGATTGTTTGAATGTGTTTAAGTAATCCCGAATGCTACTAAATTTTTTATATAGACTCCGGCTATTGAAATGGATAATAGATAGCTTATCTTTTGTTAAGATGTCCGTATTGTACTGATCATTGCTGTAATAATAACATGTGTTGTTTGTGGTGGAGAAGAAATTATTGTCTGGGTCGATGTCCTGACCCCAACCGTAGTCCAAAGAGTCTTTGGAGACTGCGTCAGAGAAAAAAATGAACACGACCTTCAAGGTCCAGTCCCCCGGACGATGCCTCCTCTCCACCGTGGAAGAAGTGGACGAGTTCGAGACGACTGCTTTTACCATTGACGATCACACTTTCACTGTCTGAAAGATGCTGTTATAGGACCCGATGAGACATCCAGAACTGACTGGAACACTTTAGTTAGAAGGGCTTGTTTGGTTTTGGGGACTAACTTCACATGATTTAACTATACAGGTCTTGAGTCTGTCATTTGTGGTGTCTGTATGATGTTGGTAAGTTATTTGTGGTTTTACTTCCAGGTGACAGGCTCTCAGTTTAAGGTCAGTACTCGTTTTCAATATTGATTTTTATTTTTTTTAATTCCACCACTTTTAAATATTACAAGTCCATTACATTTATATCTGCTCCTGTCTAGTATTTACCAAAATCCAAATTTGGTTCCAACAAGATTGGTTCTACAGGACATTATTATAATAAATAACTCCTTATGAGCACAAGTGTAAATAGTTTTTTTTTTTCTCTTTAGTTTGCTGTTAGAAACTGTACCCTTGATCAGTGTGTTTGCTGTCCTAATAAGATAAGTTTAACATGTTTTTTTTCTGTACTTAAAAATCATCATTTCAGATGGGCTGATGCTAGAAGTCATAGAAGTGACCTCTTGTACCTCCACATCTCGTGGCCCAAGTAATGAAAAGTCTACCAAAAAGAGAGGTGAGTTTGGAGTAATCCTTTTCAATATATAACTTTATCACGGTTGCTTTTAAATTGTCCAATTGTTACTACTGTATCAGTATCTAATTATCCTCACATATGCTGCTTACTAAGATTTAGATGACCCAAGCAAGATACATTAAACACCACTTGACTTTTTTTCTTAGACATGTAAGGTCTAAACTTTTGAATTTTGTGATAAAATGAAAATTAACCCATCCTTTCTCATGTGAGTTACAGGTCATTGCTAACCTTGATTATATGTGAGATGTTTGTTTACATCTATTTTTAAATAGGGGTAATATTTAGTCCCATTAGCACCCCCCCCCCCCCCCCCCCCGGAAGAGAAGCGAACGCGCAGCGTTTGACGTCCCCTTAGCACCCCCCCCCCCCCCGGAAGAGAAGCGAACGCGCAGCGTTTGACGTCCCATTAGCAACCCCCCCCCCCCCCCCGGAAGAGGATATATGTACATATACGTAAGCATAGAAATACGTCAGAGTATATCTATATCTATCTGTCTGTCTGTCTGTGTATATATATATATATATATATATATATATATATATATTATCAATCATTTATCGCGGCTGATTGGTTCCATAAACCACCCGCGATAAGTGAAATATGCGAAGTACGGTCATGTTAACAAGAAGTAGTGGGCAGGCTAACGAGTCAACGAAAATATGCTAATTCGCCATCGTGCTAACACACGAAAATGGACCTCTAAAGGAATGTAAACAAACATTTGGAGCAATACTACATTGTCCTAAAGGTTGTACACGTGATCGTTCATTTCTCTTGTTCGGAGACCCACTGTAACAGACATATGTACACGAACGTAAAACAGGAAGTGGTATCGCCTGAAAACGGCCTTTGAAATAAATCAACCTAACTGCCACCCCCAGACCCATTTGACTTTTCAACCCCTCCAGAATGGCCGCGGTGGATCCGCAGATTCGAGAGGTTCCGCATCGCAACGGCTCTTGACAACAGGGAGGAAGAATACCAGGTGATTTCACTCCTGTATGCAATGGCAGATGCAGCGGATAATGCGCTCGCAGTTTTGCCATTAACTGAGGCTAATAAAAAGAAATATGCGACTGTTAAAGCAGCATTTGAGCAGCACTACGTCGGAAAGCACACACCGATGGCCGATGTTTTTTGCCTCTGCTGCGGAAAAAGCGCGATAGAGACTCGGATTGTGTCAGTCTGAACCACCGCACCCCCTTTTTCAGGACTCAACATTCTCCACAGAATAACATTCAACCGCTCATTTTTGTTGAGACGTATTAAAAACAGGGGCGGCGCAACGATGTGTGATCCAGGTCCGCAAGGAGACCCGAACCGTGGACGATCTCTCCAGGCTGACCAACATCGAGACCCTCCGCGTGAAAATACGGGACATCTTCAATGTGAGCCCACAGGAACAGCGCCTCTTCTACCGGGGCAAGCGGATGGAAGATGGCCACACAATATTAGATTATAATGTGGGTCTCAATGACATTGTCCAGCTGCTGATTTGCTCCCAAACAGATCCTCCGGACAGGCCTCTGGCCAAGGACCCCCGATAAAGACAATGATCGCAACGACACAGACTGCCGACGAGAGCAAGCCGGACGCCATTGCCCCTAATAACTCAGCTAGCACAAAAAATGGCATCAAGCCTTAGAGTCCCATGTGCGACACCCAACCGCTGACATCCAGCAAGAACACGCTAGTGGATCCGGGAATCGGGAAATACAAAATTAATCAGCTAGTAGACTGCAGGGACGTGACCGTGGGCGCCTGGTTTGAAGCCTGTGTAGAAAACGTGACGCGCACCCCAAAAGGACCCATCAAGAACAAGGTGGGGCGACCATTCATGAAAATACTTTCGACGGAAAAAAACACGATAATCCGCGGAAAATTCTCATCCCTGACTCAGAGAGCAACGAAGCCTCCACATCGCAGACGGACTACACTGAAGAGGACGTCATCTATCACATTAAATATGAGGACTACCCCGAGAACGGTCTGGTGACCGGGCATCTCCGCCCAGACAGGGCACCTGGTGGAAAGTTGTGGAATACGTCATACACACAGATCATAGCTCAAAGAACCACTGCTGCCTACTCCCCTGCCGGACCGCCCGTGGCAAAGGATTGGAATGGATCTGTTCGAGTGGTCCAACTTGTTGATCAGAGACTATTTCTCAAGATACATTGAAATAGCAGAGTTCAAAAGCATTTCGGCTGAAGTGACGATCAGAGCTATTAAAGAGGTCTTCGCCAGGCATGGGACTGCAGAGATTGTGGTATCGGACAACGGGCCCCAGTTTTCATCATCAGTGTTCAGGGAGTTTGCGAAAGAGAACAACTTCACACATATCACAAGCAGCCCCCGCTACTCTCAGGCAAAAAGGGGAGGCGGAAGGCACGGTACGGACCATCAAAGACTTGTGGAAAAAAGACAGCGACCACAGCAGAGCGCTACTGGCCTACAGGTCCACCCCGTTGGCACACAGATTCTCACCAGCACAGCTGCTGATGGGAAGAAACCTACGTACATCTCTACCACAATCAGCAGCCAAGCTGGATCCTAAGTGGCCAGACCTGCAGGCCTTTCGCATAAAGGAGAAAAAAAAAGAGGATTAGGCAGGCCACAAACTACATCCTGAGACACCGTTCAAGACCCCTCCCACAACTGACTGCTGGTCAAAATGTTTGGATTACCACTGAGAGAACCACAGGAGCTGTCATCAGATCAGCCAACACGCCGAGGTATTATGTGGCAGAGACCGACAGGCGTCTACTCAGAAGAAACAGAAGTCACCTCTGACCTACAGGGACTGTTACCAGATTTGGTCGGGTGACAAAGCCGCCTGACAAATTGGACTTGTGAATGAAACGAACAACGACACTTATGTTCCCAAACAATAAAGATGAGGGGAAAAAAGATTTGACAGGTGAGTCACGCCCTCTGCTGTCCGTTCACCCCTCCAGAATGCTGAGATTTGACTCACCTGTCAAATCTGACAGGTGAGCCACGCCTTCATTCATCAGCTGATAAAGACGTGTCACAACTACACCAGTGACACTCTGATGAAGGCGGAAGTACACGCCGAAACATGTCAGGTAAATCAACCTACATAATTTGTCTGTGATAAAAGAACCAGTAAAATAATCTATAAGTGAAGACAAAATGAACGTAGACTCTGATGAAGGCGGAAGAGCCCGCCGAAACATGTCAGGTAAATACACCTAAAATAATTTTTTGATATAAAAGAACCAGTGAAGTAGTGAACGTAGTACAGCTATTACGAGAAAGTTACGGAGAGAAATGCGTCAAGGAATTTCACCTCCTGGAAAAGCTGACGAAGAAACGGGCTCGCTACTGGAACCACCTGAGGTTCAACCAACGCTGCCGGGATGAAGAGGTAACGCCGGCCAGCCTGACAGTCAAGAACCCGATACCAACCAGGAACGCGGAGAGGATTATCAGGAGAGTGCGGATGACTCTGGTCAAAGAACGGATACGATGCACAACCAACAAACTCAACAACATCTACAGCGACTGACTGAGCAGTTCAAACACCGGTATTCCCTGGACCATAACACGGCAACAACACTACACGGACACTTGGATAGCATACACAAACAGGAATTTACCGCCCCAAAAAAATGACACATCCGAAAATTAGACAGACTCATCGCACAAAAAAAGAAGACACAACCGGACCGCACACACATCGACAAATGGATTCACAAAATGTCACGTCACAAACTCACACAGGCAGAACGCAGCATACTGGCTAAGGACTCAACTCCGCGATCACACCCAAAAACATACCCCACGAGGATTTCATTTTAGCCACGGAGTTGGCATGCGAAAAAATACACAATCCAGGACAGAAAGCAGCACTACGTAATGAAATTGCAGGTATACTAAAAATGGCTAAATCACCACCCGGCAATGTTACCAAACAGAAAGCAAGAGCGATGAATACACTAGCAAAAAATAAAGACATCACAATCCTCCCAGCAGACAAAGACAGAACAACAGTAATCATGGACACAGACACTTACGAAGAAGAGATGCGACAGTTACTACAGGACGACACCTATGAAGTGGTTAAAAAAAGACCCAACAGAAGACAAGAAAAAAAACTCAAAGCATTACTTAAACCACTACTTATTGAAAATAATAGACAAACAGTCATACAATCACTTAGTACCCACAGCAAACATCATCCCCAGGATCTATGGCACGCCAAAAATCCATAAACCAGGTACACCTCTCCGCCCCATTGTAGACAGCATAGGATCAGTTACCTACAACCTTTCAAAAGCACTCACAGAAATAATAAAACCACTACTAGGACTCACAGATCAACACTGCAAAAACTCAAAACAACTCGCCACAGAACTCACCCACATAAAAGTACAGAAAGATGAAATGTTCATATCACATGATGTCATTTCATTCTTCACAAAAACACCCACACAGGCCACCATACACATAGTACACGACAGATCATTAGCAGACAGGACACTCAAGAAACGCACAAATTTAAGTGTACAGGTCATCACTCAACTCCTCGATTTCATCGCCACTTCCACATACTTCCAATACAGGAACACAATTTACAGACAAAAAGAAGGATTCCCCATGGGAGACCCACTTTCTGCCATCCTGTGCAGCTTTTTCATGGAGGACTTGGAACAGAAAGCACTCTCAACAGCCCCGGACATATACAAACCCACATTATGGAAACGCTACGTAGATGACATTCTGGAAAAAGTAAAAACAGGACATACACAACACCTCACAGACCATCTCAACACCATAGACACCACCGGCAATATCAAATTCACTCACGAAGAGGAAACAGATCGATCCATAGCCTTTCTAGACATCAACATACACCACACAGACAACGGAGATATCAAAATAAAAGTACACAGAAAACCCACACACACCGACCAATACCTCCTCTGGACATCTGAACACCCCACTATACATAAACTGTCTGTAGTCAGAACATTACACGAACGCACAATAATCACGGACCCGGAGGAAAGAGCACAGGAAGAAAAACTCATACAACATGCACTTAAAAGATGTCAGTATCCACAATGGGCAATAACTAAAGGTGCAGGAAAGGTCAAAAACAAAAACAACACAGGGAGGAAAGAAAAAACAAACAAATAAACAAGAACACAGAGGAATGGTGACGTTGCCGTACGTGAGAGGGATTACGGAACGCATCCAAAGAACCATGAGAAAATACAACATTAACACACCTGTCAAACCACACACAATACTCCGTCAGATACTGGTTCACCCAAAGGACAGAATCCACCCGGAAAACAAATGCAACTCCATATACGAGATCCCATGCAGATCATGCAATAAATCATACATCGGGGAGACAGGGAGGAACTTCATTACAAGAAAAACAGAACACAAGGAGTGTGACAAGGAGACAGCAACAAGACAAACAAGAGCAATAAAACAACAAGTAGAACAAGAACACTACAAGTCAGCCATCACCGACCACTGCAAAAGAGAGAATCACATCATGGACTGGGAAAAGGCCAGAGTCATCCGCACCGAAGAAAACAAACATCAGCGTTGGATCAGGGAGGCCATCGAGTTCCGCAAGCGGGGCCCGAGGACCATCAACAGAGACGAGGGAGCTTTCATGCTCTCTACCACCTGGAGCAGCATTCTGGAGGGGTGAACGGACAGCAGAGGGCGTGACTCACCTGTCAAATCTGACAGGTGAGCCACACCTTCATTCATCAGCTGATAAAGGCGCGTCACAACTTCACCAGTGACACTCTGATGAAGGCGGAAGTACACACTGAAACATGACAGGTAAATCAACCTAAATAATTTGTCTGTGATAAAAGATTAGATTAGATTCAAATTTATTGTCAATGTACAACACAAGTACAGTACAGCGAAAAGAACCAGTAAAATAAAAAATAATATAATAATATTATTATTATTACAGTAGCTTAATTAACGTGCTGCACATCGCTCTCAATTTAAAGACCCCTTTCTTTCGTTGGGTAATAATATGCTCTGAATGTTGATCTTTTTCCAGTTTCCGTTTGAGTTCTTTAAATGTGCACCTTCAATTGTGTCTGTTTTTCACACATTTCAATCCCCAGGTTTAATCAATTACATTGCGTGTTCAAATGCTCCTGGCCCAGCCCCTCTGTCAAATTTTTGAACCCATTCTGGCCCGCGAGTCAAAAAGTTTGCCCACCCCTGCTGTAGCATGTTCCCCCAATGGTATAATCACATTTCAGATGAATTTATAGGGATGTGTTGAGTTGTCAGTGTTATCTGTGTAACTAATAAAGTTTTGACGCTACGACAAAACATCTTTTTTTTTAGACTCCACCACGCATAAAATTGGGTGGAGACTCCAAGCTGTACTCATTAGAGCAAACCTGACGACAGAGGTAAGTGGTTTCTCAGCTATCTCCCCTCCAACTCGAAATTTGATTTTCAATAAACATTGTGAGGCATGTGGTTAGTTCATTTATTAATCAATTATTTTAACCTGGACTGTTGTGTTGGCATGGAAATTAGCATTTCCCAACTGGGAGGAAGTTAATCAAGTATTCCAAAATCCTCTCGTTTCATTTACTATACTCCGAAAAAATATTGTCCTGTTCTCAAAACGGTCTTTTTTCGGAGGTACATCCTGATGAATTTGGTATGAATTAACTCCATCAGATGCATGAAAGTGAACAGGTGATCAGAAAATAAGTTCTAAAACAAGCATAAACGGGCACTTCTAAATCTGCTATATTGTTTTACCCGTGGAAATTAATGCTATATCGTAAAAAGGCCGTTCGAAGTCCGCGAGCAAGGCTTTTGCTGTCCGCGTGTGCACAATGGGACAAAATGCACACCGCCACACCCATGTGCTTGCAATTAGAGTTAACGAGGAACAACATTGCTGGTTTAAAATCAAATTGGATACACAAACAAACAAAGGAAAATTAGTAGAATCACATGCTACAAAAACAAGCAACATTTAAAGTTGCTTTGGCCGCTTTCGGTCATCCCTTTTGCAATTCGTTCGAGTGAAGGCAAAGTGCTTCACCTTGTCCCCAAATGCTGCAGTGGGATATGCATATGGCAGATTGAGAAGTACTTTGCACATTTTTAGAAATTCTCTTCTCATACTTGGAATCACATGGAAATAAAAAAAAAAAAGATCAAAAAAATTCCGGATCTTTATTGATTGTCACTTTCTCTTTCAGAATGGAGAGAAAAGTGATGACAGCGAAGGTGGTGGCGTTGAGGAGGGAGATTCGGGCCAGAGGGTGGAAGCATTATGGTGTTTCTAGCTATGAAATGGACGGCCACTACGAGAATGTAACTGTTGCCCTCTGTGACGGTACCAGCGTTTACAAGATGACGCTCTTTAGTCATCTGGCTAGCCAAGTCACAGAGGGCAGCAGTTACGTTTTCGTCAATTTCATGACTGAGGCGGGAACCCCCAAAGTGCTCCTTATGCAAAAGAGCAGCAAACTCTACATGGGGGCAGAGGTAGAGTGCAGTGAAGCCTTAAAGGCTGAGGCACTATGTGCTCATTTTACCGCCGTCATTGCCATCGTCTGTCACTGAAGTCATCAGGAACCCTCCTGAGGACCTGGTGACCATTGAAGGCCATGTACAAAGCGTAAGTTTACTTCACGCACACATGCATGTTTAAATATATATTTTGAATTGTATGTTATGAGCTTTCTTGGACATATTATTTTATTATTCCCAGTGTATGGTTGTTGCATCAGTGTGGAATCTTTGTTTGCGCCATAGTGTTTTCCTGATATTGCGGTACATTCTCAACTTTTGAGGGAGTATTGATGGCCAAGTGCATCGTGTGCGCCCTAGATTTATGCTCACCGGAAATTTGGACACTTCAACAAATTGGCATAAGTTTCTAAATGAGTGACAAGGTCGGATGCTAGTTTTGCTTTTGTAGATGTTGGCCCAGAAGGACACTGCTGCTGAAAATAAAAAAGTGTTCCCTTACATTTAACATTGCAGGATAACACAATCATATGTCTGTTTGTTCCAAATTAGAACCAGCCAAGCAGAATGGTGTCGGTGCGTGGGGCCCGGTTGGTGCCATTGAGCAACGTCTACGTAAAACAAGTAAGCAATCGGTCGATTTACTGTTATTGCACTTCACACATGCATACTGAAGTAATATTTGGTTTTAAACTATTGCAGAACAAAGCTGTGGTAAGAGTGGCGATTTAGAGGGAGACCAACTTGACCCCAATCAAGGTCGGGGCCTTGTATACATTCAGTCACCTGAACGCCGTGACGAATGAATTTGGGCCGTCTCTGAACATGACACAGTACTCAAAGATATCGGTGAGTAAAGAAAAGGCTGTAAAATGGAAACGGAATTTCATATCAGTTTAGGTTGTTTTGAATGAATGAGTTTTTTGAATGAATGAGGAAAAAACTGAAACACAAACAGTAAATAGAACATTGCAATTCATTTGCTTTGGTTTGGCCTTGTTCCCCAAACAAATCGAACTACGAATGCCGGCTAGTAATGGCATGTGATGTGACTGTGATGAATTGATCTTTAACTTTATAGACTTATTTGGGACCTTTAATTTATATAATTGTTCTCAGTTTTCACCTGAGCAAACCTAATTGTGTTTTTATTCACTAGGTCTGCGAGTCAACTCTAGAATTCTTTGCTATTGGACTGATGATTGAAGATGAGGTCAAGTTGGTGGATGGGGAGGGGGAAGAAAAGATTATTCCATTGACTGTGTGGAGCAAGACCTTCACTGAGCCACCCACTATACCACGTGGTAGACTCCCACTAAAAGTGGTGTACTCACAGGGCGAAGTGGTGGAAATATGTAAATAAACATTTTATTTAGCCAATGCTGTCCATTTGCCTACATTGATTTCTGCCAGAGTTTGGGGTTGGATGGGGTGCAGTTGCACTTTTTATTGGGAAGAGTTTAAATTTTCTGTTTGAAAGCATAGCTCTTCGTGCTACTTAAATATTTGACTGCTATATTTTGTCAGATGCATCAAAGTAATGAAGACCAACTTTTAGGACAAATTTGCAGCAAAGTGTAAAGTGAATCTCTGGAGGGTCCAATTCAGAATAATGAGGTAGGTAGTTAATGCTGAATTAATTTGATTCTTTGAGAGGCGCACATTGCAACGTACAGGCATCGTAGCCTGAAATGCACAATTACAACTGTAATTTCAGCCTGGGGGGTGGTCTGTTAGTACATTGTATACAGTACAGCAGGGGTGCTCAATACGTCGATCGCGATCGACCAGTCGATCGCCAAGCTACTACTGGTTGATCGCATGACGTTTAAAAAAAAATAAATAAATTGCTGTATGCTAGAATCCAGCCCATCGCTTGATTGACATACAGGTAGGCCTGTCGGGAGGCAATCACAGTGAACCGCACATGCGCAATAGACAGTGACTACAACCCCTCACCGCAGCAAGTTTAACCGCCGCGCACACAAAGCGCCAAAGTTTATAAGCTAATCAACGCACGCACTCGCTTTTTTCTTTTAAACAAAAGAAAGTTTATGACCATCAAAAATGAGTGGGGTTGCTGGACCAAGTAAGAAGCCAAAAACGTATCACTTTCATACGGAATGGGAGTTGGACTTATTTCTCACAATGTCATTTTCTAAGTGCGTTACAAAAATACATGCACTATATTATTTTATTTATTTATTAATTTATTTATTTTATTTATTGTAGTGGGTAGATCTTTGTGACTTGGTCATTTTAAAAGTACGTAGCTCGTAAGCTGAAAAAGTTTGAGCACCCCTGACTTAGAGGAAGAAACCTGTGTACTTTATGTCAAGATGCAATATGTATTTTTGCCAGCAGAGGGCGCGGAAGAGAAATATGTCGCATAACGGATGAGCTGGCCCATCATTTCTGTCTGTTTTACAATTGCACAAACAGCCTTACATTTGTAACAAGTTCAAAGGCATATGCATATTATTTGTACATGCAGTTGATTTTGCTGCATGCAGATTATTCAGACCTCTGTGTGCCCTGTGTTTGGCTGGCAACCGATTCAGGGTGTCTCCCACCTATTGCCTGATGACTGCTGGAAGAGGCTCCAGCAAGCCCGTGACCCCTGTATGTGTGTTTGAGGGGGGGCAAGTGGTATAGGAAATGGATGGATGGTAGAATGGATGGATATCCAGAACTCCCCAACGTCCCAGCAGCAGTATCCTTTGTCCTCAGCATCCTCATTTTCCACTGGATTTTTGGAGAGGAATCCTTTTTTTTCGACATGTTCCAACTTTATCTTACCATTTTTCACAATAACCGTTTTTTGCACTTATCGTTTTTTTGGGCTTATCGTTTTTTGCGCTTATCCTGCTTACCGTTTTTTCGCATTTACCATTTTCTCGCTTTCCGTTTTTCGCGCTTACTGTTTTTCGCGTACCATTTTTCCCGCTTACCGTTTCTCGCGTTAACCGTTTTGTCGCTTACCGTTTTTCGCACTTAACCAAATTCGCGCTTATTGCTTTCCAGCTTACCATTTTTCGCGTTTATCGTTCTCTCGCCTACCGTTTTTTGCGCTTACCATTTGTTGCGCTTACCGTTTTCCCGCTTACCGTTTTTCGCGCTTATTGCTTTCCCGCTTACCGTTTTTCGCGCGACCCGTTTTTCATTTTTCGCGCTTAACGCAAAAAGCATTCCCTAAGATTTTTTCAGCTTCTTCGCCTTCACACGCAATTTCTCCAGGAATCTCTTTTCTAGTTATTCTACTTATTCTGTCCACATTTTTGACGTTTAGCTAGTTCTACACACTTCAACCGATTCACACCGTTCCACTTTTAACTTATTCCAAATATTGACACCATTGTTCTCCTTTTTTTCATTCAAAAAATTTTCCGTTTTCACAAAATTCACAAATTTCCAGGACATTTTTCCCCATTCATTCTTAATGGCACATACAACATTTCACATTTATGTCGTTCCAGTTTGAAATTCATGTTGGAATAATTATTGTTGTAGAAGCGCTGGTCGGCCTGAATCGGAGGCCTCATATGTTCGCTCAAGCAAACATATCTGTCTGGCTCCGGGGAGTTCTTAGACTCCCTTCCTTTTCTTATCTGTGAGAGGCCCTCACTAGTTATGAACAGAACACCTTTGTTCTTTGTTTAGTTCAAGAGAAGTTCTTTCTCTTTTATACCTTGTAGTTTCTATTCATAAATTGTTGTTGACCGGGACAGTTTTTAAGTTATCCCATATTTACTCAATGTTTAAGTAGATTTCATGCAAGTTATCTCACATCTACTTAACATTTGTTAGTGTATGCATGAGAGGTATCTGATTATTTACTCCTTATTATTGTGTGATACTTAGCAAGAAAGTCTAGAGTAGGGGTGTCCAAACTACGGCCCGCGGGCCAACTGCGGCCCGCGGTCCAGTTTTTATTGGCCCGCAGCAAATTCTGAAAACATAATTGAATGTGGCCCGCACAACAGCTTGAGCACTTCTCAGTTTCCACACTAGATGGAGCCCGCCACACAAAGCGCTTGACGTCCGATTACCCCCGGAAGAGAAGCGAACGCGCAGCGTTTGATTTGACGTCACACTAGACGCCCCCCCACCCCGGGAGAGAAGCGAACGCGCTGCGCTTGACGTCCGATTACCCCCACCCCCCGGAAGAGAAGGGAACGCGCAGCGTTGGACGTCCCACTAGCACCCCCACCCCCGCCGGAAGAGAAGGGAACGCGCAGCGTTGGACGTCCCACTAGCAAATGTCACGTTTTCACGTTTAAAATTTGCGCAAAACTTTGCAAAATTTCCTTTTTCACTTCTCATTTCTACATTTTTCAACCGATTCAACCCATTCTAACTCATTTACATCCTTCCAGTTTGAAATTGACATCATTCAGCACATTCAAATCATACTGAGGACATTCCCAAAATTGCCAAATTCAAAAATGTCACGTTTTAACATTTAAAATTTGCGCAAAATTTCACAAAATTTCATATTTCACTTCTAATTTCTACATTTTTCAACCGATTCAACCCATTCCAACTTTAAACATCATTCTGCAGCATTCCCCAAGTATTTATTCAACTTCTTTGCCTTCACATGCAATTTCTCCAGGAATTGCATTTTATAGTTATTATTATTATTATTATTATTATTATCTGCCAGAAAGAATTCTTGGCATCCAAAAACAGAGAATACTGTCGCTCTCAACATCTGTGCTGCAACTTCTTCCACGCTGCGCATTGGGTGGTGGAGCATCTTCAACAAGACCTCAGGTCCAAAAGACCTCAACACGGCTCTTCTGTGAGTCTTTAGTGATATCACATTGCATTTTGCACCCGTGTCTACTTTCATTTCAACGTGTTTGTCGTTTATGTCCATAGTGACAAATCCCTCATCTTTCTCAGCACTTTCAGAATTGACACAGCCTGATTTTGTTCTTGTCCTTCTAGTGTGTCGCTACCATGGATGAGACCCAGTCGGTTGGCACTGTGACTGGTGTTATGACGTCAATGCACTGCATAAGCTCATGCTCGCCCCTTACTCTCTCGCGCATTGCAATAGGGACGCGGCGGGCAGGGCGGACCACAGGCTGCACATTGGGATCCAGCTTCATGGAGTACGTGACAGGAAGTTCTCCCTGCTCATTGCTGAGAAGGTCCTTGTACTGAGCTAGTACTTGTAAGCTGAAGTCAGTGTTGCTTTCCATGGTGACCTGGTGGACATCAAGGCTACATTTGATGTCTGGTGCCTGCACAAAAGACGAGGTTGACTGTTTTCCCTTGCTTGATTAGTTGTCATCCATTTGTCACTCTTCTGTGATTCTTCAGTGGTATCAAATTGCATTTTGCCCCTGTATCAACTTTCATTTCAATGAGTTTGATCCTCAAATTGCTAATAAACTATTCGATTGTCTCATCTTGCTTCTGGTTTCTTCTGAAACTTGTGTTTGTCATCATCCTGTTATTTTGTGGGTTGCCGATTTCAGCGAACTTTCTTTTAAGGCACACCGGATCCTCTCTGGACTCGTCGGTAGTGACAATCCTGAACCATCCTTCACTGTCAGAAACCCGCACCTTTGGGGCATAGACAAATGAACGCTCCCGCTCGATGGCCACTGTTTCAGCGATGTTGAGGAGGATGTAAGCCTGGTCTTGGCTGTGCCGCGGCAATGAAGACATCATATTTCCTTTCAAAAACACGCCAATTTTCTCCGATGTTCTTGTTGAAAATTAGGGGGTCGGGTCTGCAAAATACGTCCGCCATTACAGGGAAGAAGAGCAGCTTGTTGGCGTTATGGTAGCCAACGCGAACAAAACGTAACGTAATAAACAAGCACTACACGTACACGGTAAAGAAAAGATAAAAACTCGCCGGCGAGATGGCTCATCTTATTCCTGACACCATGTAAAAGTTTGCTCTCGAGTGAGTCAATGATCACACCAGGGTTGCCGTTACTGTAGTTTATTTCAACTGAACATCATGGCTGGCGCCAAATACATATAAAACAGTGGAACCAGGGAGATGAGCATTCCGATTGGTCCACGGCACGCCTGTTCAGTGGCCTGCGATAAACAATGTATATAATAATCATTCAAGGAATGATCTATATACATGATAAGGTCATTCGATTTACCTAGGGACATAGTTTCAATATTCCCACAGCAAAATATTCATATTTTCACCCCAGCATAATTCACATTCTGACAGAATCCAACTGAATTCCCCACTCATGCGAGTTTGGGACGTGTTTTTATGATGTCTTTATTTTTTTCTAAATTTCTATCAAGATCAATTACATCGGAAAAAGCTAAAATGAAGGAACAAAACTGTCATGAAATTTTGCCAATAATGTTAAGACTAAAGGAACTTATGACATTGTAAACGCTTCAAAAAGCAGACAAAAAGGCTGGTAAATTTGCCATTGTTAAAATTGAGTGGCCTGTGACTGAGTTGCCTGTGTGGCTCTTTACAGACAAGTAAGAGCAAAGAGAAGCATTTTTATTCTAGATGAGCATAGGGAACGACTGTCTGCCATAAAAGCAATCCCTGCGGTACAGCCGCGGTTAGCCTGTTCCTTTTTTGGCTATCAAAGATTTCCACACGATTGCTAGAAATAGCTGTCCCTAATGAGCATACGATGTCTCAAGACATGAATCACAACTTCTTCATACATTTTTCTGAAATGGTTCATGGCTTAAGCTTCATTTTGCCATCATTAGATTGGAATGCTTTATTGTGTTAAGAAGGTTATCTTATCATCACAAGGTGAATGGACCCTGACACAAAGTAAGGGCACCAGCACAAACACACCCAAGCAATTATGGAGACAGATTGACTCCGCAACATAACTCACACGACACAAACAGCCAGCCTGAATGCACAGAGTCCTTTCTAAATAGGAGGTTCAATCAGTGCACCTGGTGGCACATCTGAAACCAATCACTGATGAAGCCACTCCCCCTGCACTGATGGGTCGGCTGGGTACGAGGGGCACCAATCAGGGATCACAACCAATCAGATCATATACGTCCTCAAAATATTGTAAGAGGATACATTTACAATAGTTTTACAATTTGGAGGATAGATTTACAAAATATTATACTGAAACATATTTTTGTGCAACAAGCAGCGGCTGCCAAAGCAGTACGACTTTGTGCAAACAAACAAACCTTTTGGCAAACAACCCAAAACCGTAGGATACAAACAATTCCATTAAAAAATTCAAGTTTCAACATGGAAATTAAAGTGCAAACATTGTTTGCTAAATAGGTAAGAAATCTGCAGATAAAACAGCATCCAAAACACCTCAGTGGGAAAGATTTGCATGATCACTGGCAGCTAGTGTCTTAAATAAGACACACTGGCCTCGTAGAACTCAATGCTGGCATGATGAACGCCAACGCTTATGTCCACGCATCTCAAAAGACAAGATTTTCAAATTTCCCAATTTTCAACCCCTGTTCTATAACTTTAGATTAAAAAAGAAAAGGAACAATACCACTTAAAACGTTAGCAAAAAAGCAGTGAAAATGAGCTAAATGGCTTCAAATTGGGTAGCACATTGGTCGACTGGTTAGCCCAGGGGTCGGCGACCCGCGGCTCCAGAGCCGCATGCGGCTCTTTAGCACACCCCTTGCGGCTCCCTGGAGCTCTTGCAAAAATGTGTGAAAATGGAAAAAGATGTTGTTTTGTTTAGTTTTTTAAAATATGGTTTTTAGATGGTAATCATGACACAAACATTCTTATGCTGTAGAAAATGTATGTAGTTGTAAATATATTAAAAATACCGAATTTCAGAATGGCGCAAAATTGCGTCATAGCAAGCGACACAGCACAGGCGAGTTGTAAACAAACAGGTGTGTGAGTGACGGGCCATGGATTCAAAAGGCAAAAAGAGGAAGATTGCTGATGAGAACAGAGGCTTTAAGAAAGAATGGACTCAACTATTTGCTTTCATCGCCAATGCTGAAGGATTGCCTGAATGTTTGATTTGCAATGAGAAGTTGTCAAATATAACAAGAAGAGCAATTTGGAGCGACATTTCCAGCTAAAGCATGCTAAATTTGCTGCCGATCACCCAGTTGGAACTGAGAGGAAAGGTGCAATTTGAGGAACGAAAAAACAGTTTCAATAAGTGGATTGCATCTCCACACTGTAGAGTGTGCGGCAAGTTTTGTTGCAGCCCGGGAGATAATAAAGCGCGGAAAACCATTCACTGATGGCGAGTACATGAAGGATTCATTCGTTAAAATATCAGAGAGCCTATTTTCGTACGTCAAAAACAAAACCGAGATCATTCAGAAAATGAAAGACATGCCTCTCTCTGCAAAAACCCGGGCGTGGAAGGAGTACAGCGAGGCCATGGAGAACGACTTCCGGACGGCTCCGAGGAAATTCTGGTCTACTGTCCGGCGTCTCAGGAGGGCGAAGCAGTGCACCGTCAACACTGTTTACAGTGGAGATGGCGCGCTGCTGACCTCGACTCGAGACTTCGTGAGTCGGTGGAGAGAATACTTCGAAGACTTCCTCAATTCCACCGACACGCCTTCCATTGTGGAAACAGGGCCTGGAGACTCTGAGCCGGACCCTCCAATCTCTGGGGTCAAAGTCACTGAGGTAGTTAAAAAAAACTCCTCAAAGGCAAGCCCCCAGGGGTGGATGAGATCCGCCCGGAGTTTTTGAAGGCTCTGGATGTTGTGGGCCTGTCATGGCTCACACGCCTCTACAGCATTGCGTGGAAATCGGGGACGGTGCCTCTGGATTGGTAGACTGGGGTGGCGGTTCCCCTCTTTAAGAAGGGCTGTTTTCCAACTACGGAGGAATCACACTCCTCAGCCTCCCTGGTAAGGTCTATTCAGGGGTGCTGGAGAGGAGGGTCCGTCGGGAGGTCGAATCTCGGGTTCAGGAGGAGGCCTCGGTTGTGACCAAGTTCAGGCACTGGTCGAGTTCATGCGGCATATTGGGGTCTGGCTTCAGATATGTAGACTTACCGACGCCAGATACAGCTGGTGGCAATCAGGAAGGAACAATAGGCAGTGTCAAATCGTGCAATGTAAGTGACCGGCTCTCCGTTTAAAGGGTAAAATTCGGTACTTTAGCCCCGCTGCTGTAACGCAGCATTTAAGGGGAGACGAGAATTTATTTAAGCCGGTACGGAAAGAAAATTTGTTCCGAGTCTAACCGCTGTTCAAGTAACCAATCTATTGTTAGATTAATTATGTCTTTTCCGGAAGCCAGTCCCTTTAAAATCAAAAAGACCCCGGTGTTGAGTAACTACTTGGTCGAGACCCAGGATCAAATTGATCGCGACCGTTTCAGCTGCTCTCTTTCCTATAAGATTTGGAGCTCTTGTTAACCGCTTGGAATAGTTTTAGCCATCTTTGTTAAGATCGCGGGGACTCGTTTATTTCCACTAGCGTGCACCCACGCTAGCTGAGCTTAAGATAACTATTTGGAACCAGATCTGACACTTCCTGGTGTTAAGGATTAAAGCTGTCTTCACTTTAAATAGAACTGGACGGTTTACAGGATGACTATGATAGAGAAACAAAAGAGATTTAAAGCATAAAAGATCAAAACAATCATTAATCAAAATTAAATGATTATAAAGTAGAAATTTAATGAATAAGCAAGAAAAAGAATTACAAGTCTCAATTGTTCGAACAACCAGCAATAATTCCACTCACCAATCTCAATAGAGCAAAAATTATTCAGTCTCAAAGTTCTCTTGATTGAAAAACTCTCAAATAGTAAAAAAGGGTAAGAGGCAAGAGGTCTAAAATGCTGTTTGTTGGAAAAGTCGAGTGATCAGTTCTTGTTCACAAAATCTGAATTCTGTTTAAAAGAACAGGCTGGCCTACAGAAGGGAGAGTACGACGCTCTAAAAATGGCTCCTCTCTGGTGCACCGAGGTCCGCATCTCCTAGCCCAGGGGTGGGCAAACGTTTTGACTCGCGGGCCGAACTGGGTTCTAAATTTGTACCGGAGGGTCGAACCAGGAGCAGATGGATGTAGTGTTTGTGTGAAGTAATATAAGCGACCTGTAAAGGTCATTGCATAAAAGATTTTGGCCTTTAGTAGGTAGTAAAGCATGGATATTCCAAACAAGTTTTTTGAAAACAAATGCATTTATTAACAGCATTAAAAAAAAAAATAAAAAATAACTAAAAAACTGCTATCAGTGATTCTCATAAAATACGACACTGTTATTATGAATAACAGTCTCCATCACTTCAGTGCCTGCAGGTCAGATTAATGAAAGATGTTTATCTTATGAGATCACATCAAACGGCAAACATTCTGACCAAATATATCATCTTGAAGAATCGGTGAAAGCATACATCCAAATAAAGTAATCAAAACGGCAACACGGTGAGGGGTATCTGAAAATCAGAGCAGAGTTTTAACTCACAAACACCTGGTAACAGAGGTGAGGAAACGGGAAACACTTCCTTAAAGTAAGCCTTAAGAACTTTACAGGTTAAGATTAGTCGCAAACAGGTGGTGCATCAATGTACTTGAGCATCCTGCATTGTTTGAAAATGAGAATGGTCGCTAGTTTCAATCCCTGCTATGTGTACAAATCATATTCAAAATGCATTTTTTTACAACAAACTTGAGAGCCTCCCCTTCATTTTCAGTGGGAACAGTGTTGTTGGTCTCCCTTTTTTGCTAGTGCGTCATAGTCTGGAGTAAAATTTGTTGTGGCAATTCTTAGGAGAGATCCGAGATGTTGGTCCGTTTACCTCGATCTGTGACGGGTTGATGTTGATGTGGCTGAACGTCACGTCGCGTACGTCGAGCCAAATTGGCCACTCTTTTTTAAACACTCGGCACTGTGTCCACCTTGCTTTTCCTTGGGCGACTCATTTTAATAGAAGGATTCCAGGGGAAGGTTTGTGGGTGGCTTTAGCGTAAAACTGTATCTGAAAGCTCAGCGCGCGAATTACAAGAATGCTGTCGTCACAGCCCACGCTCTAAATTCGGGACTGATAAAAATAGAGCGCGAGTGCGCCATGTCCGTACTACTGAGTACGTACACGCACTTGTGAGTGTGCACCGAGCTTTCTGACACGGCTTCCGGTAGTAAATGCGCAGGCGAGCGGTTCCCCATCTACTGGAGAAACGCAGTCATTACAGGCAAAATGACCAAAAAAAATGTTTAATAATACAATTTGTTCAGGGTTGGCGGGCCGGATTAAACGGTCCCGTGGGCCGGATGTGGCCCGCGGGCCGTAGTTTGCCCACCCCTGTCCTAGCCTGTCTTTAAGCTTAAAATTTGACTAAGTCCAATTCGAAGACTCTAGAAATTCATCTTAACGGACCTTGACCTCAAAAAGAATGAAAAATCTATCGTCATTTAATCGCCGTTCTTGACCCACGGGCAGCAGTCCTCAGGGGCAAACCCCTGACGCGGAGAGCCCACCGGGCAAGAGAGAAATCGGGGACTCTGTTCTTTGTCACAACGAACCTTTTATACCAGTTCAGTACATCGGTCCTATGCCAGCTTGGTCACGTACCAGTTTTTTTCCATGATGTCATATATTGTCCTCAGATGACCCAAATGCTTCTAAAATAGACTGCACCTGCATCACGGCCCATCTCAACCGGATTCAACCAGATGAGGTGACCACAGGGTCAGGTCTGCATGAGTCATCCGTAGTACTACACCAAGTGGCATCACCGTTAACGTTACATTTGCCCGGGCTTCGACCGGATGAACGTGACCTCGGGTCACGCTCATGCGTGGGACCCAAGCTGTTAGGGTTAATAGATTAGTTTGATCCTATGATTATGTTGGAATGTAACTTGTAATAATTAACCAAACTTGTCCTGTCTTAACAAAGTAGTAGAACAAAGTGCCAAGATCCTTTGAACTGATTGACCAGCTGCAGAGGAAGCAATCAAAGTTGTTCGGTTTACACAACATCGTAAAACACCCCCTGCTATGATTTGACCAGAGGCCAGGGGTTTCACCCGCATCCTGTCCACTCTCACCCCCACCCTGCTTCTCTCAATAAATATGCTCTTGCAAGAATCCAAAGTCAGACTTCGTTCGAACATCGCTGTATGCACAGTGACGAACGAGCTCTCCACTTGCAAGTGTTCAAAAGGTATACTGTCTCCCGTGTGGTTCTTGCAAAAAAAGTTCTAACACAAGCCTTCCACCACACAGCATCGCCATTAACCCTTGCCGCCTCCTTGTCTTCGCTCACATTTATACATTCATGTGTAAATGGAACATCAATATTACATACATGTTGGATATTGATTATACATCGTGACAATAATAACACATACTTTCACAATAGTCAACTTAACACATAATCATAACTGTGATCGTGGGTTCTCCCAGTTTAGCAGATTAAAACACTCAAGAAGCTTCAAAACGTATTTTGTCAATTACTTCACTGGTTCTTTTATATCAAACAAATTATTTTAGGTGTATTTACCTGACACGTTTCGGCGGGTTCTTCCGCCTTCATCAGAGTGTCACTGATGTGGTTGTGACGCGCTGATGGATGAAGGCGTGGCTCATCTGTCAGATTTGACAGGTGAGTCACGCCCTCTGCTGTCAGTTCACCTCTCCAGAATGCTGTTCCAGGTTGTAGAGAGCATGTAGGCTCCCTCGTCCCTGTTGATGGTCCTCGGGCCCCGCTTGCGGATCTCAATGGCCTCCCTGATCCAACGCTGATGTTTGTTTTCTTCAGTGTGGATGACTCTGGCCTTTTCCCAGTCCATGATGTGGTTTTCTCTTTTACAGTGGTCGGTAATGGCTGACTTGTAGTGTTCCTGTTCTGCTTGTACTTTTATTGCTCTTGTTTGTCTTGTTGCTGTCTCCTTCTCACATTCCTTCTTGTGTTCTGTTTTTCTTGTGATGAAGTTCCTCCCTGTCTCCCCGATGTATGATTTATTGCATGATTTGCATGGAATCTCGTATATAGAATTGCATTTTCCGGGTTGACTCTGTCTTTTGAGTGGACCAGTATCTGACGGAATGTTGTATGTGGTATTTTTTCATGGCTCTTTTGATGCGTTCCGTAATTCCTCTCACATACGGCAACGTCACCATTCCGCTGGGTTCTTGTTTCCGTGTTTGTTTCTTTCTTTCCTCCTGTGTTTTGTATTTTTTGTTTTTTACCTGTTCTGCACCTTTGGTTATTGCCCATTGTGGATACTGACACTTTTTGAGTGCGTGTTGTATGTATTTTTCTTCCTGTGTTATGTCCTCCGGATCCGTGATTATTGTTGTGCGTTCGTATAGTGTTCTGACTACTGACAGTTTATGTATAGTGGGATGTTCTGATGTCCAGAGGAGGTATTGGTCGGTGTGTGTGGGTTTTCTGTGTACTTTTGTTTTTATGTCTCCGTTGTCTGTGTGGTGTATGTTGATGTCTGTGTGGTGTATGTTGATGTCTAAAAAGGCTATGGATCGATCTGTTTCTTCTTCGTGAGTGAATTTGATGTTGCCGGTGGTGTCTATGGTGTTGAGATGGTCTGTGAGGTGTTGTGTATGTCCTGTTTTTGTTTTTTCTAGAATGTCGTCGACGTAACGTCTCCATAGCGTGGGTTTGTATGTGTCCGGGGCTGTTAAGAGTGCCTTCTGTTCTAAATCCTCCATAAAGAAATTGCACATGATGGCAGAAAGAGGGTCTCCCCTGCTCTATATGATGATCATCACCCATCTCGTAAGCGGACTCGCTTACAGGCTTCCCTGTCTACCCATTCTCACCGACAGTTACAGTACGGAACAGAGTGCTGCTCTTCTGGGCACTAATAAATCGGCAAACCTGTCTGCCGACTTATTTGTTCACTCTTCTTCACCCGCAGTAAAGCATGTGTCACGTGCCGTGCCAGAGAGACGCTCGGCCGGCAACTTCCCTCAGCCACACCCTTTCGTTGTCATCATATCTGTCACCTGCTCCCTCTTGTTATCTGATGTATTTAAACCCTGCCCGTGTGTTTCTCCCTGTGGGTGTCTACTGTTGTCTCCCGTCTGTGGCGGCGCCTCGTGTTCCTGTCCTGCTCGTCCAGTTAATAATAATAATAATAATAAAATATATTTATAACGTACTTTACATTCGGGGGAATCTCAAAGTGCTACATGGCAAGTAAAAACAAGAAAACAAAGCAAGGACAAATATAAAACAACTGGACGACAACCAGGATATGAGAACAGGAATTACGGAAATGCTAGAGTAAAGAGGTGAGTTTTAAGTCCGGTTTTGAAAGAGTCAGTGGATTGGGGTGCTCTTAGGTGGTCGGGGAGGGAGTTCCACAGTGTGGGGGCTGCATGGCAGAAGGCCCGGTCGCCCATGGTGCGCAACTTGGTTTTCGGGACGTGGAGAAGGTGTGAATTGGATGAGCGGAGGCTTCGGGTGGCAGGTTTTGGGGCAAGGAGTTCTTTGAGGTATGGGGGAGCATGTCCGAGGATACACTGGTGAGTGAGGAGGGCGATCTTATAATCAGTTCGGAATTTGATAGGGAGCCAGTGCAGAGAACGGAGGATGGGTGTGATGTGGTCGCTTTTCCGCACCCTCATCAGGATCCTAGCAGCGCTGTTTTGGATGTACTGAAGCCTCTGGAGGCTCTTGCGGATCCCGATGAGTGCGTTACAATAGTCTAGCCTTGAGGAGATAAAGGCGTGGACAAGTTTCTCAGCATCCGTCAGGGTAAGTGTGGGGCGGAGTTTGGAAATATTCCTGAGGTGGAAGAAGGAGGTTTTGCAGATGTGTTTTATGTGTGACTCTAGGTTGAGTTGAGGGTCCAGTTTCACACCCAGGTTGGTGACAGTGGCTGAGAGGGGGATAGTGTGACCGGCGAATGAGATGCTTGATATTGGGCAGGTATGGATCTGATGGGGAGTGCCAATTAACATGGCTTGGGTTTTGTCACTGTTGACTTGCAGGAAGCTGAGATTCATCCACGCCTTTATCTCCTCCAGACACAGGGAGAGGGTGGATGAGGGAGATGGAGGAAGCTGGGTTGTGGAGGGCGGGGGGTCGAGTTTGAGGTATAGCTGGGTGTCGTCCGCATAACAATGATATGAGATGCCGAACTTCCTGATTATATTGCCGAGGGGTAGCATGTAGAGAGTGAAGAGAGTAGGACCGAGTACAGATCCCTGGGGGACACCGGAGGTGACAGTGTGAGTGTCGGATTTTTTCCCTCCCAGGGAAACGTACTCGGTTCGGTTCGAGAGGTAGGACTGAAGCCAGGTTAGAGCAGTGCCAGAGAATCCAGTGGAGTGAAGTTGGTTAAGGAGGATATTGTGGTGGACAGTGTCAAATGCAGCGGACAGATCCAACAGAATGAGGAGTGACGGGGAGCCTGCATCGGCAGCCATGAGAAGGTCGTTGGTGACCCTAACAAGGGCTGTTTCAGTGCTGTGGCCAGAGCGAAAACGGGACTGAAATTTCTCAGCGATGTTATTGCGGGTGAGATGAGTGTGAAGTTGGGCAGCTACCACTTTTTCCAGAACCTTGGAGAGGAACGGGAGGTTAGATATCAGTCTGTAGTTGGCAAGGTTGTCCGGGTCAAGTGAGGGTTTTTTGAGCAGGGTGGTAATGATGGCTGTCTTCAATGCAGGGGGTACAGAGGCAGACTGGAGTGAGAGGTTGATGACATTGGTTATTAGGGGACTAATGGCTGAGGGTTCTTGTTTAATGAGGGCTGTGGGGAAAGGGTCCAGGGCACATGTGGAGGGTTTTATCTTTTTGATGATGTCCTCTACCTCCGACTGCAAGATAGGGGAGAAGCAGCGGAGAGGCTGGACTGTCCCGGGTGGAAGGAAGGGGGGTGGAGGTGAAGTGGAGGGGCCAGAAGAGGAGAGGAGCTGGGTGCGGATGTTTTCAACCTTAGCGGTAAAGAAGGTCATAAAGTTATTGCACACTACCTCTGAGGATTCTGTTGGAGTGGTGGGTTGGGGTTTGAGAAAGTGGTTGATGGTTGAAAAGAGCTGTTTTGAATTTCCAGGGGTATTGTTTATGATATTGGAGTAGACCTGGGCACGTGCAGTCCCAAGGGCTTTTGAGTAGGCCTTCTGATGTTCTTTGTAGGTCTGTTTGTGCACGGTCAGTCCTGAGGCTTTGAGACGTCGCTCCAGGATGCGTCCAGTTGACTTCATCAGACGCAGCTCACTGGTGTACCAGGGGGCTGAGCGTGAAAAAGTGACTGTTCTTTTTTTTGGGGGGGGCGTGGATACCTAGAAGTTTGGCCAAAGAGTTATTGTAATGGTCCACTGCCTTGCTGACTGATGGAAAGGTTGCAGAGGAGGAGGGGAGAAGCTGGAGGTCCTGTGCTATAGTGTCTTGGTTGATGTTTTTGAAATTTCTGAATGAGATTTAGTAGTAGTAGGCAGCCGGCTAACTGTGGAGGTTCGCCGCGGTCCAGGCGACCGTGGGCCGACCGCGCCAGCCTCACCAACACCGTCCTCTCCTTCCTCGCCAGCTCCACCCGACAGGGCCTCTCCGCTCAACTTATTGCCCGCTTGTTGCGGTCCCGGCAACTGCGGCCCGACCGCTCCAGCCTGCACACTAAAACTAGATGCTAAAAACTAAACTTTAATAATGGCTAAAACATAAATAAATAAAAACACTAAAACTAAACTAATTCTGGTGGAGAAGCTGCGAACAATCAGCGCCAGCGTCCTCTCCCCAGATTACTTCCTCCAAACACCTCAGTTGCACCTCGGTCTTGTCTGGAGGCTCACGGTCAGAATCTGTTCCGTGTCCGACTGGACTTCTGTATATCTGTTCGCTGGCCGAGAGTCTCTATCCCGTCTGTGTCTTCGTTTCCCCACCTACCTCCCTTCCAACTCCCTTTCCCTTCAATAAACCCTGGTTCAAGCTGCATTTGGTCGCCCGGCTCCAATCATTCCTGACAGCATGTAGTCGTTCACGAGGCATATGTATGTGTCTCCTTTCAGCAGTCTCTATCCAAATACACAGTGCAGGTATTAAATGGGTAGTCCCGGTGAACATAAAAGGCAAAGATTGAGATTTTGCAAAGAACTTTCCAGGGTCATCATATGTACCGAACGGCTGCGCTGGAAAGAGTTGGGCCAGAAGAGTAGAACGAAACTGATGCAAAAGTGGGAGGATTGAACCCACGTCGCAGGAGAGACCAGAGCCTTAATCCAGCACCTTAGACCGCTCGGCCACACTACCAACCACCTGTAATTTCTACATTGTATTTTGTTGACAAATTTATTAAAACGTGAATTTGGAGGATAAAAAGTTGGTTTCTCCACCAGCACCCAGGTTAGTGATGCCCGACTGAGCTTTGTTCATAATGTAATGAAGCCTGTACACAACAGAGTCGAAACAATATGAATGACAATCAGAATCCAGTTGCGCTGGATCCGAATGCTTGTTTGCTGATTAGAGGACATCATGAAGGACTAGCACTGAGCAGCAGAGTGGCGCAGCGGGAGCGTGCTGGGCCCATAACCCAGAGGTCGATGGATCGAAACCATCCTCTGCTATTTGGAAGTTAATAAATAAAGTTTGAGCATTAAATATGTTGTCCTCCTAAAAACATTTTAATCAACCTGTTGATTATCCATACTGAATAAAACATCATAAAAACATTTGAATCAACCTGTTGATGAACCATACTAATTAAAACATAAGAATATTTGAATCAAACTGTTGATAAACTGTACTGATTAAAACATACAAACATTTGAATCAACCTGTTGATTAACTGCACTGATTAAAACATCATAAAAACATTTGGATCAACCAGTTTATTTTACTAATTCTTAACACGCCACCATACAATCCTATGGCAGTGGGCATCCCTTTGTTAATCATGTGATAATATTGCTTTAAGCTGTTACGGCTAGTACTGCTTTAGCAAATTTATCCTCCGTTGCCACAATATTTTGTGGCAGTTCATAATCTGAATGGTGGTGATCTCTGATTGGTGCTCCTCATACCCATCTGACCCATCAGTGCAGGGTGGGCGTGGCTTCATCAGTGATTGGTTTCAGATGTGCCACCAGGTGCACTGATTGAACCTGCTATTTAAAAAGGACTCCGTGCATTCAGGGTAGCTGTTTGTTGCGTGAACTGTGTGGCTAGTCAATCTGTCCCCATATTTGCTGAGGTGTGTTTGTAATGGTCTTCTATGTACTACTTTGTGTCAGTATACATTCACCTTGTGATGGTGAGAAAACGTTCTTCACACAATAAAGCATTTTAGCCTAATAATGCACATTTTAACAACCTATTTTTTTTAGATTACCGTAATTTTCGGACTATAAGTCGCGGTTTTTTTTCATAGTTTGGGTGGGGGGGCGACTTATACTCAGGAGCGATTTATATACATATATATGGGGTTTTTTCACTTTTTTGGGCATTTTATGGCTGGTGCGACTTATACTCCGGTGCGACTTATAGTCCGAAAATTACGGTAGTTTAGTTTATTTCGATCAGCAAAATATATACATCATATTCAGTACAAAAGTATCCACAGAAGGCGAATTAAAAAAAACAAAGTCAAAGTCAAAGTCAGCTTTATTGTCAATCCCTTCATATGTCAAGACACACAAAGAAACCGAAATTCCGTTTCCTCCATCCCACGGTGACGAGACATACAAGTAGGCGACACAAAACAAAAACAAGAAGGCACAAACCATAAATAATAAATAATAAATAAAATAAAACACAATAACACAGAAACAAAACAAAATGAAAAGAGCCCTGAGGCTCAAAGTTCAGAAAGCTGACCGAAAGGGTTAAGGTTGAAGCTAAATAGCTTGTAAATGCCCTAACCTGTTTGCCTTTAAGTCTTACATGTAGGCATATGCAGTACACATGCATACATTTAAATACACAAATGTATATATTTACAACACGTAGTGTTCATACATATACATACATGCCCATATACACGCCACCTACCACCTATACCAGGGGTGGGCAAACTACGGCCCGCGGGCCACATCCGTCCCACGGGACCGTTTAATCCGGCCCGCCAACCCTGAATAAATTGTATTTTTTTGGGTCATTTTGCCTGCAATGACTGCGTTTCCCCAGTAGATGGGGAACCGCTCGCCTGCGCATTTACTACCGGAAGCCGTGTCAGAAAGCTCGGTGCACACTCACAAGTGCGTGAACGTACTCAGTACGGACATGGCGCACTCGCGCTCTAGTTGTATCAGTCCCGAATTTAGAGCGTGGGCTGTGACGACAGCATTCTTGTAATTCGCGCGCTGAGCTTTCAGATACAGTTTTACGCTAAAGCCACCCACAAACCTTCCCCTGGAATCCTTCCATTAAAATGAGTCGCCCAAGGAAAAGCAAGGTGGACACTGAGTGCCGAGTGGTTAAAAAAGAGTGGCCAATTTGGCTCGACGTACGCGACGTGACGTTCAGCCACATGAGCATCAACATCAACCCGTCACAGATCTAGGTAAACGGACCAACACCTCGGATCTCTCCTAAGAATTGCCACAACAAATTTTACTCCAGACTATGACGCACTAGCAAAAAAGGGAGACCAACAACACTGTTCCCACTGAAAATGAAGGGGAGGCTCTCAAGTTTGTTGTAAAAAAATGCATTTTGAATATAATTTGTACAAATAGCAGGGATTGAAACTAGCGACCATTCTCATTTTCAAACAATACAGGATGCTCAAGGACATTGATGCACCACCTGTTTGCGACTAATCTTAACCTGTAAAGTTCTTAAGGCTGACTTTAAGGAACTGTTTCCCGTTTCCTCACCTCTGTTACCAGGTGTTTGCGAGTTAAAACTCTGCTCTGATTTTCAGATATCCCTCACTGTGTTGCCGTTTTGATTACTTTATTTGGATGTATGCTTTCACCGATTCTTCAAGATGATATATTTGGTCAGAATGTTTGCCGTTTGATGTGATCTCATAAGATAAACATCTTTCATTAATCTGACCTGCAGGCACTGAAGTGATGGAGACTGTTATTCATAATAACAGTGTCGTATTTTATGAGAATCACTTTTTTTTAGTGCTGTTAATAAATGCATTTGTTTTCAAAAACGTTTTTTTGAATATCCATGCTTTACTACCTACTAAAGGCCAAAACCTTTTATGCAATGACTTTTACAGGTCGTTTATATTACTTCACACAAACACTACATCCATCTGCTCCTGGTTCGGCCCTCCGGTCCAAATTTAGAACCCAGTTCGGCCCGCAAGTCAAAAGGTGTCAGGAACGGGGTGGAGGAATGGAGCGAGGACGACCAAATGCAGCTTGGACCAGGGTTTATTGCAGAAACCAAAGGACAAACCCGGCAAACTGACGTGACTAAGCAAAACCAAAAGGACAGACCGCCAAAGCGTGAAACAAAAGACAGGAACAAAACAAACCGCGTGACAGTGAGACATGCATGGTCCGCACATCTCGTGCAATGCTCCGACAGAGAGTGACACGCAAACAGAACTTAAATAAGACACAGGTAACGAGAGGCAGGTGCGTGTGATTACACAAATCATGGGCACACAGGAGGGGAGGGGCGAGCACACAGACAGAAACCACGGACATGAGCACACAGGAGGGGCGAGTCTTGACAGAACCCCCCCCACAAGGGACGGCTCCCGACGTCCCAAAAAAGCAAAAAATCCAAAACTGTCCAACAAGGGGCGGGAGAGAACGGGGAGGCGGCCGCACTTCACACACCGCCGAAGACCGACTGGGTGACGGCCGCTGGATCCGCGCCGCCGGAACTGGTGGCAGCCGCAGCATCCACGCCGTCAGAACTGGGTCAGGGTGGCGGCCGCACGTCACACGCCGCCGAAGGCCAACTGGGTGACGGCCGCTGGATCCACGCCGCCTGAACTGGTGGCGGCCGCAGCATCCGCGCCGTCGGGACTGGGTCGGGGGGCGGCCGTGCGTCATGCGCTGCTGAAGGCCGACTGGGTGACGGCCGCTCGATCCGCGCCGCCGGAACTGGTGGCGGCCGCAGCATCTGCGCCGTTGGATCTGTGTTGAGGGGCAACCGTGCATCTTGCGTCGCTGGTACTGGGTCGGGTGGTGGCCACTCGTCACACGCCGCCGAAGGCCGACTGGGTAACGACCGCTGGATCCGCGCCGCCGGAACTGGTGGCGGCCGCAGCATCCGCGCCGTCGGAACTGGGTCGGGGGGCGGTAGTGCGTCTTGCGCCGCTGGAGCCCAGCTCTGTAGCGACCATGCAGCAGTTTGCGGGAGCGGGCAACGGTTGGTCCAAGCGCTGGTCGCTGTGTTGGTCGGAGCATTCTGTCAGGAACGGGGTGGAGGAATGGAGCGAGGACGACCAAATGCAGCTTGGACCAGGGTTTATTGCAGAAACCAAAGGACAAACCCGGCAAACTGACGTGACTAAGCAAAACCAAAAGGACAGACCGCCAAAGCGTGAAACAAAAGACAGGAACAAAACAAACCGCGTGACAGTGAGACATGCATGGTCCGCACATCTCGTGCAATGCTCCGACAGAGAGTGACACGCAAACAGAACTTAAATAAGACACAGGTAACGAGAGGCAGGTGCGTGTGATTACACAAATCATGGGCACACAGGAGGGGAGGGGCAAGCACACAGACAGAAACCACGGACATGAGCACACAGGAGGGGCGAGTCTTGACAAAAGGTTTGCCCACCCCTGACCTATACATTTAAATACACATACACAAATAGAAATACAAAATGTCCCATAGGTCCTGATTTACCTCCCATCATATTTGTACTTGTTCCAGAATAAAGTTTTTGCACTTTCTTTTAAACTGGACAAGATTTTTACATTCCTTGATCTCTTCCGGCAATGTGTTCCACAGTTTCACCCCACAGACAGACAGACACATGCTCTTCAAAGTGCTATGAGCAATCGGTTGTTTGAGGTTCAATCTGCCTCTCAGCTCATATTCCCCTTCTCGCTCACTAAACAATCTTTGAATATTTCCGGGGAGTGGATTTTGACGTGGTTTAAACAGAAATTGAGCAGGTTTTAGTTCTACCAGATCCCAAAATTTAAATGACTGTGCTTTTAGAAACAGTGCATTTGTGTGTTCATAATATCCTACCTTATTTACTATCTGTATTGCTCTCTTTTGCATGTTGTATATTGTCTGCAGGTTACTCCTGTAGGTGTTTCCCCATACTTCGACACTAATTCAGATATGGTAAAAAGAGTGTACAGTACAGTGTTTGCAGTGATTTGTTGTTCAGTTGTTCTTGTTTTACATAAAATCCCCACAGTACTTGCCAGCTTGGATCTGATATGCCTTATATGTGGTTTCCAGTTTAAGTTGTGGTCGATTATCACTCCTAAAAATGTACCGTAATTTTCGGACTATAAGCCGCACCGGACTATAAACCGCACTAGCTAAAATCCGGAAATATTTTAGTTTATTTCTTATACAAGCCGCACCGGACAATAAGCCGCACGTGCGCACGAGTTATTTACAAAGAAAGATAGTACACAGAAAGCCTTTTTAACGTTTTAATAACATACTTTAACATCTCTTTCTAAACGCTGCCTGTGACGCAGCTGTAGTACCGCAGCAACACGGAAGTGTGCACGCGAGTTATTTACAAAGAAAGACGGTACACAGAAAGCCTTTTTAAAGTTTTGATAACATACCATAACATTTCTTTCGAAACACTGCCTGACGCGGCAGCAATATCGCAGCAACACGGAAGTAACACAGCACTAATATGGCTGGATAAAAAAACATACCAGTAAAAGTCACTGAGACACGGCTTTAACACAGCAGCAACACGGTAGCACAGCACTAACAGGGCTGGTTAAAAAAACATCCTCTTGTGCACTGAAACCATCGAAGTCTTCCTACTCAGTGTCCGATTGGAACAGCGTCAGATATCCTTTGCCACACACTTGGTCAGTCTCTCTTTCATCGTTCCTTTCATCCATTTCTTTTAGCATTTTCCATGATGAGGGTCTGTTCATGCTAATTTTATTCATGCACGAAGCGCAAAGTTACATTAAACTAGTGTGCGACACGTATAGCTCCAGAGTAGACGTGACCGGGAAATAAAGAAAAGGGTGACGCAACCATAATGTCATCAACATCGACTGCCTTTAACTTAAAAGCGGCATCATATGCAATTCTTTTGTCACCCATAATGACGGTTTGTGTATAAAAGCTTCCTTCAGTAATGTCCATCTTTTCGGCTTTTACATAAAGTTGATGATCAAGGAGGCGTTGCAGGACCGACTTAACATGAGACTCATGGGTCTCCAAATCCGGTGAATAGATCAGGATATCATCCAAATACACATGAACAAAATGATCTAAAAAGTCTCTCAGTACGTCATTAATCATAGCCTGGAAAACAGCATTGGTGAGGCCAAATGGCATTACGAGGTACTCAAAGTGTCCTCTGGGAGTGTTAAATCCCGTCTTCCATTCATCGCCCTCCCGAATGCGCACGAGGTGGTAGGCGTTACACAAATCTAGCTTGGTGAACACCCGAGCTTGCTGCAATTGATCGAATACGGCTGACATGAGTGGAAGGGGATATCGGTTCTTAATTGTGATCTGATTGAGGGGACTGTAGTCTATGCAGGGGCGTAGGGTACCGTCTTTTTTGCCCACAAAGAAGAAACCGGCCCCCGCAGGGGATGACGATGGTCTGATCAACCCCGCTTTTAGTGACGCGTCTATATACTCATTTAGAGCCTGCTTTTCGGGGCCCGAAAGGGAATAAAGTCTCCCCTTGGGTATACTAGCACCCGGCAGGAGCTCTATGGCGCAGTCGTACGGACGGTGGGGCGGTAGAGAGCTAGCCTTGGCTTTGCTAAATACATCCGCGAGTCGGTGGTAACATACAGGTACACCGGTGAGATCTGGGGTTTCGGGGTCAGAGCTACGGTTAAGGCTGATCGGGGGATTAGGTACGACACATGACTCTTGGCAACGGGGTCCCCATCCCCTTATCTCCCCGGACGCCCAGTCCATGGTTGGATTGTGGCGCGACAGCCACGGGTACCCGAGGATAATCGGATTCTTGGGGGAGGTTATCACATGCAGTCTGACTTTCTCGTGATGAGTCCCGAAAGACAGTGAGAGAGGTTCGGTTACATGGGTTGTATCAAAGAGCGCCTGACCATTGAGCGCCTCGGCTTTCACGGTCGTGGCTAGCGGTTCGGTTCTTATTCCCAGCCTCCGAGCAAAAGTCCAGTCAATCATACTCTCATCTGCCCCGGAGTCAATTAGCACCCCGAGCTTGGTGATTTTCCCAAGGCATGTAAGCGTGCCGATGGGTAGGGTCCGAGCCTTCTGCTGGCTACCGGAGAAGACGCCTACCTTCATTGTCCGTTTCTCGGGGCAGGAGACGACAATATGTCCCAGAGCGCCGCAGTAATAGCATCGACCTTCCTGGCGTCGGCGCTGCTTCTCCTCGGCGCTCAACTTGGCTCTGCCGAGTTGCATGGGTTCAGCCCCAGGCGGTAGCAGTGCCGTGTTCGATGGTTGGCGGTGTGTCTCGAGGTGCGGCGATGCCAACCCGGCCACGGGGGGGAAGACGGTCGCGCTCCGGCTTGCGCGCTGCTTCTTCCTTTCCTGCAGGCGATTGTCGGTGCGGACAGCCAGCGCGATGAGAGCGTCGAGGTCAGCGGGGAGATCGAGGGGAACGAGCTGGTCCTGGATGGTTCCAGAAAGGCCCCTGAGGAAGACATCATACAGGGCCGTCTGGTTCCACCCGCATTCTGTGGCCAGAGTGCGGAAGCGGATCGCGTAGTCGCTGACTGGCTCTCGCCCCTGGGACAGCTGGCACAGCTCGCGCGCCTTTTCACGGTCCGAGGAGACTGGATCGAATACCATGCGCAGGGCTTCGACGAACGCGGAGAGAGAGCGGCAGGTGACGGAATCCCGGGCCCATTCTGCCATGGCCCACGCCCGGGCTCTTCCTGTCAAGTACGAGAGCATGTAGGCCACCCGGGAGCGTTCGGTGGGGAAGTCGCCTGGGGACCGCTCAAATTGCATCTCACACCCTGTGACGAATGCTTTGCTGCCCCCGGGTTCTCCAGCGTATCGTTCAGGGGGAGCCAGCCTGACTCCCATTGCCATGGGCGCGGGAATCTGCCGATCGATCGGGGAGGGCACTGGTGGACTGGGGGTCGCTGTTGGTCCAGCGGTCAGCAGCGTGACGATGTCCTGCATCTGTCGGCTCAGTGATCCCACCTGGGCGGCCACCGCCGCTCTGAAGTCTTCTTGGGTTGCCCGGATCTCGTGGACATCCACTCCCAGGGCATCGACCTGCTGCTGGTGTTGGGCTAGCGTCGATGCCTGGGAGTGCACTGCGTCGGCCAGCTGTTCTGACTCTGCCGAGTCCATGTCTGGCCAGTGCGTAATGTCAGGCTCAGGGCAAGGAGAGGACTCGAATGCAGAGCTCAAAAAAAGGAGTTTATTTCCTTCACGGAAGACCGCTCCAAAAAACAAAAGCGCCTCACAATGAGGGAAAAAGGCAAAAACAAAAGGCGCCTCAAACTGAGGGAAAAACGAAGGCAAGGTCTCACGCACAACACACAAAGCGTGGACAAAAAAGTCTCTGTGATCAAGGCAATCAAGGGCTATATCTGTGGCTATGGAGTCGCTGGTGGTCATGGCTTGCAAGACGCACTGGCACAGGACAAGGGGAAGACGCAGGCTAAATACACACACAGAAGGGGAAGGACACAGGTGCAGACAATCAGGGCGGACGACACAGGTGTACGTGGTTAACAAACGGGGAGGTCAAGTGAACGACCGTGCAGCGGAAGGACCAGTGATCTGAAACGTGATGTACAAATAAAACAGGAAGTTAGAATATGAAGGACAGGACAAAACAAAACAATCTACAAAACCTGACAGCATGACAATACTGGAGCTAGGAGCTCTATAAACACAGCTGACAGTGATATTTTTCTTTTTTTCCATGTTGAGCTCTATGGTAATACATTCACATATATCCTTAATGGCAGCAGTCATACGGTTGACAATCCTGTATTTTAGTCTTTTATCTACATATAAGGCTGCCTCCCCTTTTATCAGCCCTATTAATGAAGTTTAGTTCATACCCTTCTAGATCAAAGTCCACCCCTTTTGTCAGGCTCAGAGCAGGGAGAGGACTCGAATGCAGAGTTCAAACAAAGGAATTTATTTCCTCCACGGAAGACAGCACCAGGAACAAAAAGCGCCTCAAGATGAGGGAAAAGGGCAAAAACAAAAGCGCCTCAACACGAGGGAAAAAAGGCTGAGAACAGCAAACAAAAGGGGCCTCAAACTGAGGGAAAAACGAAGGCAAAATCCAACGAACAAAACACAGAGCTTGGGCAAAAAGGCTTTCACGGGGAATATCTGTGACTAAGGAATCGCTGGTGATCATGACAAGCAAGACTCACTGGCACAAGACAAGGGGAAAACGCAGGCTAAATACACACACGGAAGGGGGAGGACACAGGTGCAGACGATCAGGGCGGACGACACAGGTGTACGTAGTTGGATAACAGGAGGTCAAGTGGACTGCCGTGCAGGGGAAGGACCCACGATCTGAAACGTGATATACAAAATAAAACAGGAAGTGATAATACGACGGACAGGACAAAACAAAACAATCCACAAAACCCGACAGCATGACATAACCCCCCCCTCTAGGGCCGGATCCCAGACGGACCAGGAGCATCGGGGTGAGCAGCGTAGAAGTCATCCAGCAGACCGGGATCCAGGATGTAACTGCGCGGCACCCATTGCCGCTCTTCTGGCCCATAACCCTCCCAGTCGACCAGGAACTGCCAGCCCCTTCCCTTCCTGCGCACGTCCAGCAGCTCCTTGACCGTGTACGCAGGCCCACCCCCCACAGTCCGCGGAGACGGGGGCGGCACGGGAGCCGGCACCATCCCACTCTCCCTGACTGGCTTAATCGTCCCGACGTGGAAGGTGGGATGCACGGCAAGGGACCGGGGCAGGCGAAGTCGTACAGCGGCTGGATTCACGACCTTGGAAATGGGGAACGGCCCCACAAAACGGGGGGCCAGCTTCCTGGAGCCCACCTGGAGGGGAAGGTCCCGGGCGGACAGCCAGACCCGTTGGCCCCGCTGGTAGGCGGGCGCCGGCCGTCGTCTCCGGTCGGCCATCCTCTTTACTCTGTCCCCCTGGCGGACCAGCGTGGCACGTGCTGCCGCCCAGATGCGACGACAGCGCCTTACCACGGCGCGTGCCGAGGTAACGGACACCTCTGGCTCATTATCAGGGAAGACCGGGGGCTGATAGCCAAAAACGCACATGAAAGGGGACATCCCAGTAGCCGTGGTAGGGAGGGAGTTATGGGCGTATTCCACCCAGGTCAAGTTTTTACCCCACGTAGAGGGGTTCTGGGCCACTAGGCAGCGGAGGCCTGTTTCCAGCTGCTGGTTAATGCGCTCCGCCTGGCCGTTTGCCTCCGGGTGATAGCCCGAAGTGAGGCTCACGGTGGCCCCTATGTGTTTGCAGAACCCCTTCCAGAACCTGGACACAAATTGGGGGCCCCTATCTGACACGACGTCCCCGTGGGAATCCGTGTACCCTAAAAACGTGGTCCATGAGGACTTCGGCCGTTCGCTTTGCTGAGGGTAACTTGGGCAGGGCAATGAAGTGGGCCATCTTAGAGAACCAGTCCACCACGGTGAGTATCGTCGTTTTCCCCTCGGACACGGGAAGTCCCGTGACAAAGTCCACAGAGATGTCGGCCCATGGCCGAGAGGGAATCGGGAGAGGTTGCAGCAAACCCACACGGGCGCCGGGGGTGTTCTTATTCCGCGCACAGACGGAGCAGGCTGCCACGTATTCCCTGACGTCGGCCCCCATGGAGGGCCACCAGAACCGCTGCTGTATGACGTACAGGGTTCTTCGCACGCCCGGATGACAGGCGAGCCGGGAGGTGTGTGCCCAGTGGACGACTTGGGGACCAATGTTCCCTCTAGACTTAGACAGAACTTTATTGTCATTTTGTCAACACTAGGTGTGTACAAAACGAAATTTCGTTGCATACGGTTTTCAACAATGTAGTGGTATTTCGGCTGGTTAAAAAGTGACATTCTATCTAAAAATATGAAACAAGATAATTATAAAGTACAAAGTGCAGCAGTGATAAAGTATGTAAACAGTGCAGGAGACAAAAGCAGTATTTACAAGTGTGCAGAGGAATGCTACGTTTGAATGTTCAACAGTCTGACGACAGCAGGGAAAAAACTATTGCAGAACCTGGTGGACCTGCAGCGGATGCTGCGAAACCTCTTCCCAGAGGGCAGCAGGGAGAACAGTCCATGGTGGGGGTGTGATGGGTCACTGATAATATTACGGGCTCGGGACACGCAGCGCTGGGATGACAAGGATGACATGAAGCTGCGCAATCGCGCACTGCCCGCACATTCTCAGCGCACAAGAAAATCTATCCAGCGCATAAACATCAACATAACGTATTAATTAATATTAGATTATAATATATTATTATAATATATTATATCAATTATAATATTAATATTAGCCCTAATCTAATTAATTCGCCCAATAATATTGTTTTTTTTGTTTCTCACTCAGTGAGTGACAGGTGTCCAGCCAATGATACGATACGGTTCACTTACGGTACGAAGCCAATCATGGCATTGACGGTGCTTGCGTCTGGGCCCTGCCTATATGCGCCGTGCAGGTTAGCTAGCAAGTTAATTGATGCTAATACAAACCCCGCATCATGGCGAAACGAACAGGCAGCGATACATCCACTCACCAAGCCACAGTAAAAAAGAAATGCAATTCTTTTAAGATGGAATGGCTGTCGGAGTATGTGCAAATTGAAGAAAAAGCGGTGAAATTGGGTGAGATTTTTTCTTTTTCAAGTGAGAAAGGTCTACTTAGATGTGAGGAGCTAAAGGAGATCTCACAGCTTGTGGATATTTGTGCTACATTTCAAGCTTCCAGTGCCGACTGTGAAAGAGGATTTAGTTTAATGAATCATATCAAAACAAAATCCAGAAATCGTCTTGAAGTGACACATTTGGACCAGCTGATGCGCATAAAGTCAAAGCAAGAAGCAGACGAAGCCATCAACCTGGACAAAGTGTACAACCATTGGAGAAGTGAGAAGGACAGACGTGAAAAATAAGGTCAAATTTAAGTCAGATTTGTGCATATTCTAGTGACGGTTATTAAGATTTTGGCTTTATGGATATTAATCATTAAATGTTGTTACTATTAGATCATTTATGGGTAGTAGAAATGCCAAGAAAAACTGTGTAATTAGATATTTTACAGACAAAGTGTTACAGGAATTTGCACTGTATCACAAGCTACAGCACAAGTCATTGTGCAAAATGTGAATGTTTTAATGTGAGCAAAATGTTATGTCTGAAAGGTGTATATGTCTCATATCTTCCAGAACAGGACACTCAGCCAGGCCAAAGCAGGACTCTTCCGATGGCCAAAGCAAGACTCTTCCTATGGCCAAAGCAGGACTCTTCCCATGGCCAAAGCAGGACTCTCACATACTGTATAACATCTACACATCCCATTTTTCAGATTTTTGTCTTTTTTTAAGTGGACCAAATTACTTATTTAAAAATAAAGCGTGCATATCTGATGTTGCTCACAGTAGTCCTCAGTTTGCTCAGGGAGCTTGTGTGTATGCCCAGATACATGAAAAATTAGAGGGAACATTGTTGGGGACGCAGCCTGGGAGCAACGAACAGTCGATTCACCGGGCATTTCCCAGGGGGTGGCTCGTCGCCGTTGGCCTGCTTTACTAGGTCTTCTATGGGCCAGCTTACGGCCCCCACCACACAGTGAGGACGGAGAATGGGTTCGGGTTCCTTGGCCACCGGATCTGGACTGTAGACGCGCGACAGCGCATCGGGCTTGATGTTTTTGGCCCCCGGTCTGTAGGACAAGGTGAAATTGAAACTGTTAAAGAAAAGGGACCAACGAGCCTGGCGTGAGTTCAGTCGTTTAGCGTTCTTGATGTACTGTAGATTCTTGTGATCAGTCCAAACCAAGAAGGGGTTGTTGGGCTCCCTCCAGCCAGTGTCTCCATTCTTCGAGAGCCTGTTTCACCACCAACAACTCTCGATCTCCTACGACGTAGTTCTGCTCAGCGGGTGTCAGCCGTCGGGACAGGTAGGCGCACGGATGAAGCTTGTTGTCTGCCTGTGACCTTTGGGACAAGACGGCGCCGATTCCCTGACTGGAGGAGTCTACCTCCACCACGAACTGACGAGATGGGTCGGGCAGTGTGAGGATCGGGGCGGAGCTGAATCGCTTCTTCAGCTCCTGGAAGGCGGCCTCTGCCTTCGCCGTCCAACAGAACGGAACTGTTGGGGAAGTCAGAGCATGCAGGGGAGCCGCTGTGGCGCTGAAGCCTCTGATGAATCGTCTATAGAAATTAGCAAAGCCAAGAAATTGCTGCACTTTCTTGCGACTATCGGGTCTAGGCCATTGTGTCACCGCGCTTACTTTTGCTGGGTCAATCTGTACCTTACCGGGGGCTATGATGAAGCCAAGGAAGGACATAGACTTGGCGTGGAACTCGCTTTTTTCAGCCTTGACGTAAAGTTGATGATCCAGGAGGCGTTGCAGGACCGACTTAACATGGGACTCATGGGTCTTCATATCCGGTGAATAGATTAGGATATCAGCCAAATAAACAAACAAAATGGTCTATAAAGTCTCTCAGAACGTCATTAATCATGGCCTGAAAAACAGCGGGGGCATTGGTGAGACCAAACGGCATCACGAGGTATTCAAAGTGTCCTCGGGGAGTGTTGAATCCCATTTTTCATTCATCGCCCTCCCGAATGCGCACGAGGTGGTAGGCGTTACGCAAATCTAGCTTGGTGAAAACCCGGGCTTGCTGCAACTGATCGAATACGGTTGACATGAGTGGAAGGGGATATCGATTCTTAATAGTGATCTGGTTGAGGGGACTGTAGTCTATGCAGGGGCGTAGGGTACCGTCTTTTTTGCCCACAAAGAAAAAACCGGCCCCTGCAGGGGAGGACGAGGGTCTGATCAATCCCGCGTCTATATACTCATTTAGAGCCTGCTTTTTGGGTCCCGAAAGGGAATAAAGCCTCCCCTTGGGTATAGTAGCGCCGGGCAGGAGCTCTATGGCGCAGTCGTAAGGACGGTGGGGTGGTAGAGAGCTAGCCTTGGCTTTGCTAAATACCTCCGCGAGTCGGTGGTAACATACTGGTACTCCGGTCAGGTCCGGGGTTTCGGGGTCTGGGACAGGAGGAACGGAGTCGGGGTTAGAACCACGGGTAAGGCTGATCGGGGGGTTAGGTTCGATACATGCCCCTTGGCAATGGGGTCCCCATCCCCTTATCTCCCCGGACGCCCAGTCCATGGTTGGGTTGTGGCACTTAAGCCACGGATACCCGAGGATAATCGGATTCATGGGGGAGGTTACCACGTGCAGTCTGACTTTCTCGTGATGATTCCCGAAAGACAGCGAGAGAGGTTCGGTTACATGGGATATATCAAAGAGCGCCTGACCATTGAGCGCCTTGGCCTTCACGGTCGTGTCTAGCGGTTCGGTTCTTATCCCCAATCTCCGAGCAAAAGCCCAGTCAATCAAACTCTCATCTGCCCCGGAGTCAATTAACACACCAAGTTCGGTGATCTTCCCGAGGCATGTAAGCGTGCCGATGGGTAGGGTCCGACCCTTCTGCTGGCTAACGGAGAAGGTGCTTACCTTCAGGTTCTTCCTCTCCGGGCAGGAGAGGAGGATATGTCCTAGCGCACCGCAGTAATAGCATCTGCCTTCCTGGCGTCGGCGCTGCTTTTCCTCTTCGCTCAACTTGGCCCGGCCGAGCTGCATTGGTTCAGTCCCAGGCGGTAGCAGTGCCGTGTTCGATCGTTGGCGGTGCGTCTCGAGGAGTGGTGACGCCACCCCTGCCACGGGGGAGAAGACGGTCGCGCTCCGGCTTGCGCGCTGCTTCTTCCAGTCCTGCAGGCGGTTGTCCGTGCGGATAGCCAGCGCGATGAGAGCGTCGAGGTCAGCGGGAAGATTGAGGGGAATGAGTTGGTCCTGGATGGTTCCGGAAAGACCCTTGAGAAAAACATCATACAGGGCCGTCCGGTTCCACCTGCATTCCGCGGCCAGAGTGCGGAACCGGATCGCGTAGTCGCTGACCGACTCTCGACCCTGGGTCAGCTGGCACAGCTCACGCGCCTTCTCTCGGTCCGAGGAGACCGGATCGAACACCGTGCGCAGGGCCTCGATGAAGGCGGAGAGGGAATGACAGGTGGCGGAATCCCTGGCCCATTCTGCAGTCGCCCACGCCCGGGCCCTTCCCGTCAGGTACGAGATCAGGTACGCCACGCGGGAGCGTTCCGTGGGGCAGTCGCCTGGGGACCGCTCGAACTGCATCTCGCACTCTGTGATGAAGGCTTTGCTGAGCCCGGGTTCTCCGGCGTACCGTTCAGGAGGAGCCAGTCTGACCCCCATCGCCATGGGGGCAGGAGCCGGACGATCGACCGGGGAAGCAGCTGGTGGACTGGGCGTCACTGCTGGTCTCGCGGTCAGTAGCGTGAGAACGTCTTGCATTTGCCGGCTCAGTGTTCCCACCTGGGCGGCCACCGCCGCTCTGACGTTTTCTTGTGTCGTCATGATCTCATGAACACCAACTCCCAGGGCATCTACCTGCTGCTGGTGTTGGGCTAGCTGCGACGCCTGGGAGCGTACTGTGGCGGCCAGCTGCTCCGGCTCTGCCGAGTCCATGTCTGGCCAGTGCGTAATGTCAGGCTCAGAGCAGGGAGAGGACTCGAATGCAGAGTTCAAACAAAGGAATTTATTTCCTCCACGGAAGATAGCACCAGGAACAAAAAGCGCCTCAAGATGAGGGAAAAAGGCAAAAACAAAAGCGCCTCAACACGAGGGAAAAAAGGCTGAGAACAGCAAACAAAAGGCGCCTCAAACTGAGGGAAAAACGAAGGCAAAATCCAACGAACAAAACACAGAGCTTGGGCAAAAAGGCTTTCACGGGGAATATCTGTGACTAAGGAACCGCTGGTGATCATGACAAGCAAGACGCACTGGCACAAGACAAGGGGAAAACGCAGGCTAAATACACACACGGAAGGGGGAGGACACAGGTGCAGACGATCAGGGCGGACGACACAGGTGTACGTAGTTGGATAACAGGAGGTCAAGTGGACTGCCGTGCAGGGGAAGGACCCACGATCTGAAACGTGATATACAAAATAAAACAGGAAGTGATAATACGACGGACAGGACAAAACAAAACAATCCACAAAACCCGACAGCATGACACCTTTCTCCAGGCTCAGCCAGGTTTCTGAGATGGCTATGACACTAAAGGGTGTGGCGAATGGTCCTAAGTAATCTTTTATATTTTGAAAATTTGTATATAAGCTTCTGCTGTTTCGGTGTATGATCGATACTCCATGTTCAAGATTAAATTTACTTTTAAATTGGTCATCAGTGTAGTAATTACAGTTGATCTCATTGTTAAATAAGTTACCGTAGTGTCCTGTCGACCATGGTGAGCACATTAGTGTTCCCCTGCGAGGGTGGAAGTGGGCCAACGAGGCCGATGTTGACGTGGTCGAAACATCGTTCGGGCACTTGAAACCATTCGAGTGGCGCTTTGGTGTGGCGGTGCACTTTGGCACGTTGGCAATTGACACAGGTGTTCAAAGTCAAAGTCTGCTTTATTGTCAATTTCTTCACATGCCAAGACACACAAAGAACTCGAAATTACGTTCCCACTATCCCACGGTGACAAGACATAGTACACAATATACATACAAGTAAACAACACAAAAAAAAACAAGAAGGCACAAACAATGAATAAATAAGAGTGATGAATAAATAAACAAATAACAATAAATAAGAGGAGCAAAAATGGAGCAATTATGCATACAGCAGACAGTCAGAATATAGCCCAAAAGTACAGGACGCTACGCAGAAGGGCGGAGAGAGTTCAGGATCCTAACAGCCTGGAGTATGAAGCTGTTGGTGAGTCTGGTGGTGCGGGAGCGCTGGCTCCTGTACCTCTCCCCAGAGGGCAGAAGATCAAACAAAGAGTGAGCGGGGTGACTCACATCACTCACAATCGCGGTTGCCTTGCGGGTGAGACAGGAGGTGTAAATGTCCTCAGGGAGGGGAGTGAAGCACCAATAATCTTACCAGCCGTGTTCACTATGCGCTGGAGGGCCAGCGATACAACTGGAGAGGACGCTCTCAATGGTGCCACGGTAGAATGTAGTCATGACGGCCGGAGGAGCACTAGCTCACCTGAGTTTCCGCAGGAAGTACAGGCGGCGCTGAGCTTTCTTCGCCAGTGATGCGGTGTTGGTGGACCAGGAGAGATCCTCACTGATGTGCACCCCCAGGAATCTGGTGCTGCTCACTCTCTCCACCACAGCACCGTCGATGGTCAGTGGCAGGTGTTGGGTGTGACCCTTCCGGAAGTCAACAACGATCTCCTTGGTCTTGTTGACGTTCAGCAGGAGGTTGTTGTCCCTGCACCACGCGGTCAGAAGGTCAACCTCCAACCTGTACTGAGTCTCGTCGCCCTTGGTGATGAGACCCACCAGAGTCGTGTCGTCAGCAAATTTCACTATGCGGTTGTTGCTGTAGGTTGCAGTGCAGTCGCCCAGTGCTTCACGTCCTTTTTAAGTCGGTGCCACACATACTTGGCTGCCACCAGCCGTTGTGAGGCTTTGGTACCGGGGTGTGAGAGGCCATGGATGGCGTCGGAATCAGGCCACCTGCACTTCACAGGCAAACAGGCCTAGGAGAGCCCATAGAGATGTCACAAAGCAGAGTGGTGCCAGCGTCGTCGAATGCCACCTCATGCAGCTGCAGTCCAGCAGTGGATGAACAGCAAGCCTGCACGTCCGGCTCAGTGGCCTGCTCTGCTGCCATGCTGCTGTAGTCCAAGCCGAGGTGGACCGCTCCCGCAACAGCACGGTAGAGGCAGTCTGAAACCTGGTTGTGTTTTCCAGAAAGGTGTGCAATGTCCATTGTGAATTCCGAGATGTAAGTCAGCTGCCGCTGTTGCCTGCCAGAGCATGGTTGAACGACTTTGGACATTGCGAAAGTCAAAGGCTCGTGGTCCACATAAACGGTGAACCGGCGTCCCTCCAGCAGTGAATGAAAGTGTCGGATGGCGAGGTACACACCAAGTAGCTCCCGGTCGAAGGTGCTATACTTCCGTTCACTGGGACACAACTGCCTTCTGAAACAGGCGAGCGGCTGCCAAGCATTACCCACCCATAGTTTGTGAACCGCACCAACTGCGTAGTCTGAGGCGTCTGTGGTAAGTGCGATTGGACAGAGGAGGCGGGATGGGCCAACATGGCAGCCTTAGCCAGGGCAGTCTTAGCGTCTGCAAAAGCCTTGTCCCTTTCTGGGTTCCAGTCCACAGGGTGTTTAGGCTTGCCACCTTTCAGAGCTTCATACAAGGGTCATATGGTTTGGGCAGCCCTGGGGAGAAAACAGTGGTAAAAGTTAACCATGCCAAGGAACTGCTATAAGGCTTTGACAGTGACTGGGCGCGGGAAAGTAGTGACGACCTCTACTTTTGACGGGAGAGGAACGATCCCGTCCTTTGTGACTCTGTGCCCCAGAAAGTCCATGGTGGAAAGGTCGAACTCGCACTTGACAGGATTGATGATGAGCCCGTGCTCTGTAAGGTGCTCAAACAGAGTACGAAGGTGCAAAAGGTGCTCTGAAGGCGATGAACTGGCCACCCGGATGTTGTCAAGGTACACAAACACAAAAGGCAGATCCCGTAACACGTAGTCAATGAGCCGCTGGAAAGTTTGAGCAGCATTTCTGAGCCAAACTGGTGTGCGCAGGAACTCAAACAAACCAAATGGTGTGATCACAGCTGTGTTTGGGATGTCGAGAGAGTGTGCGGGCACCTGAAGGAAACAGTCTTCGAAAAAATGACCTTGCCAGCCAGGTGTGCTGAAAAATCCTGGATGTGGGGCACCGGGTAGCGGTCAGGCGTTGTCACGTCGTTGACCCGTCGGTAGTCCCCGCAAGGACTTCAGCCCCCTCCTGGTTTGTGGACGAGATGCAGGGGGGAGGCCCAAGGACTGTTGGAGCGTCGAACAATCCCCAGGCGCTCCATGGACTCGAACTCCGTCTTGGCTACGGCAAGCTTGTTTGGCTCGAGGCAACGAGCGCAGGCGTATACGGACGGGCCAGTGGTGTCAATGTGGTGCTCGACACCGTGCTTTGCTGTGGAAGAGAAGGTGGGCAGCGACCTTGGCCATCACAAAGTCCCAGCCAAAGCGATGCCCCCAAATACACAGTTCGACACGCCTTGTGCCATACCATTGGCGGCTTCCATGGGGGGGCCGTGGGTGTCCACCACCACGTCCTCCTGTGAAGCAGGCAGTAGACTCCGCTGCGCCCCTGTGTCGCAGAGGAAGCGTCAGCCGGAGACGGAGTCTTTGATGCAGAGCAGCCTGCCGGCATGGCCGACGCTCACGGCCACTAGTGAGCGCCAGCCTTGATGTTTCCCAAACCACCAAAGCTGCATAGAGAGCGGCATCGTTTTGCCTTGGAGCCAAACTTGGCATGGTAAAAGCACACACCCGAAGACTTTTGACGAGGCGGAGCTGCTGCTGCTGCGACGAGCGTGTGACCATCCGGTACATCAGATCCAAGACCAGTAGGGAGGAGGGCAGCTGCGCAGGGCTGCTGACTAGCCAGGACACACTTGTCAGCCTCAGCTGCAACATCTCTGCAATCCGTGCTGGCAGTGTTGGCCAAAGCAGCTCTCACATTAGCAGGCAGTTGGCGCAGGAAAGGGTAGAGGTAAAGGAAATCCGGCTTGTGGTCACCCAGCAGATCGAGCATCCAGTCCATTAGTTCTGAGGGCTTCCTGTCACCGAGCCCCTGAAAAGAGAAAAGCCTACAGGCCCTCTCAGTGCCAGACAGTTCAAACGTCTTTAGTAAGTATTCCTTCAGAGATTCATACTTTCTTGTCAGAGGAGGACGTTTAACAAGGCTCACCACCCTCAAAGCTGTAGAACTTCCGAGGGCAGATACCATGTAGTACTTTAAAGGCGTAGAAAACGAGCCGAAAACTTCTCACATTCAGACTCTGTGAGTCATGTTTATTAACTGACCAAAGTACATCCCATGCGCATGACAGAAAAAGCCGTCACCGGAACTCTTAAAGGAACCACAACTCTAAATTTAATCAGAATGTCTTAACTAGGGCTGTGGACTCGGTCGGATTTTTGCACCGAGTCAGAGTCCGGCCTCTTGACCACGAGTCCGAGTCCGGCTGTCCATTTTTTTCTGTTAATTCATGTGACTGCTTAGTCTTTATTCAAGGCTAATTTAGATCAAAATCTAAATAATTACAACAGTTTTGTGATGGCTTTGTCTTTATTAAACATATAAACGAATACATGAGTATGACTCACATACCGTGAGTCGTCACCTTATCGTGGTGGAGGGGTTTGCGTGCCCCTATGATCCTAGGAGCCATGTTGTCTGGGGCTTCATGCCCCTGGTAGGGTCACCCATGGCAAACGGGTCCTAGGTGAGGGGCCAGACAAAGCACGGCTCATCAGCCCCTTATGATGAAAAAAATTAATGGATCACGTTTTCCCTCGCCCGGACGCGGGTCACCGGGGCCCCCCTCTGGAGCCAGGCCTGGAGGCGGGGCTCGAAGGCGAGCGTCTGGTGGCCGGGCCTTCGCCCATGGGGCCCGGCCGGGCTCAGCCCGAAAAGGAAACGTGGGTCCCCCTTCCCATGGGCTCACCACCTGTGGGAGGGGCCAAAGGGGTCGGGTGCATTGCAAGCTGGGCGGCGGCCAAAGGCAGGGACCTTGGCGGTCTGATCCCCGGCTGCAGAAGCTGGCTCTTGGGACATGGAATGTTACCTCTCTGGCTGGAAAGGAGCCCGAGCTGGTGTGCGAGGCAGAAAAGTTCCGACTAGATATAGTCGGACTTGCCTCCACGCACAGTTTGGGTTCCGGTACAAGCCCTCTCGAGAGGGGCTGGACTCTCTTCCACTCTGGAGTTGCCCACGGTGAGAGGCGTCGAGCAGGTGTGGGTATACTTATTGCCCCCCGGCTGGGCGCCTGCACATTGGGGTTCACCCCGGTGAACGAGAGGGTAGCCTCCCTCCGCCTTCGGGTGGGGGGACGGGTCCTGACTGTTGTTTGTGTCTATGCACCAAACGGCAGCTCAGAGTACCCACCCTTCTTGGAGTCCCTGGAGGAAGTGCTGGAGAGCGCTCCTTCTGGGGACTCCGTCGTTCTACTGGGTGACTTCAATGCTCACGTGGGCAATGACAGTGAGACCTGGAAGGGCGTGATTGGGAGGAACGGCCCCCCCGATCTGAACCCGAGCGGTGTTCTATTGTTGGACTTCTGTGCTCGACACGGATTTTCAATAATGAACACCATGTTCAAACATAAGGGTGTCCATGTGTGCACTTGGCACCAGGACACCCTAGGCCGCAGTTCGATGATCGACTTTGTAGTCGTGTCATCGGATTTGCGGCCGCATGTTTTGGACACTCGGGCGAAGAGAGGGGCGGAGCTGTCAACTGATCACCACCTGGTGGTGGGTTGGCTCCGATGGTGGGGGAAGATGCCGGTCCGACCTGGCAGACCCAAACGTTCTGTGAGGGTCTGCTGGGAACATCTGGCGGAATCCCCTGTCAGGAAGAGCTTCAACTCCCACCTCCAGCAGAGCTTTTCCCACGTCCCGGGGGAGGTGGGGGACATTGAGTCCGAGTGGACCTTGTTCCGCGCCTCCATTGTTGAGGCGGCCGACCGGAGCTGTGGCCGTAAGGTCATTGGTGCCTGTCGTGGCGGCAATCCCCGAACCCGCTGGTGGACACCGGCGGTAAGGGATGCCGTCAAGCTGAAGAAGGAGTCCTATCGGGCCGTTTTGGCCTGCGGGACTCCGGAGGCAGCTGACAGGTACCGGGTGGCCAAGCGGAACGCGGCTTCGGCGGTTGCTGAGGCAAAAACCCGGGCGTGGGAGGAGTTCGGCGAGGCCATGGAGAATGACTTCCGGACGGCTTCGAGGAAATTCTGGTCCACCATCCGGCGTCTCAGGAGGGGGAAGCAGTGCAACGTCAACACTGTTTACAGTGGAGATGGCGTGCTGCTGACCTCGACTCGGGACGTCGTGTGTCGGTGGGGAGAATACTTCGAAGACCTCCTCAATTCCACCGACACGCCTTCCATTGTGGAAGCAGGGCCTGGGGACTCTGAGGCGGACTCTCCAATCTCTGGGGTTGAAGTCACTGAGGTAGTTAAAAAACTCCTCGGTGGCAAGGCCCCGGGGGTGGATGAGATCCGCCCGGATTTCTTAAGGGCTCTGGATGTTGTGGGGCTGTCATGGCTGACACGTCTCTACAGCATCGCGTGGACATCGGGGACAGTGCCTCTGGATTGGCAGACTGGGGTGGTGGTTCCCCTCTTTAAGAAGGGGGACCGGAGGGTGTGTTCCAATTACAGGGGAATTACACTCCTCAGCCTCCCTGGTAAGGTCTATTCAGGGGTGCTGGAGAGGAGGGTCCGTCGGGAGGTCGAACCTCGGATTCAGGAGGAACAGTGTGGCTTTCGTCCTGGCCGTGGAACAGTGGACCAGCTCTTCACCCTCAACAGGATCCTCGAGGGTGCATGGGAGTTCGCCCAACCAGTCCACATGTGTTTTGTGGACTTGGAGAAGGCGTTCGACCGTGTCCCTCGGGAGGTTCTGTGGGGGGTGCTTCGGGAGTACGGGGTACCGAGCCAACTGATAAGGGCGGTTCGGTCCCTGTATCACCGATGCCAGAGTGTGGTCCGCATTTCCGGCAGTAAGTCGGATTCGTTCCCAGTGAGGGTTGGACTCCGCCAAGGCTGCCCTTTGTCACCGATTCTGTTCATAATTTTTATGGACAGAATTTCTAGGTGCAGCCGAGGCGTTGAGGGTGTCCGGTTTGGGGACCTCAGCATCGCGTCTCTGCTTTTTGCAGACGACGTTGTGCTGTTGGCTCCTTCAGGCCGTGATCTCCAGCTCTCACTGGAGCGGTTCGCAGCCGAGTGTGAAGCGGTCGGGATGAGGGTCAGCACCTCCAAATCCGAGTCCATGGTCCTCGATCGGAAAAGGGTGGAATGCCCTCTCCGGATCGGGGATGAGATCCTGCCCCAAGTGGAGGAGTTTAAGTATCTTGGGGTCTTGTTCACGAGTGAGGGGAGGATGGAGCGTGAGATCGACAGGCGGATCGGTGCAGCGTCGGCAGTAATGCGGACTCTGTACCGGTCCGTCGTGGTAAAGAGAGAGCTGAGCCAAAAGGCAAAGCTCTCAATTTACCGGTCGATTTACGCTCCTACCCTCACCTATGGTCACGAGCTATGGGTCGTGACCGAAAGAACGAGATCCCGGATACAAGCGGCCGAAATGAGTTTTCTCCGCAGGATGTCCGGGCTCTCCCTTAGAGATAGGGTGAGAAGTTCGGTCATCCGGGAGAGACTCGGAGTAGAGTCGCTACTCCTCCACGTTGAGAGGAGCCAGATGAGGTGGCTCGGGCATCTCATCAGGATGCCTCCTGGACGCCTCCCTGGGGAGGTGTTCCGGGCATGTCCCACCGGTAGGAGACCCCGGGGACGACCCAGGACGCGCTGGAGAGACTATGTCTCTCGGCTGGCCTGGGAACGCCTTGGGATCCCCCGGGATGAGCTAGATGAAGTAGCTGGGGAGAGGGAAGTCTGGGAGTCCCTCCTGAAGCTGCTGCCCCCGCGACCCGACCCCGGATAAGCGGAAGAAGATGGATGGATGGATGGATGGATAAACGAATACAATAAACAGATACTTTCAAGTTTTAATCATTAATTACACCATTATAGCGCTTTTAACAGACATTTATCTAAACACAAATAATTAGTGACGACCCCACAACTATCGAAACACATCAATGATATAAGCTGGGTGACATAATCGTCCTTGACATTGGTACATAATGTAAACATTAGCCTAAGTGCAACTCAACATGGCCGCATTGATCGTAATTTACGCTCCGTTTCCCCCCCCAAATCTAGAGGCAAAACATTGTTCTCTCGCTGTTCTCGCGGTTCTTCCATCTTGGCTGCGCGCGGGGCATTGTGGGTCTTGTACGTGCACGCACGCAGGCAGGCGCGGGCGCGCACGCAGCAACTAAATTTGTCTTCATAACAAGCAAGCAGGGCTGTGGACAGTATTCCTACGCGCATTCTCAGCAGCATGATGAAAATAAAATTCAATAACGTCACTGAGGCATATTTTAACGAACTCCACTTCATTGTATGGCTTTTTAGCCCGTGCAATGTTCCAAGCCAGTTGAAACAATGCAAGTGTGACAGTCTCTGAGTGCTTTGTAATTTCTTTGAAAAACTGTACCTATTTTTCTGCCTGACTTTTCAAAGTCTCCAAACTTGTGCTTGCGAAATTCAGTCCCTTTTGCAAAGTCCTTATCGATATTGGCATGAAGTGAGCTGAAGTGGCGCTGACCATTTGAAGCTTTTAAATGCGCCAATGACGTCCGACATATCAGGCAGAATGGCTTGCCATAGCGTTCAACAAAAAACAACTTTAACTCCGTTAAAAACGTCCTGTGTTCATCGTCATATATTCGTTTAGCTGTGCATTTTTTCCTTGCCATTTTGGCAAGCGTCTTGTCAGCTTTTCTGGACATAATGCGCCCCCGTAGTCACAGTCGCCATTCATTAAAAAGCCAACAAAACCAATCGCTCTGTTTGTCCCTCCTCCTTTGCGGGATTTCCCCTCACGCGCATGCGCGTTTGACCGGTTGGCGAGGTGGCGGCCGACAAACGCCGGCGGCGCTCAATGCTGTCAAGTTCTTTTTCAAACTTGATCGTAAGCAGGGCTGTGGACAGTATTCCTACGCGCATTCTCAGCAGCATGATGAAAATAAAATTGAACGTATTTTTTTTTAGTTGTACTAGGTTCATCTTGTTTTTTCTTTTTCAATTACTTCACTGGTTCTTCTATATCAAACAATTTTCTTAGGTTCATTTACCTGACATGTTTCGGCGGGTTCTTTCGCCTTCATCAGAGTCAACACATTGTGTTTTTGTTTCCGACGCGAGCGTCGAGGCGGACGGGGAGATGGCGTTACGCCGCGCGCGAACTCTGATGAAGGCGAAAGAACCCGCCGAAACATGTCAGGTAAATGAACCTAAGAAAATTGTATTTTTTTTTATTGTCGGACTCGGTGGGCTCGGTCAAAATCAGCTCCGAGTCCGGCAAAAATGACCGAGTCCGACCGAGTCCGAGTCCCCGAGTCCGAGTCCACAGCCCTGGTCTTAACATATAACAGAACACACATATGGTAAAGTGAATTATGCCGGCCTTGGAGAAAGCACCACACAATCTTAAAAACACGGCACGTCCGGAATCCAAACCCACATATGAGTGGGGAATTCAAAAGTCAAAGTCAAAGTCTGCTTTATTGTCAATTTCTTCACATGACAAGACACACAAAGAAATCGAAATTACGTTCCCACTATCCCACGGTGACAAGACATAGTACACAATATTCAAGATTCAAGAGTTTTTTATTCGCCATGTTTGAGCGTGCCAAACAAGGAATTTGACTTCGGTAAATCACACCCTCTGTTCAACATTTAGGTGACTAACAACACTCAGGACATGTGAAAAATGGCAAATATTCTCAAACATCCCCTGATCTTAAACTCCCAAAAGGGCAAGGAAAAACTCAAAACTCCAGCTAGGGGAAATGAGAAACCTTGAGAAGAGACCACAGATGGGAAGGTCCCTCTTCCAGGATGACCAGGCGTCAATGGATGCAGAGAGGACACATAGTACAAACAGTGTAGACAAATTCAAAAAAGGTGTGGAGAGCAGGATGTTATTGCACAGTAATGACTCTGAGACTCTAAGAGTGGTGTGAGTTCATCAGAGCAACAGCCTGGGGGAAGAAGCTGTCTCTGTGTCTGCTGGTTTTGGCGTACCGAGCTCTATAACGCCGTCCGGAGGGGAGTAGTTCAAACAGACTGCAACCTGGGTGAGAAGGGTCTGTAGAGATGTTCCTTGCACGTTTCCTGGTCCTGGACAGGTACAAGTCTTGGATAGATGGGAGGTTGATTCCAATGATCTTTTCTGCAGTCCTGATTGTCCGTTGCAGTCTGTGCTTGTCTTGTTTGGAGGCCGATCCAAACCAGACAGTGATGGAGGTGCAGAGGACAGACTAGATGATGGCAGTGTAGAAGGTCTTCAGAAGCTCTCACGGCAGGTTGAACTTCTTGAGCTGTCTCAGGAAGTACAGCCTCTGCTGGGCCTTCTTCCGGACAGAGTCTATGTGGCCGGTCCATTTCAGGTCCCGAGAGATTGTGGTTCCCAGGAACTTGAAGGTGTCTGTGGAGAGAATAGTATTACTGCGGATAGTGAGGGTTAAAAGTGGTGAAGGGTCACGCCTGAAGTCCACTGTCATCTCCACGGTCTTGAGCGGGTTCAGCTCCAGGCGGTAATATACGTACTACATACAAGTAAACAACACAAAAAAATAAAAACAAGAAGGCACAAACAACGAATAAATAAGAGTGATGAATAAATAATAAATAAACAAATAACATAATAAATAAGAGGAGCAAGTGTGCATACAGCAGACAGTCAGAATATAGCGCAAAAGTACAGGACGCTACGCAGAAGGGGGGAGAGAGTTCAGGATCCTAACAGCCTGGAGTATGAAGCTGTTGGTGAGTCTGGTGGTGCGGGACCGCAGGCTCCTGTACCTCTTCCCAGAGGGCAGAAGATCAAACAAAGAGTGAGCGGGGTGACTCACATCACTCACAATCGCGGTCGCCTTGCGGGTGAGACGGGAGGTGTAAATGTCCTTCAGGGAGGGGAGTGAAGCACCAATAATCTTACCAGCCGTGTTCACTATACGCTGCAGGGCCTTCATGTTGTATTCAGTGCAGCTACCACCCCAAACAGCGATACAACTGGAGAGGACGCTCTCAATGGTGCCACGGTAGAATGTAGTCATGACGGCCGGAGGAGCACTTGCTCGCCTGAGTTTCCGCAGGAAGTACAGGCGGCGCTGAGCTTTCTTCGCCAGTGATGCGGTGTTGGTGGACCAGGAGAGATCCTCACTGATGTGCACCCCCAGGAACCTGGTGCTGCTCACTCTCTCCACCACAGCACCGTCGATGGTCAGCGGCAGGTGTTGGGTGTGACCCTTCCGGAAGTCAACAACAATCTCCTTGGTCTTGTTGACGTTCAGCAGGAGGTTGTTGTCCCTGCACCACGTGGTCAGAAGGTCAACCTCCAACCTGTATTGAGTCTCGTCGCCCTTGGTGATGAGACCCACCAGAGTCGTGTCGTCAGCAAATTTCACTAAAATCTGTAGGATTCTGTTAGAATGTCTATTATGCTGGTGAAAATACAAATATTTTGCTGTGGAAATATTGAAAATGTGTGCCTAGTTAAATTGAAAGATCATCACTTGTAGAAGTTTGGAATGTAAATCAGCTTCTCTAGTTCAGAATGTCAAAAACTGTTAATGTTTTCTTTTCACAAGCATTTATATAGTCAGTGTCATTCATGGTTTTTGACTATAGCTCTTCTTAGTAAATGTTCTTAATGGGTGATGATCATCATATAGAGCAGGGGTGCTCACACTTTTTCAGCTCGTCAACCTTCTCCAGGTGTGCACGGAATAACCGTCTTTCAAGAAATCTAGTTCGAACAGAACAGGCAATCTTTGTTGTCACATCCATGATCTCCTTCAATTTGAGCATTTTAGCGCTAAAACGTTTGTTGGTGGATTATGCAATGGCAGTTCAAGAAATCTGCAAAAGCATCGTCCTGCCTGCATTTGGCAATACACGGCCAACCATTGCGGGTGCTCCATCAATCGTAATAGATGCCATTTTGTATACTGGGAGTTTTCTCAATAAAAAATTAAATGACTGAAATTTGTCTTCTTGCTTTTTTTATTTCATGGGAAGTATTGTCCACTCTTGCAGTGAGGTCACTAAACACTATATGAATGAAAATGCACATCTGTGCTGTGTCACGCTCGTCAGTAGATTCGTCCAACTGCAGTGAAAAACACAATCACTGTTATCCTTCTAAATTTGCTGAATTACATACTCAGCCATGGCTTCACAGCGCTGTGCAACTGTATGTCTTGGCAGCTGCAGAGAAGAAGGGGTTAGGGCAGGGGTGGGCAAACCTTTTGACTTGCGGGCCGAACTGGGTTCTAAATTTGGACCGGAGGGCCGAACCAGGAGCAGATGGATGTAGTGTTTGTGTGAAGTAATATAAACGACCTGTAAAAGTCATTGCATAAAAGGTTTTGGCCTTTAGTAGGTAGTAAAGCATGGATATTCAAAAAAACGTTTTTTGAAAACAAATGCATTTATTAACAGCACAAAAAAAAAAAATTCACTAAAAAACTGCTATCAGTGATTCTCATAAAATACGACACTGTTATTATGAATAACAGTCTCCATCACTTCAGTGCCTGCAGGTCAGATTAATGAAAGATGTTTATCTTATGAGATCACATCAAACGGCAAACATTCTGACCAAATATATCATCTTGAAGAATCGGTGAAAGCATACATCCAAATAAAGTAATCAAAACGGCAACACAGTGAGGGATATCTGAAAATCAGAGCAGAGTTTTTACTCACAAACACCTGGTAACAGAGATGAGGAAACGGGAAACACTTCCTTAAAGTCAGCCTTAAGAACTTTACAGGTTAAGATTAGTCGCAAACAGGTGGTGCATCAATGTCCTTGAGCATCCTGCATTGTTTGAAAATGAGAATGGTCGCTAGTTTCAATCCCTGCTATTTGTACAAATTATATTCAAAATGCATTTTTTTACAACAAACTTGAGAGCCTCCCCTTCATTTTCAGTGGGAACAGTGTTGTTGGTCTCCCTTTTTTGCTAGTGCGTCATAGTCTGGAGTAAAATTTGTTGTGGCAATTCTTAGGAGAGATCCGAGGTGTTGGTCCGTTTACCTAGATTTGTGACGGGTTGATGTTGATGCTCATGTGGCTGAACGTCACGTCGCGTACGTCGAGCCAAATTGGCCACTCTTTTTTAAACACTCGGCACTCAGTGTCCACCTTGCTTTTCCTTGGGCGACTCATTTTAATGGAAGGATTCCAGGGGAAGGTTTGTGGGTGGCTTTAGCGTAAAACTGTATCTGAAAGCTCAGCGCGCGAATTACAAGAATGCTGTCGTCACAGCCCACGCTCTAAATTCGGGACTGATACAAATAGAGCGCGAGTGCGCCATGTCCGTACTACTGAGTACGTTCACGCACTTGTGAGTGTGCACCGAGCTTTCTGACACGGCTTCCGGTAGTAAATGCGCAGGCGAGCGGTTCCCCATCTACTGGGGAAACGCAGTCATTGCAGGCAAAATGACCCAAAAAAATGTTGGGTTAATAATACAATTTATTCAGGGTTGGCGGGCCGGATTAAACGGTCCCGTGGGCCGGATGTGGCCCGCGGGCCGTAGTTTGCCCACCCCTGGCCTAACCCCTTCTCCCACCCAGCCATTTTGTTCAAAATACGTACAATTGACTGATTTTGTCGATCATGATTAAGGTCAGTTAGTCACTGTGATCAATTTTAGGAGAGACTCTACGTCAAGAATGGATATGTTTCTGCTTGGTAGGCTTAAATGTTTCAGTGAGATGAGCAAACAATGGAAATAATAATGGTGGCCACACAAAATATTGACATTTGGGTCCGATTTTGACAATTTCAGTTGGGGTGTACTCACTTTTGTTGCTAGCATTAAACACATTCATTGTTGTATATCGAGTTACTTAAAAGTAACAATAAATATACTTTGCTATCCAAGCTTTACAGTGACTACTTAACGTTGGATCAAAGTGTAATTTCTTCAGTGTTGTCCCATGACAAGATATAATCAAAACATTGCAGATATGAGAGGGGTGTACTCACTTTTGTGAGATACTGTATGAACATTACCCCATCCCGTCCTCTTACACGCACACGCACACACGCGCACATATACGTAACCTCCCAATACACATAGGTACCAAATGGTCAGGTGACGCTTTTCCGCCTATTCTGTACAGTAGAAAACCTTCTGAATTGGAGAATGGGGATTGTTGTTTTATCTGCTGCCATCCCTCATGTACTGGCCGCCATTAAACAACCCAAGATCTTGCCAAAAAATAATCAAATGTTACTCCACATCTTTGTTTTCCTTGCTCAAAAACGGACATCTCAAAAAACATGCACATCCGTCACACTAACATGGCACAATCCTCAAATAACTATTGAACTGTTTATTTTTTAAAAATGACTTTTGACGACGTCATAGAAGGCAGTCTTTTTAAAGGCAATATTGCCATTATGGCCACCACCATGCATAATGAAATGCGACATTACGTCATTAGTGAAGAGTCTGCAACAGGAGACAGAAAATTGCACCGCCACATTGTTACCGTCCACTGTTGTCCGTTCCAATATATGGCATACAGTCAAACCTCGGTTTTCGAACGTCCCGGTTCTCGAACGAAAAATTCGAGATTTTTTTGCTTAGGTTGTCAAACAAAAATTCGGAGGTCGAACCTCGCGAGATGAGCCGAGAGGACCCGAGAAAACCTGACCGCGCGGCCCGGATGCCGACTGACTTTCTATGGCTTCCAGGCAGGGCTGTGGACTCGGTCGGATTTTTGCACCGAGTCCGGCCGGCCTCTTGACCACGAGTCAGAGTCCGAGACTGAGTCCGGCTGTCCATTTTTTCTGTTAATTCATGTGACTGCTTAGTCTTTATTCAAGGCTAATTTAGATCAAAATCTAAATAATTACAACCGTTTTGTGATGGCTTTGTCTTTATTAAACATATAAACGAATACAATAAACAGATACTTTCAAGTTTTAATCATTAATTACACCATTATAGCTCAGACATTTATCTAAACACAAATAATTAGTGACGACCCCACAACTATCGAAACACATCAATGATATAAGCTGGGTGACATAATCGTCCTTGACATTGGTACATAATGTAAACATTAGCCTAAGTGCAACTCAACGTGGCCGCATTGATCGTAACTTACGCTCCGTTTCCCCCCCAAATCTAGAGGCAAAACATTGTTCTCTCGCTACTCCCGGGTTCTTCCATCTTGGCTGCGCGCGGGGCATTGTGGGTCTTGTACGTGCACGCACGCAGGCAGGCAGGCGCGGGCGCGCACGCAACAACTAAATTTGTCTTCATAACAAGCAAGCAGGGCTGTGGACAGTATTCCTACGCGCATTCTCAGCAGCATGATGAAAATAAAATTCAATAACGTCACTGAGGCATATTTTAACGAACTCCACTTCATTGTATGGCTTTTTAGCCCGTGCAATGTTCCAAGCCAGTTGAAACAATGCAAGTGTGACAGTCTCTGAGTGCTTTGTAATTTCTTTGAAAAACTGTACCTATTTTTCTGCCTGACTTTTCAAAGTCTCCAAACTTGTGCTTGCGAAATTCAGTCCCTTTTGCAAAGTCCTTATCGATATTGGCATGAAGTGAGCTGAAGTGGCGCTGACCATTTGAAGCTTTTAAATGCACCAATGACGTCCGACATATCAGGCAGAATGGCTTGCCATAGCGTTCAACAAAAAACAACTTTAACTCCGTTAAAAACGTCCTGTGTTCATCGTCATATATTCGTTTAGCTGTGCATTTTTTCCTTGCCATTTTGGCAAGCGTCTTGTCAGCATTTCTGGACCTAATGCGCCCCCGTAGTCACAGTCGCCATTCATTAAAAAGCCAGCAAAACCAATCGCTCTGTTTGTCCCTCCTCCTTTGCGGGATTTCCCCTCACGCGCAGGCGCGTTTGACCAAAAACCATATTGAACTCAAGCGAAGCAAATACGCACGAAAAATAAACACAAATGTTGATATGAACGTATTTTTTTTATTGTCGGACTCGGTGGACTCAGCTCCGAGTCCGAGTCCGGCAAAAATGACCGAGTCCGACCGAGTCTGAGTCCCCAAGTCCGAGTCCACAGCCCTGCTTCCAGGGACGTGTGGTCAGTGGAGGCAAGGGAGACCATGCCTCCCCTGTCATCATTAATAGGGGAAAAAACTAATTCAATTATTTTTATTATAAAGTCATTTTCTTTTCAATTTCAGTCGTTTTGTATCATTTTGAACCAAAATCGCTGAATTTTTATAGTTATGTTGAAACTAGACAAGTCGCTCGGAGCAGGCAACTTCGTGCCTTGCCTCCTCTGAGGATTGCGTAATCACAGTTACGCTGACAGGTTATGCAGTTAGACTGAACTGCTGTCTGTCTCTATGTCGCTGTTTAATCGTTCAAACACTGTGGCTATATTAACTAATTTCTGTAGTTAAGCTGATGTATATAATATCTAGTGTTTTTTGTCATCTGTCTGTAACGTCGTGTTTCTTTAGATCAGTGCTTCTCAATTATTTTCTGTTACGCCCCCCCTAGCAAGAAGAAAACTATTCGCGCCCCCCACTCCCCACCGTGACTATCCATCTCTGCATAACATTTTATCCTAATTAACATTAAAGAAAAAAAGAAAGACATATGGTCAAACTTACAAAGAATAACTTTATCAAATCGTGTTTAAAGTCTGCAACAGAAAAGATTTTAAGTGCATCAATGCCTGAAATTAAGAATAAATAAATCCTTGTTTAAACTGTAAACATGTTTGACCAACTAATTGCACCATTGCAAAATTAAATCAAATCAATAAAAAACGTACATAAGCAATAAACAGACAGTCTTTGTTGCTGTCAGTTGCTTCATCAAACTGTAAGGCAAAACGTTTGTCTTTGAGTTTATCTACCAGCTGTTCTTGAAGATCGTTAGCGATGTCATCTATACCAGTGGTCCCCAACCTTTTTTGCACCACGGACCGGTTACGTGTCAGAAATATTTTCGCGGACCGGCCTTTATATAAATAAATATATTTATATATTTATTATTTAAATATTTATATATATAAATAGGATGAAATAAAATGATACGACTGGCATAAAAACAAATATAAACCACATAAAAATAAAACGTTGAATTAGTGGGAGCACCGAGCTCTTTTCTCAGAAATGAGCCGTTCCCATCTAGGTGTAATCGGAGACAATGACACCCGAAGTGGTTAAGGTTTGTCTTTAAATGCAGGATGCTTGGTCTTCATGTGCCGAAGCAGGTTTGAAGGCTTCATTGCCTCGTTAGCTAGCCTTTCGCCACATATGCGGAGTGCACTTGGCGCGTCAGAGTCACCTGTGGCGATAAATCCATATTTTAAGTAGGAATCCAGAAATGTTCTTTTAAATGCAGCTTTCCTTTTTTTAGAAGTCGTAGCCTCTTCTTCTTCAGTGTCCTCATTGGACGTTTTTCCCTTTCCGAAGAAGCTTTCCAAACTTCTCTGTTTCTTGCTCATTTTTGCTTGCCTCGCGGGCTTGACTGTGGTGACATGTCACGTGACCGAGACGAGCGCCCTGTGTCAAGAGTCCTTATTTTTCAGATGCACCGACAGATGTAATTGGGAGAGATTCGCCAAATTTTTTACATTTTTCAAAATAAATTCTTACTCATTTTTGCTAGCTTTGCGGGCTCGACTGGGGAAACATGTCACGTGACCGGGACGAGCGTCTTAACCTGAATGAATTGATCGTCAATGAAAAAAAAATATATATATATATATATTTTTTTTTCCTGTGCGGCTTGGCGGCCCGGTACCAAGTGACCCACGGACTGATACCGGTCCGCGGCCCGGTGGTTGGGGACCACTGATCTATACGTCTGGCGACAGTGTCATTGGACAGAGGGATAGTTTTTAGTTTTGCTGCACTGGCGTCGTCCAGCATGACAGAGACCATGTCTAATGCTGCAGGCAGTATTAGCTCCTCTGCTATGGTGTGGGGCTTTTTGCACTGCGCGATTTGGTACGCCACCTTATATGATGCTAACAGCGCTCGATGGTTTACTGAAGTAGCCTTCACAAAACGGGATGACTGTTGGCCATATTCAGCACGTTTTCGCTGAAAAAACTCAAGTGGCTTATCAGCGTGATCGGGGTGTAACGTATTTAAGTGACGCGCCAATTTATTTGGCTTCATGCTGTCCGCTGCGAGCATTTTTAGACACAGCAGACACATCGGTCTTTCCTCTTCTCCAACTGTACTCACAGTGAAGCCAAGCGCTAAATACGCTTCGTCGTATTTCCTCGTCTTAGCTTTCGGCTGACTTTCTTTTGTTTCATTATCTTTGTTTCTCTCCGCTTTTCTTTTCATCCCTGTTAAAAACTTTTTCATGTTGGTGGTTATGTTGAATAACGGAGGCTATAGACGGGACGCAGTCGGAGCTTTCTGTTGACTCAACACTGCTAACCAAGGCAAACCTGTTGTCTTGTAAGTCGCAAAATGTTGCACTGTCGCAAACGTGACAGAAGTAACAATGAGAGCGCCACTGCCGCCTACTGTAGTAAATGCGCAATTACACTTTATTCTAGTACTGCCAAAAAAAAAGCCTGTTCCCCAGGGTCACACGCGCCCCCCCAGGTATTGCACCGCGCCCCCCAAGGGGGGCGCGCCCCACTATTTGAGAAGCACTGCTTTAGATGAACAAAACGGCTTTGAAAAGAGACCCAAAGGAGGCAACAGAAAATTTCTCCAGCCTTATGACAGGGGGCGCTAGTGATCCCTGGATGCTTAATGCGCCCACCTGTAGAATAAGTGACCTCCAGTTCAAATATACAGTGAAGAACTGAGGAGCAGTCATCCATTTATTTTGTTTTACATTTGTTTTTGTTTTTTACATTTCGTTTTACAATGGAGGGTTTGGTTCATTACCTTCCACCTCTCTCCAAAAACACATCTTTCTTCTAAATTAGTGCAGTCAAGAGAAATTTCCTGGATGGAATCTGGGATGAAAAGCTAAAAAGAAGACTTGATGTCCTGTGTGTGAGTAACTGCCATCCGTGTTGGCCTTGGTTGCATTCATCCTTATCACATTGGCAGTCTTGCGGGGTGGCTCTTTTCTTGGCTAGACCAGAATTTTTTGACACCCATATTTCCTCACTTGCTCTATGCTGATTGGCTTGTTCTGGGCCTGGGGCTGGCTGCTGACTGCTTGGTCCTTGGGCTGGCTGCTGACAGCCTGATCCTGTGGCTCGTGTTTGTTTTGGAACTGGCTGATGCTCAATCTCATCATCTTCTTCTGAGTCACTGTCAGACTGAATTTTCAGAAATCTGAAACCTCTTCTTCTGAATCCTCTCCCTCTACATCACAATCCAAAACTTCACTCTCTTCCAAAATCAATTTCAGGGCCCTCTGCGCAGAGTACCTTTTGGCCATATTGATCGAATGTGATAAGAAACCACACTGGCAAAGTTATAATTATAGTGTCCCGCCTCCAATTTGTAGCAGATTGACAGAGGGTCAAATGTGCGAGAAAATTAGAGCAGACAGTGTTGACAAACAATGTGTGGGAACTGTTTCTTTTGTGTTTCTGCACCTGTGGTTCCCACACAAGGTTGCAACATTGTTTGTCAACACTGTCTGCTCTCATTTTCTCGCACATTTGACCCACTGATGTTCTGTGTACCTAAACTTTGTCCTCCTCCTGTCTAGGCCTGCTGTGCGTGTGTGCGCGTGTGTGGGTGCGTGTGGGTGCGTTTGTGTGGTACACAGAACATCAATTTCTACACTTCTATTAGCCCAGGGTCCAGTGGACATCTTATATGGAATAGAAATGTGTAGGGGGGTGTATGGTGTGTGGTCATTAAATATGTATTCTGATATCCACAAGTCCACAAGTCCACAAGTTTTAGAACCCCGCCCCCTTTTCTTGTCTTCCGGGTTAGAGCAACGCTCGCGTCTGGACTGTTGACTGCCGCTTCTACCCCGAACCGTGTCATCTATTTGTTTGTCCCCTGTCTGTTTTGTGTTTCCCGTTTCAAGTGTGCCCGTTTTTTTGTTTTATTTTTCTCGCCTTTTCTCCTGCCCACCGCGTATCTCTGGAGCTCTGCTCGCACCTCTCCGATCCCGTTCCCTCTGACTACGAGCTACGCTAGCCAGCTAGCCAACCCACAACCGGACCCTCCTACCTCCCGGCTCTGAGCCTGGAGCTGCTTGCTCTTGGCTCGGCAAACGGCTCCAACCCAACTTGCTGGCCACTTGGCCGGCGTCCTCGGGGGGAGCACCCGCTCGCTGCGAGCTCGCCGGTCGTGGCTCGGCTGTGTGCCGCCATGACACACTGGGGCGTGCCGTTTGCACGGGTACAGTCGGGATTGACCAACACCACCACCCACTCCACCAACATCACGACTCGGTACACTGCTGCTTCCATGCATTTCACTGCTTACCAACTTCTAGTTAACCAGCTACTAGCCGTTTTTTCCATTTTTTCTGGATTATTCCCTGCTGCTGTGACGTCGCATCTCCTGCATGAACTATCACTTCTGCTACTCCGGGCTTCCATTCCACTAACTTCTCGTCCATTTGTCTACACTGCTGCTGATCTTCATCATTTCAACAATAATCACCGTCTCCCTGCTGCTGCTGCCTCAGCTGCCAGCAAGGCTGGGATCCTCCGCCGTCGCCGCTACATCCACCGTAGCTCCGGACTATCTTTTAAACGACATTTCCCTGATGGCTCACCCATCCCCTCTTTCTGGACTAACTCTCGCCCCCCGTCACCCCCACCTTCCGTACTGTCAACTTCAACAATCTCCACTCCCCCACCCCCGCTCCTTCATCCATCTCCGTCGCACTGCTGAACTGTCGCTCCCTCTCCAACAAATCACTAGTTATTTTCGAACTAATATTGGACAATAATTTGGATCTGCTCCTTCTCTGTGAAACATGGCAACAGCCCCTGGACTATTTTTCTCTCAACCAAGCCACTCCGTCTAATTAAAGCTACATCGCCAAACCCCGCCTCTCTGGGCGAGGAGGTGGTATTGCTGTCCTCCATAAGCGGTCCCTATCCATCACTGAATTGGACCTCAACCTCCCATCTATTTCATCCTTTGAATATCTCGCTTTTTCCCTCCCCAACTCTACTACTGCTGTTCTTATCTACCGCCCCCCCAAGTCTCATCCGTCTTTTCTCTCTGAACTCTCTGAACTTCTCACCATCGTATCCTCAGTCTCCTATCGCCTCCTACTAATCGGTGACTTCAACATCCACATCGACCAGCCAACTGCTTCACTGACGTCTGACTTCATCTCCCTTCTGGACTGCTTTCATCTCACCCAGCACATCAACTTCCCCACCCACACCAAAGGCCACACCCTGGATATAGTATGCTCCTCCTTTCCACTCACATCCAACCCCCGTCCTCTCACCGTTCCACTGTCAGATCATCTCTGCATCCTCTTCTCTGCCCCTCTACCCTCGCCTCATAAATCCACAAAACGCACCATCTCCTACCGCAACATCAAGACTGTAAACCCAATCACGCTTTGCCAGCTCTTATCCTCTGCTCTTCCTTCCGACCCCACTTCTTCCTCCCCTGACGACCTTGCCACCACGCTCAACAACATCCTTTCTGACTCCCTTGATTCCCTAGCCCCCTGGAAAACTTCCTCTGTTACATTCACTAACTCTGCCCCTTGGTACACACCGGAACTCCGCACCATGAAACAAACTGGCCGTCAACTCGAACGCCTCTACAAAAGAACCCGCCTCACCGTCCATGCTGAAACCTTTAAACAACACATCTCCTCCTATCGTGATGCTCTTCTTGCTGCCAAATCTGCTTACTTCTCATCTCTCATTAATAACACCAACCGAAACCCCCGCATACTGTTCTCCACTGTCAACAAATTGCTCCAGCCACCGGTCACCAAGCCACCCTCCTCACCCGCCCTCTGTAACTCCTTCCTTGTCAACTTTAACAACAAAATCGCCCAAATCAACAGTTCTCTGACCGACACCATCAATAACTCCTCCTCCCCCGCCTCCCCTGCCCTCCTGCCCCCCTTCCCTGACCTCCCTCCCTTGCCCTCTCTCACTGCCTTCTCCCTTGTCGACTCCTCCACTATCCTAGACATCATTACCTCATCCAAGACAACCACCTGCTCTCTCGACCCTCTTCCAACGACCTTAACTAAGGCCTGCCTCCCTGTCCTCCTCCCCCACCTCACCACCCTTTTTAATCAGTCTTTATCCCTTGGCCACTTTCCCACTGTCTATAAACTTGCAGCCATCACCCCCATCCTCAAAAAGCCCACCTTGGACCCACTCAACCTCTCCAACTACCGTCCCATCTCCAACCTTTCATTCCTTTCCAAAACCCTAGAACGCATTGTCTCCGCCCAACTCCACACCCATCTCCAGTCCAACAACCTCTATGAACCCTTCCAGTCCGGATTCCGCCCACTTCATAGCACTGAAACAGCTCTAGTCAAAGTCACCAACGATCTCCTCATTTCTGCAGACTCTGGTGCCCTCAACATCCTACTACTACTTGACCTTAGCGCAGCCTTTGACACTGTGAACCATTCCATCCTCCTCCAAAGGCTGCGCCAACTAGGTGTTAAGGGCACTGCACTCGACTGGCTCACCTCCTACCTCACCAACAGAAACCAGTTCATCTCTCTCTCCGGTCACACATCCATCCTCTCCCCAGTTACACAAGGGGTCCCCCAAGGCTCAGTTCTTGGCCCCCTCCTATTCATCTGTTACCTCTTTCCCCTTGGTACTGTCATCCGCAAACTCAATCTGGACTTCCACTGCTACGCTGATGACACCCAGATCTACATACGTACGACACCAACCCGTAACCCTTCCCTCACTCATTTTGAAACCTGCATCTCTACAATAAAAGCATGGCTGACCCACAACTTTCTCAAACTCAACAGTGACAAAACAGAGCTCCTCCTCATAGGCACTAAATCCTCCCTTAACAAAACTGGATCCATCACACTCACCATCGACTCCTCAAACATCACTCCCTCCCCTCTGGCACGCAATCTTGGCGTTATTTTTGACCCCACACTGTCCTTTCAACCTCATGTTCGCTCAGTTGTCAAGACCTCCTACTTCCACCTCCGACGCATCGCTAAAATCCGGCACTGCCTTTCTCTCCCTGCCGCTGAATCTCTCATCCACGCCTTCATCTCATCCCGGCTTGATTACTGCAACTCCCTTCTCACTGGAATCACTGCTCACTCACTCCATCGACTTCAACTAGTCCAAAACTCTGCTGCCCGCCTCCTTACCCACACCCGGTCCCGTGAACACATCACTCCTGTTCTCCACTCTCTTCACTGGCTCCCCATGAAGGAGCGTATCATCTTCAAGATACTCCTCCTCACCTTCAAAGCCCTTCACCACCTGGCTCCCACTTACCTATCCGACCTCCTTGTCCCCTACTGCCCCAACCGTCCCCTCCCATCCTCCAATACTTCACGTCTGACAGTCCCAAAAACCAAACTCAAATCCTTCGGTGACAGAGCCTTTTCCTGCACATCACCCCGACTCTGGAACTCTCTCCCCCAGTCTGTCTGTGACTCACCCACACTCCCCATATTTAAGTCCCGTCTAAAAACTTACCTCTTCTCCCAAGCGCATGACCTCCCCTACCCATAACTGGTTTCCTCTTCTTAAGTTTACCCGATTGTTTCCTCCCCGTCCCCCTCCCCTCATGTATGTCTTTGCCTTGTTCCCTGTAAGCGTCTTTGGGTGTTTGAAAAGCGCTATACAAATTTAATGAATTATTATTATTATTATTATTATTATATATGTTCTTCACAGAAAATGAGCCAAAGCCAGTGAGTCTCAGTTGAAAAATTAATTCATTGTATCATTTTTCTTTTAATAAAAAATGAAAACGGGTCCCACGGACCCGAACACCACACAAGGGTTTTAAAATAGTTCAAATTAAATAATGAATAAGGTACTCTAGAGCAGCGTTCCCCAATGTTTTTTGTGACACGGTTAGGAGACACGGACAAATTCAACCGGGGAGAGGGGGTGACATCACTGCCTGTCAGGTTTAAGTACCATCAGACATTAAACCACACGCTGGAACAAAGAGAAGAAAACCAGGATAGGTTTACTCGCGAGGAGAACGATAGAGAAAGGAAGCTCAGTTACAATCTCCATCAATTCTGAGTCCTTCCTCTTTTTAATGTTTTGGTTGCCCTGGTTACAGAGGCATTGCTACACTAAAGGGAGGGGGTTTGGAACTGTAGCAACGCTGCCTATCTAAGGAATGTAGTGTGGTGTGATTCAGCATTTAATTGTTGGCCCGTGACCCCAGCACTGGAATTGCAGAGTCTGTCCTGTTTCCTCAACCGGCTGTCTTCTCCATGGTTGGCTGACTTGTCCTCGACTGTGATCAGATAACTTGAAGCACGTTGAATGCCGCTTTCCTGTGGAACAATGCAACTAAAGTTTGCTAAGTTTATCTTCTTGGTAAACTATCACAACACACAATAATAATGAGTAACTAACCCTAAACACTTCAACACACATTAAGTAAATGTGAGGTAACTTTTATGCAGTTCCTTAAACAAACATTGAGTAAATATGGGATAACTTATATGCAACTACCGTTTTTTTCCGTGTATAATGCGCCCCCATGTATAATACGCACCCTAAAAATGGCATGTTGATGCTGGAAAAAAGCCTGTACCCATGTATAATACGCACCCAATTTTTTTCTTTTTTTTTTTTTTTTTTTTTTTTTTTAAGTCCCAATGATCGTCACACACGCAGGGAGGCAATGGGTCCCATTTTTATAGTCTTTGGTATGGTCTTAACTAGGCTGGATGTATTTTTTTTGTTGGCGTTGATTTCTCCAACTGCCCGTAAAGGCACCACCGCGATCAGATGAAAAGAGAGGAAAGTGACGTGCGGACATGTGAAAAAGGCGGCTCTGTATGGGAGAGACGTTGAAGAGGAATAAAAACACCCTTGGAAACCAAAACTTGCCCCTCGTCGTGACTCGGAGCCGCAACAAATGTTTCGGATTTGTGTAGGGTACATTGTGACAGCAAACGAGCAGGTGATCGAGCAAGCGTCTGATACGAGAGCATTGCGTTCGTATGGAGCGTGTTTGAAGTGAACAGCAGAGACGAAAGGAACAAGGCAAAGTGTTGTGAAATAAAATATTACCTGTAATACGCATTTTGTTATTTGCTGATTGTATTAAACTATCACATTCATTGTCAGTCAAGAAGAGAAGAGGACTATTATCCCTTCTTTGACGAAATGACCAGAGCACAGTACAAACACACTATTGTCGGTCAGTCCTGGTGTACCATGATTTTCTTAAAAAAAAAAAAAAAAAAAAAATTTAAAAAAAAAAAAATTTAAAAAAATTTGTACCCATGTATAATGCGCACCCCAGATTTTAGGACAATAAATTAGTTAAATTTTGCGCATTATACACGGAAAAAAACGGTACTTCAAACTGTACATTTTTTCTATAACACTTACCAAAGAAAACCAGTTCCGAGCAATAACAATCTATGAATCAAAGCTACAGTTAAACAAAAAGGAAAGAAGTTCCTTTGAACTAAACAAAGAACATTTTGCCTGTGCAAAGGAGCTCTGCTCATCGCTAGTGAAGGCCTCTCACAGCAGTTAACAAACGCATAAGAGAAGGACAGGAAGGATACATAAAACTGATTGGGAGTCAAAGGACATCCCTGGAACTAGATAAGATAAGAAGAACTTAATTGAACGAAAGGAGTCCAACTCGTAAAACATAAGGCCTCAGTTCTGGCAGGCCGAGTCTTCACCGCTAAATTATTCCAACAGTGCCTCTCCAGTCATGAACCTTACCACACGTCACTGATAGCTACCATTGATGAAAGGGCCCGGTTATTCCACATCATCTTTCGAGGTATTTTTTTCAAGTTCTTCCATCTTGTTTTAGTTCTTCCATCATGTATAACATACTTTCGGCCATTATTTTCTGAAAGTCTGAGCTGCACAGAAACGGAAGGTACGTTTTTACTTTTACAAGCATGTGGGTTTAGAAAGTAACATGATGTTACATGTAAGCTAATGTTAGGCTATTGTCATGATATTGTTAAAGAATAAATCTTCAATGATATATACAAGAGCACCACGACCAAGCACTTCAACTCCACAAGAAGACACTAATGTTCCCATTTCACAGTGTAAGCGTAAAGCCAGACTGAATGTGCTGGAAATGTTGGTGAAGAAAAGGAAGAAAAATAACTGAACATTATGACTGCACAGCAGCATGTACTGTCAAATCCGCACTTATTCCGGTGCCCTGAACATCCTGTTACTACTCGACCTTAGCGCAGCCTTTGACACTGAGAACTACTCCATCCTTCTTCAAAGGCTACGTCAACTAGGTGTTGAGGGCACTACACTCGACTGGCTCACCTCTTATCTCACCAACAGGAACCAGTTTGTCTCTCTCTCCGGCCACACATCCATCCTCTCCCCAGTCACACAGGGGGTCCCACAAGGCTCAGTTCTTGGCCCCCTCCTATTCATCTGCTACCTCTTCCCCATTTTTAGAATTGACTTAAATATGGGGAGTGAGGGTGAGTCGCAGACAGATTGAGGGAGAGAGTTCCAGAGTCGGGGTGCTGTGCAGGAGAAGGCTCCGTCGCCAAGGGATTTGCGTTTGGATTTTGGGACTGTCAGACGTGAAGTAGAGGAGGATCGGAGGGGCCGGCTGTGCAGTCATAATGCACCGGAATAAGTGCGGATTTGACAGTACATGCTGCTGTGCAGTCATAATGTTCAGTTATTTTTCTTCCTTTTCTTCACCAACATTTCCAGCACATTCAGTCTGGCTTTACGCTTACACATTTATTGGAGAACCACGCCTCTTTATATCAGACATGCACAAACATGTCAGCGGGAGCGGTACCTTCGGCTATCGTAGTTACCTTTATGACGGCAAAAGACGGACAGCACAGTGCAAGATATGCAACAGAAACATTTCAGACAGCCAGACGACTTTGTCCGTTTGAAGTTTATAGAGCTCTGGTGTCTCCAGATGTTACAGATGAAACATAAAATGTTTCTAATGCTCTTTAATGTGTTTCTTCTTTCAGATTTTTTTCAGATTATTTTTTCCTATTTGCAACTCAAATGTGTCAGACACTGTCGGCAGACGTTCATTTGTTTAGATTGAACTGTCAATCATTGTATGAGGTAATTTCTTTTTTTGTTTGATTCCATGGTGTATTTTACTGAATATCAGTAATTACAGTGCAAATCCAAATTATTGTCATATTTTTTAAACAGGTTAGACACATTGGACAATGATGGTTACTTAAAGTTACTTATATCTTGTCTTTTCACGTTACTAAAATCAGATTCTGCGGGTAAAATTGCAATAATAAGGTGACTTGACTTGGACTTGACCTATTTAAGGACTTGACTTGGACTTGACTTGGACTGGACTTGGACTTGACTTGACCTATTTAATGACTTGACTTGCCCAAGAAAAAAATGACTTGGGACTTACTTGAGACTTGAAGGTTAAGACTTGAGAGTCACTTGAGACTTGCACATGTGTGACTTGGTCCCATCTCTGGTGTTGTGTTGGGTTATTTTACAAGTAAAGACTGCTGCTTTGAGTTCACAGGGAGCCATGTTCTTTATTCACTGTCTATAGCCTTCCCTCTAGCGGTAAAAGTCAAAGTCAAAGTCAGCTTTATTGTCAATCCCTACATGTGTCAAGACACACAAAGAAACCGAAATTCCGTTTCCTCTATCCCACGGTGACGAGACATAGTACACGATAGACATACAAGTAGACGACACAAAATAAAAACAAGAAGGCACAACCAATAAATAATAAATAAAAAATAATAAACAAATAATATGAGCGACGAATAAATAATAAACAAATAACCCAATAAATAAGAGGAGCAAAACTGAGCCAGTGCGCATACAGCAGACAGTAAGCATAGCGCAAAGAACAGGACGCTACGCAGAAAGGGGGAGCGAGTTCAGGATCCTAACAGCCTGGAGTACGAAGCTGTTGGAGAGTCTACAATGCTATGGATGTCACCACATAATATAGGTTTCAAACTCATGTTATAGTTTCAATGTCGGAGTTTAAACTAGGCTTGCTGTTTCCGAATGCCATTCAGAATCAGAATCAGAATCAGAATTCGTGATGGGTGTTGTAAAAAAAAAAAATTGCTGAAACGACTGAAGTGCACATAAGAAAGAAAAAGCTTACAGCACCTGGTATTTCCAGGCGATCTCCCATTCAAGTTCTAACCAGGCCCGACCCTGCTTAGCTTACGAAATCAGGCGTTCTCAGGGTAGTATGGCCGTAAGCCGTGAGTTGACTCAGACTTGTGCATTTTATAGACACAATCGCCCCTGAAACCATGCCAAGCAGCGGCGGTACTTGATGGCTGTTGTAAAAGTTTCCTTTCACAATTGACGTGGAAAAAAAAAAAAAAAAAAAAAAGGCTTTCAGCACCTGGTATTCCCTTACGGTCACCCTTCCCCCTTTTTTTTACAACCAGGTCCGAAACAGGCTTTCTTCCAAGACTTTTGGTGTTTTATGGAAACATGGCTATCGTGAAAAGTTATTGACAGCTTATTATGCGGTAGCACGAATTTGCCGTTGCGACCTGCATTTTGCTGTATCAAAACAAATGTCTTGAAAAAGGTAAAAACACGACATGGAAGCGCAATGTGTTGTGTTGGGTTCTTTTACAAGTAAAGACTGCTGCTTTGAGTTCACAGGGAGCCATGCTCTTTATTCACTGTACATAGTCTTCCCTCTAGCGGTAAAAACGTGAACTACAATGCTATGGATGTCACCACATAATATAGGTTTCAAACTCGTGTTATAGTTTCAATGTCGGAGTTTAAACTAGGCTTGCTGTTTCCGAATGCCATTCGTGATGGGTGTTGTAAAAGAAAATTGCTGAAACGACTGAAGTGCACATAAGAAAGAAAAAGCTTACAGCACCTGGTATTCCCAGGCGGTCTCCCATCCAAGTACTAACCAGGCCCGACCCTGCTTAGCTTCCGAGATCGGACGAGATCGGGCGTTCTCAGGGTAGTATGGCCGTAAGCCATGAGTTGACACAGAATTGTGCATTTTATAGACACAATCGCCCCTGAAACCATGCCAAGCAGCGGCGGTACTTGATGGCTGTTGTAAAAGTTTCCTTTCACAATTGACGTGGAAAAAAAAAAAAAAAAAGGCTTTCAGCACCTGGTATTCCCTGACGGTCTCCCTTCCCCCTTTTTTTTACAACCAGGTCCGAAACAGGCTTTCTTCCAAGACTTTTGGTGTTTTATGGAAACATGGCTATCGTGAAAAGTTATTGACAGCCTTTTATGCGGTAGCACGAATTTGCCGTTGCGACCTGCATTTTGCTGTATCAAAATAAATGTCTTGAAAAAGGTAAAAACACGACATGGAAGCGCAATGTGTTGTGTTGGGTTCTTTTACAAGTAAAGACTGCTGCTTTGATTTCACAGGGAGCCATGCTCTTTATTCACTGTACATAGTCTTCTCTCTAGCGGTAAAAACGTGAACTACAATGCTATGGATGTCACCACATAATATAGGTTTCAAAGTCGTGTTATAGTTTCAATGTCGGAGTTTATCAACTAGGCTTGCTGTTTCCGAATGCCATTCGTGATGGGTGTTGTATAAAAAAATGGCTGAAACGACTGAAGTGCACATAAGAAAGAAAAAGCTTACAGCACCTGGTATTCCCAGGCGGTCTCCCATCCAAGTACTAACCAGGCCCGACCTGTATGGCCGTAAGCCGTGAGTTGACTCAGAATTGTGCATTTTATAGATACAATCGCCCCTGAAACCAAGCCAAGCAGCGGCGGTTCTTGATGGCTGTTGTAAAAGTTTCCTTCACAATTGACGTGGACAAAAAAAAAAAAGGCTTTCATACCTGGTCTACACCCCCTTCCCTTTTTCACAACCATCTTTGTATATTTAAATGAGAGATTTCCCTGCATGCCTGCATGTCTGTGCGTGCTAGTTGTTTACGGGGTAAACTATACAACACAATGTAAATTCATTAAAAGTATCATAAAATATACAAAAGTAAATAAGATGAAATTAAATTAGAAATGGGTGCAGAGGTTTCATACATTGTTTATTCTTACATGTATTAATCTGTCATACTCCAGCATTTTGTAATTACAAATTGTCCATCAGGTAGAGGACATGCTTTTTTCTGAGTCCCATCAGACCAACACAATCCCAAGAGCTCACATTTTGAGGATGAACTATTGCCATCTGGATGAACTGCTAAGACATCTGCTTTTAAAGGATAAACACGACTTGAGTAATGAGTTACTTGCTTTTTCCCACTTTGCTCAAATGGTTCAAGCACTGCACACAACACATGAGAATATCATTCTTTATCAAGACAGTCGATCTCGACAATAGAATGACCATGTGTTTGGGTCATAAGAGCAAGAAATTGGACAAATGCTAAGACACTCAAGAAAACATTTCAATCCAAAAATCACTCTTGAGCATTCTCAAACCATCTAAATAAAAACTTGAGCATTCTCGAACCGTCTAAAAAAAAATCAAGCGTAGAAAGGGTTTATAATTGCAATACAAATTCATTTGACACGCAAATAAAATTATATTATGACATTCCTTTTCCAAAGAAAAGATGTTTCAAATCAGCCTCACTTCACCCGATGCAATGAAAATGGAAAAATCCTATGTATTAAAAAACTGTAAACCGACGTGACAAATAAAAAAATCACATAATGAATACCCATTAAATGTACAACAAAGCCTACCACTTCTATGATAATGTAATGAAGATACTATTGTACACAAAAGTTGTTGCTACAGTTCACATTAAAACATAATAACAAGAGTAAAAACATTGGCATAACCATACAGTGAGTACCATCATTATCATCAGCCTCAGAGTTTCCAAATGATATCATTGCTACAGAAAACAGAAAAGTAACAGAAATAGTAATAATACTCTTGACTTAGAGCATGTTGGTACTGGTATCCACAGTACACAGCTTTCCTCTCGCAACACACATGCACTCACTCGAACAAATTCATATGCCAGGCAATTTACAGACGCAAAACACGAAGTGGGCAGTGCATTATCACCTGCTGCTGGATGAGAGAAGGTAATACGAAGTGCGCGTAATGAAAATCTCACAGTATCAAATATGCTAATTTTCGGTCAGCAGAGGAAAATGCATTGTGCTGCCTCAATGGGTTTGTTACAGTGGTCGCACAGGAGGAAAAAACATAGATTCCAAATTTTCATTCAATTCAACACATATTAGGGAATTACATGTAAATTCGGGTACCTCGGAGGAATGTAAGATTCGTGTGTACCTCAGCTTATTTGTAGAAAAAAAAGGCAAATAAGGGAAAGAGCCTTGGTTTCATTTCATACACAATGATAACTGCTTGGCTTGGCCCCAGAAAGTAAAGGAATAATGTAACAATGATAAGTACCACACATACTACTGGCAAAATTAATGCACCTCAGTGGCTTACAGCCTGAGTGCAGTCCAATAGAAAAATCACAAGAGGGCGCAACATGACAGAACGTTATTGACTATGGACAAAACAAAGGGGGGCCCTTCCACCTACCACTTGGACATCATTCTTGACTGATTTTGTCGGTTTGTGGTGAACCTACTAGCAACTGAAAAGTACCATACAAGTTAGTGTTACTCTGGAAAGTACCTTATACAAGTTAGTGTTCACACTTATTCTACACTACATTCATAAAACCCTTCTCTCTTGCGGACGGTTTTTCTTCAGTCCCCTCCCCCACATCAGACATCTTCCTCTCTTTCTCCCGTCTTTCCATTTTTTGTCCCGCTCAGACATACCATCGTCTATTATTTTGCTCACTAAACTTGTTTTTGTTCTTCGTTATTAGTACCATTTCACGCTCACTTGTGGACTGTTAGTACCTAGATCCTGAGTGGTAAAGAACTCCTTTTCATCTGCTATCTACTCATACCTTTAATGAGTATTTAACTATACACTATTGGAATGACAATGGCAGGCAAACTACCAGTAAAAAAAATAAAGTTTAAAAAAGTGGTTATTTGGGGGGGAAAACACTTCAAATATCCGCTGCACTCCTTTTAAATACTGCCAGACTGACTGCCTGTTGTCCTCCTCTTCTTGCCTCTGTTATCTGGCGAGGCAGATTTTTTTTCCGCGTTTCCTTTTTTTCCCCCCACATCAAAAGTATCTCCTCATTGTTGTCCCTGGTTCCACATCTGATCACTTTTCAGTCAACCCATCATCTTCTGTGATGCCTTGAGCTCGGAGCTCATCCAGAACATTGTCTAGGTGTCCAGGGTCAGGGAAGCCATGACCTGTCAGGTTGGAGCCAAACTCTGTTTTGTGGTGTACCTAAAGAAGAAAAGGACAATGTAGTTACTGGAATCTGATATGACTGGTCCACTCTATTTCAGCAATGAACATATGAGCTCAAGAACGTACCTCATTCCATATGACTGTGTCAGATTCTCCTGTGGTGCTTGAAGTCCCAACTGAAAAGATCAACCTTCGGTCCCACGCTACCAGGAGCAGTCTCAATACCTGATGACGAATATTCTTATGAGTGAAGGATGGCATCATAAATCATGCACATGAAAATGGCTAAACTGCATAGCGTAGATCCCTAGCCATTACTAAAACAGAAGCATTAAGGAACAACTCATCATTATGACACACCGGCCCAGGTCATACACACCAAATGCATCCAACCATGCCTTTATGGTCCTTGTTTCATGCTGTGGGGCACCATCATGATTGAACCCCAAACAGTTTCTATGAAGTCATACGTCCTAGCATCAGTTACAGCAATGTGAAGGATGTTTTACCTTGCGTCCCTTGTCACTGTCTGGGAGGTAGCAGTGTCTTGGGAAGCCTCTGGCTGTGAAGGGCTTCCCTGGATTGGGATGCTCTGGTCCCTGATCACACACAAGAAGAGGAACCATCACGTCGATCAACATGATTGTTACAAGAATATGGGTGCAATTCAAACTAACATATGGAGCTGCTGACTTCTTTTCAATTACCTGAATGCCCGGCGGGATGTTATAGATCATGCGAATAGTTTTGCAGTCGGGATGCCCCGGTAGTGAGTGAGGGATGATGTGGTACTCCATTTTTCCTGCTGGTTGGTTCCCGGTCTTTACACCATAGATAGTTTTACAGGTGGGACACTGAAGACTGACACAAAAGGGAGACATTCTGGTATATTTAACTGAATGGACTTCAGATGTTAGTGCAGGGCAACAAAATGGTATTGAACGTTTAATATGAGTATTGTTCATTTGGTATTGTTATGTAATTCCATATTGTCTCTGCTCAGAGTTGACACTTGTGGTGTTATTTATGTGAACTGCGGGCATCTGTGTAATGTGTATGTGGATTACTTTATTTGTTCCCTGACTGTAAAAAGAGCTATTTAGGTGTCACTTAAAATGTACTGTAAAAACAAACAAACAAACAAACTAAAAAACAAAGCAAAACACAAAAACTCAAATATGGACAGACATCATATTCCGAGACTTGGACCTGCAATTTACTCCAGGCCAGGGGTCTATTTTCTTAACTATAAAAAAGTATTCTGACCCACCTGCCATCCTTGTTGCCATTATTATACATGGCCAACAGACACTGAAAATGGTACTGGTGTCCACACTGCGCTAGTCGTCCAACAGATTCTGCTCTGGAAACAGATCCTACCCCAGGACCTTTGTATCCAGAAGGACCCCCTAAAGATTCCATGCATATGGTACAATCCTGGAGGAACAATAATGAATGAAGAAGACATCACAAACTCTACCCTTCCCTGATCTTTTAATGAATCTGATCTAAAAATATAGCAACTGGTCTCACCTCATCTGGTGGACTCTTAACTTTTTGCAGGTACTTTTTAACCACATCTTCTGGAGTCTTACCTGCAGACAAAATTAACGCACAGATGGTCAGATGTTAAAATAGTGGATGTGCTAACGTGTTTATTGAGAGCACATCTCAGGTGTACTTTAAACACAGTACTTTTACCCTTGCGAGCCTGCTTCTTGGTGGTCTTTCTGCAGCAGTGGCCAAAGCCTGGTACTGGTTTGATGTCACTCTTGCTGACAGGTGGAGGGTGTAGTACAAGTTTAGGGGGTCTTGTAAGACACACCGGCAGAGCAGCAGCACTCATCAGAATGCCTGTGATCCCTGAAACACAAAGACGGGAAAAGAATGAACGGAGTTGAAAAGGTGATTTTTTTCCCCCATTTATTCATAGAACTGTCATTTTGATGAAAACGACCAAATGCCTCAGCACTGCGTCAATAAATATGTGTAGTAAAATCTCACCTGCCAGTGCAGGGTGAACAGGACTAGATCCGTTGAGATTCTTCACGGGCACAGTGGGCACACTGCAAAAAAGACAAACTATTTACAGGTGTTTTCAGTGACTTACAATGTATCTATCAGACTTTCTAATAATATCTTCAATAAACTAAGACTAGTTAAATTCTCACTTGGAAAAACAGATGACTATCATTTTTATTTTGACCACACAAGGTAAACAAATTCTGGTCCCACAAAAAGGAAAAGAAAATTAATGATAGTATCAGGCGGAAAAAAATATCCTAAATGGAACTCCCATTAAAAAACACATCTAGCACTTCCCTGTCCGTCTTTGTCACCGTCTCTCCTTGGGCTCTCTTTGCATCGGCAACACACTGACACAATATGATGGTTAGTGAATGATCAAGGCTCTCAGGTTCTGTGTGCGTGTGTTTTTCAGAGCTAATCCACAGATTTTCCATCTGCTCAGAGATGGACGTCACACAGCCTCTCTCTGGGGATTACCTGCATCATCACAAAGCCAATCATCTCTCACTGACAAATCACATATCCAGACTGATAAGGAGTTTTGGTTGGCGTAATTGAAAATGCTATATTTATCTTCTCCAAGTTATTATCAAAATATTCTGATATTAGTGTTATGTGTTGCACTGGTACACCACTGCAAAATTCTGACGCAACCATGAATAACAATAAAATGAGCAGAGTTGAATAATCTGGAAAATGTTTTTGGACTACTTGCTATTGTATGTTGAGGGGAGCACTAACCATTAAAGACATTTGTAGATCAGCACCAAAAGCCAACACAATGTTTTCTTAGTTCTGCAAGACTCCCAAAAGTTTCAAGAAAAGTGCTTATGTATAGATTGTGGAATTGCAAAACACTGACGGTGAAAATTAACGTTGTTGTTGATTTTAAAAAGTAAGCTTCTGTTATTACACATGCATACTGGCCAACTTTGGGTTGTGAAACCGAAGGAGACTTCTTTCTCCATCAGCATATCGCCCAATGTTTCTTTACCAGATTTCAAAGTTGTTACGCTTATATTTACCACATGGTTGAAAATTATGTGCACAGAGCTGTTTCTCTGTTTCCTCACAGAGCTGACAAGCCCATCGGCTGACTGTAGCACTAGAACTACCGCGACCGTCATTTAGACGGTTCTCAAACTTTGATGCGTTATTAGCCAGGGCTGTGGACTCGGACTCGGACTCGGGGACTCGGACTCGGTCGGACTCGGTCATTTTTGCCGGACTCGGTGCTGATTTTGACCGAGTCCATCGAGTCCGACAATAAAAAAAATACGCTCTTTGGCTGGTTTCATGTGGCTCTTTTACGTTCATATCAACATTTGTGTTTATTTTTCGTGCGTATTTGCTTCGCTTGAGTTCAATATGGTTTTTGGTCAAACGCGCATGCGCGTGAGGGGAAATCCCGCAAAGGAGGAGGGACAAACAGAGCGATTGGTTTTGCTGGCTTTTTAATGAATGGCGACTGTGACTACGGGGGCGCATTAGGTCCAGAAATGCTGACAAGACGCTTGCCAAAATGGCAAGGAAAAAATGCACAGCTAAACGAATATATGACGATGAACACAGGACGTTTTTAACGGAGTTAAAGTTGTTTTTTGTTGAACGCTATGGCAAGCCATTCTGCCTGATATGTCGGACGTCATTGGTGCATTTAAAAGCTTCAAATGGTCAGCGCCACTTCAGCTCACTTCATGCCAATATCGATAAGGACTTTGCAAAAGGGACTGAATTTCGCAAGCACAAGTTTGGAGACTTTGAAAAGTCAGGCAGAAAAATAGGTACAGTTTTTCAAAGAAATTACAAAGCACTCAGAGACTGTCACACTTGCATTGTTTCAACTGGCTTGGAACATTGCACGGGCTAAAAAGCCATACAATGAAGTGGAGTTCGTTAAAATATGCCTCAGTGACGTTATTGAATTTTATTTTCATCATGCTGCTGAGAATGCGCGTAGGAATACTGTCCACAGCCCTGCTTGCTTGTTATGAAGACAAATTTAGTTGTTGCGTGCGCGCCCGCGCCTGCCTGCCTGCGTGCGTGCACGTACAAGACCCACAATGCCCCGCGCGCAGCCAAGATGGAAGAACCCGGGAGTAGCGAGAGAACAATGTTTTGCCTCTAGATTTGGGGGGGGAACGGAGCGTAAGTTACGATCAATGCGGCCACGTTGAGTTGCACTTAGGCTAATGTTTACATTATGTACCAATGTCAAGGACGATTATGTCACCCAGCTTATATCATTGATGTGTTTCGATAGTTGTGGGGTCGTCACTAATTATTTGTGTTTAGATAAATGTCTGAGCTATAATGGTGTAATTAATGATTAAAACTTGAAAGTATCTGTTTATTGTATTCGTTTATATGTTTAATAAAGACAAAGCCATCACAAAACTGTTATTTAGATTTTGATCTAAATTAGCCTTGAATAAAGACTAAGCAGTCACATGAATTAACAGAAAAAATGGACAGCCGGACTCGGACTCGTGGTCAAGAGGCCGGACTCGGACTCGGTGAAAAATCCGACCGAGTCCACAGCCCTAGTTATTACTACTGTTTGCATAGATTGAAGATGTGTCTGGGCTTTTGACTTTCCTGTCTCTATCATGCTGCAATTTCATGGTATTAAAAATATAAAAATATTTTATGAGTCATTATTCATTCAACTACCACAACTGTCAATTTAACCCCTATTTTCATTCAAATGTAAATCCTTTGCAATGCTGGGAGACCACTTGCAGGTTTCCAAAGCAACCAGCAGGAATTGATTTTGACAAAAGCTGTTGGTCACCATGGTCAAATAAAAAATTGAATGTACAGGACATGAGGCATTACGTCTGGTTCAAATATATTGATGAGGCTGTGTCTGAGGATGAATGGTCGCTGGATGGTTTGTGTGACCGCAAGTCCCAGCGAGGTACTACCTTTCCCGTAGAAGAGCTGGGTAGCGTCACATTCCCCACAGAGTAAACCACTTACTTCATTGTAAAATTGTGAGATTAACAGGAGAAATGACTGATCAGGAACCACAGCGGAGATAGTGTTGAAATTCATGCGTTTTCTGTGTAAATCGGGAAAGTTGGCAAGTATGCACATAAGCAGAAAAACTAATTCAAGTTATGTAAAAACAGTTTAATGACCAGAAGCATGGTGATGATCTGTTGTTTCCTGTAGGTTTACCTTTAAAAGTCTTTCTCTGTCTGTGCACTAAGCTGATTTCACTTCACCCGACTTAGTGACTCATTCTGGCATATGTGAATGACTCACTGTCATGCGTGGACATAGACTGTTAGGGTTGATAGATTATTTTGATCGTATGATTATGTTGGAATGTAGACTATAATGATTAACCAAACTTGTCCTGTTCTCACAACGCAGTAAAATAAAGTGGTTGCATCCTCTGCACTGGTTGACCAGCTGTAGAGGAAGCAATCAAAGTTGTTCTGTTTCTCCAAACGTCGTAAAACACCCCCTGCTCTGATTTGACCAGAGGCCAGGGATTCACCAAACCTGTCCACTCTCACCCCCACCCTGTTTTCTCTCAATAAATACTCTGTTGCAAGAGTCCAAAGTCAGACTGCGTTCGAACATCTCTGCACGAACGTTTCCTCCACTTGCAAGTGCTAAAAGGGCATACTGTTTCCCGTGTGGCTCTTGCAAATAAGTTAGAGTGAGCACCACTCTAACATAGACGATACATGGCATATAAAGGAATATGATTACATTTGTAAATCATTGCAAATCATGGCGCATCAAAATGTTTAACATAATCCATAGATGATGAATATGCAAAAATTCTGCAATACAAACAGGGCCATATATAGTTTCATGAACAATATGTGCCATATGTGTCTGACAAGGCATTGTTTACGATTCTGATTACGAGATTTTAGGCAAAACCAGTTTAGATTTTAAGGGCAGCAACAATTTCCATTGATACTGAGCCACATTTACAGGATAATTTATTGAGACTAGCACTACACTTGGGCTATAGCCCTATCAGGAATCTATGTGGCCTCAGTCAAGCTCATCAAGCATTTTATTTGATATTCTAACATTGGTCCCCAATCACCAGTGGCAGGGACACACAAATGAATGAAAACAAAACTTATAGCATTTCTGGTTTATTTACTAGCTGAGGATAGACCCATTTGAAATAGGGATTTATGGCGAGAGGTGATTTCCACGCACAAATCCCAATGTGGCAAGCGGCTCTCAAATGAGTTCAAAACTGATTCGTCAACAAATGTAAGTCCTTTGAGCCTGTCAGAATTGGTGGCTAACAGCATTGCTAAGGCTAAAACATCATTAAATATCGGTGGAAAAAAATTTGTCGCAAATTAACCTTCCTATCACCACAAACATCCACTATGTATCCAGTGGAATCAAATTAAAATCACAATGTTGTTACTCTTCACAACGTTGCCGATGCAAACCAAACAAACAACCACACCTCCCGTGTGCACAGTGCATACTTGGAATGTTTCATAAATACATATAATGGCTATATAAAATCATAATGCCGTATGAAAAATGTTACCTTTTATCACCTTCCACCTAGAAATGATAATATATTAAGTCTGATTTGTTTTAACTATTTGCACATAAAAACCCTGATAATCAAAGTGAAACTTACATTTTCAAACATTCTGCACAGTTATTAAAAAATAGTAAATAAAACACCTGATTTGGCTATATTATCAACTAAAACCAAACGCACCACACAACCCAAAACACACCATGCTTACTGTGAAGCATGGTGGGGGCCGCATTTTGTTGTGGGGATGTTTCTCTTCAGGGAACTGGGCAAATGGTCAGGATCGCAGGGAACGTGGATGCTGCCAAGTACACCCAAATACTTGAGGAACACCTGCACTCCTGGAGATGGGCATGACAATGATCCTAAACATACTGGCAAAAGAACAAATCAATGGCCTAAGGATAGGATGGTAAATGTCCTCGAGTGGTCTAGTCAGAGCCCTGACTTAAATCCAATACAAAATCTGTGGGTCAAAGATTTATGTCTGCAATTAAAGCAAAATGAAACTCTACAAATGACTAAATCAGGGGGCTGACGGCTTTTACAACCATGTCTTTTTAGTTTTTCATTTTATATGATATATATTATATATATTATTTTTATTAGATTTTTAGAACTGTTGTCTTTGCTTTCATTATTTTGATGTAGCACAGTTAGATTTGTAAATAAATGTGGAAAAATATTTTTTAATGGGTTTTGATTTCAGGTTGTATGACAACTAAAGTAACTATTTAAAAGGGTTATGATGATTTTCTATAGGCACGGTATGTAAGAAACACTGTGTTGCTATTGTATTGGGTTGAATGAATGCAACATATAGAGTACAACCATCTTAATGTTTTTATTTTCTTTGGGTGGCCAAATGCGTTTGACAAAATGACAGCCCAAACGCAAGAAGTAGGTGGTAGCTTAGTCATTGTAACAGCGAGTCACTAGTGCTCTATAGCAGGGGTGGCCAACCCGCAGCTCGCGAGCCGCATGCGGCTCTTTGCCTGGTTTCATGCGGCTCTTTTACGTTCATATCAATATTTGTGTTTGTGTTTTTTTGTGTGCTTGTTGCTTCGCTTGAGTTCAATATGGTATTTCTGTCAAACGCGTATGCGCATGAGGTGAAATCCCGCAAAGGAGGAGGGGCAAACCCATTCGAGGAAACAAATAGTGTCAATTTCGCTCTCAAAATGGCAGGGAGAAAATACACAGCTAAATGAAAATATGAAGATGTGTATGATGTGGCTCTTTGCGGTAACACAGTAAAAAATGTGGCTCTTAGTCTCTGACTGGTTGGCCACCCTTGCTCTATAGCAAAAGAGAGGCAGCCATTCAATGTGTTGATAAAGCAGCATTTTGAGAAAATTTGGTTTTTTGAAAAGCTCTCTGAATCTCCTTGTTGTGATGTCACCTGTTTACTGTTACCAAATGTTTTTCCTTGGCACGTTTTCTTGACCAACTGAACATTTACATTGACTAATGTAGTAGGTAGCATTTAATGACCAATCTATCACTCTACGTAAATGGCCAATTGGTCTTAATCATTATGTACTCACTAACCATTTGCAGTAAAATTGTCAAAGTTGTCTTTTTTGTGTGCTCTTAATCCACACTCGACAATCAACGGCATGCTATCGTGAACAGGTCATACTAATCAGCACCAAACTGGTTGAAGAAGTGTCGCATTAACAGTAAGTAAGTAAAAATTTACTTCTCACAGAGAGAGCTTACAAAGTGCTTCACATGGTTAAAATACAACTATAATAAAATTTTAGCATACAATATACCCGGTAAACAAACAAAGAGCAAAAAAGTAGTGAGTTAAAAGAGAAAGCAATTGAACTGGAACACACGCCTAAACAAATGTGTTTTTTAGCTGCCTTTCAAAATGTCCACAGAAGGGGCGGTTCAGCTTGTATGGAAGTGTATTCCACCATGTGCTATGTCAATGCTCATTTGCCATTGGTGGACTGACTGCTTTGTTCCTCATCTGTGCATTCATGGCTGGGCTGGTTGTGTTGTGTGTGTGTGTGTGTGTGTGTGTGTGTGTGTGTGTGTGTGTGTGTGTGTGTGTGTGTGTGTGTGTGTGTGTGTGTGTGTGTGTGTGTGTGTGTGTGTGTGTGTGTGTTTTCAGTCGGTCTCTTGCGTGTGTTTGTACAACTGCCTTTCATTTAGATGCATTGGGTTTGTTAGCGCTTCACCATGGTCATCATTCATTCATTGATTCACTTAAATCATTTGCGTGTACTAGGGCTTTTGCCATGTATTTTTATTCGTTCACCCATTCACTTAATTTGTGTGTTGCACTAAGGGAGTCGAGCTCGAGTTGGTTAATCCATGTCGTGAGGTACACAGTCATGTTAGTGTCGTAAGGAGACAATCACAGCCAGTCAAGAAACTTGCTGTAACTGACTATTTGACCACTGGCAATGAGGCGCAAGGGTCCTGAAGCGGACGTAAGAGATGCCAGGGTCTCTGAGCAATCCTATTGGTCAGCCATGCAGGTTACTGGTTGGCCCGCCGGTTAGCACTTGACTTTCGGGATGCTGAATATGAAACTTTAGTTTGTGTGCACAGAAATAAAATGTGTAGGGATAGTTTAGTGCCACAACAGTGTCATGTAGCCCAGCTTGTGTGTGTGTGTGTGTGTGTGTGTGTGTGTGTGTGTGTGTGTGTGTGTGTGTGTGTGTGTGTGTGCCTCGTCTTGTTGACATCACTTGAAATGTAGTACATATGCGGAAGTAAATGTGGGCTAACGAAGGCACCACAGGCTTTCCTTGTATTATCCCATATCCACAGAGGAGCGATTCGTGGAAATAGTATTCAGGGGGAATGAAGCAAGGCTTTTTGATCGCATTTCATGAAGAGATTGTCATGATTAATAAATGAGCCGTGTACATTACAGAATTACCGTATTGGCCTGAATATAAGACGATGTTTTTTGCATTGAAATAAGACTGAAAAAGTGGGGGCCGTCTTACATTTGGAGTCTAGACATTATACCCATTCACAACGCTAGATGGCGCCAGATATCTTCAAAGCGAACGCTGAACTTAACTCCCCAGGCCAAAGCGAACCCCTGTCACAAAGAATAAAAATAGCGGTAGCAGTTTGCATTATTTTATTGCAATGTTTTTCCTTATTCAGATTTGTTTCAAGACTACAGTTACAGTTAGACTTTACTTTGATGGTTAATGCAGTTATTGCAATTTTGTTGTTTTATCACATTAGATTGGTTTATTTACGTTTCAAAAACCAGAAAAAAACACATTTACAAATGTGATTGCACTTTAGTTTACATATTTAAATGTTCAGATATTAATATATGATAGACAGTTTTTGCATGATTTGAATGAGGCAAAATAACATGCTTTTTCTCTCTAATGTATTGTTATAATCATTTGTTTCAGATGTACTGTAATTATTTTCTGTTTAAAAATTAAATTCTAAAAGTATTTTTTCAAACTTGAGTCTTGAAAAAGAGGGGGTCGTCTTATAATCAGGGTTGTCTTATATTCAGGCCAATACGGTACTACTGTCACCACAAATGTGCATTCATTGCTTCATGTTTCAAGTGGGATTAAATTGAAGTTAAAAGCAAAGTAAATAATGTTATTCTCCGAACTTTGCAGATTCACGGACAATCAAAACAGTCACTCTTCCTCCCAACTACCGTATTGGCCCAAATTTAAGACAATGTTTTTTGCATTGAAATAAGACTGAAAAAGTGGGGGTCGTCTTATATTCGGGGTCTAGACATTATACCCATTTTCACTTGTGCGCAGCGGTAAGTTAAAGGTTGCTGGTATCGACTGAGTATCTTGCTGTGATAGTGTGCGTCTTTGATACAAAGTGAGGATATACATTTCATTGTTACTGCTGTCCACTGTTGTGCCGTTTGTCCGATCGCGGTTTGCTTCGTGTGCGCGCCGTTTGATTGACAGCTCCGGCGTGCTCCTTTAAGTTTGCCTCGCATCTTATGAGTAGCCGTTACGCAGCGGCACGGTGACTAACGGTCGCCAGCAAACTTATTTTGTTGTCTCGATCGATGACTTATGTTTGGTGTGTCGCCGCGAGTATTTCATTTATGGTTATTTATTATTATTTTTTTGCCAATAATTCAGTAAAGCAATCAAAACTGAACCACGTCTTCCCTCCTGTGTTCTGACCAACACCCGGGGGCGAAAAGAGCATAGCCATCCGAGCCAACCCCCTAAACCAGGGGTCTCAAACTCCAGTCCTCGGGCGCCGCATTCTTACATGTTTTCCAAGTTTCCCCCGTTCAAATGATCAGTTCATCCTCACGTTCTGCAGGAGCCTGATAATTGAATCAGGTGTGTTTAACGAGGGAAACTTGGAAAACATGTAGGAATGCGGCCCCCGAGGACTGGAGTTTGAGACCCCTGCCCTAAACAGTCTTCAGGCTCCCCAACAATAGCGGTAGCAGTTTGCATTATTTTATTGCAATGTTTTTCCTTAATCACATTTGTTTTAAGACTACAGTTAGACTTCACTTTGATGGTTAATGCAGTTATTGCAATTTAGTTGTTTTATCACAGTAGATTGGTTTATTTACATTTCAAAAACCAGAAGCCATTCATTTACAAATGTGATTGCACTTTAGTTTACATGTTTAAATGTTCAGATATTAAGATGTGATAGACAGTTTTTGCATGATTTGAATGAGGCAAAATAACATGCTTTTTTTCTCGAATATATTGTTATAATCATTTGTTTCATATGTAATTATGTTCTGTATAAAAATTAAATTTGGTGTTCAAAAAGTCATTTTTCAAAGTCTTGAAAAAGAGGGGTCGTCTTATAATCGGGGTCGTCTTATATTCGAGCCAATACGGTAGTCTGTCTACCCGCCTGCAGAGCGAGTGATGACGTCCAGGACATTCATACTGCGGTCACATTGCAAAAACACCGATAACATAGCCGATCTACGGAACAAGGATGGAAAGGGGCCCAGGTCTGGAACAGAGGATGGACAAGCAAAATAGCCTAAAGTGGAATGAAACCCACACAGGCAAGGGGAGAACATGCAAATTACCCAGAGGAAGGCCAGAGCTGGAATAAAACCTACTACCTCTAAACTGTGAGACATATGTGCTCACCAATGCGTCACCGTGCAGACACCTGTTAAGTTGTTAATTTTAAACCACAGAGCCTTTTGGCTGTCCTGAGGACAGGAGGGGTAGGAAAACCCCGGACTTTCTAGTGTTACAGCGTTTTTGTATTCAATGAGGCTGAGATCAACCGGAGTCAAATTCCCTGTCTGGCATGCACAAATTTGGTCAATAAAGCTGATTCTGATGTTTGTTTGTTTTTCTTTAAAATGTTCATGACCCAAATACACAATTGTTTTGTTGAAATTTCAAGTAAGATACTAAAATACTGAAACAACTTGTAGCTCAACATCCAACCGCTTTGTTGATTGTCGTATTTTTATTGTTTAGTAAAACCCATGCATTCCTGGGATTAATTGGAAAAAAAGCTCCTTTAAACTACCGTATTTTCCGCCCTAAAAGGCGCACCTAAAAACCTAAAATTTTCTCAAAAGCCGACAGTGCGCCTTATAGGCCAGTGCGCCTTATATATGGATCAACTGATGAATTTGTTGATCCATACTGGTTGTACACAGTGCTCTGCCAAAATGTTTCAGTACGTTTTAGTACGACTAGTAAATTACAAGGTCGCATCGCTTCCCAGCATTACGGCAACTGTAGTCAGGGGGCGTCACCGAATAGCTGTTGTACCCGCGAGGCTATTTCATGTCAAAATAGGCTGCTCTGTTAATGTTTCGAGTAAATCTACGGATCGATATGGAAGGGAAACATAGGTAAGTAGTACCAATGCGTTAGATCGAACTTTAGTCAGTTCCGATCATTTTATAGGAGATCGTTTGAGAAACGCGATTGTTTACACTTTGCTGAGGCTCATGGGAGATTGCGAGCTGAGGCTCGTGAGACTTTGCGGATGGCTAATGCTATTGCGATAGCTGCTATACGTACCAGGCTATTTCATGTCAAAATAGGCTGCTCTGTTAATGTTTCGAGTAAATCTACGGATCGATATGGAAGGGAAACATAGGTAAGTAGTACCAATGCGTTAGATCGAACTTTAGTCAGTTCTGATCATTTTATAGGAGATCGTTTGAGAAACGCGATTGTTTACAGAGGGCTTGTTGGTTATTGGCTAGTGGATGCATACCGCAACCCTAGTCAACCTCAGTTTGATGCAGTATAGCTTCTATTTTATGCGCCTTATATATGGACAAAGTTTTAAAATGGGCCGTTCATTGAAGGTGCGCCTTATAACCCGGTGCGCCTTTTAGGGCGGAAAATACGGTACTTCCTTGATTCGAAAATTGTCCTTCAAAGAAAAAGAAATTTTCAAAATTTGCTATTTTGCAATACCGTGCGTAATAACTACCGTATTTTTCGAACTAAAAGTCACGTTTCTTTTCATGGTTTGGGTGGAGGGGCGACTTGTACTGAGGAGCGACTTGATTTTTTTCACAAATTTTCAAAATTAAAAAAAATAAAAATAAAAAATAAAATTGTGAAACCGCGATAAACGAACCGCGATGTAGCAAGGGATTACTGTAGTTTGAACTGCAAGTGACGTCAGCGGCACGGCGGTTGTTTACATAAAGGACAAAGGATTTGATCACGGGATGACGAAGGGCCCCACGTACTACCTGCATCATTAGCGGCTTTGTTTGTAAGTGACACGGAGGATGAAGAATTTGTAGGATTTAATGATTTGGAGTAACACAGATGGTTTGAAAAACTATTATGACTTTTATGCATGCCCGGTCCTACTCTACGGAGCTCTCTTTCACCTCCGTGGATGGAAGTCGGGGGCCGGCGCTCGGCCGGGTGGCTGTCCGGGGACGGTGGAATGGTTTCGGACATGGCTTTTACGCACGCCCGGTCCTATTCTATGGAGCTCTTTTCCACCTCCGGGGATGGAAGTCCACGCCGCCACACGCCGGAAGTCGACGCCGATGCTTGGGGCCGTGTGGCGGTGAACTTTTTATGTTATAGTTATTTGATATATTTCATTTCGTATAGCAACTTGTAAATGTGTTTATCGTTACAGTTCAGTAGTTGGCTCGTTGAACTCTTGTTTTGTTAAATAAAGAGCCGTCTTTCCTGGTACTTTGTTAACGCTACAATATTGTTATATACTAGATCTGTGGAATAACGACGAGGCTGACGTCAGCGGCGCACGCGCGGCGTTGTTGACAAAGGACGAGGAATTTGATCGATGGATTTAATGATTTGGAGTGACACAGATGGTTTGATAGTATTGTTGTTTATATGATAGTTATTTGATATAGTTTATTTCGTGTAGCAACTTGTATATGTTTTTATCGCTACAGTTCAGTAGTTGTTGGCTCGTTGAACTCTTGTTAAATAAAGAGTCGTTTACCAACCCACGTCTTTCCTGGTACTTTGTTAACGCTACAATATAGTTATATACTAATCTGTGGAATAACGACGAGGCTGACGTCAGCGGCGCACGCGCGGCGGCGTTGACAAAAGACGAGGAATTTGATCGATGGATTTAATGATTTGGAGTGACACAGATGGTTTGATAATATTGTTGCTTATATGATAGTTATTTGATATATACTTTATATATCGCTATATGGGTCTGTGGAATATTTAGACGTCAGCGGCGCAACGGATACGCGGCATCGTTTCCATAAAGGATGATCGATGGATTTAATGAATTGGAGTGACACAGATAGTTTGATAAACGTGTTATTTATGTAATAGTTATTTGAATAACTCTGAATGTTACATCAGGCCCGTTCTCAGCTCTTCGTTTGTGTTTATGTCACGTTAGCATACCTATCGTTTAGCCTGTTGTTGCTCGTTCATGTCTGTTCTTGGTGTTGGATTTTGTCGAATAAATTTCCCCCAAAATGCGACTTATACACCGGAGCGACTTATGTGGGGTTTTTTTCACTTTATTGTGCATTTTATGGCTAACGCAACGTATATTCCGGAGTGACTTTTAGTCCGAAAAATATGGTAACCTAGATCATTGGCCACAATGCAATGCAAGATTTTACTACTTAAAACTAAAAACAAAAAAACAAAAAAAAGATTTTACTACTTAGAACTAAAACAAGAACGTTTACTACTTAGAACTAATAAATAAATAAATAAATAAATAAATAAATAACCGTAGTTATAACAAAATGCGTCTGCTTAATACATCTTTAAATAAATATCTGGCTTTTTGAAACGTTTTGTGTACTGTATTGTGTCGATAAAGCACTAAAGTCTTCAGCAATTTCTATTCAGAGCAAATTATATTATTTCAACCTGGACGTCCTCATGCGCTCCAGCACGGCAGACAGACTTGCTTTAGAGGGAGAGTGACTGTTTTGATTATACGTGAATTTGCAAAGTTGTTTTGAGTAACAGTATTTATTTTAGCTTGAAACATGAAGCAAAATATGGACAACTGCGGTGATAGTGACATAGACGGTTCATTTATTTAGCGCGGCAATAACGTGATCTCATCTTTAGTGACGTCTTCATGAAATGCGATCAAAAAGCCTCTCCTCTCCCCTAAATACTGTAGTTTCACCTCTTTCCAAATTGCTCCTCTGTGGATATAAGATAATAAAAAGATAAGCCTTTGACGCCTGCTTGTTCCCCCCATTTATTACTGCAAGTACTATGCATACGGGTCACTTTAGGAACGTGTATGTTCACACACCAGGACTGAAGTCGTATTTAACATGGAATGTGAACATTTACACAAAATTGGATCTCACCCAAAATTCCGAATTGAGCATTAAGACTCGTGATGTAAACGCTGCCTTCAGGTCACAGACGTCATTGCGTCAATACAGCGCAGTTTGCTTTACTTGAAAATGTTTTGGAGTTCGTCAGAGGATGTCGCTACGCCAGGACAACACAGGGTTGAGTATCCTTTGCATTTTTTCAGACAATTCCGGAAGCCGGTTTTATTTTACTTTTTGACCAAGTAACAAAGCGACAATAATAGAGACAGGGCGTGCTTGAACAAAGGGTGACTAGATGATGCATTTATTTGTATCAATAAAGAACGGGCCATTGTAGGTGTGTGGTCAACACTAATTAATGCCTTCAAGCTAGATTGCAGCAGCATCAACAAGCTGCGTGGTGCAAATTCACTTTTCTGTGGATACGAATAAATTACGATTTAAGAGCCCTTATGGAACGTTGCTGCGGGAAGCTCTACTACGTCATCACAGCATGTAACTAAACGGACCAATCAAAAAAAAGATTATCCACACGGCAATCGACGTGCAGCAATAATTTCTGACGCGTGCGCGTTGTGGACCGATCGCACGATGCATCGGTCACGTGCAGCATGTAAGATGTCGCCCGCGTGAGTACAAATAGGTTTTGAGTATTTGTTGCTTGGCCAGTTGTATCAAGTACGGTATTTTTCGCACCATAAGGCGCACTGGATTATAAGGCGCACCCTCATTGAATTTTTTATTTGAGAAATTATTTCATATATAGGGTGCACTGGATTAAAAGGCGCATAAAATAGAAGCTATACTGCAACAAACTGAGGTTGACTAGGGTTGCAGGATGCATCCACTAGCCAATAACCAATGAACCCTCAGTAAACAATTGCGTTTCTCAAACTATCTCCTATAAAAGTGATCAGAATCGACTAAAGTTCGATCTAACACATTGGTACTGCTTACTTATGTTTGCCTTCCATATAGATCTGTAAATTTACTCGAAACATTAACAAAGCGACCTATTTTGAAAGGAAATAGCCTCGTGCGTATAGCAGCTATCATTATAGCATTAGCCACCCGCAAACTCCCATGAGCCTCAGCTCGCAGACTCCCATGAGCCTCAGCAAAGTGTCGTGGCGGCCCCCTGTAAACAATCACATTTCTCAAACTCTCTTCCATAAAAGTGATCGGAACCGACTAAAGACTGATTTAACACATTGGTGCTGCTTATTTATGATTCCGTTGGATATTGATCCGTAAACGTACTCGAAAACATTAACGGAACAGCCTATTTTGAAATGAAATAGCCTCGCGGGTACAACAGCTATTCAGTGACGCCCCCTGACCACGGTGGCCGTAATGCTGGGAAGCGATGCGACCTTGTAATTTACTAGTCGTACTAAAACGTACTGAAACATTTTGGCAGAGCGCTGTGTACAACCAGTATGGATCAACAAATTCATCAATTGATCCATATATAAGGCGCTCTACATTATAAGGCGCACTGTGTTTTTTTTTTAGTAAATTTCAAGTTTTTAAGTGCGCCTAATAGTGCGGAAAATTCAGTAGTTGATAACGCACATGAAACAAAAGTGGGCCGACAGACCACAATGAATAAAAACAAAGAATTATCAACTTGCCTCACTCTTTGTAAAGGTATTTACATCTGCTAGAAATAAAAAAGTAAGCATTATTGAGTGTGAAGTACTACTGAAAGTTTTTTTTTTTTTTTTTTAAATCCTGTTCTTGCTGTAGGGGATGGGATTGAAAGGAGCTTGAGTCTCTTGACCCTTAGTCAAAACACGCATACTCCCTGAGCTTTGTCTCTCCCACTCCCACAATCCTGATGCCCTACACTCTTTTCTATTCCCTCGGGCCCAGATGGACATCAGCAGGACTGATTTAGATGCCAGACAATAACACACTCCAACACATTCTCTCTTTCTCTCTCAAAAGTGCGTGAGCGCTCACACATGCACGCACGCAGACACACACACACACGCACGCGCACACGGACACAGGATAAACCTGTCACACATGCCTTAACTCCTACTCTTACTCTGCTTCCAGAAAATGTTAGTTCAAACACGTCATTAGCAGTGTTGCCAGTAACTGGAAAAAGGTGGCCATTTTAAGTAAATAATTTAACCGATTACTACAGCAAAATTAGTTGTCAGACTACATTTACTTTTGAAAATCTTACCATGCTACTTTGCATACTGCAAAGCTCTCTCATTCACTGAAGATGACTTACCATCAAAAAACACTCCGATCTGCAGAGCCATTTTATTCTGCAATGATCTAACCTCAAAGCCGCATTCAAATGAACTTTTAGAAAAAAACTGTCAATATGGTGGATGGAAATCCAGCAGTTAACCAACATGAGCCAAATCATTATTCAGAGAGAAAAGCTGCATAACAATCAACATACTGTTAAAAGATGGGTTCTTAGCAAATGGTCTGAAATTAAAATCAAGAATTTTCTCGGAGGAGAGTCAGGCTGTTCGTCTATATGCATTAGAATCCCAACAAAACAGTTCTTTCTCACACTCGTTCATTGCTTTTGTCTGCTTCCGAGAAGCACACATTCCTCACTTCATCCCCTGTGTGAACTGTCAATATTTACATTCGCCATAAGAGAGCAGGACAATGTGGGCATGAGCCAAAGAAATGCTGTGTGAGTGTAACATCTTTCTGTCCTGATTTGTGTCATGTGATCAGTCTTTGACTGTTGACTTGTTTCTTTGTTTAAAACCTCTCCCCCTATCACTCTGCCAGCTATGGTCCTTGGTACTGTCTGGGATAAGTCTAAAATGCACACGCACAGACACACATGGCTTCATATGTAAATTCACCCCTCCCCAGAATTGTGAGGGGGTATAGACAATGGTGTCTACCCCGTATCCACACAAAAGATTGCTTCATTATGATAATTCACAGAGCACAGCAATTCCACCACATGACCCCCACAACATACACGTGTGACCAAGGCTGAAAAGCCTAGTTTGAAAGCAATTATTCCATAGTTCTACAATCAAACAAAGTTTAAAAGATAAAAGCAGTTGAGGGGGGCTGATGTGCAAAAACTATAGCAATGGATGGCAACATATAAGAAAATGCAATTAAAAAAAATAAAAAAAATATGGAATGAGTGTGGGGGATGGACGTGGAGAAAAGTAGCAGAGACTCAGCATTGTGCTGCTAATGTGGCCCAGGCTTGTGTAATCTAACAAAGGTTACTGTGGAGACCAACAATGAGGCTCTGAGAGGCCCAGACTGCTGGGAAGTGAAGGCACATAGGGAGGGTGAGGAACCACAGGGTAAAGAAAGCAAGTGAGAAGTCTCAAGGATGTGAGGACTACACAAAAAACAACATTTCAAAACCATTTGACCTTGTTTTCAGGTCAAAAGTGATTAACAACACCAGACATCTGTTATTTTCAAGATCATCTGTAATTCAACACCTTTGTCCATTGTGCACACAATTTGCTCATGGAGCATATTAGTGTTCCACATTTTGACTTTTACCATAACACTAAAGCAATGTGCGTGACATTTTGGGCCATATTCTGGTAGACCGGCACCCATGTACTCTGTGTATCTCGGGCGCATCTTCATTTTTGTGCTAGGGCCACGCTGGCTGTTCCGGCAGATGGAACTGCCGCGGTCCCAGCGCCCCTGCCAATTTGGTGACAGAGTAGATAGCGCTCGGCGTAAAAACTGGCACATAAAAATTTTATTCTGGGCAAATTTTGCGTGTTTATAAATTTGGTACATACGCCTCGATGTGCATTCTGCCGTATTCTACGGCAAGGTCCAGGCACTTCTGACAATTTAGTGATAAAAGTAGACAACATTTTAGACTTTCTAAAAGGAGGTCTAACTTGGTAGTTTAACACGATTTTGGCCGATTTGCTCGACGCGCAGGCACAGATTTTGGTGGATGTCATCGGATTTTGTTTACAAATGTGACAAAAGCTTGGTACAATCCCTCTGTATCATTGTGGAAATGTATTAAGCGAAGTAATTATTATTAAAATCTTAAAGAACTTTTAATAGTGCCCCCCGACTGTGCGACAGAACTATGGGGAGGGTCACACAAGGATGCGTGATCAGGCGTGCTAGGTGGTCAGTTGACTACATCTTTCACAAGGGGTGCAGTTTACCAGTATTATGGATTTTGTCGACGCCAATATCATGCACGGATCAAGCGATTCAGGATTTTGCTTAGAACTTTAACCATGTGAAGTACTTTGTGAACTTTCTGGAGGTGGGTTTCCATCCACCTCAAATTTTCAATTGAATAATACAATAACAATTGCAAAACCGAATGTAAATGCTACAGATTCAAAAAAAGCCTAAATATTTGCAAAGAAGGTTTTACACTAGGAGTGGGGGGATGGCTAGAATATTCGAGAGATGCAGCCGTAGATTGGATTTATGAAACCTTATTTTAGGCGGACACTACAAGTGCAAAGATGAGGACTCTTGTTATTGAGATGCTACACACTTTTCCGTTGAACATGACACAAAGGTTCTTGAGTTGAAATGTTTTCTTCACTCACCCCGACGCTATTAGTGCTCTTGATTGGGCCATGGCAATCCTCTGCAATGCTGGTCGACTCAGTCCAGCTAAGCTTGATCTCTGTGGTAGCGGGGCATGGCAAACTTTGGATGCGGACGACGGCGCACGTTGTGGCTTCATTACTGCTGGTGATGGAGATGGCACAGGGGATGGGGGTGTGGTCACTGTGTTAGCTGGGGTAATTAATGTGGCAGTGGGTACTGATTCGCTGGCTGAAGATGAAGACTGCTTTGCTGGAATGGACGGAGGATTCACATTTATGTTGGATGATGGTGGCTGAGGGGGCGGCAGTGACGGAGGAGGAGGCCTGGAAGATGACGAAATGCCAAGAGTGGAGGTCACTGTGGTGAGCGCAGCCAGAGACTGAGCAAAGAGCTGGGCATTCCTTCTTGGAGATGCAGTGTTTTTAGAAATGGCAAGGCCATGTGGCAGCGTCTGATAGGTGTTGCAGTTGGGCTTCAAGTGCTGTCCTCTCCCCAGTGTGGCTGATTTAGATGGATTCAAGGGTTTTGAGGCGGTGGGTGCTGTGGTCTTGGGCCGCTGAATGGTTAGTGAGCGTCCTGCTCCTCCTAGGTTTGTTTTCACACTAAAGACAAGCATGCACTGCTGGCAGGAGCAAGGTTGGCCCAGTCCAGTAGTCATTATGCCCCCGTTCGGGTACACAGAACTTCCAATTCCCATGCTGGCTCCTGATACTCCAACACCTAACAGGGCACCTGTCAGTCCTCCTCCTACACCCTCACCTCCTCCTTTTGGAAATGGAAGAGGCCCAGACACTAGTGGATAGGCCGTGTCAGCACGTCGCTGAATCCTTCGACATCGTTGGCTCTGTCGATTCACCTGGGAGGACACAGAAAAAAAGCATATAACTATCAATTTTTCCTGTGGAAATCTTTCTGTAATTACTGACAGCACATTGCAACACTCCCACCGTATTCATTTTTAATACCCATTTAGGTTGTTTGTCGGCAAATCTCTTATTCGTATATTCAACACATTGCACCACTCCCAATTTATTCCTTTTTAATACCCATTTAGCTTGTTTGTGGCCAAATCTCTTATTAGTATATTCAATTGATTAATTATGCACTATAATTTTGTAATGTCCTAGAATTTAAATTCTGTATTTGGGGACCTTTATCAGATATGAGATTGAAATCCAACTAGATTAATAAATTAAAAATCCTGTAATTAATTAGTGCCTGACAGCACTAGGATGGATAGATGGATAATAGATAAATGGACAGATATGAAGAAAAAAAAACTTCACACCTGTGTCATATTCTGAAAATCAATGAGATAGCAGAAGCCAAGGGTTGTCAGGTCCAGGCAGGGCTGCTGGCGGCTATGAGCATTCTCGATGGCGATAGCCACCTCTATGTCATATGGTGTCCATGAACCTGCATCATTTTCCCACTCCCACTGCCACCCTTGTCCCGGGGCTGAGGCCGGGTCATAAAAACACCTCCTCACTGGTCGGATAGTTCCTGGGTTCAAATGAGGAGAAAAAGTAAATGTGAGTAATTGTCCTAGACTCGACATGTATTCGGTACATTGAAACATTTTTTTTTTTATACATTTACTATGTATACTGTGCTGTGAATATATTTGTTGCACACCACATAGAAAAGCAGATAACACACGTGTTTGATAGTGTTCTAGTTATATACTTCTACACTTTTCAAAAAATTACACATAACAGGATAGGGTTGGGTGAATACCGATGCCAGATATTTGAATAAGGCAGATGAATACCGGCCTTTTTTAACTTCACGTATAGTCGTTGTGGCAGGCGAGACCAATATCGGTCATTCTCTTAAGGCCATTGAACTATCAGAAACTAAAAGGCATACATGGATGACAGATACCCATTAGGATGTAATTTATGTGAGTATTTTAATGTTGATAAGATTGTTATGGACTCTATGCACTGCAGCTCATGACGGTAGAAAATGAGGCGTACGAGTTCCGGCTACTGTTCATTCCAAGTTACCAGGACGCAAGGAAAAATAATGTTGTACTTTAAAATTGTGTTAATATGTGTTTTTGTAATATGTATAACCCAAGACCACACCCTCATTTGAATACCATTTCTTTCTGCATTGCAGGACCAAGAAAAGCAAAAATAAATACAAAATATGAAAGATTTCAAAATTAAAAATACATTTTTTGGGGGGGAAGAAAATGTGTATTGTGCATGGGATTTTATGGGAGGTCTTTCCTATCTTTCACTGGTTCAAGAGACATTTTATGTAGCAAAATTACCAGTGGTATCGTTACTTGGTATCGGTATTAATGACCACTCATACTGGTTGTGGTTTGAAAAAAAGGAAGTGGAATTGAACATCCAGATATTTTATAATACTGGTGTTTGATTTGTTATTGCTCTCTTTGCTCCCTCTACACTGTTGGGTATTTCTTTCCAAGCCTTAAACATACCCCAATGCAAAACTGTCAAACGATTGTATCTCACAGCAGAAAAGCCCACAAAGATGAGAGAAAAAGTTACAGTGCTACAAACCCAAATGCAATAAAGTTGGGGTGTTGTGTTAAAACAATGATTTGCAAATTATGTTCTACCTATATTTAATTGAATACACGGAAAGATATTAAGATTGAATTTTATGTCTGCAACATGTTTCCAAAAGCAGAATCATGTTTACCACTGTTGCATCCTCTTTTCTTTAAATAGCCAATGACGTTTGGCAACGGAGGACATAATTGTTGAAGCTGGAATTCGTTCCTATTCTTTCTTGATGTACAGCTTCAGCTGTTCAACAGTCCGGTATCCCTGCTGTTATATTTTACACTTCATTTTGTACACGGGTGAACAATATGTACCAGATATACATTGTAATTGTCTGTTACTAATTTGATAGCCTACCGTGATGAGATAAAGCAGTGGTCCCAAACCCCAAAATCTTTTGGTACTGGTCCACACAAGAAAGAATAAATAACTTGCATTATTTCAGTTTTATTTATCAGAGTCTGAACGCTCTTTCATTTTGAAAAATGGACTGGATTATCTCCATCTCGGTCACGTGAACATAACAACATTATTCATGTTATATTGTTGGTGCGATGTTATGAGGACGCTGCTAGTAAAGTTGCATAGGACACAGTGGATTCACGTTTGTTATTATAATATACTGTGGCATTCACATACAGAATTCCACATACAGAAATGGAACATAGTGTTGGGAACGTAATGTTTATGTGACAATGCACTTCCGTTGTTGCTCCTCCTATTCCTCATTCTACGAGTACTACGTTTGGTAAAGTCTTTTGCGACACCTCCTGGGTCTCCTTTCCTTCGGCACCACAATACCATTGTTTTTATGCCGGTCGTATCATTTTATTTTGTTGTATTTATCCACCTCACCTTAAAAGCCGGTCTGTGAAAATATTGTCTGACAATAATCCAGTTCTTGGTACTGAAATGGTTGGGGACCACTGAGATAAAAAATCTGAAATGAAAGAACGTAGAGCTACTCGAGGCAGGTGGACAGAGTGGCCATCTGGATTTTTTATTTCCCATTCACCCCTCCCTATATGTGTTCAGCAGGCAAGCACATGCTAGGGTCAGGTCACACTTCATGCATTGTTTCTCCTCTTTCGTTACAACATATTGCACATCAATGACTGTGGGAAAACACATTTAATTTTTTTTTTACCGAAATGGCAACACCTTAGAAGAGCATAAAAAAAAAAAATAAAAAAAACCTGATCAATAAAGTGGACGTGGTTACTTGGAAAATAAAATAAAATTTGCCCAAAAAGCAATCGCAGGAAACTTAAACCCGGTTCACATGGCGGTATGATTTTAGCCCGGAATTGCCCCTCCGGACAATCGTGGGTCAGCCCCAATTCTCGTAATGACCTCAAAGATAATGTTAACAGGCAATCCTGCCGATCGTGGCGTGCTTAGACTGATCTCGGCTGCTCAGGTGGACATCCAACCTCAACTCTGGGATGACGTGCTGAATGGGTTAGTTTGGGTATGCTTCTTGTTGGGAAAAAGTTGAGATCATTAGTTTACAACATGCAGTGTTTGTCTCTGTTCATTATAACTCATTGAATTCTTCAGGGATTTTGATACGGATTGGGTCGTTACAAACATCTATTGTAGGAATCCCTGCTCAACACGGCAATAAAAGCCTAATGTATTGAACTCCATGCAGCAAACAAACAAAAAAAAACAACAAAAAAAACAAAAACAAACGAAAATAAAAAAAACAGCAAAGACGAGCATGTTTTTTTGTTCGATTTCATCCTGGTCTTGCTGGTGTCACCAGAAAAAACAAAGCAGCAGCGGCAGAAAAAGTCATGCAAAAGAGTCAAGTTTGAACGCCAAACTTCACTGGCTCACCCAAAGCCACCCAGCAAGAAAAACATGCTGTTACCCCACTGGTAGCTGGTGACATTCACAAGATCGGTACGGAAACAAAAAAACTGCATCTTTTTTTAGCTGTTAATTTTAATTTTCCTTTCAGTTTTATACATTGTTATATTCTATTAGCTAGACCGCTGCCATAGTGAAAAAACATTTTAGCATTTTGACTTACAATAATCACATAAGGACCAAGTCGCCTTAAGGTTTGATTCCGGCTCCGGCCTTCCTGTGTGGAGTTTGTACGTTATCAGCATGCCTGCGTGGGTTACCTCCGAGTACTCCGGTTTCCTCCGACATTCCAATGATATGCATGGTAGTTAATTGTGCACTCGAAATTGTCCTTAGGTGTGAGTGCGGGTGGTTGTTTGTCTCTGTGTGCCCTGTGATTGGCTGGCAAGCAGTTGAGGGTGTCCCCCGCCTACTGCCTAAAGACTGCTGGGATGGGCACGGGTCAGATGCTGGATGGATGGACGGACGGACGAAAGGACAGATGGATGGATGTTCACACAATGCTGAAGGGACATTGCATTTGAGGGCACTAACTGTTCATATAGTAAGGGAAGTTAGTTTTGATTCAAGATCAACTTTATTGGGCGAGAGGTTCTTTTTGGCAAAAGCAGTAGGCCTAAGTAAAAGCAATTGATAAGGATGTTTGCAATATTGTGGCAGTGAAAGAGAAGGAGATCAGTTTGGATATGAGCTTTTGCTCATAATCTGTATTGGTGCACAGAACTGTAAAACTGTTTGACCAAATTATATTTTAATCTTAAGAATGTCATTTCTGTTTCAAGAAATTAGCCAAATCAAAGGAGAAAAACTGGAACACGTCTGTTTACTAAACGTTTTACAGGACAGTCTAACATTTTCAGGTGTGGCTTTTCCTTGAAGAAGCTCACATTTTATGTTGATAAATGCAAATTATTGTGCTATTGCTTTTATATTTTCACAAATTGAAATGGATAAGATTAGGGATGTGCACAATGTTGGCAGTCAAACAGTCACAGATACTGACAACAGAACGTGTCAAGCCAGGAAACAATACGTGCCCAAAAGTGGGCGGGACAATTCCTGGTACACCCCCCCCCCCCTCCAAAACAACTTGAATCGCCACAGATTGCTCTCGGGGAGTAAATTTTGGTGCTGACATTTTTACCTATAAGTGCCAATGTTAAGCCCATTCAAGTGAAATTCTACTCGTGTCCCTTAAACAGCATTTATTGTTTTATAAGAAATTAAGATTTATACTGGCGTTACGTCGGTAAAACTCAGGTTAGTGTTAATTCTTTTTGAAAAGGAATGAAATTGGCCAATAAAATTTGTCAACCGGTAACTTGGCCAGGCCCTATAGTTGAGAAACTGTCTTGGGTTTATGACACTACCCTTGTGTGCAAACAATGATGTTTTTTCAACCCTTTCGAAGCTAACAAACAACCACGACTACTTTTTGGTCTCCACGTGCCTCCAAAGGCATTGTTACAACTGAATGGAATATTTATGAAAGGGTTCCTCCCAAACAATTGTCGTTAGTGACCAGATGCCTCGCCAATGTATTTTCAATGACTGCCATTCTGCATCCCAAAAGTGTGGTTCCATTGGTGGTTGAGGTGTACCTCAAACTTTGAGGATACCAGCCCTCAGGCTAGAGCTGTCTCATCTAGTCTATATGAATGCAATTTATAAAGCCTGCTCGAATGAGCGACGAACTGGCTTCTTCTAAGACAGTGGTTCTTAACCTGGGTTCGATCAAACCCTAGGGGTTTGGTGAGTAGGTCTCAGGGGTTCGGCAAAGCCTCCACTGCTGAGGTCCGAACACACTTGATTCATCGTGTAAATTTGTGATCACGCATATCTGAACTGGTTTCGCAAAAGGCAACAGCAGAAGTTACACTGATTTGCAGGTATGTCATTTGTTGTGAGTTCATGCATTGTGTTGATTTTGTTCTTTGAAAAAGGTGATGTTCATACACGGCTCATTTTGTGCACCAATAAAAAACATCTATGTCTTGAATTTGAAAAATATATATATTTTTTTTCACTTTAGAGGGGAATATTAAACTGGTGGGGTTCGGTACCTCCAACAAGGTTAAGAACCACTGTTCTAAGACAACCAGTGTCCAGTTACGATGCATTCAATGACCTGAACATACACAACAAACATGGCACGCTTGTTAACATGACGTCTTACCTGTGTCTTGTCTGAACTGGTGCATGGATTGGAGATCAATGATGTAGGGAGAGAGTCGACTCTCCATCTGACCGAGGACCACGCTCCCCCCGCGGGTATCTCCACCACGAATGGCCGCCTCTATCTGATGGGAGACGGCAGCGCTGTAGGGCCGCCACCGACCGTGTTCGTTCAGCCATTCCCAAACCACCACAGCAGAGGCCACGAGCATGTTACTGTTGGCCCTGCGGAGGAATTAAAAGATGTAACAGCGGTCTTCGATCAACCGACTGATATCATTACCACATATTCTCACAATAACAATAAGACGAGGCTGCCGTAGCTTACATGAATCCACTGCAGAGCTAATGCCAAGAGAAAGCGAAGCATTCCTCTACAAATAGCCAAATTCTTCGCATGGCCACACAGCGAGTCTTTGCTACAAAGCCGTAATAATAGGTGAACCGGTCAGGAAGAAAAACACCGTCTACATGGATAGGCTTTTTCTTTTGCTACCAACCCCTGCAGACACGCCGATATGATCGCTGAAGAGTCGTTGACTTAAAGCAAAGGCCTTTAAACATCTTGTGGTCATCAGTGATGTGTTGATGCGGGCAAAAGCTTTATAAAAAAATAAATAAATAAAAAAGGCAACGTTTCTACTGTTTTTCCCCGTCGAAGAAATCACGTACTACAATTTCCCTTAGTCCGATGTGTAGGTTTGCAAAGTGTGTTTTCCTCCTGTTTGGGCGTAGATGTCGATTAAAAAAAACTAGCTTCCCACCAAAACGCAGATTCAGTAGTAACGACTCTCCTTCTCGGGTGCAACCCGGATCCAAGAACACGTTCCACGGGTACCCCCCCGCCACCTCCCCCCAATCCAAGTAGTTCACGACCAAGTTGCAACGTTTGCGCTGGTAAATAACTAACCTATAAACTGGACGCGCTGCAACGTTACGTTTTCTCTAAACTTTTAGTTTAAACATACCGTATCAATACTTAGGCTTTAACACGTAATTAATCGAGCTGGTAAACTCAAGTTAATCGCATTTCTTTTTTGTGTGTGTGTGTGTGTGGGGGGGGGGGGGGTAATGGTTTGAAACGTATTGTCTGAATGAATAGGCTTTCCACGTAATTACTCTACATGGCAAACTCAAAATAGCAAGCAAATTTGGCCATGGTTTGAGCCATAGTCGCACGCACCTGCTGATGTGATATCCTGGGTCCACCATCCAAAATTCGGAGACTATCCTGTGTCGATGCACACCTTTTCAGGAGGCAACTCCGCTCCTGCATCCCCCAGCCTCCACCATTGCTCCCTTCGCTTTCACGAGGGCTCGAAGAAAGGTAAACACGTCCCTTTTGGTGTAAACAAAAATGGAGTCCATGCAGGAAAAACATCCAACAGAGAAACTGTATAATAACTTACAACGAATCACTCTTTTAAAATGGAATCACTCGAGTACTTCATGTTTCCGTGTCCAACTTTCCTCTGCTGTGACGAAAACTGGCTGGCTGCTACTGCTCACTTTCACCGCCTGCTGTCAATCAGCACAGACAGTGCACACAATCCCAAGACAAAAGATGCCGAGACAGAGTACGAAGTCTTTCATCAGTTAGTTTGGCGGGTCCATTATGTTTACGCTAGCTTTGCATTTTAGCAACTTGATGATTCCACAATTTAGTAGTTAAGTATAAAAGACAAAAAGCCAGTGTTACACATGTGGAAAGTCGACGCACCCTTTCCACCCCCTGGTGGAAATAACGGTATTACCCTGGCTGTACAGCAGTAGCCAGCAACTGGCTGAAGAGCGGGGTGCAGGGTCGAGGCGTGCCTCAATGCGGGGTGGCCCTAAACGTTTTTCTCCGCCCACACGGATGCTATTCGTTTTTGTTAAACTATTTCTTTGGCCGTTTTAATGATGCGCTGTCTTATAACATCACGCTTATTTTTTAACGTATTTAAACTCTCACCCCTGCAGGGCGGAGCTAACTTAACTGACGGCACTAGTTGAAAGTACATTTTGACGTTCATTCTGGGTGAACAAAGGGTTGGAAAGCTACAGAAGACGCAGACTTTACGATTATATACGGCAAAACCCCTATGAATACAAAAACAATTTCAAACACAAAATTCAACACAAAAAATGTCTTCAGAGTGTGTAGGCTCGGCCATTGAGTTAAAATGTTGTGGTCAAAAGACGTGCCATCTTAGGCTTGAGTGGGATGACTGCGGTATGGTTGAGGTTATTACAGTAGTTGGATTTTGGTCAGTCAATAGTTTAGAGTTTTCGATGAGAAAAAGGAAATATTTTGACAGTCAAAGAAAATGAAAGCAAAAATGAACACAGAGGTCGAGAATCCGAGTCAGACGTTTAGGTCCGCCCCACGTTGAGTCACGCCTCGAACTGCAGCCAGGGCTTACTCTGCTGTCGTAAGGAAGACGCCTGGAACGGAGATTTTAAATCATGTTTTGATGTTGTGCCTTTCGGTTCACATTGTATGAATTGTTTTATTAGAGTAATTACCTCTAACGGATATCATGGGCTCCATAGCTCAGGGGTTAGAGCACTGGTCTTGTAAACCAGGGGTCGCGAGTTCAAATCTCGCTGGGGCCTTCGTCAAACTTTTTTAATGATCATTTGCTTTATAAACCCATCTCAACAGCCTGATTGTTTCATTTTCATTGATTGTTAAATGGAGGTAGATTGGGGTCAAAGGTTTTGTACTTGACAAAACAACTCGTACTTGAAAAAATAAAATTTGAAACTGTTAAACTGAAGTCCAAACAATTTATAAGAATTATATTTCGTTAAAATATAAACATCTGCCACTCTTCGTTTGAATATCATTCATCTGAAATTGTTTGATTTTTAAGTGGGGCCAAATGTATTAGATCGTCACATAGGTAATACGTTAGTCAGTCTCGCTTTGACATTAGTTGTAGTTGCAGCTCTTCAACACCAAACGTGTCTCCTAGTACAAAGCAAACTCTTTTGCATCTTTTGCAGGTCAAACACCTCGTAACTATTGAGACTATTTTGTTTATATTCGCCCGTTCACTGACCTATTTACAACGTTTAATAATAAATTTTGCCAAGGAGACTTCGTAGCCCGGATAGCTCAGTCGGTAGAGCATCAGACTTTTAATCTGAGGGTCCAGGGTTCAAGTCCCTGTTCGGGCGAAGTATTTTTGTTGTTGAAAATATTCGTTTTTATCTTCTTGCCTTTTAATTTATAGGTTTTCACCAATAATTTCTTCGTCAGACTTCAAAGGTGCAAGTCCCAGTTTGGGCGAGTTTTTTAAATTGAAAATATCTGTATTTTTACCTTCTTGCCTTTTATGCCCATCTAACAAAGAAAAATGCAGATATCGCTAGGGAAGCCAGGATGCTCAGGAAACAGGGTAAAATACAGTCAACCTGGACATTTAACTGTCATGTCTTCATCAAACTAAACGGTTCTCCTGAACAGGCAAGGGCTTTCTGGAATAAAAAGGTGGAGGAGCTGAACATGTATCACTGACCTTGTACTCTCTTAGTGTATAGCAAAAAAAAATAGCAGACTTGCACTCCAATGTCCCATTCTGTCTCTCTCAGAGAGTGATGATGAAGGTGAAGATATAATTAGTAGCACTACCTCACAATTCACAACCTTTACACCAACTAAAAAACGCCAAAGCACTCTGTTCAATTTAGATCCTGAGACCAATTTCTTTAATTCTGTTAATGTCGACTGTAATTATTACCAGATGACCAATTTATTGATATACACTCTAACCAAGATGGAAAATCTCTGTCCTTGATCCATTATACTTGGTAATGTGATAGCAATGACTGTTGTCTGAAGAATTATAACATGTACAATATGAACAGGGACAAAAAAAAACAGGAGGTGATGTTGCACTATATACTACATCAATGAGAAATACAACTGTAAAGTCGTTGCCAAAATGACGTGCAATGGAAAATATTTTTGAGTATGTCACAGTAGAAATTAAAATGACAGACAGAAATCTTTTTTTTTTATTTCTTGCGTTTACAGGACCCCTATCAGTATCAGTGCATTTTCAGATTCTATTGAAAAATTATTCTCAAACATCACACAGAAAGATTTGATTGTCTGTGGGGATACTTATATAGACCTTTTGAAGTATAATACTCATAAACTCACTAAAGATTTTCATGATGTATAGCTTAATGCTATCTCCAACAATCACTAAACCAACAAGGGTTACATCCTTAATAATATCTTTACAAATGTTATTGTTAGCAGAATAATCATAGGAATTTTATACAGTGATATTCGTGACCACATGCCAGTTTTTATATTTACATAGATCAGGGGTCTCAAACTCCAGTCCTCGGGGGCCGCATTCCTACATGTTTTCCAAGTTTCCCTCGTTAAACACACCTGATTCAAATGATCAGTTCATCCTCGCGTTCTGCAGGAGCCTGATAATTGAATCAGGTGTGTTTAACGAGGGAAACTTGGAAAACATGTAGGAATGCGGCCCCCGAGGACTGGAGTTTGAGACCCCTGGTGTACAGGTTGATCACTCGTGGTTTGCCTTTACCTGCATAATGATTCCGCAGTATTTCCAAGGCTTTGTGCCCATCTCCGCCGGCATGCCTCATTAGGTTATTGTCATCTAGAAACTGAATCAGTTCGGCGTAAGCGTCTCCATTTTTCTCTGTGTACACTTCTGCGTCAAAGTTCTCTGCACATCTATCTGGCTCAGGCAAGATGATCTCCTTTAGTCCTTGCAGCTGCATGTGTCCTATGAATTTCGCTTCCCACAGCTCGTAATTTGTTTCGTCTCCGTCAAAACACAGTCTTAACCATCGGCTTCCAGTACCCCGCCTGGGCCCATAACCTGTTGCGTTTGCCATTTCTCTGGGCTGGATAACCGGATCAACCTATCATCTGTGGAGGAACCAATTGCACACAGCACGCCGTGGGATTGCGTTTAGGACATTCACATTTACTTCAACAGGTGCAACACATACATGCAATCTTCCTGCCTGATGAAATCACCACAGTGCGCCTCTCCCCCAATTATGAGAGCACACACCCCAACTCAAGTCAACATTAGTAAATATAGATGTTCGCTGTATTAAAATAAAATGGTAAATATTGATAGGGACTATATTGTATTCCCAAATATTGGTTGTGATACGTCCCTACCATCCCCATATAAACCTACGCACATTTATTTGTCAAATGGTTGCTTATTTACTGTAAAGAATGTTTCCTGAGAAAAAGGCCACTGTACAATTGGGGGTAGGTCTCGATAAGTTCCTTGAACAGCAGTACAGTACAGTAATCTCTTGTTTATCGTGGATAATTGGTTCCAAGACCACCATATGTGAAAAGTAGTCACCCTCTCATTTTTGACATACATACAGTTTTTGTGTGTCAATAAATGTATATTAAACCATATAAGTGCATATGTTATCATTAGAACATTAAATAATAGTTTCAAACATGTAAATACTATATTAATAGTATAAATGACATCCAGAAAATAATGTATAAATGATATAAATATAAATATGATACGTGTTTGTGTGTGTGTGTAACATGTAGATGTAGCTAAAGTATACATACTGTAAATATGTTTTTAGAACTCTTTTATTATTATAACAATTTTTTTTATAACAAGGCACAATACTGTAAATATGTTTTTAGAACTCTTATTATAACTTTAATTTTTACTTTTTTATAACAAGGTACAAGTGTACGTACTGCAATTGTGTGGGCACTCTCTGCCTTCTGCTGGCATGTGGGCAACTTTCGTGCCATAATTCCTCAATTTAGAAGTTTTATTTTTATTTTTATTTTTTTGTTTTTGTTTGGTGGCTCGGTGGTGCACTGGGTAGCATGTCCGCCTCCCAGTTAGAAGGGTGCGGGTTCAATTCCACCTCCGGCACTCCCTGTGTGGAGTTTGCATGTTCTCCCCGGGCCCGTGTGGGTTTTCTCCGGGCACTCAGGTTTCCTCCCACAAACATGCTTGGTAGCACTCCAAATTGTCCCGAGGTGTGAGTGCGAGTGCGAATGGTAGTTTGTCTCTGTGTGCCCTGCGATTGGCTGGCAACCGGTTCAGGGTGTCCGCCTCCTACTACCCGATGACGGCTGGGATAGGCTCCAGCACACCCGCGACCCCTGTGGGGGCTAAGCGGTACAGTGAATGGATGGATTTTTTTTATTTAGAAAGAAATTCGCGATGTACTGAAACCGCGTGAAGTGAACCGCGATGTAGCGAGGGATTACTGTACTCACTTGAGCGCGCGCGCACACGCACGCACGCACGCACGCACGCACGCACGCACGCACACACACACACACACACACACACACACACACACACACACACACACCACAAACTGTTGTTTTCATATATTGCTGTTTTGTTTGTTAGATCGGGATGCTCAATAAACTTATGAAATGAAACAGGTTTTCGCCAATAATTTCTTCGGCCGACTTCGAAAGCCAAAATAACACCAGCGAACGTCGTCAAAATACAGCTTTTAGCATTATTTGGCATTCAGTTAATATGGAATGGAAATCTATTGGGCCAATTTCTTTTATAATACTCGATTTTGACAGTGCTTCCCTTTCAATCCTGAAAAAAAAACGTATAAACGCCAGGAAGTACGCTGCACGTACTTGTACTGACGTAGGACGTAATGGCTTACTCTCCGCCAATAAACACAAAGGAAAAGAGAAGCCCGATGACGTCTACAATGACGCCGCAATAACAGCATCGGGAAGCCTGCACGAGGAGTGCTCAACTTGGGTCCCAAGTGGAGTTAAAAACAATTGAAGAGTATCTGAGAATATTACAGAAGAAGGCCCAAATCGGAAACGCCGTTTTTAAATAAAAGTAATTTGGATTATACATCACAGTTTTCCAGCGTGAGCTAAGAAAGCTCCGGATGTAAGAGAGCTGTCAGGTGAGCTAGTTAACTTTACGTTAGCTGTCTCTGCTAAGCTATTTGTCAACACAACTGTCATCCTCAGTGACGACCGTAAACGGCAGTTCAGACGTTGGTCGGTAAGAAATAGCAACTCGACAAGCTTTTACATAAACATGAAAACCCCCTCACATGGTTGCCACTTGACTTGCTTTACTCGTGACTGTCCTAATTCAACACATATTAGCTTGATTAAGTGTTCAAACGCACTACGCGTGTTTTTGCGTGCTTTACAATTTGAAAACAAATGCTGACTGAACTATTCGAAAGTTGACTTCACAATATTTTCATTGGTTTACTAAATGACACAGGCCAATTTTTCCTGCTCACCTGCCAGGATATTATGTTGTACATCAAGTTAACACACTACATTGCCTGACTCGTATCAGTTTCAGAATGGCCGGAGTGTTCGATATAGACTTGGAGACTGAGGATCTCAGTGAATCAGAGGTATGTCTTAAGCCCTTTTACTTAGATTACTTCTCTATAGTCAATGTTACAATGCAGATTTCTGTAACTATACTTTATTGTGCAAAAGTCTTAAGCATTGTTCTTCGTTGTTTGGCTTTTAAAACAACTTATCGCACACAAATTAATACAAAACCGATGTTCCTTAAAGTTTGCAACGAAATACTGCATGGACCAACAACCACGACTCAATAAAGTGCCATTAGATCTATTGGAATCATCCAACCCTTAGACTCAGATTGGTACTTTCTTACTTTTACTTGCTTTTTCTTTTCTTTATCCTCCATTAACTGGAAGTAGCCAGCTAGTTAAAAGAAAACAAACAAAAACAAAACAAATGGATGGACAAACCCAAACACAAAGTTATATGAATTGTTTTATTTTTTGTCCTTTATTTGTTTACTTTGTTTTTTGTTTGTTAGCAAGTTGAGCCTTAGTGGAGGTTGGCGTGCTACCATGCGGCTGCAGTTTATTCATTTTGACATGGCTGAAACAACAAATACAATGTTGACCCAAGACTTTGCACATTCAGTTACATAATAATGTACTTGCATTACTTTTAACTATTTGGGCTTGTTGTTCCCCATCCTTAGGATGATGTTTGTGATGGCACCGTAACTGAACCGGACAAGTGAGTTCAATTCATCATTGTACTGAAAAGGGAAGTCAAGTCAATAAAATGTTCGATGTGGCACCGCTAGTCTAATGTATGTATAGTATAATTAATATTAATCTGATCTCTGAGTTCGGTCATCTGACGTTCACAAGTTGATCCCTGATTGGTCGTTACCACCTGAGAAACTGTGATGTAATTTTCAGTTAGCGCTGATTGGCAAAATGACTGCCCCTTGAGATGGATAAAAATATTGGATTTGACAGGTGAATTCATGTTCCTCACGCTATACAGTCAAACCTCGGTTTTCGACCACAATCCGTTCCAGAAGGCGGTTCGAAAAGTGAATCGTTCGAATTCCGAATCTATTTTTCCCATTACAAGTAATGGTAAAAAACCGAATCCGTTCCAAGACAAAATAAACGCCTTTTTTAAGCATTTTTTCATTTGCGCATTTTTGTCCGATCGAGCAACCGTAGCGTGCCGCCGACCGTGCAACTGCACCGCGCTGCTCGCATTATTGTGACAGAGCCGTCGCTGAAATTTAGAAAATATTTTTAAAGTCCTGATGTACTTTCCAAAATTTTAGTGGACCTCAGTGCGCAGGGAGCTTAATTTGGTCCGATCGCGCAACCGCAGCGCGCCGGGCGCTCACTGTCGCATTGTCACCACAGTGAGCGCCCACAATGCGACAATGTGGGCGCTCACTGCGCCCACACATTGCTCAAGGGCTCTGAGCAATGTAAGGTAATTCGCACAAAATACCTAATGTACTCAAATGTGTTGTTTCTTATTTGGTTGTTTAATCCAGTGTGCAAAAAGAAGAGGTGGAGCTGACCAGTGAATCTGTTAATAGAGACTGTGAGAGAGTTGGACCAGATTTCTTTGAGCTTCTCACTGTGCTTGGAAAAGGAGCCTATGGAAAGGTGCATATTTGTGTGTGTGTGTGTGTGTGTGTGTGTGTGTGTGTGTGTGTGTGTGTGTGTGTGTGTGTGTGTGTGTGTGTGTGTGTGTGTGTGTGTGTGTGTGTGTGTGTGTGTGTGTGTGTGTGTGTGTGTGTGTGTGTGTCTGTGTGTCTGTGTGTCTGTGTGTGTGTGTGTGTGTGTGTGTGTGTGTGTAAGAGAAATAGTGTGCGCGCAATTTGAATATCAACTCTGCGTCTAAATATAGGACAATTTTTTCCCAAAAATTGTACGTTGGCAGTGGTTTTGTGTACTGCACAAATGAGCCAAGGTACTTGTACCACACTAAAAAAATACCCCAGTAAAGATGTCAGACAAACTAATTAAATGTAAAAAATCACTCAAGTACATATTCAGTGCCAAAATCAAGTTGAGTCCTTTGATAGCTTTCTTTTCTTGCCCCATTGGGAGGGGCTGATATGGGTCTGATGCAATGGCCCTTTATAAAAGAGATACTAATTTTGCAATTTTCAACAGAAAAAAAGAATATTTTGTCCAGACTGAATCTGAGAACTTCATTATTTTTCATGAGCAATTTACATCTTATAAAACACATTTTGCCACATGTTGTCAACTGAAAGTGACACATATAACAACCAATCTCAGCTTCACATAGGTGAGCCTTGATTGGTGAACCTAGTTCTCACCTGTTACTTCCCATACTTAATGTTACCGTTAATGTTAATGTCTTATGGGGAGAGATTTGTGACAAAATTATTCAAACAAATACATAGTATACATAGTATACATACAAATACATTTGATATATTCATGATTATCACGACGGTCACACGCACGCACACACACACACACGTCTCATGTATTCACGCGTTGAAAGGCGATTCCTCTACCATCCGCAGTGAGGCAATGTTGCTGTCTCACGTTTTTCGTTTAAGAATTGTCAATTGAAAAATAGAAGAGCCTTAATATAGATCTTCTGTGAGGGTACACGCAAGACAATAAATGAACCTTTCTACTGCTGAAAATGCCAAAATTATTAAAGTATCCCTTTAAAATGCAAGCACTGTGAAGAGTAGTTATAGCCAAACTGTCAGCACAAAGTAGCAGTACACCATCTTAGATTAAAAGCTTCTGTTTGCCACTGTATTATTACAGTGTTACGCAACAATCCACAGACTTTAGTCGGACAATATGAAGCATATATATGAACAAGAAACATATTTACACATCTATATCATATATTGTTATGATAACAAAATCATGTCTGTCATAAATGAAAAAAAAAACCACCATTGAAATATGACGAGGTAATCACGGAAATATGACGAGGTAATCGCATGAAGTCGTGAATGACCAATGACGGCTAATGTGCCATCCTGGTTAGTTGGCGTCACTCCAGTTTATGTGTTTAACTGAATAGATTTTGAAATCAAAAACCACTCCTAAATGTTCAACTGTTTCATAGAAGGAAACCACTGCTCAAATGTTACAGGTGCAGAGAAAAAAAACATCTGCTAATAAGTCGTCATACAAGAAAAAAACAAGTCCACTGCCAACCCGGCAGGGACTGAGCAAGCTCGACGCCGCTGCTGCCGCGGCACTTGCTTCCTCATTCCCCTTGAAATGTCCCCAAAATCCAAACCACCCGTGCAGTAGACAGCACCGTCTATGACTAACTCTTACCACATTTTTTCTTTTCAAATATCACAACAGCCTCGTATTTGAACAGGGCTATGTGCACTTTTTAGATACACGAAAAAAGGTTCAAAGGTAGCTCGAACATACCGGTAGCCCAAAATTTGTTTGTTGTTTGTCTCAAAGAGAGGTTTAGAACTAAAATGTTTTGTGTCCCGCCGGTGTTTTACTTCCATTTCCAACCATATCTCAATCGTGACATTTTTGAGGATCTCAAATCCAAAATGAAAATGTCCTTTGGCAGATACAGGTTAGCACACAAATACATTTTCTGTGTTCGCGACCTCAATGCAACATACAATTTCTTTACAGGTTTTCCAGGTGAGGAAAGTTCGAGGTGCCATGTCAAACAAAATATTCGCCATGAAGGTTCTCAGAAAGGTATTTTTGAACACATCCTTTAACCTGTACAACAAAAACAAGCCAACTGTGTCCCTAACTATTTGCCTCTCCCATATGTTTGTATTTAGGCCAAAATCGTGTGCAATGCTAAAGACACTGCACATACGCGAGCAGAGAGGGAGATCCTCGAGACAGTGAGACATCCTTTCATCGTGGATCTCTTCTACGCCTTTCAGACTGGTGGTAAACTCTACCTCATACTGGAGTACCTAAGTGGTAAGATACTGAGGGTGCTTGCTTGCTACTTAAGCAATGTACTATATCAAGTTCTTAAAATCAAAGACAAACCCAGAATGGGCTTCATCAATATAATTCCAACTCGGGATGGGTATCCCTTTTTTGGGTATAGACCGATTTGGTACCAAGCGAGCAAGACCTGATGTGGCCGCTCACCGCCAGCTCACACAAACACAGTATATACCGTGTATTGTAATGAAGACGTGCACTTCCCAGCATTCTTTGATTTGGTTTTGATTTTTGATGCTGGCTCCCTCTCAGCAGCTTTTGGCAGTCAACCATCAATGAGAATTATTCCCTTTGATTTTTTTGTGTTCTCTTACTCCCCTTCATGGCGGGCCAGAGTGTTCTTGAAAAACAACAGGAAAGAATAAATACAAATAAAAACTAATACAATGATAATTTCCTTTGTATTGCTATTTAACTTTTTTCTTTGTGTAGTTCATTGCAAAGAGCATTGCTAGGCATTGTGTCTTGTGTACTTATTGTTTGTACTATTTCTAAAATGTTTTAACCTTGATTTTATTTCATCCTCTTGTTCTCATTTGTATTAAACTCATGTTTTGTTATTTGTCCTGTCTTGGAGTTGATTGTGTTCAACCTTAGAGGTTACGCAGTCGCTGTACTCTTGAGGACTGGACTGTTATACCTTACCTGCAGTTGTATGTCACCAGGAGGAGAGCTATTCATGCAATTGGAGAAGGAAGGCATCTTCATGGAAGACACTGCTTGGTAAGGATTCTCTAACCTCTTCTAAAAAATGTGAAATTACTATTTTATATCACGGTATTTTGCTAAAAAGATAAGAACAACACAAAGCAAATCACAGACATTTTCACTTTATATGTACTATATTGTTTTATACTAAATGTCGCAAAAAAAAAGCAAACCACAATCCATTTAATGGTCAGATGATTTTCAAGGCTTTTGTTTTGTAGGTTACAAAATATACAGTTTGAATATTTGGGGTTACCTGCATGTAGCATTTATGTTTATACCTTGATTTTAGTCATTAACAAACTGTGCATTGGCAGTTTCTATCTAGGAGAAATCATATTGGCTCTTGGGCACCTCCACTCTAATGGAATTATTTACAGAGACCTCAAACCTGAAAACGTCATGCTTAATCACCAAGGTAAAATTAAGACAATATATGTTTTGCTCTACAATGCATGCATTAAGAGTTTATTTTTTGTATTTGTATGAAATACATTAAAATCCTCATGTGCTTGTTATTGTGCTTTTTAAAATGTTCTCAATTATCCATCATTATAATGATTTGACTTGGTGGTCTGAAAATATTTGTCATGCATGTCTGTAGCTTTATTGACATAGCCAAGGTTTTATTCATCATAAGGTCAATTTTTACCACTGACTAATCTTAATTGTAACAGAATTAGTGCCGTTAAAGTGCAAATTTTTCTTTTTTTTCTTATTGTATTTAAAGGACACATCAAGCTAACGGACTTCGGCCTCTGTAAGGAGTCAATTCATTATGGAAGTGTCACACACACATTCTGCGGCACCATTGAGTACATGTGAGTATCGCTCACTCAGCGTACCAGCATATTAATTATTACATTACTTATTTACATGTGATTATCAGAACACTAAAAACAATCCAAGACACGTCAATTATATATCCCAAGGCTCAAAATAACTTTTTTCTGTCACAGTTTATTGGAGGAACTCAAAAGACAGACTCAGCAAACTGACATGATTTAACAAAACAACAACTAGACTGACTGACCGGAACGTGAAACAAGAAGACAGCAGGACATTACGACAGCAAGACAGTACGACAACAATGATCCGACGGGGAGTGAGGGGCAGGACAGGACTTAAATACAAAACACGAGGCAGGTGACCGCGGTTACATTGATTGAGGTGACACAGGAGGGGAGGGGCGACGCGAACAGAAACTATGGCAACCTAGACACATAGCAAAACTGGGGACGAGACGTGACATTTTCACTTTATACACTGGTGAAACGGACCTGAACGATCCTATTGGTGTAGGACTTCAAAGTGGATATAAGACGTAATAGAATCAAAGAAACAAATGACATCAGAGGATAGAAGAAATTGTTTGTGGAACTGGTGCTGCTACAAGTACTCTCCTGTTTGCCAAAAAATGACCTTGCTTGAGTAACAACTTTCTAATATTGAGGAAAATGTTTCTATTTTTGCAGTTTAGTTTTAGGTACCTGAAGCATAGGTTTTCCTAAACAATCAAAATATGACTATAAATGAATGTTATCCTTTTTTATGTAATCAAACATTTTTATTTATTAAATTTACATTGTGAGTAGAAGCAGACTCTATATTACTGTCCAGAAAAGAATGACCTGGGCAATTTCAAACAAAAGTTTTTTGAGAACATTATTGTGCAAATTTTGAAAGTCATAATCACATCTCAGGACTGTATTGTGAAAACAAAAAAATAACAAGTGATATGAGTTTTCAATATACTATATTATAATACTTTCAATCTTATAGGCAACTCCTCCCTGGGAGATGTATTCCCTAATGCACGGGTGTCAAACTAATATTTGGCACGGACTGCAAGCCGGTATAACTGTGGAACCATAGAAATATTTAATCACCTCCTCATATTATTACCTGTACACAACAAATTGATGGATAACTATATTTGGAGTCATAAGTCAAGGTTAACAGTTTTGTTGAAGTTACTGTATAAAGACTATTGATAACAAGAAAATGCCTGCAATAATTCAATGTGATTTATTAGGTGACAACTGGTACAGATTTTAGCACAGAACAGACTCTGACACACTTTCGAAGGCCACATAACATGATGTAGTGGGCCGAATCTTGCCCCCGGGCCTTGGGTTTGACTCAGGCCCTAATGTATTATAATTATTTTACAGTTTTTGCTTACAGATCTGCTTAGCATTATGATGGATAATTTTCTCTCCATACAGTTATTAAATTGTCAACTATTTTGCTGTTCAAAGTTGTATACATCCTGGTTTGATGCAGTTCCAACCAAACTTTGAAAAGTAAACTCAAGCACAATAAAAGTGTTTCACGAAACTCGTTAATCTTAGCAATTTGCATGGATCCTCCATCTTCTGTTGATTCCTTCAAGTATCGTTCTCGCGACGAGATGACAACCATTCATGAGGACGACACTCATCAGAAGCGTAGCTTATTTGCCACCATGGCTGCGGTGATTACTTTGGTGTCACAGCGCAATTTGTTTTGCTGCATTAACTAGCCAGCTGTATCATTGCTTGCTAGCTGATGTGACAAAAGTAGCGCTGATATCATCTAACTTGCCTCAACCTCAACCACGTTTTTATGACGGGCTCCATATTTGAGCTCCCATGAAAACTTAAAAACATTTGTGATTCTTAGTTTTGCCATTCAATCAGTTTTAATGAGGTGCACAAATCGGATTTCGACTGTAATTCTCAGTTTTGTTATTCAATCAGTTTTAATGAGGCGCACAAATCAAATTTCGACTCAGTTGTGCATGATGCAATGAGAGATTCTTGTCATTTTACTTATTAACTTCTCCGTAGGTTACTTTCATTCAAAGATACATTTTTATGAATACATTGATAAATAAAGAATTTCAGGAGTAGATCCTCATACCTGCATCTAATTTAGCTGAACAGGCCTACATTTGTACATTCCAGTTCCAGTTACTATAATACAGCGGTCCCCAACCTTTTTAGCACCACGGACCGGTTTATTGTCAGACAATATTTTCACGGACCGGCTTTTAAGGTACGACTGCCATAAAAAACAATGGTATTGTGGTCGCGAAGGAAATGCGACGCAGGAGGTGTGTCGCTAAAGACTTAATTGAACATACCGGTAAAGCGAGGAATAGGAAGAACAACAGAAGTGCGTTACCACATAAACACCACATTCCCAACACACCCTTAAATACTTAGTTCCATTGGTGTATTCTGTGTGCGAACACCACAGTATAATATAATAATAAATGTGAATCCACTGTGTACTATGCAACTTTGCTAGCAGCATCCTCATAACATCTCGCCAACAACATGAGTAATGGGTAACACTTTATTTAAATTTTATTCATAACATTGTCATACGGCTGTCATATTCAAGACATGACACCTATCATGAACATGAAAGAATCCTTATGACAGATGTCATTAAGTGTAATTCGGTAAACTATATCACTTTTGATGCGAAGTTGGCATTGTTTCAAATGTCTTTGTCGTGACAACTTGACATATAAATTATGCCACTTTTGAAGCTAAGTTGACATTATTTAAGATGTCTTTGTCATGACAACTTGACATAAAAAACAACAACAGAAGCTGTCATAAAAATGACATTGCAGACCTAATTGTCAAACGTTAAGAAATATTTATCTTTATATCCTAACATGACATGGGACTGTCAACTGTCAGACTGTTATAAACTGATTTGTCGGTGTAATTACATTTAATGACATCTTGGTATAAGGCTCAAGACTTTCCACTTTATTTGAATTGAAGGAAAACAGTTATGAACAAAATTAAAGTGTTATCGAATAATGTAATGTTATGTTCACGTCACCCAGGTGTAAGAGAGAATCCGGTCCATTTTTCAAATTAAAAGATTGTTCAGACTCATATAAGTAAAATGAAAATAATGTAAGTTACTCGTCCGGGGGTTGGGGACCACTGCTATAGTGTGCAAAAGGGGTGTTCAAACTTGGTCTTCAAGGGCCACTGTCCTAACTGTTCTCCATGTCTGCCTGCTGCAACACTCCTGATTCAAATGATCAATATCAGTATCAAGCTGATGAGCTGATCATATGAATCAGCAGTTTTGCAAGAAGGAGACATGGAACGTAGGACAGCAGCCCTCCACTGGACTGGAGCTGGGCGTGGCTAATGTAGAATGTGTGGATGGCGACCCCAAGTGGACAGAAATGTTACCTGCACATTATATGCATATGATGTGATGATGATTGTTGGTGATGCAGTGCATGTGAGCCTTTAGAGTGAAATAGTAGTCAGCACACACGTCAAGACTTCCACTCAACTTGTTTATACAAAAAGGTCTATCGTGTGTCTTCCCCATTTTGGGCCATGCCATGTATATATTAGAGTGTGCATAGTTGTGAACAATCACTTGTATGCTGCTTCACTTTCTTTGTCTTACTCTGTGTTGCAGGGCCCCTGAGATCCTTACAAGGTCAGGCCATAACAGAGCAGTAGACTGGTGGAGCCTTGGAGCCCTGATGTATGACATGATGACTGGATCGGTAAGCTGGAAACTGTTCTAAAGGGAATCTGAGAACTAGAATGTTACTGACACGGCAGCCTGTTTGTTTCTTGGAGACAAGAAAATCTGTGTCATCAAATGTCCATTAGTGAACTTGAACAAACCCTGACGAAAAATCAACATTCACTACATTTCCAAATCTTCACTCGCAAACCTTCGGTGCTCAGTAGGGGTTCTAGGGCTCGAAAATGTTCAGTTTTATTTTCTGCTGCTCCCTCTCACATGAAGAGGAGCCAGATGAGGTGGCTCGGGCATCTAATTAGGCTGCCCCCCCGGACACTTCCCTGGTGAGGTGCTCCAGGCATATCCACGAGGAGGAGGTGGAGAGACAATGTCTACTAGGGGACATGGGAATGCCTCTTTACCACCCCCGCCCCCTACACACACACTTACATTTTTACATTTCAAATATATAACAGTGCAAGACATTTAGTCACTGATTTTATATATTTTTTAACCCTTTTTTCAGTGCTCTGTATTAGCACAATTACTGTTTACGTTTTGTGTTGGTCTGCGGTCAACACTTTCTCTCTAAAGAAGGAGTCTTTATTTTCTATTCCTAATTCCCCTACTTAGTGATCATGTTAAATGACAAATGCGCTTTCACGTGTATAGCGCTTTTCTACCTTTGGTATTCAAAGCACTGTGAGCTCATTTACCCACCTTATTACTCATGTGACACCTTGAATCATGTCTCCATTCATTGTACAGTATGTATGCGTGACTATCAAATCTGCAACACTGTACCTCTATGAATGTGATAGACCAACTTGTATAGTTTTTGTGATTTGTGATTGTTCATTTGCTGTTAATATATTAGCTTGCAAAGTGCCAACTTCTATTCATTGATTAAGACAGGATGGAAAAGGTTTTTGCCTTTAATAACTGATACTTCAACATGTACTTCTCTCAGCCTCCATTCACAGCGGAGAACAGAAAAAAGACCATTGATAAAATTTTGAAATGCAAACTTAATCTACCTCCGTATCTGACCATAGATGCCAAGGACCTCATCAAGAAGGTCAGTAACACTAACACAGATAAATATGCAACATTGGTTGTTATGAGCTGTTTTTATAGAATAATGCACACACACACACACACACACACACACACACACACACACACACACACACACACACACACACACACACACACACACACACACACACACACACACACACACACACACACACACACACACACACACACACACACACACACAGCGGGAGACACTTTTAACACGCCTGGTTAAGATGCTTTATAGCTTCTAATGGAAGTTTTTTCTCTTCAAACTTTTTATTCAAGTGCATAAAGTGGGGAAAAACACAGTTAACATAATTTCTTTTTTTTTTTTTATTTACATCAAATTGTGTGGCTTTTAACACCCTACTCTGTGCCCCGTTGCCAACAAAACGGAACTGAATCATCTACGTTTCACATAATGGGCGAATACAGAAAGCGGGATCTGAGGCCACCCCTTGTTGCATAATATCTCAAAAACATCCAGCGACCAGAGTCCTCTCCTCTGCACTCTCCTTTTTATGCAGTGAGATTGAGGTCTGTTGACTGCGATGGCCAAGGGAAGTTTGTTATTCTGTGTTTGATGAACCATTCCTATATGAGAATATGCTTCTGCATGAAAATTGTATTTATTTTAAGGCTTGTCATACGTCAATCAGGGGTGGAAATAATCACGGAGGGCACTATAATTTTCAAAACAATGCTCAGGGGAGATAAAACCTACAATAGTCATTTTCATTCATCCAAATGACTTTAATCAAACCGATCAACAATGTTTGTTATATGGTAAGTGGTTTCCTGCTGTTAAGCAAGATTTTTGTTAACTTTAAGCTTGTTCACTTTTAGCATGGCCCTCAGATTACTTGCATACTAAAACAATCAATCATTTCACTTTAGCCCTCTTGCCAAGCCAGTTTAATAATAACTCAGGGAATCTAATTCAAGTCACTAAATATCTATGATCTGCAGAGGAAATTACATCAATAGCAGTGTTTCATATCCACAAAGTGAATCCATGTTGCATTAAAGACAAAAAGTATTGACTACTAAACTTGACAAATTAGAATATAAAGTACAATTCTAAATGTTAAACTACATTTCTATTGGTCATCTGGTTTTCAACACTGGTCCATCTCATGGAACTTTGTGATACATATCTAGCAGAATAGTCTGTTGAACGAGCAGTCCAACTAAATTGTGTGAATTACAGGGCGATAACCTGCAGACAGATTTCTTTTGTACATAACAAAATGGAATTTATGCAGCATTTGTACTGGGTTGAGTTTAAACATAACCAAAATATAGTGGGGTTTTTTATGCCTCATTGAATCTGATTAGTCCTTTTCTGTTTCCAGCTGTTGAAGAAGAATCCTGCCCAAAGACTTGGCTCCAGTAAAGCAGACTGTGATGATATCAAAGTAAGTGGCATTTCCACACCTACAAAGCGCAGAGGTTTGAAAGATGTTGTATGTCAGGGTCCACATAGCTTATTGTAGGATGGACCAGTAAAATCGGCAAACAACAATCAGTTGTTTTTCATTTTGACACATTAGGATAATTATTCAGTTGTCTTTACAAAATCTTGTGAACAACCTCAGATTTCTTAAAGTGGCATCTCACAGCATACTAACAGAGTATTTTTTATTCGTCAAGATGTTGACACCGTCACAGGGCTCTTGAAACCACCCCATGCGACCACAGTCTTATGTATTGTACAGCCTTTGACCGGGCATTGAGAGGATGACAAGGAGGTGGTTGATCAGCAATCTCTAATGACACATGTTGGCCATAATCATGTCAACAAACTTTGCTTTAAGGCTGGATGAATATCGCAGCCAATTCAAACATGGAAGGTGTCAATGAGCTAATGGCTTTTAGTGCAATGTAAACATGCTTATGTACACCCCCTCCCCTTCCAGAGACATCCATTCTTCAAGCAAATCAAATGGGATGAGCTTCTAAATAAGAGAGTTGAGCCACCATACAAGCCACAGCTGGTAAAACATTTGACATTTAGCTGCTGTCATGTCTCATTGACTACAAATCCTTTATTCAATAATTCCCTCTTCACACTTCTTTTCTCTAATGGGATTGTTTGAACATTTCTTTGTCCATGTAGCAGTCCGATGAAGATATAAGCCAGTTTGACACCAGATTTACCAGACAGACACCAGTGGACAGTCCAGACGATTCCTCACTCAGCCAAAGCGGAGAGCTCACCTTTGCTGTGAGTAGAGTTGTAAAAAAACAAATTGACCTAAGAAGTTTTTTGCCTTGCATTTTAGTCAATCATTTTAAAACAATGTTTTCAGCCTCTTACTGTGAGTTAATTTCAGGATTTTTACTCCTTTCACTTTCCTTAAGCAGGTAGAATGCATGTTATGTGATGTGTTTGAAGTTAGTAAATTGAAATGGGCGGGTCTAAAACTTCCCACGGCTTTCCTCTGATGAACTCCTTTGTTGGTTTGATATTGTGTTTTGCATCATTAGACTTAGACTTAGACTTAGACAAACTTTATTGTCATTTTGTCAACACTGGGTGTACACAAAACGAAATTTCGTTGCATACGGCTTTCAACAATGTAGTGGTATTGCGGCTGGTTAAAAAGTGACATTCTATATAAAAATATGAAATAAGATAAGTATAAAGTACAAAGTGCAGCAGTGATAAAGTATGTAAACAGTGCAGGAGACAAGAACAGTATTTACAAGTGTGCAGAGGAATGCTACGTTTGAATGTTCAACAGTCTGACGACAGCAGGGAAAAAACTATTGCAGAACCTGGTGGACCTGCAGCGGATGCTGCATTATTTTTGTTGCATTTTGGTTCCCCCAATCAGTTTGTTTGTATGAGACTGTTCCTGTCGACATCCGAGTTCACTTTGCTGACATGTTAGATTGATAAAGATTATTGTGGCCACTACGGAAGCGGCCATGTAAGAAGTCCAAGCCCTGACATTACATCATCAACATTACATGTTTGTAGTGTTTGAAATCATGAGCCAATATTTTCTTGTTGCTTTATTCTAGTTTAAAATACATAAAATACATTGTCACATCAGTCCATAAAACTTTCTCCCAAGATTTTTTAAATACTTGTTGGCAGATCTTTTTTGCTCATGTCATATGCATCTTCTGCCAATTATGCAAACAGTAGGCTTTGACAACACAACTTAGTCACATGAAAACTTTATGGGTTAAAAAATGCTAAGCAGTTCAGATAATGGATGCATGCAATTAAATACTTGAGGGGAAAAAGGCTGCAGTATTTTGCTTTTAGAGCCAGTTTGATGTCAAATCCAAAGTATTTCAGTTCACAGCAAGAAAGGACTTCTACTCAATTGCCCAATACTTTTGAACTATAGTGTACATATTTTTCCTCAGAGAGAGATGTCAAAAGTTGATTTATTTATTTACGACACCTGAACCTCGATTTTACATGAAATGTGGGTCCATATTTTGGTAATCGTGTTAACCCCAAAAGCACGTTATTTAGAAAGTCTAAAGATAGGAAAGAAACACTAAAAAATGTTGTTGTTTTTTTACCTCTAACGCAGAGGTCACCAACCTTTCTTAAACCGAGGGCTACTTCCTGGGTACTGATTAAGGCAAAGGGTTACCAGTTTGACACACACTTCTGAAATCGTCAAGTTTCTCAACTTAGCTTTAACAATATGTTATTATTAATTGTCATTTCCAGTTCACACGTAAGTGTGATTTAAACAAGAATAGCAAAAATAAAATAAATAGATGCAGCTCACTGATACGTAAGTGCCGCTATTTTGAGCTAATTTTAGAACAGCCCTGCGGGCGACTCACGCGGTCCTCGCGGGCGACCTGGTGCCCCCACGTATACTTACCAATTGAGGTAGCGATCATGTAGGGACGTTCTGTCCTATTCGCATAAGCAGTCATAAAGATCAAACAGCCCTTACCATTCGCCGTCTCTGTGGTCGCACAACGGAGTGCTCTTCCGACGACTTATCATCAAACCCCTTTAAATTAGTCACGGAAATTAAATCACTAGCGCTAAGGGTTACACATTGTTTTCCAAATGTTTCAAGGTTAGTGCTCACAGTTCAAAAGAAAATGTATTTAGGACGAAAGAAATTGGTGTACATGACCAAACCGTGTTAGAAAGTCGCATGTTCGCATGCAAGCGTGTTCTATTGAGGTTTAGGTGTAAATTGCTTATTGCACACATCACAGGGTTGTGATGCAGTAACTGGCAAAGGGTTGTAATATTTTCCCACCAAGACTTGTGTTGTAATTTCCATGATAACATTTGTGGTTGATGTGAAAATGTCCTTCATTTCCATCAGGGTTTCACCTATGTGGCTCCTTCAGTCCTGGACAGTTTAAAAGAAGGTTTCTCCTTTGAACCCCGAATGCGGCCTGCTCGCCGACACAACAGTAGTCCACGCACACCTAACAGGTAACACATGTTAGGCTACCTGCAACTTTCCCACCAAACCTTTTTAAATAAGATGTGGCTTTTTTGTGAATTGGCCTGATCTCACAAGCGTCACCTTGTCGTCTTGTCTCATACTCATGCCAAAAACGCTCTGTCTGCATTTTCTTTCTTGTGGTAAATATAAGGCCAAAAAAACTTGAAATCTGGCAAAGAAACTTTGGGCTTATTTGCCGATTGGGGGGGGTCTCCCTATTTTTCACAACTCAAAATTGGCAAGTGTGTTCTACACATTCGAGAGTCTTTATTACTCTCAACCAGGGATGCTTAAATACACATCTTAACATGCCGCTAAGAAATGTTGCAATGACTCAAAGGTCAATTTATTGAGCCCTCACAGAGAGTGTTCGACCTCAAAATCTCTTCTGGAGGCCCTGGTTCTCAGGCAAATTTAAGTTATACGTTTGAACAAGGTAGACACCGGAGGACAGGCTAGTCAATGTAGCGCTTTATAAATGAAGCATACATACTTAAAATTTATAAAATGTTCAAAATGTAAACATTTTTTCTCATTCAAAATATTACATACATGAAAAGTATTAGGTTTTTGGTAAAACACTTTGAGATTTTTTGTACAGTGATTCAATTAATTTGAAATTGTCTTTTGTTTTCATACGTTAGAACAAGGACAGGCAATGTAGCGCTATATAAATGAAGCATACATACTTAGAATTTTCAAAAATTTTCAAAATGTAAACATTGTGCTGGTTCAAAATATTACATACATGAAAAGACTTAGGTTTAAGGTAAAAAACTTTAATAGATTTTTTGTACAGTGATCCAATTAATTTCAAATTGGTTGCTGTGGTGAGGGACCAACTTGTGATGCAGTATTCAATATGATAAAAGAAATCGTTGAATGGCGAACCATTCTGGCAATACCAAGTGTTAAAAAAATACCTAATTTGTTTAAAATTTGCACGGTTAAATTTGACAGTATTGACAAGTCTTTTAATATGATTTTTGAAGGACAGAGTGGAATTAAGTAATACGCCGAGTTATTTGAATTCTGCGACATGTTGTAATTCTTTCCCTCTTAAGAATACTCTGCAGTAGCAGCGCACATTTCTTTGAAAACATTATTTAAGACAAATAACTGCTTCAGTGAATATGGTCCAAACAGTCACTGTTTTATCATCTAGCCTACCTCCATTTCAGTTTCCAGCTCCTCTGTCTTTTTTCCCCTCTTTTGTTTTTCTCATTCATCAACTCCTCAAAGTACCACTTCCATGTACTCTGCCTCCTTTCCTCACTTATCGGTACATTTCCATTTCTTTCTTTAATCACCCTACCCAGCTGCAAATCTTTCCCAGCATGGTCCTACTGCCTTGCCAATCTGTACGACTCTCTTTTATCCTTTCCTTAGGTCCACCCCCTTGAACTCATTACACACTTTTGTTTGGCAACCACCTCCTCTCTTCACCTCCATATGCTTGTAATCCTATCTGGTTTAGGTTTCCTCCCAACCTATCTTTTTGTACGTATCCTGCCCTCCAAATATGTTGAATATCCGAAGACAGTAAGCTCAACCACTTTCACTCATCAAGACTCTGAAGGCCAGGTTGAAGGTTGACTCCAGGTTTAATAACAAGGGAAAGGGTGAAACTAGGAGAATACAAACCACATTGTATAATCAGTCATACGAACTAAATGAATTAAATCGATATGAAATCTCAATCATGCTTTTATCCTATCGTCTAACATCACAGAAAACTATAATTTCAAGACTCAAAAGATCTATTTCGATCCATAATTACTTAAACAAAGATACAAACCAACGATGCCTTGTATAACACAAAATGTAGGTAGTACCGTATTTTCCGCACTATTATTACTAAAAAAAACACAGTGCGCCTTATAATGCAGAGCGCCTTATATATGGATCAATTGATGAATTTGTTGATCCATACTGGTTGTACACAGTGCTCTGCCAAAATGTTTCAGTACGTTTTAGTACGACTAGTAAATTACAAGGTCGCATCGCTTCCCAACATTACGGCAACTGTAGTCAGGGGGCGTCACCGAATAGCTGTTGTACCCGCGAGGCTATTTCATTTCAAAATAGGCTGCTCCGTTAATGTTTCGAGTAAATTTACGGATTGATATGGAAGGGAAACATAGGTAAGCAGTACCAATGTGTTAGATCGAACTTTAGTCAGTTCCGATCATTTTATAGGAGATCGTTTGAGAAACGCGGTTGTTTACACTTTGCTGAGGCTCATGGGAGATTGCGAGCTGAGGCTCATGGGACTTTGCGGATGGCTAATGCTATAACGATAGCTGCTACACGTACCAGGCTATTTCATGTCAACATAGGCTGCTCTGTTAATGTTTCGAGTAAATCTACGGATCGATATGGAAGGGAAACATAGGTAAGTAGTACCAATGCGTTAGATCGAACTTTAGTCAGTTCCGATCATTTTATAGGAGATCGTTTGAGAAACGCGATTGTTTACACTTTGCTGAGGCTCATGGGAGATTGCGAGCTGAGGCTCATGGGACTTTGCGGATGGCTAATGCTATAACGATAGCTGCTATACGTACCAGGCTATTTCATGTCAAAATAGGCTGCTCTGTTAATGTTTCGAGTAAATCTACGGATCGATATGGAAGGGAAACATAGGTAAGTAGTACCAATGCGTTAGATCGAACTTTAGTCAGTTCCGATCATTTTATAGGAGATCGTTTGAGAAACGCGATTGTTTACAGAGGGCTCGTTGGTTATTGGCTAGTGCAGGGGTGGGCAAACTTTTTGACTCGCGGGCCGAACTGGGTTCTAAATTTGGACCGGAGGGCCGAACCAGGAGCAGATGGACGTAGTGTTTGTGTGAAGTAATATAAGCGACCTGTAAAGGTCATTGCATAAAAGATTTTGGCCTTTAGTAGGTAGTAAAGCATGGATATTCCAAACAAGTTTTTTGAAAACAAATGCATTTATTAACAGCATTTAAAAAAAAAAATCACTAAAAAACTGCTATCAGTGATTCTCATAAAATACGACACTATTATTATGAATAACAGTCTCCATCACTTCAGTGCCTGCAGGTCAGATTAATGAAAAATGTTTATCTTATGAGATCACATCAAACAGCAAACATTCTGACCAAATATATCATCTTGAAGAATCGGTGAAAGCATACATCCAAATAAAGTAATCAAAACGGCAACACGGTGAGGGGTATCTGAACATCAGAGCAGAGTTTTAACTCACAAACACCTGGTAACAGAGGTGAGGAAACGAGGAACACTTCCTTAAAGTAAGCCTTAAGAACTTTACAGGTTAAGATTAGTCGCAAAAAGGTGGTGCATCAATGTCCTTGAGCATCCTGCATTGTTTGAAAATGAGAATGGTCGCCAGTTTCAATCCCTGCTATGTGTACAAATCATATTCAAAATGCATTTTTTTACAACAAACTTGAGAGCCTCCCCTTCATTTTCAGTGGGAACAGTGTTGTTGGTCTCCCTTTTTTGCTAGTGCATCATAGTCTGGAGTAAAATTTGTTGTGGCAATTCTTAGGAGAGATCCGTTTACCTCGATCTGTGACGGGTTGATGTGGCTGAACGTCACGTCGCGTACGTCGAGCCAAATTGGCCACTCTTTTAACATTCGGCACTCACTTCTTTTCTTCGGGCCACTCATTTTAATGGAAGGATTCCAGGGGAAGGTTTGTGGGTGGCTTTAGCGTAAAACTGTATCTGAAAGCTCAGCGAGCGAATTACAAGAATGCTGTCGTCACAGCACACGCTCTAAATTCGGGACTGATACAAATAGAGCGCGAGTGCGCCATGTCCGTACTACTGAGTACGTACAGTGTACGTCGTACACGCACTTGTGAGTGTGCACCGAGCTTTCTGACACGGCTTCCGGTAGTAAATGCGCAGGCGAGCGCTTCCCCATCTACTGGGGAAACGCAGTCATTGCAGGCAAAATGACAAAAAAAAAAAAAAAGTTTAATAATACAATTAATTCAGGGTTGGCGGGCCGGATTAAACGGTCCCGTGGGCCGGATGTGGCCCGCGGGCCGTAGTTTGCCCACCCCTGGGCTAGTGGATGCATACCGCAACCCTAGTCAACCTCAGTTTGTTGCAGTATAGCTTCTATTTTATGCGCCTTATAATCCGGTGCGCCTTATATAGGGACAAAGTTTTAAAATGGGCCGTTCATTGAAGGTGCGCCTTATAATCCGGTGCGCCTAATAGTGCGGAAAATACGGTAGTTTTGCCGAACTGCAGGAGAGAATAGAACAAGCAGCGTTCTCTTTCAACACTGTGTTGAAACATGCGCTTACTTCCTGATTCTAGTCACGTGACCTACTCTATCTTAACACTGATCACAGACTACAAAGACATGAAAGACATGACAGTACATATTTGTGAAACTCCCCCTTCTACTACCAAGTCTCTTCATCTTCTTCAGGTTCTATAGTCCCTATAATCGTATATAAGACGGTAATTATTTTCACGTTGTCAAGAATACTGGTGTGTTGTTATTTAGATCATCAACACTAAGATGTCAGTTGTGTCAAACCACATAAGCTGTTTGTTATACAGAATCTGTTACATGTACGGGATACACGATAATAATTGCAGTTTAACTCTGTCATTAGCTTTATTTCCATTCTTTATTTTTGAAATTTTGTTTGTTTCATTTTCTTTAAAGTCCTCTGAAATTTTCCCCTGCTGGGCCCTTCAAGTCAAATATCGATGGAGAGCCAGGACCTTTTTCTCCCAAGTCTTCGTCAGTATCTTCATCCCCTGTGCCAAAGGAGAACGGATCTGCCAGTATGCCTATCAAGACCCCTGCCAGGAACAATAAGGTGAAGGGACATCACAGATGAGGAGGGGCTTAAGCATGCTTGAACTGCCAGCCCTGGTCAGGTTAACCTTTCCAGTTATTTAAACGGCGGGGGTACAAAGTGATTGTGTTTTTTTGGGGGGGGCTTCTTTGTTAATTCATGGCATGTTAAGTACAAATTGCTTTCATTCCACACTTGCCATCATGGATGAATTTTCAATGCTTCTTCCTTAATGCATCCTAAAATTAGGAACAATGATATTTATTGTACCACGGGAATGACGACCATTAAACATCAAGTACGCGCCTAAAAGGTCAGTAAACTGACTGATTGGCAACAGTTTGACTTTTAGAAACTTTTTGGTTTTTAGATAGTCGACCAAAAGTCATACCAAACTTGTCACAGGTTGACAGTAATTAGTAAATGGAAATGTCATGCAAAGATGTTTCCAGTATATACATGCAAAATAAGACAGTCACATGTAAAACCCTTTTTTTTTTTTTTTACTGCATAACCTGATTACATAACAGAACAAGGATATAAATGGATCATCAAAAAAAAAACATTTTTATTAAAAATATAACCAGTGATCCCTGGTACCGGTTTTGAAGTGCCCGCAAGATGAATGCAACAATTTAATACGAGAATGATTATAAAGAGACTTGTACATAAAATGCACAATAACCAATTGTACATAAAATGCACAATAACCAATTGTGTAACCAGCAACAAGTTAGTGCACTTCAAGCCGAGGTATTTTTATTACTGGCTCTGACCAGTGATTTGTTTTGCTTTGTTTTGTTATTTGTTTTGTTTTAAATGATTTCCCCACACATTTGCTCCTGTGTCATAATTATAGCACAGAAATTTGGTGTAGATTGTGTTCAAATATTTTATTTATCTATATTAAGTTAAGGAATTATATATTATGGTGCTGCTAGTGTGTAGTGTGCAATTCTTTAATCAATATGCACTGTACAGAACACTTGTGGAAATTCATTGCAATTGCAATAATAATATTTCAACTAATATTGAGTGGATTTACGGATGATTTGGTGGATTGGTGAATTATATTGTTATGTCACTGTCATACCACTGACAAGTAAATAAAAGTAATGCTACAATTTGTTATCTGTTATTTATTTCCTGACTTTTGTTCTGTGAAGAATCCTGAAAGGGTTAATTGCTTGTGCTTTCTGGAAAACAATACATTTTTATGTTTAGGCACTCCTGCAATCGTCACCCTTTTTTTGTTACAAACTACCAGCCCCCCCCCCCCCCCCCCCCCATCAGAGAAGGGAAAAGTTATGTGGGCTTCACAGGAAAAGGTTTGGGGACCCCCGCCGTACGTGTTTAAACTGGCAGCCCTGATTGTAATAGTATTGGACTGATATCACAAACAACTATACCTTACCAATTTACAACAAATAGTAGTGTGCCTACAATGTCTTAGACCAGTGGTCCCCAACCACCGGGCCGCGGACCGGTACCGGTCCGTGGGTCACTTGGTACCGGGCCGCGGAGCCGCACAGGAAAAAAAAAAAAAACTTTTTTTTTTCATTGACGATCAACTCATTCAGGTTAAGACGCTCGTCCCGGTCACGTGACATGTTTCCCCAGTCGAGCCCGCAAAGCTAGCAAAAATGAGTAAGAATTTATTTTGAAAAATATAAAAGATTTGGCGAATCTCTCCCAATTACATCTGTCGGTGCATCTGAAAAATAAGGACTCTTGACACACGGCGCTCGTCTCGGTCACGTGACATGTCACCACAGTCAAGCCCGCGAGGCAAGCAAAAATGAGCAAGAAACAGAAGTTTGGAAAGCTTCTTCGGAAAGGGAAAAACGTCCAATGAGGACACTGAAGAAGAAGAGGCTACGACTTGTAAGAAAAGGAAAGCTGCATTTAAAAGAACATTTCTGGAGTCCTACTTAAAATATGGATTTATCGCCACAGGTGACTTTGACGCGCCAAGTGCACTCCGCATATGTGGCGAAAGGCTAGCTAACGAGGCAATGAAGCCTTCAAACCTGCTTCGGCACATGGAGACCAAGCATCCTGCATTTAAAGACAAACCTTAACCACTTCGGGTGTCATTGTCTCCGATTACGCCTAGATGGGAACGGCTCATTTCTGAGAAAAGAGCTCGGTGCTCCCACTAATTCAACGTTTTATTTTTATGTGGTTTATATTTGTTTTTATGCCAGTCGTATCATTTTATTTCATCCTATTTATATATATAAATATTTAAATAATAAATATATAAATATATTTATTTATATAAAGGCCGGTCCGCGAAAATATTTCTGACACGTAACCGGTCCGTGGTGCAAAAAAGGTTGGGGACCACTGTCTTAGACCATAATAGATAAGATAACAAAAGAGTGCCATACAATGGTGTCACTCATCCCACGTTGTCCTGCGCCAAATGCAAACAACGTCATTTTGACAGAGTAGAAAACCAATTTGTGGAAATGGTATATTGGTCGACAATGGTGGACAGTTCTTGTGCACCAGGGGGTGCTACAACAACAAGGAGTGAGCATTTTACAGGCTACCAATTGAGGAACCAAGGCATAGGCATTGGAGTCGGCCGCTCTTCCCGCCTGCAGTTCGCTCTCCACCGAGCGAGCGGGCCATTGCTGACCATTCACTATCAGATGTGCCCGCTTGACAGCAAGACAAGATGCCACGCGTCGGCATCCCAGCCGGCTTCCGCCTGCTTGTGGTGGTGCACTGCTCCGATTGGAAGGACTCACCTTTGTGGTTCGCACCATCTGCAGTCATATGATGGCCTGTCAGCATGACTGCGTAAACATGCATCAGTCTCATGATGTCCAAAGTCAGTTTTGCGGATACCACAAAGATATGTTTGATAAATAAACAACTGGCAGAATAATATGCCATTCAATGCTCCTAAGAGTGGGCTTCATAAAGCCAAAATGAGTGAGTGAATATAACATGAAACAGTGAGTGTGTGTGTGTGTGTGAGTTGTGAGTGAGTGAATGAGTGTGTGAGTGCGTGTGGATGTGAGTGAGCGTCTGTCCTCTCTTTCTTTCTTTCTTTCTTTCTTTCTTTCTTTCTTTCTTTCTTTCTTTCTTTCTTTCTTTCTTTCTCTTTCTTTCTTTCTTTCTTTCTTTCTTTCTTTCTTTCTTTCTTTCTTTCTTTCTTTCTTTCTTTCTTTCTTTCTTTCTTTCTTTCTTTCTTTCTTTCTTTCTTTCTTTCTTTCTTTCTTTCTTTCTTTCTTTCTTTCTTTCTTTCTTTCTTTCATTCTAAACCACTCCATTACACATTCATCCATCTAAACATCTTCCCTTTTAAATAAAATTGACGAGCAGTAAAATATTCCGTTCCAGGACAATCCAAGGGTACCAAAGCAACTGCTGTTTATGTGCTCTACTGTCTGGACTGGGTCCCCACACTCGCAGGACGCACTATCTACGAGTCCCCACCTCTTCATTGCTGCTCCGTAGCGTCCAACGCCGGTCCTCAGGCAGTTGAGGGTTGTCCACTGCTTCCGGGGCAAGTCCTGGCCAGAGACGTCTGTGGGGTCATTGATGTAATGGTGCAGCCTAGATGGTTCTGCTGACTTCCACTGTTCTCTCTATCTCGTCTTGACACAGGTGGCCTTGGAAATGGTAGCTGATGTTGTGCTGAGCAGCTCATGGGCTTGCATGGCAAAGGGGCGTCGTGGCTTTAGGCGCACGCGTCGTGGTGTCTCTGTGACGATGTTATGGAGGAGGTGGGATTCACTGGTATGTGCCTTTTGGGAGAGGGCCAGCGTGGCTGCTTCTCGTTTGAACTTATACGAACCCATATCATGCTAAATCAAAATTCTCGAGCATTAAGCCATGTTTGTTTTATTCTGTTGTGTCTGTCAACTATACAGACTGGACAGTTAGAGCAAATCACATTTGCTCACTCGACTTTATTCCAACTCAACCCTCCCCCTGGGAACACAAAGCTAACAATTCTATTGTTTCATCTTTTCTTTTAAGACATAATTAGTAACACCATATCTCAACATCTTCATGATTCATCTTAGACTTTAACAAAACACAAGCTTACAAGATTTATACTATCTATATGGTAATAAAAGTTGACAATAGATGTAATCACAAATAAATGGTACACGTTCCTCTTTGCCTGCTTACTTCAATCATACTGTGGACTAACCAAAACACTGTAAAGCCCCAATCCAATTTAACTTACTGTACTGTAGCTTTCAGTCTTATCAAGTAGAAATGACTCAGCCTTCCAGTTGCTCTGGGAATATCCTGGCGAAGACGTCCTATTTTCAAACTCCATCTTTCACTGAACAGCTAATATGCGAATATAGTCTCTCATTTTGGTGATTGGGGGTCCATCCACTGACCTATAGCTGTGTCCCTTGCATAAAGGTCTTTATGTACCGTAATTTTCGGACTATAAGTCGCGTTTTTTTTCATAGTTTGGGTGGGGGGGGACTTATACTGAGGAGCGACTTATATGTGAATTGTTTCAAAAATTCAAAATTCAGTGAAACCGCCATAAACGAACCGCGATGTAGCAAGGGATTACTGTAATTTGAATTTCAAGTGACGTCAGCAGCACGACGCGGCGTGGCGCGGCGGTTGTTTACAAAAAGGACAAAGATTGATCACGGGATGACGAAGATGACAAGAGCCCCACGTACTACCGGCATCATTAGCGGCTTTTTTTGTAAGTGACACGGAGGACGAAGAGTATGAAGGATTTAATGATTTGGAGTGACACAGAAGGTTTGAAAAACTATTATGGCTTGTACGCACGCCCGGTCCTACTCTACGGAGCTCTCTTTAACCTCCGTGGATGGAAGTCTGGGACCGCCGCACGGCCGGGTGGCTGTCCGGGGACAGTGGATGGGGCTCAGACATGGCTTTTACGCACGCCCGGTCCTACTCTACGGAGCTCTCTTTCACCTCCGTGGATGGAAGTCGGGGGCTGGTGCTCGCCCGGGTGGCTGTCCGGGGACGGTGGATGGGGCTCGGACATGGCTTTTACGCACGCCCGGTCCTATTCTATGGAGCTCTCTTCCACCTCCGTGGCTGGAAGTGCCACCTCCGGGGATGGAAGTCCACGCCGCCACACGCCTGGAAGTCCACGCCGGTGCTTGGGGCCGTGTGGCGGTTAACTATTTATGTTATAGTTATTTGATATATTTTATTTCGTGGAGCAACTTGTATATGTTTTTATCGTTATAGTTCAGTAGTTGTTGGCTCGTTGAACTCTTGTTTTGTTAAATAAAGAGCCGTTTACCAAACCCACGTCTTTCCTGGTACTTTGCTAACGCTACAATATAGTTATACACTAGATCTGTGGAATAACGACGAGGCTGACGTCAGGGCGCACGCGCGGCGTTGTTGACAAAGGACGAGGAATCTGATCGATGGATTTAATGATTTGGAGTGACACAGATGGTTTGATAATATTATTGCTTATATAATAGTTATTTGATATATAATTTATATATCGTTATATGGGCCTGTGGAATATTTTGAAGTGCAAGCGCCGTCAGCGGCGCGCACCCATTGTTGACAAAGGACGATCGATGGATTTAATGAATTGGAGTGACACAGATGGTTTTATAAACGTGTTATTTATGTAATAGTTTTTGAATAACTCTGAATATTACATCAGGCCCGTTCTCAGCTCTTCGTTTGTGTTTATGTCACGTTAGCATACCTATCGTTTAGCCTGTTGTTGCTCGTTCATGTCTGTTCTTGGTGTTGGATTTTGTCGAATACATTTCCCCCAAAATGCAACTTATACTCCGGAGCGACTTATGTATCTTTTTTTTCCACGTTATTGTGCATTTTATGGCTATTGCGACCTATATTCCGGAGCGACTTTTAGTCAGAAAAATACGGTACTCATTCAAGGCGGCATGGTGGCACACTGGTTACCATGTCCGCCACACAGTTCGAAGGGTGCAGGTTCGATTCCACCTCCGGCCCTCCCTGCGTGGAGTTTGCATGTTCTCCCCGTGCCTGCGTGGGTTTTCTCTGGGTCCTCTGCTTTCCTCCCACATCCCAAAAACATACTTGGTTGGCCAATTGAGCGCTCCAAATTGCCCATGAGTGTGAGTGCAGATAGTTGTATGTCTCTGTGTGCCCTGTGATTGGCTGGTAACCAGTTCAGGGTATCCCCTGCCTATTGCCTGATGACAGCTGGGATAGGCTCCAGCACGCCCGCGACTTCGGTGGGAACAAGCGGTACAGATGATGGATGGATGGATGTACTAATTCATTTATTGCCAGTAGACACACTCCATTGCTCTCCTGAGTCCACTCCTAAATGAAAAGAGTGTACACACATCTGCCCTGAGTGTCTGCCCTCTAAACACAAGACCATTGTGGCCACCCTGACAGAATCATCCCAATTACTCCTCCATCATAGCTTCCTTTATGGCAGGGGTCTCAAACTCCAGTCCTCGGGGGCCGCATTCCTACATGTTTTCCAAGTTTCCCTCGTTAAACAAATGATCAGTTCATCCTCACATTCTGCAGGAGCCTGATGATTGAATCAGGTGTGTTTAACGAGGGAAACTTGGAAAACATGTAGGAATACGGCCCCCGAGGACTGGAGTTTGAGACCACTGCTTTATGGAGTTATGTCTCTCAGTCGGAATGGATTCGTAGTCCACATCAGTGCATCTGCCGGCATCATATTGGGGCCTAGAACATAGATCTCTTTCATGTCATATTTCTGTAATCACAATATCATCCTCTGTAGTGTCTTTGGCGCAATCAGAAGGGGCTTCTTGTTAGTATTTTCCTGTGGTTTGTGTTCACTCTTTACTGTTACCTTCCTGCCTAAATGTTTATTCAGAACAATACCTACAGTATTACCTAAGCTGCTCAAAGATCACATCGTCTCCAGACTCCCCCCAACATTCGATCCGTTCCAGTTTGCCTACCGGCAGAACCGCTCCACTGAGGATGCCATCTCCTCCGTTCTTCACCTGAGCCTGGCTCACCTGGAGGAGAGGAACACCCACGTGCGGTTGCTGTTCCTGGACTTCAGCTCAGCGTTTAACACCATCATTCCACAACATCTGGTGGAAAAACTGGAACACCTGGGCTTCAGCACCCCCCTTCGGAACTGACTGCTAGACTTCCTCACCAACAGACCTCAGTCAGTCCGGGTCGGACAGAACACCTCAGATGTCATCACCCTCAGCACAGGCTCCCCTCAGGGCTGCGTCCTGAGCCCCCTGCTGTTCACCCTGATGACACACGACTGCGCCCCCAGGTTCACCACCAATCACATCGTGAAGTTTGCAGACGACACAACGGTGGTGGGCCTCATCAGGGACAACAACGACCTGGACTACAGAGAGGAGGTGGAGCAGTTGGTGGGCTGGTGCAGAGAAAATAGCCTGATCCTGAATGTGGAGAAGACGAAGGAGATCATCGTCGACTTCAGGAAGAACCAGCCTCACCACGCTCCACTGATCATCAACAGCTCAGCTGTGGAGGTGGTCAGCAGCACTAAATTCCTGGGAGTCCACATCACAGACGACCTCACCTGGACTGTGAACACCACAACACTGGTCAAGAGGGCACAGAAGCGCTTGTACTTCCTGCGGAGGATGAGGAGAGCCCACCTGCCCCCACCCATCATGAGGACGTTCTACCGAAGCACCATAGAGAGCATTCTGACAAGCTGTCTCTCGGTGTGGTGTGGAGGTTGCAGCGCCTCCGATTGGAAGAACCTGAGGAGAGTGGTGAGGACAGCAGAGAGGATCATCGGTGCTCCTCTTCCCTCCATTCAGGACTTGTCATCCCAGCGCTGCGTGTCCCGAGCCCGAAATATTATCAGTGACCATCACACCCCCACCATGGACTGTTCTCCCTGCTGCCCTCTGGGAAGAGGTTTCGCAGCATCCGCTGCAGGTCCACCAGGTTCTGCAATAGTTTTTTCCCTGCTGTCGTCAGACTGTTGAACATTCAAACGTAGCATTCCTCTGCACACTTGTAAATACTGCTTTTGTCTCCTGCACTGTTCACATACTTTATCACTGCTGCACTTTGTACTTTATAATTATCTTATTTCATATTTTTATATAGAATGTCACTTTTTTTTTAACCAGCCGAAATACCTCTACATTGCTGAAAGCCGTATGCAACGAAATTTCGTTTTGTACACACCCAGTGTTGACAAAATGACAATAAAGTTCTGTCTAAGTATGTAGAGAATTGGGAGTTTTACTTCTCCCATTCACTGTTACCTGCTCTGTTTCTTTTGTGTATGTTTTACTGCTCTGCTATGATAAAGGAACTATCACGAGGTCTGCGGTCTAATGAGTTCGCTATACATACGGTCTGTCAGGTATTGTGCTAAAATAAATATGGATTTTGCATCATTTTGAAAAAGTGTTGCCGTGTAGTTAAAACAGTAGTGTGTGTGTGTGTGTGCGCGTGTGTGTGCATGTGTATGTGCAAGTGCGTGCATTCGTATGGGTGAATGTGAGGTATTGTAAAGCTCTTTAAACACCGTACAGTGTAAAGCACCGTGAAAGTGCAGTCCAATTACTAGTATTTACCATTTATATTTGCCTTGCATTTCATTGTCGCTTTTCTTTTCCCGCTTCAAGTCACACCACACATCTTTAGTTCTATTTACGGTTTTCTGAAAGCTATAATTGTCCCTGCTAGCCTAATTAGGATAATCCATTAGAAATGCTTATGTAACTTGGTTCATGCACTGACGGTTAGAAGTTACAGCACACATCTTACATCACATTCTTGCTGAGATAATTTGTGATGTAGTGTGTTCATCCACAGACTGCCGGCAACTTTGCAAAACTAGCAGGAAACTAGGAAGTACTGCCAACTTCACAGGAATTCTGACATGCAGATAGGTTATCTGACCTGGATCAAAAGGTGAAACAGTTGGATTCTACTGGAGAAGGTCACTGCACCATCTGTTATGATTCTTTTTAAAATGGAATTTGTCAGTGTCAATGTCACCTGCATTTTTTTCTAGTTATTATTCTTGACAAAAATAACTACAGATACAAGTGTGTTTTTACACTACAGTTTGAAGGTAAGTGGTAGTTAGTAAACACATGAACCTGATTCAGTACCGAGCCATGAAAAAAAAATTAAGAAACCACCATGTTTTCTTCATGTCTTGTTTTATTTTAATGTCTGGTCCCACCTAAAGTGTATCAAGTGACTAACTGACACAGTAGAAAACATGGAATGCCTAAAAGTCTCATTTTTGGCAGTCATAGCTATGTAAGTTGAGAGTTTGTGATGTTCATTTGATTAACATGAAAGTCTTTCTCAAATGTTTTGATCGACTCTTAAATTCAACTCTTATGTTTTTGTTGTCATTGATAGATTGGTCCAAACAAATGTACCTTTTAGTTGTACTCGGCATTTTGAATGAATAGGAAACTAAGGAAACATGGTTGTATTTCTGTCGGAGCAAAACAAAGTAATCACAATGGAAGCTTTTTATATTGTGGTTGTATGTGTATGAAGGAATACTATGAGATTGTAGGCATGAAGAGTTCTCAACTTGCCTAACTTGCGTCAACTGCTTTAAAACACAATATAGAGAAGAGCACTGTTATCCTTCATCACATTCAGCTGGGTTCATTTTCTCTTGACACTAGTGATACTCTTTTGTATACGACAGCTTTTAGTACATCCATTATCTTAACCGCGCATTCTCATGGCATATGGAAATGGGATGGTACTGCCAGAATATCCTTCAGGAAATGACAAAGACTTTTGCCAGGCATCATAACTAATGAATCAGTTAAATGATCAGTAATAATTCTATATTATGAGCAATTAATTTTAGAAAGGTGGCACAGTGGTGCACTGGTGAGCACGTCCCCCACACAGTTCAGAGGTGCTGGGTTGAATTCCGGCTTCGGCCTTCCTGTGTGGAGTTTGCATGTTCTCCCTGTGCCTGCATGGGTTGCCTCTGGGTGCACCGTTTTCTTCCCCCCTCACATCCCAAAAACAAGCACGAGCGGCTGTTTGAATGTGAGTGCAAATGGTTGTTCGTCTATGTGTGCCTTGCGATTGGCTGGTGATCATCAGTTCAGGGTGTGCCCCACATACTGCCTGAGGTCAGCAGGGATCAGCTCCAGCGCGCCCGCGACCCTCATGAGGAGAAGCGGTTCAGAGGATGGATGGATGGGTGGTGGGAAATGGATGGATCGACGGATATATAATTTTAGAAAAGGTGGGATGATGGTGAAAATGGTTAGCATGTCTGCCTTACAGTCAAGAGGTCCTCAGTTCTTGGGTGAAGATTGAGAGCTGTCCCCAATGCTTGTATGGGTTTTTCCCTGATACTTTTAAGTTTAAGGTGAGTATACATATGTTAAGCTACTTGAAGATTGTATTGAACAAAGTACAAAGGTGAGATTGAGCATCAGTAGTTGCGATTGGCTGCTGACCGATCCAGAAAATGCCTCGTCTCTTGCCCATAATAACCTGGGATGGGCATCAGCTCATAAAACTAATGGTTAGAGGCAATGTCATTTGAGGCAAAATGAGTGCATCTCCTAGCTGCTACCAGCAGTGGTGCTGTTTTGCTAATAGCCACATGGATTTTTACCAAATCGCCTGACAAATACAAGTTTTGAAGACAACATATAGATATAATAACAATATTTCTTCTAATCAGGATTTCACCAAGCGCTGAATGAGGCCCAAGTGTCTCTTCTCTACTGTGGAAAGACTTCCTACGATAAGCGAAATTCAGGAGAGTGATGAGGATGACGAAGACTTGGCCTGTTTTTCAAAAACACTGGAGGAGGATATGGGCTCCATCACAGAGCTTTCGCAGCCTGCCCCTTTCCCTCGACATGGGCCCCTTAGAGGTCATCGTCACTTGATGGTACGCAAATGCTTCAGAGCCACTGGAGGTAATCGAGCTACATGTCTAAATTCTTCAAGGACCTCTTTGATGACTCTGGACATACTGGATAAATCTCTCACTTTAACTGAGCAGGCAAAATGTGAGCTATCGCTGCATTTTAACCAGAATTTGTGTGAAAGCCTGCTGTGAGTGATCTTGTTTTAACTTTAACAATAGAATTCCCTCCCCGCAGTCTGCTTTGGAATACAACTCATGATTCAATCATGCAAACCGAGCCACTTTTCAAAACGGATCTGATTCCCTTTCCGAAATACTGAAGTACAGCTTGCCTGAGGTTTCAACAATACTCAAAGAATTATTTTTGAAATAACTCATTTTTGGGCTTGTACTATGTTGGTCTTAATTTAGTTTAGCAAGAGAAGGACAAAGCCTAAACATTTTTAGGAATCCATATCCTGTGCATGTGGTCTCCTATCCATGTTTTAATTTTGCTTTCCCTGAAGTACTGTGACCACAATCATGTGTGTGAGCGAGTGCGCACGCGTGTGTCTGTGTCTGTGTGTGTGTGTGTGTGTGTGTGTGTGTGTGTGTGTGTGTGTGTGTGTGTGTGTGTGTGTGTGTGTGTGTGTGTGTGTGTGTGTGTGTGTGTGTGTGTGTGTGTGTGTGTGTGTGTGTGTGTGTGTGTGTGTGTGTGCGCGCGCGCGCGTGTGTGTGTCTGTGTGTGTTGGGGTGGTCTAGTGTTGGCAGGATTTGTGCAGGAGACGTCCAACAATGTGGCGTGAGAGAAAGGAAGCAGAGCGCACAACTCCCCATGCCTGGTGTATATTTGGATGGACACTTTGACATTGCGCAACACAGCATTCTCCAAAAACAAAACTTAACTAAGGCTAATTTTGGCTTGCAGCAGAAATAAAAAAAAAATCGACACTGAAAAGTCAAGGCCCCTTATACATACTGAAAACAAAACAAAACAATGATCTTGTCTGAATCATAATTGGTCAACCTGGTATTTTACTGAATATTTGTTTGACCAATTGATTCTCGGGTGTCTGAAAGCTCCTGCTGAGCAATTATGCTGTGGTCTGGGGTGGTGTCAAGAGTGTTTTTTTCTGTCCCAATCTGCTCAGAAAATAATTGTCAGTGTTAAATGTGTTACATATTTTGGATTGAAAATTATTATGTGTGGCTGAGCCACAAACCCTATCATTGTGACGTCTAATGGAACAATAACCAATTCGGAAGTGACCTGAAGCTTTGTTGCTGCATACAAATGGAGAAGCAATTGGTTGTATTTAACGATTGTTTTCGTCATGTACCACACATAAGCTATTTTGTCTGTCACGTTTGAAGATGTTAAACATTTCTAACATGTATATGTATGTGTTTGCCGGTAATGTGTACTCATGCTGACTCATGTTTAATGACTTGTTTAATATGAAATGTGTGAAATAATCTAATGAATTGAAATTTAACAATACAAGTTTAACAATAGAATGTGTGGTGTTATCACCTTACTTATGCTTATTTTGGTCATAAATGCAACATATATTAGTCGCGTCATCTCCTGAATTCCATGTACACAATTAAGTGCTCATTTGCGAGACTGAGACATTGAATGCCGAACAAAATCGAATGATGTTGCTCTGCCAGGTTTCTGATTGGCTAAATTGTGCTTGAGACAGTGGACAGATTGTATTTCAATTGTGCTGAAATTGTCCAGCATGCACATGTCATGAAATCAAAACGAGTAGAGTTGTAAATACGTGACGGTTGCAAAACGGCAGTCATTTAAATTGTCCAGTTTGCACATGTCATGAAATCAAAACGAGTAGAGTTGTAAAATACTTGACGGTTGTAAAACAGCAGTCATTACAATTCGTGTAGGGCAAGTATGTCTAAAGTCCAGCTGAGGGGCCTAATGCTCAAATTTCCACCTGCCCGCAGACTGGTATAAAATTAATATGTGGCCCGTCAGTCAACACTGTTGAGCACAGTAGAAATAAAAGCAATTTTGCATTCCACCAGAAGATGGCAGCAGACCTGTGGCCGCGCTCTCAGATGCTTCAGGAATGGATGGTTTTGCCCAGGGCGCAAAAGTAACCAGGACCGCCTCTGGTGTGTTTCCCAACCACTTTGCCGCGGCTCACTGGTGTGCCGTGAGAGATGTTCAGCTGTGCCGTGGGAAATTGTCCAATATTAATTATGGAGCGCATAATCGGGGCCGGCTCTACGCAGGGGCAAGAGGGGGCAACGCCCCCTCAAACAGATGTCCTGCCCCCTCAAATCAAACTTTTAGAAGTGAAAATTCCGCTGATAGAAACACACGTTAATCAGCCCCCCCCTCTTCTCTCATGCTTTGTGTGTCCTCACACAGCCTGCTGTCAGGACTCCGCGCCCCTCCGTAAACATCCAATCACTGTGAGTATGCAAATGAGGCAAGACGCAGCCAGCGAGTGTCAAGTTACAGTCAGCGCGGTAGGAGTTGGAAGAAGCTGTAAAAACTCCACCAAACTCGTCGTAGCGACCCGTGATACAACTAATGATTAACAACAACTCAAATAATAGTGAATATAACATTCATATGATATGTTCCCCCCCCTGAGGGATTGCCACCTTATTGTGGTCAGGGGGTTTGCGTGCCTCAGTGACCCTAAGAGCTATACCAGCAAAAGCTTTAGTCTTCAGGTGGGACACCCAGGTAAGCTGGACAGGTATTAGTGTAGACCAGGGGTGGGCAAACTACGGCCCGCGGGCCACATCCGGCCCACGGGACCGTTTAATGCGGCCCGCCAACCCTGAATTAATTGTATTATTAAACTTTTTTTTTTGTCATTTTGCCTGCAATGACTGCGTTTCCCCAGTAGATGGGGAACCGCTCGCCTGCGCATTTACTACCGGAAGCCGTGTCAGAAAGCTCGGTGCACACTCACAAGTGCGTGTACGTACGTACTCAGTAGTACGGACATGGCGCACTCGCGCTCTATTTGTATCAGTCCCGAATTTAGAGCGTGGGCTGTGACGACAGCATTCTTGTAATTCGCTCGCTGAGCTTTCAGATACAGTTTTACGCTAAAGCCACCCACAAACCTTCCCCTGGAATCCTTCCATTAAAATGAGTGGCCCGAAGAAAAGAAGTGAGTGCCGAATGTTAAAAGAGTGGCCAATTTGGCTCGACGTACGCGACGTGACGTTCAGCCACATCAACCCGTCACAGATCGAGGTAAACGGATCTCTCCTAAGAATTGCCACAACAAATCTTACTCCAGACTATGATGCACTAGCAAAAAAGGGAGACCAACAACACTGTTCCCTCTGAAAATGAAGGGGAGGCTCTCAAGTTTGTTGTAAAAAAATGCATTTTGAATATGATTTGTACACATAGCAGGGATTGAAACTAGCGACCATTCTCATTTTCAAACAATGCAGGATGCTCAAGGACATTGATGCACCACCTGTTTGCGACTAATCTTAACCTGTAAAGTTCTTAAGGCTTACTTTAAGGAAGTGTTTCCCGTTTCCTCACCTCTGTTACCAGGTGTTTGTGAGTTAAAACTCTGCTCTGATGTTCAGATACCCCTCACCGTGTTGCCGTTTTGATTACTTTATTTGGATGTATGCTTTCACCGATTCTTCAAGATGATATATTTGGTCAGAATGTTTGCTGTTTGATGTGATCTCATAAGATAAACATCTTTCATTAATCTGACCTGCAGGCACTGAAGTGATGGAGACTGTTATTCATAATAACAGTGTCGTATTTTATGAGAATCACTGATAGCAGATTTTTAGTGAATTATTTTAATTTTTTTTAATGCTGTTAATAAATGCATTTGTTTTCAAAAACTTGTTTGTAATATCCATGCTTTACTACCTACTAAAGGCCAAAATCTTTTATGCAATGACCTTTACAGGTCGCTTATATTACTTCACACAAACACTACATCCATCTGCTCCTGGTTCGGCCCTCCGGTACAAATTTAGAACCCAGTTCGGCCCGCGAGTCAAAAAGTTTGCCCACCCCTGGTGTAGACAGTGGCGTAGCCAGGAATTTTTCCAGTAGGGGCGCGCGCGCACAGGAAAAAAAATCGAACATCACCCACGCCGTTCGCTGATCGCTAAAACAACATCCGGGTCCGGGAGGCAAACGGTGAATGGATAACATCGCGCACATAGAATAGCGCAAGCACATTCGCGCAAGACCGAAAGAAAAAAACGGCATGAAAATGAAGAATCGAAAAAGCTTGTTTTTTTACTTTCATATATAACTTCAACCAGTAGGTGTCAGTAATGCCCATTGAAGCTAGTGCTACCTCGCCGTAAAACAAAACGAAGAAGAAAATGATGTAACTTCCCGTTCACGATTCATTGAACGATTCGTTTGAACGAATCTTTTGAGTGAACTGATTCTAAAGATTCAGTTCACCTAAAAGAACTGGAATGCACATCACTAATTCCTATAGAAAACATTGCTTCTACTTACAAACGTTTCTACTTACAAACCTGATCGTGGAACCAATTAAGTTCATAAGTAGTAGTACCACTGTGTATAGGGGGGAAATTAGTGTATTTTTATCATACGAATTATAAAATGCTTCTCCATATATAGTAATTGACGGTTATTACATATGCATTACAAAAAATGAATTTAACCCAAAATTTGCAGCCCCCTAAAAGCAAAAAACAACAACAAATCTTTACATTGAAAAAGAAATCCTGCAAATATTGTAATCTGAATCTGGTACCAAACCACAATATTGCGGGCATCCACTGTATATATACTGAATATATTGTACGTAATGCCATTTATGTTGTACCTCATCTGACTGCATTTTCCTGCAGTATAAATCAGTAGCTTTTACTTTAAGTGTTACTTTAGTGTAACAGTACATTTTTGTACAGCCACTCTTGCAGTTCCTAAAGTCAATGTATTCAGTCAAATGTATCATTCCTAAGTTAGTTATTTTCATATGTCAAAATACTTTGAATTGGACACAACCAATATGTTTTAGCTAGATATCTAGGAGGGCACCATTTTTTCCCATTTTACTGGAAGTTGCATTTGACTAGAAATGAACGAGCTTTTTTTTGCCAAAAACTATTGCTCCACTTCATCTGACAGCTCACTTTCGCTTCTTGCTGGCCATATTCCAGTGTGTGTCTCCATGGAGAGTGTGGAAATTCCAGTGCATGCTTTAGGTTCGGTTTGATGGGAAAAAGCATGGGCTTCGGGAAAACCCCACTCACTCTCAGTATAAAACAGGAGGAGATTGTCAGAAGCCTTCCAGTCCTTTCTCGACTATTTGAGCTCTTGTGAGGACATTGATACAGAAACATGGCTTTGGCTGTGAACAGCTTTGCACTCCTGCTGGTTGTTGTGGCTGGATTTTGCATACATCCCTATCGAGGTGAGTTCAAGTGTGAAAATAAGCTTGGCTATTGTTGTATTTTGTTTTTTGCTAATGTCCTCTTAATCTTTATTTCAGCTCACGACTTTCCTGGTCGTTGCTCATGTCACAACACAATCAAATTCATCAAAGGCAATATGTCCGATTTCCAAGTACTTGAAAAGAGACCCGGATGTGATAAAACAGAACTGATGTAAGTGAATATCTGAAGCTTGAGCCCTCTCGTTAGTTGTGCTGTGCTGACTTTGATTCCAGTTTTACTTAGTGTTTTTTTTCCAGTGTCACTATGAACAGGCCAGACAATGCCACGGAAAGAATCTGCATAAACACAGAGGGAAAGCTGGCCAGAGCTTTTTTTAGGTGCTGGGACAGGTAAGACGATACACATAGTAACTCTAACTTTAGTCTTAACTTTTGATGGATGCACATTGCACACATGATATCATCTGAGTCTCTTAAAAAGAAAATGCTTCTGAGATCCCAAAAGAATCTTCCAGAAACAGCACACACACACACACGCACACATGCACACACACGCACACGCACGCACACACACACACACACACACACGCACACGCACACGCGCACACACACACACGTACGCACGCACACACAGATTTCACAAGGAGCTGGGAAAACAAAGGCACACTAAACGCGTCCAGATGTTTTGTATTAGTGCGTTGGCCAATACCCAACTTTCCCCCGTCACTTTTTCAAGGATAAACAAAGCTGAGAACCGGAAGATGGAGTGCATCGAAAGGAAAAGAAAAGCAGAGTGAATGTAATGTGCAGCAGATCTTCAAGAAAGGAACTGCACCAGAGTTCCAGAACTCACGTGTGAAAGCAACGGCATAAAAGCCCAAGAATGTTGAGAAAAGAGTTTGGAAAAAAGAGGCAGGACGGGGATACAATGCAGTGTAAAATCAGAGGGTATATGCACAAATATGTTTAGGTTTTATAACAGCAAGTCTGTGTAAAGTCTACTGTTTATATCCAATCACATTTGAATGTATATTATTTATGGGAGTTTATTTATTTTTGTATAAATGTTATTTCCTTACTGTCAAAAACTGAATAAAGTTGATTTTGATAAAACTGTATTACACTCTAAGATAAATCCTCTGTGAGGATGTAAATTAATGACTATGAAGCATCTGTTTTCATCTGGCAAATATAACTATCCTAATGACTCCTGTGGCTCAACAACGCTCTTGCTAAATAATATAAGTAATAATTATTCTGTAAGGTAGGCACATCTGGCACATGATGATGTTGAAGTCACTTTGTATAAATTATTGTTCAAACAGAAGAACGCTTTTTCTTCAGTGTGTAGCTTGCATAAGTGCAGTTTAAAGATGCCCTGGAGAAAATCTTTTTGCAGCTGCAAGCTGGACGAGACATATTTCTGAAGCATCTCATCAGACTGTTGACAGGAGTAAGACTTAGGGGAGACTGGGTAAGCTTGTAACATGAGGAGAGTTGTAACACCACCAATTCCACCAATCAGGGATAAGATAGGAGACATGCGATCATTTCAATATTTACACTCTTCCTCCTGGTGGTTATCAAGGTTGGAAACTGCTGCATGCAGATTTTACACAGAAGAAAAAAAAATGATTTTGAGGTATATTTTGGGTCCCTCTTGAAAACGAGATGCTGCATCTCAATGGGGATACCCTTAACAAATAAATTGTAATTAGGTATAAAAGTATTTTCTAGACAAGACTATATTTTGTCTACTATTGCAGATATGGCTGAAGGTGGAATCAAACCCACAAACTCCGCACTGAGGCGGATGTGCTAACAAGTGCATCACCGTGATGCCCGCCTGGGATTTTATTTTTACAAATACGAATCTGCACTGTGGGCAGAGCAAACCACTGAAGACATGTCAAGGCAGCAAACAATCATCAACTAAAGGTGGCAAATCATCGGCGCTCAAAATATGATGATGCTCATAAGCTCCCTTAGTTTGTTTTGATTTGTTAAATAAGATCATCAGTCCAACCTTATTTATCATTGTTTTGGATTCCTTTCTGCTGGCCTTGTCCTGCCAATCAGAAAGAACACAGGGAAAAATCGCACACTCTGCTTGCAGGTAGTTGACTTGCAGTAAGCTTCAAGCTCACTCAGACAGTATATTTGATGTTGTGCCACAATAATAAACAGGTAGTTGGTAGATAGAAAAGCTCTAATAAAGCTGTAAGATAGAAAAGCTCAAACAAATCATAATATGACTGTTAAAGTAAAATGTCTAAAATGTCACCGCTGTACAAAATAATTCAAATAAATAATTCAATTGGATTTAATCTACGGCGGCTCGGCGGCGCACTGGGTAGCACGTCCGCCTCACGGTTAGGAGGGTGCGGGTTCGATTCCACCTCTGGCCCTCCCTGTGTGGAGTTTGCATGTTCTCCCCGGGCCCGCGTGTCATGTCCGGTTTTGTAGGTTTTGTTTTGTCTTGTCCGTCATGTTCTAACTTCCTGTTTTATTTTGTACATCACATTCCAGATCACTGGTCCTTCCGCTGCACGCTCGTTCACTTGACCTCCCCGTTTGTTAACCACGTACACCTGTGTCGTCCGCCCTGATTGTCTGCACCTGTGTCCTTCCCCTTCTGTGTGTGTATTTAGCCTGCGTCTTCCCCTTGTCCTCTGCCAGTGCGTCTTGCAAGCCATGACCACCAGCGACTCCATAGCCACGGATTTAGCCCTTGATTGCCTTGCTCACAGAGACCTTTTTGTCCACGCTTTGTGGGTTATGCGTGAGACCTTGCCTTCGTTTTTTCCTCAGTTTGAGGCACCTTTGTTTTTGCCCTTTTTCCCTCAGTTTGAGGCGCCTTTGTTTTTGCCTTTTTTCCCTCAGTGTGAGGCACCTTTGTTTTTGGAGCGGTCATCCGCCGAAGAAATAAAACACCTTGAACTGTCGAAACTCTGCATTCGAGTCCTCTCCCTGCCTGAGCCTGACAGTACGCACTGGCCAGACATGGACTCGGCAGAGCCGGAACAGTTGGCTGCCGCAGTGCGCTCCCAGGCATCGACGCTGGGCCAACACCAGCAGCAGGTCAGTGCCCTGGGAGTGGATGTCCGTGAGATCCGGGCAACCCAAGAGGAATTCAGAGCGGCGGTGGCCGCCCAGGTGGAATCGCTGGGCCGACAGATGCAGGGCATTGTCACGCTGCTGACCGCTGGACCAACAGCGACCCCCAGTCCGCCAGTGCCCCCCCCGACCGAGCGGCCGATTCCCGCGCCCATGACAATGGGAGTCAGGCTGGCTCCCCCGGAACGATACGCTGGGGAACCCGGGGGCAGCAAGGCATTCGTCACCGGGTGTGAAATGCAATTCGAGCGGTCTCCAGGCGATTTCCCCACCGAGCGCTCCCGGGTGGCCTACATGATCTCTTACCTGACAGGAAGAGCCCGGGCGTGGGCAATGGCAGAATGGGCCCGGGATTCCGTCACCTGCCGATCTCTCGCCGCGTTCGTCGAAGCCCTGCGCATGGTGTTCGATCCTGTCTCCTCGGACCGTGAAAAAGCGCGGGAGCTGAGCCAGCTGTCCCAGGGGCGTGAGTCAGTCAGCGACTACGCGATCCGCTTCCGCACTCTGGCCACAGAATGCGGGTGGAACCAGATGGCCCTGTATGATATCTTCCTCAAGGGTCTTTCTGGAACCATCCAGGACCAGCTCGTTCCCCTCGATCTCCCCGCTGACCTCGACGCGCTCATCGCGCTGGCTGTCCGCACCGACAATCGCCTGCAGGAAAGAAAGAGGCAGCGCGCAAGCCGGAGCGCTTCCGTCTTCCCCCCCTCGGCCGGGTTGGCATCGCCGCACCTCGAGATCCCGCACCAACCATCGAACACGGCACTGCTACCGCCTGGGGCGGAACCCATGCAACTAGGCAGAGCCAAGTTGAGCGCCGAGGAGAAGCAGCGCCGACGCCAGGAAGGTCGTTGCTACTACTGCGGCGCTCTGGGACATATCGTCGGCTCCTGCCCCGAGAAACGAACCATGAAGGTAAGCGCCTTCTCCGGTAGCCCGCGGAAGGTTCGGACCCTACCCATCGGCACGCTTACATGCCTTGGGAAAATCACCCAGCTCGGGGTGCTAATTGACTCCGGGGCAGATGAGAGTATGATCGACTGGACTTTTGCTCGGAGGCTGGGAATAAGAACTGAACCACTAGCCACGACCGTGAAAGCCGAGGCGCTCAATGGTCAGGCGGTTTTTGAGATAACCCATGTAACCGAACCTCTCTCACTATCTTTCGGGACTCATCACGAGAAAGTCCGACTACATGTGATAACCTCCCCCAAGAATCCAATTATACTCGGGTACCCGTGGCTGTCGCTCCACAATCCAACCATGGACTGGGCGTCCGGGGAGATAAGGGGATGGGGACCCAGTTGCCAAGAGTCATGTGTCGCACCTAAACCCCCGATCAGCCTTAACCGTAGCTCTGACTCCGAAACCCCTGATCTCACCGGTGTACCAGTCTGTTACCACCAACTCGCGGAAGCATTTAGCAAAGCCAAGGCTAGCTCGCTACCGCCCCACCGTCCGTACGACTGCGCTATAGAGCTTCTGCCTGGGGCTCCGATACCCAAGGGGAGGCTTTATTCCCTCTCGGAACCCGAAAAACAAGCGCTGAATGAGTACATAGACGCGTCGCTTAAGGCGGGACTGATCAGACCCTCATCCTCCCCTGCAGGGGCCGGATTTTTCTTTGTGGGCAAAAAAGACGGTACCCTACGCCCCTGCATAGACTATAGCCCTCTCAACCAGATCACTATTAAAAATCGATACCCTCTTCCACTCATGGCGACGGTCTTCGATCAGTTGCAGCAAGCTCGGGTCTTCACCAAACTGGATTTGCGTAACGCTTACCACCTCGTGCGCATCCGGGAGGGAGACGAATGGAAGACGGGATTCAACACCCCTCGAGGACACTTTGAGTACCTGGTGATGCCATTTGGTCTCAGCAATGCCCCCGCAGTATTTCAAGCCATGATTAACGATGTTCTGGGAGACTTTATAGATCGTTTTGTTTATGTCTATTTGGATGACATTCTTATCTATTCACCTGATACGGAGACCCATGAGAACCATGTTAGATCGGTCCTGCAACGCCTCCTGGACCATCACCTTTACGTGAAGGCGGAGAAGAGCGAGTTCCACGTCGACACTATTTCCTTCCTTGGCTTCATCATACACCCCGGTAAGGTCCAAATGGACCCAGCCAAAGTAAGCGCCGTAACCCAATGGCCCAGACCCGATAACCGCAAAAAGGTGCAGCAATTTCTAGGCTTTGCTAATTTCTACAGGCGTTTCATCCGAGGTTTCAGTGCCACAGCGGCCCCGCTGCATGCTCTGACTTCTCCAGCCGCCCCCTTCCGTTGGACGGCGGAAGCAGAGGCTGCCTTCCAGGAGCTAAAGAGGCGATTCAGCACCGCCCCGATCCTCACACTGCCCGACCCCTCTCGTCAGTTCGTGGTGGAGGTTGACGCCTCCAGTCGAGGAATCGGCGCCGTCCTGTCCCAAAGGTCACCAGAGGACAACAAGCTTCATCCGTGCGCTTACCTGTCCCGGCGGATGACCCCCGCCGAACAGAACTACGACGTGGGTGATCGAGAATTGTTGGCGGTGAAGCAGGCGCTCGAGGAGTGGAGACACTGGCTGGAGGGAGCCCAACAACCATTCTTAGTATGGACGGATCATAAGAACTTGCAGTACCTCAAGAACGCAAAACGGCTGAACTCACGCCAGGCTCGTTGGTCGCTCTTTTTCAACCGTTTCAATTTCACCCTGTCCTACAGACCGGGAGCAAAGAACGTCAAACCTGATGCCCTGTCCCGCGTCTACAGTCCGGATCCGGAGGCCAAGGAGCCCGAACCCATTCTTCGTCCTCACTGTGTGGTAGGGGCCGTTACCTGGCCCGTAGAAGACCAAGTAAAGCAGGCCAACGGTGACGCACCACCCCCTGACAACTGCCCGACGAATCGACTTTTTGTGCCGCCCGAGCTGCGTTCCCGAGTCGTCCACTGGGGACACACCTCCCGGCTCGCCTGTCATCCCGGCGTTCGACGAACCCTGTACGTTGTGCAGCAGCGATTCTGGTGGCCCTCCATGGCGGCCGACGTCAGGGAGTACGTGGCAGCCTGCTCCGTCTGTGCGCGCAACAAGAACACCCCCGGCACCCGGGTGGGGTTGCTGCAACCCCTCCCCATTCCCTCCCGTCCCTGGGCCGACCTCTCTGTAGATTTTGTCACTGGGCTTCCCGTTTCCAAGGGGAAGACCACGATACTCACTGTGGTGGACCGGTTCTCCAAAATGGCCCATTTCATTGCCCTGCCCAAATTACCCTCAGCAAAGCGAACAGCCGAAGTCCTCATGGACCATGTTTTTAGAGTACACGGATTCCCGCGGACTGTCACATCGGATAGGGGGCCCCAATTCGTGTCTCGCTTCTGGAAAGAGTTCTGCAGACACATAGGAGCCACCGTGTGCCTCACTTCGGGCTATCACCCGGAGGCGAACGGCCAGGCGGAGCGCGTCAATCAGCAGCTGGAAACAGGCCTCCGCTGCCTGGTGGCCCAGAACCCCTCCTCCTGGAGTAAGAACCTGATCTGGGTGGAATACGCCCATAACTCCCTCCCTACCACTGCTACGGGGATGTCCCCTTTCATGTGCGTCTTTGGCTATCAGCCCCCGGTCTTCCCTGACAATGAGCCAGAGGTGTCGGTGACCTCGGCGCGCGCCGTGGTGAGACGATGCCGTCGCATCTGGGCGGCGGCGCGTGCCACGCTGGTCCGCCAGGGGGACCGAGTGAAGAGGATGGCCGACCGGAGACGACGGCCGGCGCCCGCCTACCAGCGGGGCCAACGGGTCTGGCTGTCCGCTCGGGATCTTCCGCTCCAAGTGGGCTCCAGGAAGCTGGCCCCCCGTTTTGTGGGGCCTTTTCCCATCTCCAAGGTCGTGAATCCGGCCGCTGTACGGCTTCGCCTGCCCCGGTCCCTCGCTGTGCATCCCACCTTCCACGTCGGGAAGATCAAGCCGGTCAGGGAGAGTGAGATGGTGCCGGCTCCCGAGCCGCCTCCGTCTCCGCGGACTGTGGGGGGTGGGCCTGCGTACACGGTCAAGGAACTACTGGACGTGCGCAGGAGGGGACGAGGCTGGCAGTTCCTGGTCGACTGGGAGGGTTATGGGCCAGAGGAGCGGCAATGGGTGCCGCGCAGTTTTATCTTGGATCCTGGTCTGCTGGACGACTTCTACGCTGCTCACCCAGATGCTCCTGGTCCGTCTGGGATCCGGCCCTAGAGGGGGGGGTTATGTCATGCTGTCCGGTTTTGTAGGTTTTGTTTTGTCTTGTCCGTCATGTTCTAACTTCCTGTTTTATTTTGTACATCACATTCCAGATCACTGGTCCTTCCGCTGCACGCTCGTTCACTTGACCTCCCCGTTTGTTAACCACGTACACCTGTGTCGTCCGCCCTGATTGTCTGCACCTGTGTCCTTCCCCTTCTGTGTGTGTATTTAGCCTGCGTCTTCCCCTTGTCCTCTGCCAGTGCGTCTTGCAAGCCATGACCACCAGCGACTCCATAGCCACGGATTTAGCCCTTGATTGCCTTGCTCACAGAGACCTTTTTGTCCACGCTTTGTGGGTTGTGCGTGAGACCTTGCCTTCGTTTTTTCCTCAGTTTGAGGCACCTTTGTTTTTGCCCTTTTTCCCTCAGTTTGAGGCGCCTTTGTTTTTGCCTTTTTTCCCTCAGTGTGAGGCACCTTTGTTTTTGGAGCGGTCATCCGCCGAAGAAATAAAACACCTTGAACTGTCGAAACTCTGCATTCGAGTCCTCTCCCTGCCTGAGCCTGACACCGCGTGGGTTTTCTCCGGGCACTCCGGTTTCCTCCCACATCCCAAAAACATGCTTGGTAGGCCGATTGAGGACTCCAAACTGTCCCTAGGTGTGAGTGCGAGTGCAGATGGTTATTTGTCTCTGTGTGCCCTGCGATTGGCTGGCAACCGGTTCAGGGTGTCCCCCGCCTACTGCCCGATGACGGCTGGGATAGGCTCCAGCACTCCCGCGACCCCCGTGGGGACTAAGCGGTTCAGAAAATGGATGGATGGATGGATTTAATCTATCGATACTTACTCAATCTGCACAGCCAGAGGGTGTAGATACTTTTGAGTTGACTAAAAAAGCCTGTAAGGTTTAAGAGTTCTGATTAGATGACAACTTTTTTTTCTTATATTTTGGTTGGCAAGTTTAAGACCCGCTAATTCAAGTATTAGGGTGGGAAATAGGTACTTCTGAGGTGGGTGAGGTTTACAACCTGAAGTCGACAAGCTTGTTGACAGTACATAGTATCTAACCAAATCACATTTATTTATCACAGAGATGTCCATGAGCCAAGCTGTGCAATCGGTGTTACATGTTACATGTTACAACACCCATAGAAGCTGTCAGTCCAGAAAGTTAAGTCATAAAAGTTGTGTAAAGCAAGTTAGAGTGGCCAAACGCCAAGTAACTAGATTCCATTAGCGTGTGTCACAACAGAGACATGGTAGGAAATGAACAACGGTACATGAGCAAGTTAATCAAGTGTACAGTATCCTGGTGTTAATGTGCAAGCACAGTGAGGATAGATGTTCTCGGTATAACTATCCAAGAGGGAAGCACAGGCCATGACACCAATCATGGGATTCTGGTTGATCATACATGCCCAAGGGGAGTCTGTCAGTGTCACCTGGGCAGATGATGGTTTCCAATGGTGCTGCAACTAGACAACCAGAAGGGCTTAACTGAGAGGATTAAGACAGGAACAGTGAGAATATGTTTTTGGCTTTGGAATGATGTACATTTATCCACCTTCTTGTGTTCTTTGGAAACCTCATTAAACTGATGAGAGCATACCTAAATCTACCATTTCTTAAGTTGCAAACATGAGAGTAACGGCTGGTGATGACTTTGATTGTGAAGACATTGTCCATAAAGTACATTCACTGTAACTGCCTCTATTATGCCTCTATTCACTATCTATTCCTCTATTCACTAGCTAAACACCAGAGCACAGCAAATTAACAGGAATCCAAATATTTATTTTCTGACTCGTGTTCGACTGCGGAACCTTTGTGTTGGATTATAGTTTTCTCCATCGGAACGTCACGTCATCTGCAGGGAAAAGTACATGGGAGCGTTACTGTCTTCTGAGGCGTGAGTGCTGTAACGTATATTACTTTGAAGAGGCTGCCACCTACTGGACGTCATGTGAACATGCCTGCAACGTTTTCTTTTTTTGTTTTTTGTTTATTTCTTTGTTAAGTGATGGCCTAGAAAAAATATAGGTTATGCTTTGGTAAATTCGGAAGGTTTCTAAGTTACTTTCTACTAAATGGAGCCAATTTAGTTACTTTTACTAACTTATTTACTTCAAACCAATTCACAACTGTTTCTTTTTTCTCTCCATTTGATAAGGTCAGTTGAGTGTATTTTTATTGTATTTTTTTCTTTTTTTCAAAACACAATTCTTTATAACCAAAGCTAATTTGCTGTTTAATATATTGATATGTATTTACTTTAAGTTAACAAATCTGGAACCCTTTTCGATATTGGATGTGGATCACATGGGCTATGCTACACAATGAAAAATGCATCATATTTTCTTTGCCTTCTAAAATAACACAATGAGACATTTTCCCAGTTTACAATCCATGCAGAGTTGTCCAAGAAATTTGTTAGGAATTGGCCATACTTTTTTCCCCCCACAGTTGATATCATTGACAAAGAATTCCACTAAGAAATCACATATGGAACAGATAAAGATTTTCTTTGGATGGACATATGCACAGTATATAAGCCTCTTTGGCCACTTCGAAGAAGCAGCAGCAACAGAAGACCAACATTTTCCAGTTGTAAAGCAAATAAATCTCCAGGAAAATAAATCTGAATTGTATAATGTTTCCAGAGGTCGAACATTGTTTCCCGACTAGTTATATAAACACATAATAGATAATCATATTGTTGCTATCCTGTGAAAAAAAATTCCATAATTCATTTTTATCGAGAAGGATAAAAAAAAAACCTCAATCACTCACAAAATAACGATTAAGGAAACCTTAAACCTGTGTAAATATATAAACCTAGGGTCTAAAAAGAAACTGTTATTAAAAGTAGAACTTACATGCATTGTCAGCAATTTTATTATTATTATTTTTTTTTTAAAGCATACGCTATTCATCAAAGTTTTGTCGAGGGAAATTGCGAACCATAATGTTAGCCTCTTCCAATGCATTGCAATTATAGTTTGTTATTGTTATCATAATTATTATTTTTGTCTAACCCTAAAGCCCAGCCCTACGAGAAACACATGATTTTTAGAAAGGTATTTATTTAATCTTTAGATTGGCCAGTTTTACTTTTTTTAACAGTTGTGTTATATTGTGTCAAGCTAAAATAATTAAATGGTGAAATTAACTAAACTCACTCATTTTTTCAAATCACAATACTTCACGGTACTGTGTACGTACACAGTCTCCCATTGTCACACTGATATTAGCTATCTTCGGAAAAAAAAAACCGATCTTATAGCAGGTGCAGTAAAAATTCAAATCACAATAAATAGCAAAATCAGAACAATATAAATCACATCACCTAAAGTTTGCAAGACATGTTCACAAAATAGAAGGATGGATGTGAGTGACCATGGTGTACGTATATGCTAGTTTGCACCTTTAGGGGGCAGTGACATACTCCTTCACAACTGTGCCCTAATCAGCATTCTGTTGAAGCGATTTGCACCCACTATGTCTTGCTTTGGCCACTGTAAAGGGAGTCATGATTTCAGTGTTGAATTCATTAACCTTTTCACACTCCTATTGAATGTCTATTGAACTAACCCCACAGCACTTTGAACAGTTTAGTGAGAGGGGTCTGGGAAACAGAAAAGGGGACAGCACCCATTTGTTCATATCTGTAAAATGTCATTTCACATCAGATTGTTAATTATTCAACAACCCAAGGTGTGTTAATAGCTGTCAGGCACAGACATGGGCCATTCGGTGAACATGTATTGGACAGGTGTCCAATTTTGGAAAGAATTGTCTCTTTTGAGACCGTGTACCCTATCAGGACTTGAAAGAGAGCTTTCGCAAGTTGAGTCAGTGAGACCAATGTACAATAATATCTTCGGGTGGAAAATTAAATGGAAAGCAGTGGGACCATCTCACAGTGAGTAACTTGCCAAATTTGTGATATATGATATTTTTATTAAGTAGCTGCATATTTGCAATGCATATTTAAGATTCAAGATTCAAGAGTTTTTTATTCGCCATGTTTGAGCGTGCCAAACAAGGAATTTGACTTCGGTAAATCACACCCTCTGTTCAACATTTAGGTGACTAACAACACTCAGGACATGTGACAAATGGCAAATATTCTCAAGCATCCCCTGACCTTAAACTCCCAAAAGGGCAAGGAAAAACTCAAAACTCCAGCTAGGGGAAATGAGAAACCTTGAGAAGAGACCACAGATGGGAAGGTCCCTTATCCAGGATGACCAGGCTGCAATGGATGCAGGGAGGACACATAGTACAAACAGTGTAGACAAATTCAAAAAAGGTGTGGAGAGCAGGATGTTATTGCACAGTAATGACTCTGAGACTCTAAGAGTGGTGTGAGTTCATCAGAGCAACAGCCTGGGGGAAGAAGCTGTCTCGAGCTCTATAACGCCGTCCGGAGGGGAGTAGTTCAAACAGACTGCAACCTGGGTGAGAAGGGTCTGTAGAGATGTTCCTTGCTCGTTTCCTGGTCCTGGACAGGTGCAAGTCTTGGATAGATGGGAGGTTGATTCCAATTATCTTTTCTGCAGTCCTGATTGTCCGTTGCAGTCTGTGCTTGTCTTGTTTGGAGGCCGATCCAAACTAGACAGTGATGGAGGTGCAGAGGACAGACTGGATGATGGCAGTGTAGAAGGTCTTCAGAAGCTCTCGCGGCAGGTTGAACTTCTTGAGCTGTCTCAGGAAGTACAGCCTCTGCTGGGCCTTCTTCCGGACAGAGTCTATGTGGCCGGTTCATTTCAGGTCCCGAGAGATTGTGGTTCCCAGGAACTTGAAGGTGTCTGTGGAGAGAATAGTATTACTGCGGATAGTGAGGGGTAAAAGTGGTGAAGGGTCACGCGTGAAGTCCACTGTCATCGCCACGGTCTTGAGCGGGTTCAGCTCCAAAATGTATACAAGAGAGAAGACAAAAGAGATTGTGAAATGAAATTGAATGGTAGTGCAGGAATGGGGTCGGAAAACAAAAAGTCCTGCCTATCACCAATGAATAAAGTACATAAGCAGACAAGGATATTCACATATTAAATCAATAAAAGAAACATTTTAAGCATATAATATACCTACACACCAAATCGATAAAGACGACATAACTAGATATTTTTGATATGTGATAATTTTACGTTATACCTTAATGATCTGATATGTATTTCTGTGCACTTTGAAATAACAAATGTTTTTTGGTATATTGCCTGAATAGCTTAATGACCCTTAAGGAACTGTTCAATGCATGCCTGATGTTTTTCTAAATCACGGACACGTCCAAAGGCGTCTAAGAATGTTCAGTACTTGATTATATCTTATGTTTTGATTATTGCTTGATGTGACGTCGTATTTTGCCTAATGCTAGACACCAGCCTTGGATTACTACTAAATGTTCTGGACAGAAGGAAATGTTTTTCCTAACAATGAAAAGATATGGTTGGAAGCAGGATTGAACTAAGAATGTGACGAAGTAAGCGAGTACATAGAGTGTCAAAAGAACAAACAAACAAATGCATGAGTAACAAATGCGGTGAGTAAGAACTTTGCATAGTCAGGGAACATTAACGAATTGATGTCACACCCATAACTTCACATAATTCCATACAAAATGACAAATATGGAAGGATAATGAATGGACGAGGTGCGACAGAGGGTGAAGTGGGTGTATGCGCAAGAATGGAGGAAAATGTTTACAGGAAGGTCACTTGGAGATAAAACCAGCAGAGGTGCCAGAGGGAGAACGCCAGGAGGAAGACAGCCAAGAACCCGGCCAAAGGTGATCGCCAATGCCGAAAGACGGGATGGAAAACAACAGCCCCCACCAAGTCAAACCATCACGTACACACACTGAATCGCCCATAACCAGCAGCCACGGAACCAGTCCTGACCGAACCAGCACCCACTCCCATGGAATCAAACTCTCCTGGGAACTTGCCCCAACCCCATGGACTCATCACCCTTCAAACTTAGCCCACACCGGCTTGTGCAACTGAATATAAGCTGAGCAAAGAACCTTGAACGTTGCCTTTTCTGAATGGAGACTTTCTGCTCTTGAGCATGGTTGCACGAAAGGCCCAGAGCTGTATTGTATTTTTCCTGAAAACAGAGCTTTCTTAACAAGAATTGTGATTGAACTCAACCAACCTGTGTAAGTCTAATTTTGTTTTCAGTGTCTTAGTCTTTTCCTAAAACTAAAGAAATAAAATGAGCACGCAGTGTGTGAATTGTATAACAGGTGATTGGCTATGGCTTTTGCTGTGAGGCACGGGTAGCGCACTTCCCAAATTGTGGCCCAAATCCAACAGTAGACAATTGAGGAAATAATCGCAGCGTGATCTGAGTCTCTCTCTGCCAAACTTGACAAATAGAGGAGCAATTAGTTGTGGTCATTTTGTATCCTGCCGTCTGAGTCAAATCCCCACAATAAACTACGAGTTAGCTTAGCTTGTTCTATCTTTTCTCTTGCTATGCCTTCTTTGTATGCCGAGTTTTATTTATTGATTTACTTTTTTTATTTGACGCATGACTCACATTTAAAAAATGAGTCCAGGTGTTTGATAGATAATATTTGAGAGAAAGCAGGGTGGTGGTGAGGGTGAACAGGTTTTGGGGGTCACCTCTGCAAACTAGTTAATCAGTGTAGAGCAGGGGTGGGCAAACTTTTTGACTCGCGGGCCGAACTGGGTTCTAAATTTGGACCGGAGGGCCGAACCAGGAGCAGATGGACGTAGTGTTTGTGTGAAGTAATATAAGCGACCTGTAAAGGTAATTGCATAAAAGATTTTGGCCTTTAGTAGGTAGTAAAGCATGGATATTCCAAACAAGTTTTTTGAAAACAAATGCATTTATTAACAGCATTAAAAAAAAAAAAATCACTAAAAAACTGCTATCAGTGATTCTCATAAAATACGACACTATTATTATGAATAACAGTCTCCATCACTTCAGTGCCTGCAGGTCAGATTAATGAAAAATGTTTATCTTATGAGATCACATCAAACGGCAAACATTCTGACCAAATATATCATCTTGAAGAATCGGTGAAAGCATACATCCAAATAAAGTAATCAAAACGGCAACACGGTGAGTGGTATCTGAACATCAGAGCAGAACTCACAAACACCTGGTAACAGAGGTGAGGAAACGGGAAACACTTCCTTAAAGTAAGCCTTAAGAACTTTACAGGTTAAGATTAGTCGCAAACAGGTGGTGCATCAATGTCCTTGAGCATCCTGCATTGTTTGAAAATGAGAATGGTCGCTAGTTTCAATCCCTGCTATGTGTACAAATCATATTCAAAATGCATTTTTTTACAACAAACTTGAGAGCCTCCCCTTCATTTTCAGTGGGAACAGTGTTGTTGGTCTCCCTTTTTTGCTAGTGCATCATAGTCTGGAGTAAAATTTGTTGTGGCAATTTTTAGGAGAGATCCGTTTACCTCGATCTGTGACGGGTTGATGTGGCTGAACGTCACGTCGCGTACGTCGAGCCAAATTGGCCACTCTTTTAACATTCGGCACTCACTTCTTTTCTTCGGGCCACTCATTTTAATGGAAGGATTCCAGGGGAAGGTTTGTGGGTGGCTTTAGCGTAAAACTGTATCTGAAAGCTCAGCGAGCGAATTACAAGAATGCTGTCGTCACAGCCCACGCTCTAAATTCGGGACTGATACAAATAGAGCGCGAGTGCGCCATGTCCGTACTAGTACGTACGTACACGCACTTGTGAGTGTGCACCGAGCTTTCTGACACGGCTTCCGGTAGTAAATGCGCAGGCGAGCGGTTCCCCATCTACTGGGGAAACGCAGTCATTGCAGGCAAAATGACAAAAAAAAAAGTTTAATAATACAATTAATTCAGGGTTGGCGGGCCGGATTAAACGGTCCCGTGGGCCGGATGTGGCCCGCGGGCCGTAGTTTGCCCACCCCTGGTGTAGAGGGTCTGAGCTCTTTGTTTTACAAGGTTATGGAAACAGATACTAGTGGAACATTTTAGATAAACTAAGCAAGAATGTTTCCACATCATTTGGAAAGTTTCAACAACTGAATGTGGAAAGTTTCAACGAGTCAAGGAAAGGTGGAAGGTTTTAACAAAGTTAATGATTCTTGTCAACATTCCAACATAATCATATGATCAAAATAATTTGTCAACCCCAACAGTATTAAAAATAATTATGTATGTTCCCCACTTAACATTTAGACTACCAAATGTGCTAACAGATAAGCAGGTAGTAGTAGAGTGGAGGGGATTTAAGAAGACACATAAGGGGGTAGCTGATAATGCAACAAATGACCGACACAGGTGGGGCTAATAATAGTGGACAGTGGACACAAGCGCGACAAGCATTGACGCGTGACAGGTCGCAGGATGTGATTGGCTGGAAATAAGAGAACAAGACAGATGGACCACATTAAATTATTGATTGACATTTGAGAAGCTCTACACAGACACAAGGAATCAATGAATAACAAAATCATGAATCAAAAAGAAAACACAACAATCTCTGGGTTAAGATAAAATGTATTTGGGCAACACTGCATCTGTGCACTACCTGAGAATTTTGTAACGTTCAAACAAAATACCAAACAACAGCTTCATCATTAAACTAATATTAAAAAATATAGACACAATTTTTCATTTATTTGGTTGAAAAATAGATGAGTAGGTCCCTTGTGGCGACTATAGAGAACAGAAGTTTTCATAAAAAAAAGAAAGATGCACTACGACCAGACATTATACGAGCCCAAAAAGCTGACAGAATTCAACTTCAGTGTGAATATTTGCTACAGGCACTGCACTCTGCTGGATAATCAAAAAGAGACAGCCCTGAGATCAAGAAGAATTGAAAATCATACAGGAATGAGACTCCGATGAAGGTGGGTAAAACAGGAGGCAGTTAGGGAGGAATGAAGAGTTAAACAAAGCAAAAAAAAAAAAAAAAAGTGACAAGGGGAAGAGGAGCAACTTGAAATTTGCTGGGAACATTCCAGTCGGTTGGCAAAAGAAAGACGGTGTGGGGAGGAACCACTGTGAACGGGAGTTGTTTCAATGATCGAGAATGTAAAGCCAGTGAGGAGTGAACAATTGCGAGTACGGTATTTTCAGAGGCAATAAATGTTGCATTCTCGTCAGGGTTGGTCAGGGTTTGTTCTAGGGCGCAAATGTTCACCAAACGGTCACCAGACGTTCACCTGTACTTTTCTTGATGCAAGGTAATTATGAACATGTTGAAATTGTTCTTCACTGTTGGTAAACCTTTGTCGAACAGTTTAAGAACATTTGCGACCTCGAACGAAGCCTGACGAACTCTTTTGAGAATGCAACATTCGCTGCCTTCAAAAACACTTTAATGTTTTGTTTTGCGGCTCAGTGGGAGCTTAAGCAGCGTGAGATGGTGCACATATTCAGTCTAGTCTAAAAAAGTCTACAGACATTTTAGCAGCATTTTAAACCGTCATAGAACACTTTTTTGCCGGTAATTTGTTTTGCTGTTTTCCATTCACTAGTGCACATTTATGGGTAGCATTATGAGATCATTATTATGTTAACATTGGCTTAGGCCAGGGGTGGGCAAACTACGGCCCGCGGGCCACATCCGGCCCACGGGACCGTTTAATCCGGCCCGCCAACCCTGAATAAATTGTATTATTGAACATTTTTTTTGGTCATTTTGCATGCAATGATTGCATTTCCCCAGTAGATGGGGAACCGCTCGCCTGCGCATTTACTACCGGAAGCCGTGTCAGAAAGCTCGGTGCACACTCACAAGTGCGTGTACGTACTCAGTAGTACGGACATGGCGCACTCGCGCTCTATTTGTATCAGTCCCGAATTTAGAGCGTGGGCTGTGACGACAGCATTCTTGTAATTCGCGCGCTGAGCTTTCAGATACAGTTTTACGCTAAAGCCACCCACAAACCTTCCCCTGGAATCCTTCTATTAAAATGAGTCGCCCAAGGAAAAGCAAGGTGGACACAGTGCCGAGTGTTTAAAAAAGAGTGGCCAATTTGGCTCGACGTACGCGACGTGACGTTCAGCCACATCAACATCAACCCGTCACAGATCGAGGTAAACGGACCAACACCTCGGATCTCTCCTAAGAATTGCCACAACAAATTTTACTCCAGACTATGACGCACTAGCAAAAAAGGGAGACCAACAACACTGTTCCCACTGAAAATGAAGGGGAGGCTCTCAAGTTTGTTGTAAAAAAATGCATTTTGAATGTGATTTGTACACAGCAGGGATTGAAACTAGCGACCATTCTCATTTTCAAACAATGCAGGATGCTCAAGGACATTGATGCACCACCTGTTTGCGACTAATCTTAACCTGTAAAGTTCTTAAGGCTTACTTTGAGGAAGTGTTTCCCGTTTCCTCACCTCTGTTACCAGGTGTTTGTGAGTTAAAACTCTGCTCTGATGTTCAGATACCCCTCACCGTGTTGCTGTTTTGATTACTTTATTTAGATGTATGCTTTCACCGATTCTTCAAGATGATATATTTGGTCAGAATGTTTGCCGTTTGATGTGATCTCATAAGATAAACATCTTTCATTAATCTGACCTGCAGGCACTGAAGTGATGGAGACTGTTATTCATAATAACAGTGTCGTATTTTATGAGAATCACTGATAGCAGTTTTTTAGTGAATTATTATTATTATTTTTTTAATGCTGTTAATAAATGCATTTGTTTTCAAAAAACTTGTTTGGAATATCCATGCTTTACTACCTACTAAAGGCCAAAATCTTTTATGCAATGACCTTTACAGGTCGCTTATATTACTTCACACAAACACTACGTCCATCTGCTCCTGGTTCGGCCCTCCGGTCCAAATTTAGAACCCAGTTCGGCCCGCGAGTCAAAAAGTTTGCCCACCCCTGGCTTAGGCTGTGTTAGGCAGGTCTTAATGCTCAGTATTTTTTTTGGTGGAATCAGATTTATTTTGTCTGAGCGTGTTAAAGGCTGTTTGATATGTGATATGTGTTCCTAAAGTGACCCACATGCGCAGAAGGAGATAAAACGTCACTCACAATGTAGTGTTGACAGAAGTAAATGTGTTCCACTGTGTACAGACTTATCCTTTTAATATGTAATATGCACAGAGGAGCGACTGGGAGGAGGTAGAGCTAGACTCTTGTGGGGAAATGAGGCAAGATGACATCACGCCAGTGTCGCACTTGATAAATTAACTGTCTGTGTCGCTGAATTACTACTATTACATAAATGTCTACTTTATGCTACATGTTTCAAGTGGGATTAACATTGAAATCAATACCGCGATTCAAAATAACTGCAGATTCCTGGACAATACCAGTAAACCCCCCAAGCAGGCTTTCTGCCCGCCTGTGCGGCGCGCAGGATGATGTCTGGGTTGGATATAAGCAACCCGGCAATTCAGGCTGCGGTCGCATTGCAAAAAACTAGATATGTATGTATCCGATCGAGAAACACATAATCAAATGACCCAGGTTGAACTTGAAAATGTAGCCTTTTTGTGTGTTCAGTCTTGCATACAAAATCACTAAACATTGATACTTTGCAAATACACAACATACATTATAAATTTACTAGGATATATACCTTTAGAGCTTCGCAAACCATTTGTCTCACAGTGATGGAAAGATTAATATTGTATTCCTATTGTATGTAAATATATACACTCACATTCAAAAGTTTGGGGTCACCCAGAAAATGTAGTGTTTTCCATGAAAACTTACATAATTGCACAAGGGTTTTCAAGGGTTTTCTAATCATCCATTAGCCTTCTAACACCATTAGCAAACACAATGGACCATTAGAACACTGGAGGGATGGTTGCTGGAAATGGGCCTATGTAGATATTGCATTAAAAAACAGACGTTTGCAGCTAGACTAGTCATTTACCACATTAACAGTGTATGGAGTGTATTCCTAATTAGTTTAACATTATCCTCAAATAGCGATTTTATTTTCAGGACATTTCTAAGTGACCCCAAACTTTTGAACAGTAGTGTATAACCACTACAAATGTTTGATGAGAGGAATAAGCTATTCCAGAGCTACACAAATGTTGACCTTTTAATTCAGCTACCATAAAATACTGCACACCAATCTACTGCTGGTAATGGAGAGAGATTTGTGCAGCAAAGGCATGCTCCAATCAAAGAAGCAACAATGTCAGACTGGGTACCTTCAGTATAGATTTTCTTTGCGCATACAGCAGCATTTACTTTATCTGAAGCTTGCTTCTGACTGACATGCCAACCACACCCTTAATTGGGTGAAAACTCCCAGGAGCCCAATTGGAGCTGCTCCTCCACTGGATGCTGCCCACCGCCATGCACTACTATACAATAGCTCAGACGAGAGTCCTGTCAGCAAGATACTGATTCCTTTTCAAACACAATGCCCCCATTCACACTGCACGCTTCTTGAGTCAAATTACTACAATCACAGTTCAGTTGTGCCCTTTACAGTTGGTATGTGTTTGTCTCTATTGGATTCTGGCAATTACTTGATGGCTTCCAACTTGATTCCTTTCCAACGGAATTGGATCCTCACAATAAGCAGAATGGTTGCGTGTAATGAGTTGGCTACTTGATTAATGGTGAGCCCTTAGGACTATAGATGTAGAATATGGTAAAATTCATTGGGACGCAGCTAACATAATCACTACTCATGGTCGGAGTGCAGAAGTGAGCAAGCAACCAATCATGAGCACATACAGGCAACAAAGTAGACAGTCCATATTATATGAATAGCAATCCTGGGAAGACAACAGAGGAAGGTAGAATTAAAGTGCAATTAATAGGATTAGCAGTACCGTATTTTCCGCCCTAAAAGGCGCACCTAAAAACCTAAAATTTTCTCAAAAGCCGACAGTGCGCCTTATAGGCCAGTGCGCCTTATATATGGATCAATTGATGAATTTGTTGATCCATACTGGTTGTACACAGTGCTCTGCCAAAATGTTTCAGTACGTGCTCAAGCTGTTGTGCGGGCCACATTCAATTATGTTTTCAGAATTTGCTGCGGGCCAAAAAAAACTGGACCGCGGGCCGCAGTTGGCCCGCGGGCCGTAGTTTGGACACCCCTAAATTAGAGGGATTAAAATTAATATATAAAATATGATGAAATAAAAATCAATCAATCACCATGCTCTCCCCTTAAGCCACCTTTTTTCAGATTCCATAGTTAATGTCCCACACTTTAGAAAGTAAACTATCAGTGTTATTATTGAAACAAATTGTGCACAAGTTCAGATCTCCAGAAGGAGGTTGCTGCTTGTGCTTCTGAAGGGTCGCTTCATGAAATACATCTCATTTTCTGATGCACGGTGTTATCTCTGAGTCTAAGCCTTTACATGCTTTTTATACACAGCCATGCAAAGAAATGAACACTCTCCCACAAAGCACCAGAAAAAGTTGGCTGCTTTGTAATGAAAGCCTTGTAAAACACTACAAACACACAAAGATAGGCTGGGTAGATATTATACAGTACAGTAGTTTCAAAATGGGTGAACTTAAGATGTAAGCAAGTGTGCACAAAATCGTCTATGCACATGGCCTATCTTAACTTGTTTTCCACCTGTAGGTTTTACCTTGCAGTTTCAGTCTTTGCGTTTATCGCAGTGATGCTGACATTGGATAATGGGATAAAGTGTTCTGGTTCTGCAGCTGCTGATGATTTGCAGTCTGATTTGACCTCCAAGGCTTTGGTTGTTGGATTTGGTGTAATTGGCATATTGCTTCAAACATTGTTGTAGTGTTACCAGCCGGTTTATATGCTCTTTTGCTGCAAAACTCTTTGGACTCTGGTGGCTCTACTTTGCATTCAGATACACAGCAATGCATAACACACAGCACACAACAACACAGCAACCAAACACTTTCCCATTAAGGCAGAAATCAACCCATATTTTGTAAAGAATACACTATGTGTATGCAACAGTAAAAAACTGGCTTTGTGCTTAACATAACATTTCTGGAATAAGAGTTAAACATAATATCATCAACCTCAGGGGGGCGTCAGGAAAATTGCCAGAAGGCCTGGTTTGGTGCCTAGATGTGGAAAAGAGAGCCCCAAATCAGCACACAAAAAGGTAAATGCATGTAATACTAGAAAATGCAATTTCTGGAGAAATTGCGTGTGAAGGCGAAGAGGTTGAATAAATATATGGGGATAGCTATGTTTAAAGTTGAAACGGGTTGAATTTGTTGAAAAATGTAGAAATTCGAAGGGAAAAACGAAATTTTGGAGGATTTGGCGTGAATTTCAAAATTGAAAATTTTGAATTATTGGTAGGTGGGAAGTTGTGGAATAGGTAGGCAAAAGATGAACTTTTGAAAGTTGGAACGGGTTGAATCGGTAAAAACATTTTTAGAAATTAGAAGGAAATAATGAAATCTTGGAAAAATTGGCGTGAATTTCAAAATTGGAAATGTGGAATTTTTGGTAAGTGGGAAGTTGTGGAATAGGTAGGCAAAAGATGAACAGTTTAAAGTTGAAATAGGTTGAATCTGTTGAAAAATGTAGGAGTTAGAGCAAATGTTGAATGCCCCATAGAGAATGAATGGAAATTTAAAAAAATAATTGCGCCAACATTTTTTGAAATTTGGAACGAAACAAAAACTATGGGTTTAAAAGGTTACTTTGGAATTCTAAAGTTGAAACGGGTTGTGTCGGACAAAAATTGTAAAAGTTAGAGCATATGTTGAAAAATGAGGGCACTTCCGGTTTATTTTGGGCGCTTCCGGTTTTTATGTGGTCACTTTCGGTTTAAATGGGGGCACTTCCGGTTAATTTAAGTCACTTCCGGTTTATTTGGGGCACTTTTGGTTTGTTTTGAGTCACTTCCGGTTTAGTTGAGGTCACTTCCGGTTTATTTGGGTAACACCAGTAATGGATGCGCTGAGTGGCACACACGTGAACTTTCCTACCACAAGTTTCACTATTTTATCTATTGATACCTATGAAATGTGCGGACTCTGTACCGGTCCGTCGTGGTGAAGACCGATTTACCGGTCGCTCTACGCTTCTACCCTCTCCTATGGTCACGAGCTATGAGTTGTGACCGAAATAACGAGATCCCGGATACAAGCGGCCGAAATGAGTTTCCTTCGCAGGGTGTCTGGGCTCTCCCTTAGAGATAGGGTGAGGGACTCGGAGTCGAGCCGCTGCTCCTCCACGTTGAGAGGAGACAGATGAGGTGGCTCGGGCATCTCATCAAGATGCCTCCTGGGCGCCTCCGGGGAGGTGTTCTGGGCATGTCCCACCGGCAGGAGATCCCGGGGATGACCCAGGAAGCGCTGGAGAGACTATGTCTCTCGGTTGGACAGGGAACGCCTTGGGATCCCCCTGGGATGAGATGGACTAAGTTGCTGAGGAGAGGGAAGTCTGGGAGTCCCTCCTAAAGCTGCTGCCCCCGCGACCTGACTCCAGATAAGCGGTAGAAGATGGATGGGTGGATGGACCTATGAAATTCTAAATATAGTTACTCATTAGAAAACACGATGTATTTTGTATTACTGTATTTTTATGTCTTGGCGGCACATAGTGGGCGGCTCCATCCTACTTGTTTGGACTTTGAAAATATAATTTTTGTCTGTGTGAAAGCTTTGGTGCATTAGATAGACTGTAATTTGCAATGTCATGCAACAGTGATTCACGGCAAAACGAGTGGCAAAGACACACCCACTCCTGAAATCTTATGGCATGCTGGGAGTAATCATTGTGCAGTGAAGGACTGCGCAGTTCAGTTGGTTCACCTCTGATTGATTGGTGCCTGTTGTAATAGAAAAGCAACTGAGGCCAGGCAGGGCCTGGCCAAGCCAGTGCAGCGGGGTATCAGGCTACTTGGAACCTGAAATGGAAAAGCGGCTTCACACACATATGCATGCTTTGAAGCAACTATGGAGTTAGTCCTTTTAAGTCCACAAATTTACACAAAAATGTTTTGCGGGGCATCAGTTGATATTATATGCCAGTGTGTCTTTAAAACAAAGAGTTATTATGAATTTACATTTTCCCATTTGGAAGCGAGTTACGGCATTAAGTCAGTTTTTCTTGCTTTAAGAATGCTAACGTGCATTGAGTTATTAATTTTTAGGAGCGAAAAGACGCAAGGATTTTTGCATTTGGCAAGATGTGACTGATTGAATGGAAGATAAGATGGCAGCTGTGGCCAGATGGAAGTTTCCATTGATGGGAGGATGGGAAGGACGGTGAAACAACAATGAACACTGCACAACAATTGCCGGGGACGTGTGTTTGAGAGACCTCATTTCACCATGGGCCAACACTCAAATTTGGAAGACAATGATGAGCAGCCCTGTCCTCCTTACAATACCTGAGACGCACGCATGCACGCACGCACGAACACACACACACACACACACACACACACACACACACACACACACACACACACACACACACACACACACACACACACACACACACACACACACACACACACACACACCTACGCACACGCGCACACACGCACACACACGCACACACACACACCCACACACACACACACACACCGGGAGATTTGTGAGCTACTGTAAAGGGAGTGTTTTGTACCATTCTTGTATTTGCAAGGAAAGTCAAATCAGCAGATATATTAAGATATCAACATGACATGTTTCATGATGAATAATTGTACAGCTTGCCTGGGGTAATGATGTCTGTGGTTGTCAGGGGATCTCATTACAAATCCATTTTACTCCTGTGAAACAACATTGTTTCCAGTATAATTTCTGTTGAGATGTTAGCTTTTTTTGATTGAAAAAAAAATCTCATTTTGACACTCACAATAGTGATGTCCTGTTCCAAGGCATAGTGAAAAAAACTCATTTTACTTTAAAATTATGTAGGCTCTATGTAAACCTGCAGAAGCAAAGTATTTTATGGTAATTTATTAGTTTGGATCAGTCTGCTACGTGACATCCAATCAACTCATCGAATTAACAAAATAAAATCCCAAAATAATCTCCAATATTATGTTACAATATAATTATTAATTAATTATAATATTACAGCAAACTTATAATGAAGCAAGCATTTACAAACAATAACAGGGAAACTTTTGTAAACAAACCCAAACACATTAACTAACTGAAATACATAATAAAAAAGCACCCAATATAATTATAAGCTGTGTATATCAAACCCCAGGATCTAGTCTAGACACCTATAATGAGAAATTAGCTGTCGTTCTCAATCATTCAAGGTATAAGAAAATGTAAATATTATGCAGGTACTTTACTATTGATTTATTAAAGCCCAACAGCCACCAGAAAACCTCTGAATTTATGAATGCAATGCACTTTCTTTTCCTTGTAATTACAAAACCCAGTAAAATAAGAGTAGATACAGCCACATTAATAGATATCCTCCATCCATCCATTTTCTGTACCATGGGGGTGGCAAGCATGCTGGATGCCTGGAGAAAATCCACGCAGGCACGGGGAGAACATGCAAACCCCACACAGTGGAATTGAACCCGCACCCTCTGAACCGTGAGGGGGATGTTCCAACCAGTGCACCACCGTGCCTGATTATTTTAGCACACACACACACACACATGCACGCACGCACGCACGCATGCACACACACACACACACACACACACACACACACACACACACACACACACACACACACACACACACACACACACACACACACACACACACACATACACACACACACACACATTTACCTACTTACTTGCTATTGGAATTGACTTCAGATTGGTCTTTCAACACTTCCTGTAAGATTGGGGTCAATAGCTTTTGTCTGAGCTATGGACCTTTGTGCCAAAACTTCCAACGTTTATTTATAAAAACTAAGGTTTACCACCTACCAACATTGAATCATCATTCATTCATTCATTTATTCATTCATTCATTCATTCATTCATTGTTCCTTTTAGTATTTTGATGTTTGAGCATGTCAGGCCCAAAAATGAACAGACTTAGAATTCCAGTCTCAAAAAATTTCATAAATATGAATTCATGCATGAATGCATGAATGAATGAATGGATTTTATTTGTCTCAAACATGTAAACAATACATATTTAGTTTCAAAAAGTACTTGTGATTTCACAATAGTATCCACTCAGAGGAAGAATTTCATTCTTTCTTTGTCATATTTAATACTGATGACTGTTGATCAGTTGTAAAACACCATATTTAAATGGAGCTCTCAAATTTCTTGGCTAGCATACCATGCTTTTATATCTACCACATTGCTTGTGGTAATGCAATTTGAGAGCGCTGAAGACAATTGCTTCTGACAAGACAAGGAAAAACTTCTAAGACAAAAGCATCAAAACACTCCACAACCCCTGTTCCTATCTTTGATTCTTTCTTTCTGTCTCTCCCTGTCAGTGAATAACCAAGCAGTTGTTTCTCCTCAGTCATCCATCCTTGAACATCACTTTTTATGTTCTCAAACAATAGCACAAGCAGAAACAAAGACAACCCTTAAAATTATAATGGTGACAATAGCCCACAGTGTACCTATCAACTACTCAAACAGTATAAACAAGGCTCACATCTGCATTTTACATTGTTTCTTTTAGTATTTTGCTGTTTGAGCATGTCAGGCCCAAAAATGAACGGACTTAAATTCCAGTCTCCTCAAAGAGATGGTTGTCTTGGCAACCAAATCTTTTTCAGCTGTTTATTATTTTTAACAAAACACCTACATAAACATGTGCAGCTGTTAGAGATAATTGTTTAGAACCAAAAGATAGACAATACATTCTTTAGATACATGATCTGATCGTTTTAGTTTCTTTAGTTGTTGTACTTGTGTTTTTTTTTTTTTTAGTTCTGTCTGGGAATAACTATGAATGTGCACTGAACTGTGAACATGCACGCACGCACACACACACACACACGCACACACACACACATCAGACACAACAAAAACGACAAAGAAAAGAAGAGTGGTGAATAGATCCGCAGTAGATGCAATAGATACACGTGATTAAATAAATAAACAGCAGACGAAAGTGTCAATATATAACTAAATAAGAGTAAATAAATAAACAATAAACAGCAGACAAGTGTCAATATATAAATAAAGAAGATTAAATAAACAATAAACAGCAGACGAAAGTGTCAATATATAAATAAACAAGATTAAACAAATAAACAGGCGGCTCGATGATGCATCCGGTTTCCTCCCACATCCCAAAAACATGCTTGGTAGGCCGACTGAGCACTCCAAATTGCCCCTAGGTGTGAGTGCGAATGCGGATGGTTGTTCGTCTCTGTGTGCCCTGCGATTGGCTGGGAACCAGTTCAGGGTGTCCCCCGCCTACTGCCGGATGACAGCTGGAATAGGCTCCAGCACGCCCGCGACCCCCGTGGGGACAAAGCGGTACAGAAAATGGATGGGTGGATGGATGGATAAACAAATAAACAATAAACAGTAGACGAAAGTGTGTGAGAGATCGGACAGTACAGCCAAATGCAAAGCAGACTTTATTGTGGGGGGAGAGGGGAACGGTGGAAGGCTGGAGCGGCGAACGGGCGAGGCTGCATTCGTGGGTAGCCGGATGGTAAGCCAGGGGAAGGAGCTGGCGGCTGGACTTGTCACTGGCAAGGACTGGACGTGGACGAGGAGAGCAACTGCGGACTGACAAGGTAGCCCTGGACAGACAGGACAAAGACCGAATCGTAAAGAAGCGGGGAGTCAAGCTTGCGAGGACCGGTGTACACGGAGACATCACGGGACAAGCTGACACTGGCTGTAGGGCATGGCTGGATGACACCGGCGCGTGACAGAACCCCCCCCCCTCACACACACACACACAAGGGACGGCTCCCGACGTCCCCAGGAACATCCCCCCAACACCGAACGGGCGGGTGGGGGGCGATACAATACTCCGTAGATGCATCCGACTCGTCAGCCGACGTCGAAGCAGCAGATGCGGGCGTAGGAGGCAGCGAGGCCGGGGCACGGTGCAGCGGCGGACCCTCCCCACAGGCCATCTCCCTCCGACACGGACGCCCTCGCTGGGGGCTCGGCTGGTCCGGATGCAGGCGGTGGAACTCCGCGACGAGTGAGGGGTCGAGGATCCAGTGGCTCGGCACCCAGGAGCGGTGCGAATCATCATATCCCTCCCAATCCACGAGGTACTGGAGCCCGCGGCCACGACGCCATGACCGGAGCAAGGAACGGACGGTGTAAGCTGGCTCTCCCTAGATGAGCCAGGGCGGCGGCAGAGCAGACGCCGCAGCCAAGGAGCTCTCAAAAACGGGTCTCACCCAAGAGACGTGAAATGTGGGATGGAACTTCATGGAGCCAGGAAGGCGCAGACGAACAGCGGACGGGTTGATTACCTTACTTATGGTGAAGGGACCAACGAAGCGGGGCGCCAGCTCGCGGGATTCTGTGCGCAGCGGCAAATCCCGTGACGAGAGCCACACTCGCTGTCCCACGCTGTACGAAGAAGCTGGCGTCCGATGATTATTGGCCTGGCGAGCGTAGCCGGAGACAGAGCGGAATAGAGAGACCCGAGCCCTCGACCAGGCCCGATGACAGTGGCGGACACAGCCGAGGGCTGACGGGCACGTCGCGCTCTGCTCCTGGTGGGCGAACAAGGGCGGTTGATAACCAAACACACAATGAAAGGGTGACAGACCTGTGGCCGAGCTGGGAAGGGCATTGTGGGCATACTCCACCCAGGGAAGCTGTTTGGCCCACCCTCGCTGATCTTCAGCGGCCATGCGCCGGAGAGCCTTGCCCAGCTCCTGGTTCAAACATTCGGCTTGTCCATTCGATCGCGGATGGAACCCCGAGGAGAGGCTGGCCGTGGCGCTGAGGAGCCGGCAGAACTCCACCCAGAAGGCGGAAGAGAGTTGCGGACCACGGTCCGACACAATGTCCCGAGGGATGCCATGGTGCCGAACAACCTCCTGCAGCAGAATGGACGCCGTTTGCTTTGCCGACGGGAGTTTGGGCAGGTGAATAAAGTGGGCCATTTTGCTGAAACGGTCCACGACTGTGAGGACCGCCGTGTTCCCCTCCGAGGGCGGAAGCCCCGTGACAAAGTCGACCGACAGGTGAGACCAGGGTCGCTGGGGAACGGGCAGAGGCTGGAGAGATCAGGCCGGGGGCTGATTAGATGACTTACAGCGGTTACAGGTGGGGCAGGCCCGAACATAATCGCATGTGTCCTCCCTCCAGGTGGGCCACCAGAACCGCTGAGCCACCATGAACCTCGTGCGGGCAGTCCCGGGATGGCAGGTGAGGCAGGAGTCGTGTGCCCATTGAAGGACATATGACCGCAGGTTCTCGGGGACAAACAGGCGACCCTCCGGGCAGTTGCTGGGACCAGGTTGATCGCGCGCCGCAGCCTCCACCTGACGCTCAATCTCCCATGACAGGGCCGCCACCCGAACAGAGCTCGGAAGGATAGTGGGAATTGGACCCTCCACCTCCTCCCCTCCAGGGAACATGCGCGACAAGGCGTCCGCTTTTGCATTGCGGGAGGCCGGTCTGTAAGAGAGCGAGAATTCAAACCAGTCAAAAAAAGGGCCCATCGAGCTTGCCTGGCATTCAACCTCTTGGCCAATCTCAGGTATTCCAGGTTCTGGTGGTCCGTCTAGACCAGGGGTGGCCAACCAGTCAGAGACTAAGAGCCACATTTTTTACTGTGTCATCGCAAAGAGCCACATCATACACATGAGCACAGATGAAACCCCCCCCCCCCCCACACAGACACACACGCACACAAACGCACACGCACACACACGCACACACACCCCTCTGCTCAGCCAAATTTATTGTGTGACATTATTATGTCACGCACCAACATGATGACAAATTGACTCCTACAGTACTAAAACCACAGACCAAAGACCACATTTTCAACAATGAACATTGTGTGCATTGTCTCACACAGACAAACTCTCAGTTCAACAAATTCCACAAACAAAAACATAATACGTTTTTTTACTTACTATGTGTGGCGGGACAGACCATTCGTTTGAGTTCGTCGTTTTCAGGAGACAAGATTTCAATAACGTCACTGAGGCATATTTTAACGAACTCCACTTCATTGTATGGCTTTTTAGCCGTGCAATGTTCCAAGCCAGTTGAAACAATGCAAGTGTGACAGTCTCTGAGTGCTTCGTAATTTTTTTGAAAAACTGTACCTATTTTTCAAAGTCTCCAAACTTGTGCTTGCGAAATTCAGTCCCTTTTGCAAAGTCCTTATCGATATTGGCATGAAGTGAGCTGAAGTGGCGCTGACCATTTGAAGCTTTTAAATGCGCCAATGACGTCCGACATATGAGGCAGAATGGCTTGCCATAGCGTTCAACAAAAAACAACTTTAACTCTGTTAAAAACGTCCTGTGTTCATCGTCATATATTCGTTTAGCTGTGCATTTTTTCCTTGCCATTTTGGCAAGCGTCTTGTCAGCTTTTGTGGACCTAATGGGCCCCCGTAGTCACAGTCGCCATCCATTAAAAAGCCAGCAAAACCAATCGCTCTGTTTGTCCCTCCGCCTTTGCGGGATTTCACCTCACGCGCATGCGCGTTTGACCAAAATACCATATTGAACTCAAGCGAAGCAAATACGCACGAAAAATAAACACAAATGTTGATATGAACGTAAAAGAGCCGCATGAAACTAGCTAAAGAGCCGCATGCGGCTCGCGAGCCGCGGGTTGGCCACCGCTGGTCTAGACAATGAACGGAGCGGTGGCGCCTTCCAGCCAGAGCCTCCACTCCTCCAGCGCCAGCTTGACCGCCAGGAGTTCCCGATGGCCGATGTCATAATTTCGTTCTGCGGACGACAGGCGGCAAGAGAAAAAAAAAACGCATGGGCGGAGTTGATCATCCTCGTGGCTATGCTGGGATAGTACTGCCCCAACTCCCACGTTGGAGGCGTCCACCTCGACCACGAACTGTCTTTCGGGATCGGGCACTCGGAGGATGGGGCCTCTTTAATTCCACAAAGGCGTGTTCTGCCTGGTCTGTCCACTTGTACGTGGAGGCGGAGCTGGTAAGAGCGGTGAGGGGTGCCGCCACGGTGCTGTAGTTGCAGATGAAGCTGCGGTAGAAGTTCGCAAATCCCAAGAAATGTTGTAGCCGTTTGCGCGTTTCGGGAACTGGCCAAGACGTGACTGCCCTCACCTTTTCGGGGTCCATCTCAATGAATCCCTCTCGCACCATGTAGCCGAGAAACTTGACAGAAGACGTGTGGAATTTGCACTTCTGCGCCTTTATGAACAGGGAGTTTTCAAGCCGATGGCGCAGCACCGCTCGGACATGTTTGATGTGTTCAGAGAGAGATGAGAAGATGAGGATGTTGTCCAGGTAAACGAACACGAACCTATTTAACATGATGATATGATGATAGAACTTTGTTCATCCCACAGCGGGGAAATTTACTTGTCACAGCAGCGCATAGGAGTGCAAGAATACAAGTGCCAAAATTTCAAAAAAGGATAAATAACAGTCAAGGACAAAGACAAGTGCCGCTAGTAGAGACGAAACACCATTTTATCAGGTGCCACACATGTTGTAGAGTCTTACAGCAGAGGGAATGAAGGACCTGCTGAATCGTTCCTTCCTACACCGTGGGTGTAATAGTCTGCTGCTAAAGGAGCTGCTCAGGGACCGCACAATGTCATGGAGGGGGTGAGAGGTGTTGTCCATGATGGATTTCAGCTTAATTAACGTCCTCCTTCCACCCACAACCTCAATGGAGTCCGGGGGACAGCCCAGGACAGAGCTTGCTCTTCCGACCATCTTATTCAGTCTCCCCCTGTCCCGGTCCGTACTGCCCCCACCCCAGCAGACCACAGCGTAGAGGATGGCTGAGGCCACACAGAGTCATAGAAGGTCCTGAGGACAGCCCTGCACATACCGAAGGACCTCAGTCTCCTTAGCAGGTGGAGGCGCCTCTGGCCCTTCTTGTACAGGGCGTGGGTGTGATCAGTCCAGTCCAGTTTGTTGTTAAGGCGAACACCCAGGAATTTGTAGTTCTCCACTACCTCAATGTCCGATCCCTGGATGTTCACCGGAGTGAAGCGGGATGCTGTCCTCCCGAAGCTCACAATCATCTCCTTCGTTTTGCTGGTGTTCAGCTGAAGCTGGTTGAGCTCACACCAGCTGACAAAGTCATTGATGACCGTCCTGTATTCCAGATCATTCCCCTCCGAAACATATCCAACAATGGCCGTGTCGTCTGAGAACCTTTGGATGTGGCAGTGTATTCATAGTGCCCGCTAGGGGTGTTGAAGGCCGTCTTCCATTCGTCTCCCTCCCGGATGCGTACCAGGTGATAAGCGTTGCGACGGTCCAGCTTTGTGAATATGGTGGCGCCTTGCAAGTTCTTGAAGGCGGAGGAGAGAAGAGGGAGGGGATTGCGGTTTTTCACGGTGATCTCATTGATTCCCCGGTAATCAATGGACAGGCGGAGCGTCCCATCCTTCTTTCCCACGAAGAAAAATCCCACTCCTGCTGGTGATGAGAATGGCCGAATGATACCAGCAGAGAGTCCTGGATGTACTCCTCCATGGCCTTATGCTCAGGATCAAACAGGGAGTAAACGCGACCCTTGGGAGGTGAGGTGCCAGGTAGCAGGTCGATCGCGCGATCGTACAATCGGTGTGGGGGAAGAGAAGTCGCCTTGGCTTTGCTGAAAAGGTCCTTGAGTTCATGGTACTGTGCTGGAACGTTGGAAATGTCCGGGTTTGGGCCGGGAATGGGCCTTTCGAGCGGGTCGGCAGCTGCTCTTAGGCATAAGCGATGGCATCGCTCGCTCCACTGCCAAACGCTTCCCACCTCCCAGTCCAGCACCGGGTTGTGCAGCCGCAGCCAGGGAAGCCCCAAGATGAGCTGCTGCTCTGGGAGGGACAGGAGAAAAAACGGAATAGTCTCATGGTGATTACCCGAGAGAAGTAGCCTGACTGGTTCTGTGATGGAAGTCACCTCGCCAATCAGCCGACCGTTGATGGCATGAGCGGGGATTGACGGGCTCAGGGGCAGGAACTTGATTTCCCACTGACAGGCCAAACTGATGTCCATGATGTTACCTTCCGACCCGGAATCCAACAAGGCCGCCACGTTGCGGTCGCCCGCCGCAAGCTGGATGCGCGCCTGTAGCATGAAGGAACTGGAACTTGAACTGGGACAGCAGGTGTTAGTTGAGCTCACGCGGATTCCCGATGCCGCGTGAGCTCTGATCTTTTAACGGACATCCGACTGCCCGATGACCACCCTCCCCACAGTACAGGCACAGCCTTTGCGTGAGCCGTTGGCGGTGCTCCTCCGCGGGAAGGCGGGTCCGCCCCAATTCCATCGGCTCGGCGGGCGGGGCGGTCGATGGAAGCTGAACGGGCGGACGAGGGTGGCTGCACGGGCTTCGCGGCGCTCTTCGCTCCCACTCGCATTGCCGGGTACGGATCCGCCGAACCACGCGGGCCGCCAAGTCCATCGCTCCTTCCAGGGTTTGGGGACGCTCATAGGACACCAACTTGTCCTTCATATACTCGGCGAGCCCGTGGAGGAAGATGCTCACCAGGGCTGGTGTGTTCCACTGGCTGCTGCCAGTCAATGTCTGGAACTTGAGAGCATACTCTGCCACCGATCGGCTACCCTGCCGCAATGTAGCCAGCTCCTCGGCGGCGTCCTCTGTGACCGAGCCCAGGTCGAATAGCCGTAGGAGCTCGCTCGCGAAGGCGTCAACTGAGTCACAAGCAGGGGCCCTTCACTAATACTCAGCCATTCCCCAAAGCCGTGCTTCACCCGTGAGGTGGGCCAGGACAAACCCTACTTTGGCTGGCTCGGTCGCGAACGTGACGGGTTAGAGACCGAATATGATGCGGCAGTTGGTCACGAACGCCCTGACATGTTTGGGATCTCCATTGAACTTTTCTGTTACCGAGACGAGGCTCTGGAACATCCACGACTCTCTTGGTCTCGGCGACGGAACGCGAGCTGGATGTGGAGGACAACAGCCGGTGGGACGTGGATGGGTGGATGGCTTATGGACATGGTACGGAGGGTGTCGAGTACCTGAGCCATCTCCTGCTGCTGCTGCTCGAGCTGTTGCTGTTGCTGCTGCAGCTGGCGCTGCTGCTGCTGGCCCACCTCAATCAGGCTTCGGATGTCCGCCGATAGGCTACTGACCGCTGTCTCGGTCCGCTCCAGTCGACACAATGCCGTCTGATCAATTGCTGGCTGCATAATGTTGGTCAGCTTGTACTGTAAGAGATTGGACAGTACAGCCAAATGCAAAGCGAAGCAGACTTTATTGTGGAGGGAGAGGGGAACGGTGGAAGGCTGGAACGGCGAACGGGTGAGGCTGCGCTCGCCGGGTGTGGGTAGCCGGATGGTAAACCAGGGGAGGGATCTAGCGGCTGGACTTCTCACTGGCGAGGACTGCAGACTGACAAGGTAGCACTGGACAGACAGGACAAGGCGAATCGTAAAGAAGCGGGGAGTCAAGCTTACGAGGACCGGTGTGCACGGAGACATCACGAGACAAGCTGACACGGGCTGTAGCGCTGGCCGCGCTAATATAGTGCTCCCAATGAGCACGCGACAGGTGAGAATGATCCCGGTGATTGGTGGAGCGTGGCTGGATGACACCGGCGCGTGACAAAGTGTCAATATACAAATAAACAAGATTAAATAAATATACATTAAACAGCAGATGAAAGTGTCAATATATAAATAAACAGCATTAACAATGATTGCCCGCACCCGCAGCCATTGCCTGTAAACCTGCTCCCAGCTCATTAGCCGCTCTATATAAACCCCGTACACCCAGCCTTCTCTGTCAGTTTGTCCCACATTTCTATCCTGTCCTGTCTGTTGCCTGCCTTCCCCAAAGTGACTCATATTGCCGATCTAGCACGTTCACCTGTTGCTCGACCCGTGTATGACTTCTGCCTGGCCTGTTATTCGATCATGAGTTTTGCCTACACCCTACCTGCTTTGTGTTTGCTTTGTACGAGGCTGCTTCCCCCTTTCCAGCTTCGTTGACGCATCCACTCTGCTCTGGTCCCGCAACAGTGATCCACTTCCCCTTTACCTCCAATACAATAAATGAGAGTACTGTGATGCATTTGGTTGCCCTGTCTGTCCTGTCACAAAACGGAAAAACAAATTGGGGGCATCCTCCACATCAAAGGAGAAGGGGTCAGCAAAAATCTGAAAAGTGGCTCTGTGTGTCTTTAAGTCTGCAAACCTCTGATCAACTTCTTCCTGTAGCTTTCCAATGGTATCAGCATACTTCTCACCACTGAATGTTGTGCCTGAATCCATGAGTGCCTTGCATGCTGGGAAATGGCAGAGGTTTGTTTGGAAAAGCTGGGCTTTCCATAACACAAGTTTTTGGGAGAATGCTCTGACATTGTCATATGCAGCACTGACAAGCTGGTCCTGACCCTGTAACTTCTTGTTCAGTACATTCAGCTCCTGTGTGAGGTCAACAAGAAAAGCTAAGTCCCTTCGACATTTAGGATCATTTAGCACAGGAACAGTCATCCCATCCTTCTCCATGAAGGCTTTCACTTCTGCTCTTAACTCAAAAAGCCTCTTCAAGACCTTCCCCCTGCTGAGCCAACGTACCTCGGTGAAGTAGAGCACGTCCTCGTATTCTGACTCTATTTCCGCCAAAAAGTCGCGGAACTGCCGATGCTTTAAAGCCCTGGATCTGATATGGTTGATGATTTTCACAACGTCAGACATCACATTGTCAAACCTCATGATCTTGCTGCAAAGGGTCTGCTGGTGGATAATGCAGTGCAGAGCAATGGCATCTTCCACACCCTCCTCTTCCAGTTTCCTTTGAACAAGCGCCACAAGTCCGTTTTTCCTCCCTGTCATTGACGGCGCTCCGTCGGTAGTTATTCCAGCCAAACGCTTCCATTGTAAGCCGGCATCCTCAATGGAATCACACAGCTGGCGGAATATCTCCTGGGCAGTGGTCTGGCCATGCATTGCAATCACTGAGAGCAACTCCTCCGTAACTTCAAAATTGTTATCAACGCCACGGACATATATTGCGAGCTGCGCCGTGTCAGTGACGTCTGTGCGCTCATCAACAGCAAGTGAGTATGAATGGAAATGTTTAGCTTTCTCACGCAGTTGATCATAAATGTTGCCTGACATGTCAGAAATGCGCTCTGCCACTGTGTTGGCTGAAATGCTGATGTTACTAAACTGAGCCTTTTTTTCCGGGCAGACTATACTTGCAGCCTGTAACATGCACTGTCGCCGTCTTTGAATGGCTTCCCTGCTTTAGCAATCATCTCACTCACCACGTAGCTAGCTTTGATAGCCGCTTCACTCTCTTTGCTTGCTTTTTTGAAAAAATCTTGCTGCCTCAGTAGACATGTTTTAAGGTTGGCGACCCGGTCCTCTCGCTCATCTCCCAGGTATTTTCCATACTCCTCAGCATGTTTAGTTGAGTAATGACGTCTGATGTTATACTTCTTGTGCACCGCAACTTTATGCATATTAGACACGTTGGGATGCCCCTGTGCTCAACAAAAAAATATTCCGTCTCCCACTTCTCCTGAAAATGTCTGTGCTCATCGCCAATTTTTCTCTTCACGACAGGTTTTGAAAAAGACATGACTGGGGCTGACAAAAACCGTATAGCACTAGGTGACAAGATATATTTTCCCACCACTTTTTCATCCAAACATGTTAAAGTGACCAATTGCTAATTCGCGCTGTTGTCACGAGCCTGAGCTACGGGAGCCCACAGGTGTTAAAAAATATAAAAGCCCCAGATGCATGTTAGAAAAAATGCGCGGGCCGCACTAACACAAAGATTTGATTTCAGGCAGGGGGCCACAAAACATTGTCCTGAGGGCCGCAATTGGCCCGCGGGCCGCGAGTCTGAGACCCCTGGCTTAGACCATAAGAGAGTGTATTCTCATTACACTTACATTGTATGAGCATTGAATGAAGGTTAATGTATGTAACTTTGCAGTAACGTTTAACACAAATACCCATTTACAGTGCACTGCTGGAGAAGCAAATTTGCACATTACCACACAGTTGTTTTCTAAATATATATTTTTAATAAGTAAAACACGTAAATATTGACTAAAATAAAGTATAAATGTATATTATAGAAATATTTTTCAGGCATATCGTTCAATCCTATTAAGCCCATTTAAAAAGGCATTTATTTATATTTGTCACGTCTCGTCCCCGATCATGTCTGTGTGCTCGCCCCTCCCCTCCTGTATGCTCATGTCCGTGGTTTCTGTCTGTGTGCTCGCCCCACCCCTCCTGTGTGCCTATGATTGGTGTGGTCATGCTCATCTGCCTCTTGTTACCTGTCTTGTATTTAGGTCCTGTCTGTGTGTCACTCCCTGTCGGATCATTGATGATATGATGTGTACTGTCATGTCTTTTTGGTTCCTGTCTTTGGTAATGTCACCCTGTCTTTTTGTTCCACGTCTTTTTCGGTCAGTCCTGTGGTTGGTTTTGTTAGAGAGTGATGTCAGTTGCCGAGTCTTTTTGAGTTTGCTTCAATAAACCCTGGTCCAAGCTGCACTTGGTCGCCCTGCTCCATTTCCACTCCGTATCTGTGACAATATTTCCAAGTTGTGTTGACCTATTATTTAAGAATTACATGTTAAAATAAAACTACCCAAATTCAACTTATCTCCAGGTCCTTATTATTTAATAAAGTTAAGTTAAAGTTAAAGTTAAAGTTCCAATGATCGTCACACACACATCTGGGTGTGGTGAAATTTGTCCTCTGCATTTAACCCATCCCCGTGTGATTTTAATCCATCCCCTGGGGGAGAGGGGAGCAGTGAGCAGCAGCGGTGCCGCGCTCGGGAATCAGTTGGTGATCTAACCCCCCAATTCCAACCCTTAATGCTGAGTGCCAAGCAGGGAGGAAATGGGTCCCATTTTTATAGTCTTTGGTATGACCCGGCCGGGGTTTGAACCCACAACCTTCCAGTCTCAGGGCGGACACTCTACCACTAGGCCACTGAGCTGAATAGTTAAAAAGAATCAATATAATTAAATATCAACCAACATAAAATACTTATATCGTGATACACTTTCCAGACATATCGCCCAGCCCAGTGTGACGTCACCCTTGTTACGGCGTGTGCATTACAAATGCAGCCTGAGGGCAGACTGCCAAGTGACATCGAGGTTAAAAGGCAAAATAGTTGCTAAATCCATTCTGCGTTCATAACAATGATAAACACCTGTCCTGTTTACGGTTGCTTTATTTGGTGAAATAGAGATAAGGAATCTTATCTTGTAATCTTATTTGTAATTCTATACAGTTGCGTGAATGATGACGAGCACAATGGCTGTGAAATCTTCGACGGGACCTCTTTACACCATCACAACATACAAGCCATTATATGTGCTGATCACTTGATATCTGGTACTGTTTTCTTTTTCATGTGCAGTGCCATAAGATTAACCTTTGATTGGAAATTCAAGGCAGACAAGATGCTTACCTGTTTGCATACCCAGTTTTAATTCCCATTGCTGTTATTGATTATTAATCTGCTAATTATGGAGGATAACCTGATGTCTGCTGAGTGCTGTGTTGCAATCAAGAGAGTCTCTTTGCTAGCGGCTAGCACGCTAAATGCGAGCTTGAATGGCTTTGATGAATGACAGCAACACAAGTTTGTCCGAACACACATGATTTAGAACAATATCAAAGTAGTGATCAATGTACTATATCAATAAAGAGCAAATATCTTTGCGGTCACAAGACAAAAGTCCAGTCAACATGCTTCGCCCATTTGGACACAAAATAGCTATTAGACTCCAGGCTCTTGACAGAAGTCATCCCACGTATAAGTAATCTTCTCTACAATCGAGTAATTAACAATGTTGTGCTAGCTCACTTTGGGGAACAAATTTACTTTATTTGTGTCAGGTAACAAAGACAGGGAACCAAGTGCAGCACGATCCTTTATTGGTGAGAGGGAAACGGGGACGCAGAACGCTGGACCTGCGGTCTGGCTGGCGTGGCTAAGCAAGTAGTCCGAACAGGCGGCGATCTGGAGCGTGGCCGAAGAACGAGCAAGTAGTCAGGGCAGGCGGCGATCTGGAGCGTGGTCGAAGAACGAGCAAGTAGTCAGGGCAGGCGGCGATCTGGAGCGTGGTCGGAGTTCAAGGAAGCAGTTGGCTACAAAGTTTGGTCCGGGGACAAAAAGGCAGCAGTATCACGTGCAGGGTAATCAGACGAACTGACAACTACTGGCAGAACACAGAGAGGTTAAATGGGGAGCCTAACGAGCTGTAGCAGGTGCTAGCAATTACATGAGTCGGGCTCGGCTGGAAGTCAGGTGACGTGGGAACGTGACAATTTGACCAGTCTGATTTTGAAAGGTTATCCGAGGAGTCTGTGTTTTCCGGTCGTTTATCCCTTCAACCAACTTCAATTTTTCTACATAACGGCTTTGAACGACTTGCTCTAATGCAGGGGTGGCCAACCCGCGGCTCGCGAGCCGCATGCGGCTCTTTGCCGGGTTTCATGCGGCTCCTTTACGTTCGGCTCGCGAGCCGCATGCGGCTCCTTGCCGGGTTTCATGCGGCTCCTTTACGTTCATATCAACATTTGTGGGTTTATTTGTTTGTTTGTTTGTTTTTGTGCGCGTTCGCTTCGCTTGAGTTCAATATGGTATTTTCGTCAAACGCTGCGTGTTCGCTTCGCTTGAGTTCAATATGGTATTTTCGTCAAACGCGCATGCGCATGAGGTGAAATCCCGCAAAGGAGGAGGGGCAAACCCATTCGGGGGGGGGGGGGGGGTGTCTTGTGGCTCTTTGCGGTACACAGTAAAGAAATGTGGCTCTTAGTCTCTGACTGGTTGGCCACCCCTGCTCTAATGTGTCAACATAATGGCCAGGTGTCCTAATTGAAACATTTTTCACAAAACCTGACATAAGTAGATGGATGACCAATAACTCTGAACGATGGGTCTTTGTGTTTTCTTATTACGTGCCTGCCCTTGACTACCGTGTTTTCCATGCATAATGCGCCCCCGTGCATAATACGCACCCTAAAAATGGCATGTCGGTGCTGGAAAAAAGCATGTACTCATGTATAATACGCACCCAAATTTTGACTCTTACTTAAGTCCGTAAACGTAAAATTATTTCAGAAAAAAGATCATCTTCGGGAACAACCGGATGTTATTCTGCCGGTCAGTATCACTGCGCATGCGCTAGCAAACTCGATAGCGAAGAAATGTTTCGGATTTGTGTAGGGTACATTGTGACAGCAAACGAGCAGCTGATCGAGCAAGCGTCTGATACGAGAGCATTGTGTTCGTATGGAGCGTGTTTGAAGTGAACAGCAGATAAGAAAGGAACAAGGCAAAGTTTTGTGAAATAAAATATTACCTGTAATACGCATTTAGAACTGAACTCTCGCTCTTTATATAGCTGACGTATCTTGCGCATCCGTTCTGCGCATCTGTAATGGCGGCCTCCGTATGATATCCGGTTTGCGATGGAGATTAAAAAACAAACAATATTTGACAATAACACACCATCAAGGATTGCACCATCGCATCAAACGATGTGTCGTCAATTATGAATTTTACTGACTAAGTGTGTTGGGCAGGATGGCTGAATGCGATGCGCGATTGACAACAAACAAGAAGAAAGGTGTGATTTCAAGTTTTATTTCGAGGGAGATTTTCTTCAAAAATTGTTGTACCCATGCATAATGCGCACCCCAGATTTTAGGGCAATAAAATTAAATTAAATTTTGCGCATTATGCATGGAAACACGGTAATTCCACTGAAATGAAGCATTTTGGATAAAATGACATCAGTAATAACCTCCAATAGCCAACCATAAAATTGCATTTTAAGCAGAACACATTTTATATCAAGACAAAACCATCATGATATTGAGGCACTTTTAACACCACAATATTGTCAATATTGTGCCATCTGTGTTCAACATGCAGGATTCTTGGGTGAATTTATATGACATGAATGACTGCACTTTGGCATTATTTCTGAGTAAGTGAACGTGTTGCAGAGTGAACGTGAGCCTCAGGGGTAGGTCATGACAGCTACATGGTCTGAACCCTGCGCCTTTTAGTGTGACTCGCTTTATTTATTAATCTTGACAAGCTTCAAGCTACCAAATTTATCCATTGTCTCGTCACATCTGACCAATAAAATTACCGAACATGTCACAGTGCACCAATGAAACTGACTGTTTTCCCTCCCTCATATGGCTGGAGTGCGCATGAATGAGAGAAGGACCGACTGTCTGAGAGAAAAGTGCGGAAGTGTGTGTGCATGATTTGTGTGCATGACGTGTGTGTGCATGATGTGTGTATGCGGCTGTGTAGAAACAATTGAATTTGTTTGATTGCTATACTTCCACCATTGCTGACAACAGACAGGCGTTTTCCTCGGAGGACAGCAACTCTGGCCCTGGAGTGACATTTCCGTCTACCGACCATGGTCAGGCAACCGAAGCAGGAAACTGGTTTCCAAAGGCGGCATATTTGCGTGATGAAGACTGCACAAGCTCGTCGGCGAATTTGCTGAAGGTATCCAGGAGCCTTCTGTGTAACTAGCTGCATTCCGCATTGTTTGTAAAAAAAATAAACCTTAAACAATCCATCCATCCATTTTCTATACCGCTTGTCCCCACGGGGGTTGTGGGTGTGCTGGAGCCTATCCCAGCAGTCATCGGGCAGTAGGCAGGGGACACCCTGAACCGGTTGCCAGCTGATCGCAGGGCACACAGAGACGAACAACCATTTGCACCCGCACTCACACCTAGGGGCAACTTGGATTGCTCAATTGGCCTACCAAGCATGTTTTTGGGATGTGCGAGGAAACCGGAGTGCCCGGAGAAAACCCACGCGGGCACGGGGATAACATGCAAACGCAACACAGGGCGGGTCAGAGGTGGAATAGAACCGGCACCCTCCTAACTGTGAGGCGGACGTGCTAACCAGTGCGCCACCGAGCCGCCCACCTTAAACAGTGTTTAGGGTTATTAATAGTTGAAAGAAATCTATGTGTCACCTCTTCCTTTGCAACTATCCCATCTTATAATGTAGAATCCATTTTCTGTACCGCTTTATCCCCACGGGGGTTGCGGGCTTGCCGGAGCCTATCCCAGCTGTCGTTGGGCAGTAGGCGGGGGATACCCTGAACTGGTTGCCAGCCAATCGCAGGGCACAAAGAGACGAACAACCATCCGCACACGCACTCAATGACAGACAGTGTCATATAGACTACAGCAGTGGTCACCAAACTACGGCCCGCGGGCCGGATACGGCCCACGGGACCGTTTAATCCGGCCCGCCAACCCTGAACAAATTGTATTATTAAACTTTTTTTTTTGGTCATTTTGCCTGCAATGACTGCGTTTCCCCAGTAGATGGGGAAGCGCTCGCCTGCGCATTTACTACCGGAAGCCGTGTCAGAAAGCTCGGTGCACACTCACAAGTGCGTGTACGTACTCAGTAGTACGGACATGGCGCACTCGCGCTCTATTTGTGTCAGTCCCGAATTTAGAGCGTGGGCTGTGACGACAGCATTCTTGTAATTCGCGCGCTGAGCTTTCAGATGGAGTTTTGCGCTAAAGCCACCCACAAACCTTCCCCTGGAATCCTTCCATTAAAATGAGTCGCCCAAGGAAAAGCAAGGTGGACACAGTGCCGAGCGTTTAAAAGAGAGTGGCCAATTTGGCTCGACGTACGCGACGTGACGTTCAGCCACATGAACGTGAACATCAACCCGTCACAGATCGAGGTAAACGGACCAACACCTCGGATCTCGCCTAAGAATTGCCACAACAAATTTTACTCCAGACTATGACGCACTAGCAAACTTTAACAAAAAAGACAGCGGTGTCTACAAGCCTACTGGAACCTACAAAAGGATTATAAGGAAGGAACACAAGAACTTAAGAGACTGCTCATATGTGTCAGAGAGATTCTGCTCTGACAACTGAGCTGAACTTTTATCTGTTAAGATTGTGCATGGCACAACAGAAAGTTAATGTTCCATGGCTTTTTTTTCTATGAGGAACCCAGAGAGAGTTATTTAGTTATTATTTATTTCCTGTTTTTTCTGTGAAGAACTCAGAGAGGGTTATTTAGTTATTATTTATTTCATTAATAGTGTTATTATTTGTTTCCTGACTTTTTTTCTGTAAAGAACCTGGAAAGGGTTATTAAATAACCGTTATTTGGTTATGTGTGGCTTTCTGGAAAACAATAATTTTTTTAAGCTCCCCTACGATCGTCACACTTTTTCTGTTACAAACTGACACCGGCCCCCCATCAGAGAAGGGAAAAGTTATGTGGCCCTCACAGGAAAACGTTTGGGGACCCCTGGACTACAGTGACCTCTTGTATGAATATGCTAGCGCAGCAGTTTAAAAAGGTTCTTATGCAGAGCGCTCAATCGGCCTACCAAGCATGTTCTTGGGGATGTGGGAGGAAACCGGAGTGCCCGGAGAAAACCCACGCAGACACAGGGAGAACATGCAAACTCCACACAGGGAGGGCCAGAGGTGGAATCGAACCCGCACCCTCCTTACTGTGAGGCGGACGTGCTAGCCAATGCGCCACCGAGTCGCCGCCAATATATACTATGTACTATGTAATATATATTTGTTTTTAGAGCAAAAGTGCGAAGCAAGCGAATATTCAGTTTTCGTCAGTTCTCGCAAATGTTCACTCCTCAGTGGGATATAGGCTTTAAAGTTGAATATGGGTGTGGGTATTTGGAGTGATGTTGAAGCATTTGATGTGGTTAAGCCATATAAAACGTGAAGACAGACAGTGTCATATAGACTACAGTGACCTCTTGTATGAATATGCTAGCGCAGCAGTTTAAAAAGGTTCTTATGCAGAGATTTACTTGGAATACAGCCCATGAGCTGATTTTAGAGCAATGTTCTCCCTTGGTGGTCTGTTGCACTGTCCATTATTGAGTGGTGCCTGACACCTTTCCAATAAGTTTGTCACCTTTATCCTATATTCCTGAATATATGTACATCAGAGGATGTGGCCCCAGATTAGAAGTGGTTCCCTGCTTTTCCTCTTTGGTGTGTGATGATTGGTAGTATACGTACTTCCTTTTGACAGATAAAAATGTGCTAGGAATGCTGACATACATACATACGGTTTTACAGTCATGATAAAAGAAACTTCTATTTTGAGCCTCAGGGCTGAGTCATGAAGAGTACTACACAAATGCCTTAACAGCTTTAAACTACTGAATGGATAACATGCAAGATTTTATTTTAGGACAACTGAAACCTTTACTCTTATTGTTTAAAAATGATGTCAGAGATTCAATAGTTGAGCCTGGATTATACAATAAACTTGGGTCTTATTTCACAAAAGAACAATAAAGTAAAATATGGAAGTACTGACAAAAAAGATCTCAAAACTTGAAAATAAATCGAGGTGAAACCTGAAAATAGTTTATTAAAAAAAATGAGCAAAGCGAAACAAAACTATGTTCAACTCGAAAAAAACTCTTCATACAAGTATTTTTATTTTAAATAAATTTTTCAAGTTTCAAGCTCAAGACGTTTATTCTCAGTTTAAATTTTTATTTTTTCAAGTACAAGTACAAAACGTGACATTGCCATGTTTCTGTTTGCATTCAGACCGCACAGTGAATTCTTCATATAGAATAAATGAAATAAGATACACAATGAAGCGTCATGTAGACAATACAGCGGCAATTGCGACGCACACAGGCAAGTATCAGGTAGGAAATTTTCCAACCTGATCCTTCTGCTACTTCCTTACACATAGCTCCAATCCCGCTTTTGATACTACACTTCAGAAGCAGAGAATTGTGAAATAAAAGTCTGCAGAGAGTCAGATCAAAAAGAGATCAAAAGGGTCTTAGTATGCAAGGTGAAAACTAGAAAAAGAAGCTGACTCTGACTCTCTGTCAACCACACTGGCCTTTGACAAAACACGTTTAGGGATGATAGATCGAGCTAATGAGGTCTGTCTCGGGAAATTACTCACCTTAAAGTCACTACTAGCCTTTACAAGCACTTGGGGCAGCAAATAATTCAGAGAAAAGACAGAGATTTCAGTTGTCTGGTATATTACATAGCAAATTAATTGAATGGCCCTTCAAAGGCGTATGTAATTTCCAGTTAGGTATTAAATATCACAGTTGAATATTCAAAATGTCAGATTTGTTGGCATATTTTAAGGCATCTCGAAGAGAAGCACACAAGTGACTGTACGGGAGCTGGTCATTTCATCTGTTCAGGTTGTACTGTATAGTACATAGACGGGAACTACAAACATGGTGGGCATTCAACGGTAGCCAGGAAAAATGTCTTTGGAAATTGTATTTGATCTCTATTAGAGAGGAAAAGATTATATATGGGGTTTATAGGAGCAAGTCCAGGTCCGAATGGGGATTATATGATCCAGTCCAGGCCCTAATATATAATTCCATTAATGGCTATGACTGTGTACTGACCTCGCTAAAATCATGGCATTGTCCATCCATCCATTTTCGGAACCGCTTCTCCTCACGAGGGTGGCGGGCATGCTGGAGCCTATCCCAGCTGACTTCAGGCAATAGGTCGGGGACACCCTGAACTGGTTGCCAGCCAATTGCAAGGCACACATAGACATAGAGCCATCCGCACTCACATTCACACCTACGGGCAATTTGGAGTGCTCAATTGGCATATCATGCATGTTTTTGGAATGTGGGAGGAAAGTACCCAGAGGAAACCCACGCATGCACGGGGGGAAAATGTAAACTCCACAGAGAAAGTAATCGAACCCACAACGTCTGCACTGTGAGGCATTATGCTAACCAGTGCGCAATTGACTAATGAAGTCCGAGGTACTCATTCATGGGCTCAGGAGTGACGTCTATCGCATCAGCAACACAACAAAGTATATTTCCCTAACAAATAGTCTATTATAGCATACAGCAAACCAATTTCGAGTCACGCCTGTCCCTAATCGCGAAGGTAGTGAAGCAGAGTGAGAAAGGACGCCTATCCCTGGACCCACTCTTATACATTTTATCAAAAGGGCGTGCCTGTGTGTGTGAATTCTGTTGTTGCCAGGCGTGAGTGAGTTGTGTGTGAGGTTTGTTTTTGATGATGTTGCAAAAATAAGTTGTCTAATATCATGGTGGCTATTAGGGTGAAGAGACTGCCTTGCTGTCCGACGGATAAAAATATTTTCTTCCCACAAATTAATACTCATGGTCCGTCTCCACCTTGTCTGTAAATTTGACCTAAATGTAACCAATTTAAAACGGCGAAACAAGGACAAATGAACAATGACAAACACTGATACTCTTGAACACAACTTGTGTTTGAGACATCTTGCCGTGTGGCATAGTGTTGTGTAGTCCGCGAAGTGTGGTAAAACTACTTTTGTTTCCTCATTCGCCTAAGCTGTATGGTGCCCAAGTCGGACAAGCTCGTGTAAGAGAGCGCACAGAAGTGAAGGCAGAAAAAGTTGCAAAGAGTGGAGCTCCAGAAGGGGTTGTCAGTGCCTTAGCCGAGGAATCGGCTCAGGGCGCACCTTCATCTGGCACTTTTTTTGGATAAGTTTCTTAATGTCTCTGTATATTATATGAGACAAATGACGATTTCATTTGTCTGAACAAAAGAACTGCCTTATATATTTCATCGGACACGCTTGAGCGAGGGAACGCATGGAGGTGTACTGATGGAGGTAAGCCGCCATTTCATTAACATCCATTTAATGCACGGGGTAAATTGGCTCAGTGTTTTATTTATTGCATTACATCTTCGAAAAGGAGTTTTTGTGGGACAGTGATTTGATTTTGTGACGTTATTAAAGGTTTTTCTCACAGTGGAAGCATAACCAGGGAACAACAATATTGTACCGGAATACTACCTGGACCAAAAATGGATTAGTGATCTCAGAAGCAAGACAGACATCTTCATCCTGTGGGACTTCCAGATCCAGGCTGACTGACAGACTGGTGACAGACAACCAGTCTGATGGTGGATAAACGTCACAAGAGTCAAGCAGTCATGGCAGATGTAGCAATCTCGTATGATTGCAACATTCACAATAAGGAACTCAAAAAGCTGGAGAAATATATGTACTGTATTTATGTACTGTATGTTAAGAAGAGTTGCCAGTAAGACAAGACTCACAGATATAAAGCCTAAAAATCAGTATAACTTATAGTGGACAGTGAAAAATATTACTTGAGCGAGATAGGACGCAAGCCGGCAAATGAATCCAAATGAAAAAGGAAAAAACAAGAACATGTTATAGTTTTGGAAGCCAACCTGTCCATTAACCTTATTCACTCACCTCTTTGTGTACAATAAAATATCCTGAAATGTCAGCACCTGGTGAGGTAATCATTAGGTCATTTGTATTGCTATGCACTTCTTTCAAACCTCTGCACAGTGCAGCACAGATCATTGTAATAGCATTTTGATCTGCTAAGGTTTCTCTTAAAATTGTGAACTACAATTTAGGCTTTTGGGAGGGTTTGACAATGTTCTCACTCAAAGCTACTAGTCCGTGGTAACGGTGATAAAAAATAGTATAATAATCAAACAGTTTTAAATCAACCGAGGAGGTTAACGTCTTAATGTAAATTTGCAAACCATTTCCCACAAACCTTATTTGAAGTTCAAAGTAAAAAAGTCAAAGTATGCTTTATTGTCAATTTCTTCACATGCCAAGACACAGAAATCGAAATTACGTTCCCACTATCCCACGGTGACAAGACAGTACACAATATACATACAAGTAAACAACACAAAAAGTAAAAACAAGAAGGCACAAACAATGAATAAATAAGAGTGATGAATAAATAATAAATAAACAAATAACATAATAAATAAGAGGAGCAAAAATGGAGCAAGTGTGCATACAGCAGACAGTGAGAATAGAGCGCAAAGGTACAGGACGCTACGCAGAAGGGGGGAGAGAGTTCAGGATCCTAACAGCCTGGAGTATGAAGCTGTTGGTGAGTCTGGTGGTGCGGGAGCGCAGGCTCCCGTACCTCTTCCCAGAGGGCAGAAGATCAAACAAAGAGTGAGCGGGGTGACTCACATCACACACAATCGTGGTCGCCTTGCGGGTGAGATGGGAGGTGTAAATGTCCTTCAGGGAGGGGAGTGAAGCACCAATAATCTTACCAGCCGTGTTCACTATACGCTGCAGGGCCTTCATGTTGTATTCAGTGCAGCTACCACCCCAAACAGCGATACAACTGGAGAGGACGATCTCAATGGTGCCACGGTAGAATGTAGTCATGACGGCCGGAGGAGCACTTGCTCGCCTGAGTTTCTGCAGGAAGTTATGAGTTCAAAATGATCAAAAGTTTTAAATGTTGCTTTTCACAGGTCATCATTACAAACCCTCGAAACATAGTCAATAGTTTGGTGGTTATTACACAAGTCGAACCATGCTGTCACGTTTGACACTTGGTCACGCTATATAAGCAGAACAATACAAGCCTCGAAGTACTGTTTCAAAGCAGTGTAATTCATGATGATAGATAGAAGCTTAGACGTTTAGTTTTATTTATTTGTTTTGTTGTCAATGTTTTTGTCTTTTTCTCATTTTGAGAAAGATGGCAGTTCACACACAGTCACACGAGAACTGGGATGAATGAATAAATGAAAAACTGGGATAGTATGCGTCATAAAACTGCAACCACGTTTTTGTTTTTCTTGAGGGTGGGGTATCATGCCAGGCAAGGATGTGTATGTGCCGTACACACCTAAATGCAAGTGATTATAAAAGTGATCATTTTCAGATTCCCAAGCGCCGTCTCCGTCTGGAGGGAATGACAAAATGGTAACAACTGATACACTGAAACACATTTTCGCATGGACAGGGCCTCAGTATCGATGTCTGTCTAGTATTTTTATTTTTTTTGTCCATCTGTGATGGTCGTCCTTTTCCCTTGTGTTACACAACCTTCCTCCACCAGTTTGTATCCTGGACATATGCGTCTTGTAATATCGTCTTCCATTCCTCGTCGGTTCATTCGGCTTTTGTCCTTCGAAGAGTGCACTCCGCATTCCATTCAGTTCCAATTTTGGCTGTGTTTCACAATTGCTTGTATGTATCATGCGCATAGCTGTCTTTTTTCATCGGAGCTCAACAGTCACAGTTGTTTCGACGTCTAAACGCACAAACTACGTAATTGTGGATATTGTCTCGGACTGGAACGGCTCTTTGGACATGACCCGCTGTCTGGAGCAGCAGGCTCCTGTATGTGCAGCCCATAATTACAACAAAAACTTCACACTTTGGATTGCATTGCCTTTGCTCCTTTAGAAGATAGTAGTGAAAATCCTGGGTCGACTCAACACTGCTACCACTGCTCTATGCAACAACAAAAATATGCCCCACTTGATTGTGCCATTAAAGAGTATGATTCAGAAGTCCATAGCTGGCTTGACATGGTGCCCAGAATTTGAATTAATACTTACTTTAATTGTTTAATGTCGACACTTTAAAATTTTTTAGTTTTATTTTGTTCAACTATTCAGTAAGACGAAAGATTTCAGCTTCAACTGTTATGGAAATATGAGCCTGTAACAAAACTGACTCTCGATAAAAAGACAAACATTTTGAAAACAGCAAATTTTATATTTGACATTATTTTATATTAGAAATTTCGCCAAAATCTCGTCTCATCTTGTTCTTATTGACTCAATCTCATGAGACATATCGTCTCGTAGGATTTGTATCTTATCCCTTCCCGACCTTTAATAGATACGTATATTGCTCTTGCGATCCGAGGGCCGGGTCTCCCTTGACGGGGTTGTCACAGTGCATAAAGCTGGTCAGCTTCACAGGGCCCACCAATGACCATGGTCTTGGGCTAGGTCCCCTGCGTCCTCCTGGTGCTGGAGATCCTTCTTAATGACATTGAGCCATCTGGTGTAGGGTTTTCCATGAAGCCCTTTCCATCCAGGTGCAGCTGTATTGAATGAAAAGAGTAGGGTGTTCCAGGGGAATTTGGAGATTTCCAACCCAACGGATGCGCCAGTCGAGATGTAGAGATCTGAAGGATACGTTTTCTGAGGTCTGAGTTGGTGACATGGAGGTGCCAGCTGATGTTCATGATGGTCCTGAGTCTCCCGCTGTCGAAGTCATCAATCCTCTTGGTGTCACGTGCTGGCGCCACCTGTGACATGACCGCGCCCCTCCTGTCAGCGGAATCGGCACCACCTGTCGTGGGCTCATTGAGTGCGCTATATCAGCACAGCCAGCGCAAACCCGCGTCAGCCTGTCCCGTGATGCCGCTTCGCTCACCCGTTCCTGTAAGCCTGACTCACTTGACCGTTTTGGTACTCCCGCAGAATTGCCTGTATAGTCCGCCAGTCCTTGCTGTCAGTTCCCTTCCCAGAAGTCCACCTGTCCGCCCCCCCAGCCTGATCGCTGCTCCAGCGCTCACTGTTCCCCTCTTTCCCCACAATATAGTCTCTGTTGCTCCGCACTTGGCTGTACTGTCTGCTCCCTTACAGTACAGGCTGACCATTGCTATGCAGCCAGCGAATGACGAGACAGCATTGAGCCGACTCGAGCGAGCCAAGACCGCCATCAGCAGCCTGTCAGCCGACATCCGGACACTGATCGAGATGGGTCATCAACAACAGCAACAGCTGCAGCTACAGCAGCAGGAGATGGCCTAAGCCCTCCAGGGACTGTCGGTAAATGCATCCCTGGCCGTTGCGTCACCCACGCGCTGCCCGTCTGCCGAGGCCAGGAGGCTCGTGGATGTCCCGGAGCCTCGCCTGGGCAATATTGAGAAGTTTAACGGAGATCCCAAGCACGTAAGGGCATTCGTGACCAACTGCTGCATAATGTTCAGTCTCCAGCCCGTCAGATTTGCGACAGAACCTGCCAGGGTGGGGTTTGTCCTGACCCACCTCACGGGTGAGGCGCGGCTGTGGAGACTGGCCAAATACGAAAGAATGTCTCCGGCTTGTGATTCGTTCGACGCCTTCGCGGAGGAATTGCTCCGCCTATTCGACCTAGGCTCCGCCACCGAAGACGCCGCCGAGGAACTGGCAAGGTAGCCGATGGCGGAGTACGCGCTCAAGTTCCAGATGTTGGCTGGCAGCAGCGGATGGAACACGGCGGCACCCTAACCCTTCCTCAACGGGCTCGCTGAATATACGAAGGACGAATTAGTGTCCTATGATCGCCCTCGGACCCTGGACGGCACGATGGACTTAGCGGCCCGAGTAGATCGACAGATCCGGTCTCGGCGGCGCGATCGGGAGCGGAATCCGCGTGGTCACCCTCCTCCGTCTGCTTGGGACCCGCCAACCACACCACCAGCCGAACCCATGGAGCTGGGAGGAGCTCGAGTCCCCTCAGAGGAGCACCGTCGACGCCGCTCACAAGGCTTGTGTTTGTACTGTGGGGAGGGGGTCATCCGGCAGCGAGGTGCCCGTTAAAAGGCCAGAGCTCATGCGGCGTCGGGTGATCAGCGTGAGCTCGACCAGCACCGGCTCTCCCAGTCCCAGCACACTCACGCTGCAGGCTCGTGTCCAGCTTGCAGCGGGTGACCAGAACGTGGCAGCCTTGGTGGATTCCGGGGCGGAGGGGAACATCATGGTCTGGCTCGTCAGTGGGGAATCAACTTCCTGCCTCTGAGCCCCTCCATCCCCGCACGTGCCATTGATGGCCGACTGATCGGCGAGGTGGCCTTCGTGACGGAACCAGTTAAGTTACTGCTCTCTGGCAATCACCACGAAACCATTAAGTTTTTTCTTCTGTCCCTCCTAGGGCAGCGGCTGATTCTGGGGCATCCTTGGCTGCGGCAGCACAACCCGGTGCTGGACTGGGAGGTGGGGGTTGTTCGGCAGTGGAGTGAACGCTGCCATTGCGTGTGCCTGAAGGCAGCCACCAGCCCACTCGGGAGAGCCCCGCCCAGGTACAATCCTGACATCTCCACTGTCCCAGCGCTGTATCATGAACTCAAGGAGGTTTTTAGTAAAGCCAGGGCCACTTCTCTTCCTCCACACTGGTCCTACGATTGGACCATCGACCTGTTGCCCGGCACCTCCCCTCCCAAGGGCCGCGTCTACTCCCTGTCCGCTCCTGAGCGCAGGTCCATGGAGGAGTACATCCGGGAGTCCCTGGCGGCCGGCATCATTCGGCCATCCTCTTTGCCTGCCGGAGCGGGTTTCTTCTTCATGAAAAAAAAGGATGGCACGCTCCGCCCATGCATTGACTACCGGGGAATAAATGAAATCACTATAAAGAACCGCTACCCTCTGCCTCTTCTTTCTTCTGCCTTTGAGAGCCTTCAAGGTGCCACCATCTTCACGAAGCTGGATCTTCGTAACGCCTACCACCTGATCCGCATCCGGGAAGGAGACGAGTGGAAGACGGCTTTCACCCCGAGCGGACAATACGAGTACTTGGTGGTTCCATTCGGACTCACCAATGCCCCGGCAGTTTTCCAGTCCTTAATAAATGACGTTCTAAGAGACATGCTGGACAAATTTGTGTTCGTTTATCCGGACGACACCTCATCTTCTCCCGCTTGCTCCCTGAACATGTCCATGCGGTGCTGCGCCGCCTCCTGGAGAATTCTCTCTACGTGAAGGCAGAGAAGTGCGAGTTCCACGCCCCCTCTGTCAAATTCCTCGGCTACGTGGTGCATGAGGGATCCATCGAAATGGACCCCGAGAAGGTGCAAGCGGTCACGTCATGGCCTGTTCCCGAGACACGCAAGCGGCTGCAACAGTTCTTAGGATTTGCGAACTTTTATCGCCGCTTTATTCGTGGATACAGCACGGTGGCCGCGCCTCTCACCGCCCTTACCAGCCCCGCCTCCCCGTACAAATGGACAGAACGGGCAGAACAGGCATTTCAAGAGCTTAAGAGGAGATTTACATCCGCTCCCGTCCTCCGAGTTCCCGAGCCTGACAGACAATTTGTGGTCGAGGTGGACGCCTCAAACGTGTCGGGGCGGTACTGTCCCAGCGTAGCAGCCAGGACGATCATCTCCACCCGTGCGCCTTCTTTTCTCGCCGCTTGTCAGCCTTAGAACGGAATTATGACATCGGATATCGGGAGCTCCTCGCGGTCAAGCTGGCCCTGGAGGAGTGGCGGCATTGGCTGGAGGGCGCCATCACTCCGTTCATTGTGTGGACCGACCACCGCAACTTGGAATACTTGAGATTGGCCAAGAGACTGAACGCGAGACAAGCACGGTGGGCTCTTTTCTTTGACCGGTTTGAGTTTTCTCTCTCCTACAGACCGGGTTCCCGCAACGCAAAAACGGATGCCCTGTCACGTTTGTTCCCTGGTGGGGAGGAGGAGCAGGGTCCGCCTTCCATTATCCTCCTGAGCTCGGTTCAGGTGGCGGCTCTTTCATGGGAGATTGAGCGCCAAGTGGAAGCTGCCTCGCGCGATCAACCCGGTCCCGGCAACTGCCCGGAGGGTCGCCTGTTCGTCCCAGAAGGCCTGCAGTCATCCGTCCTGCAGTGGGCGCACGACTCACGTCTTGCCTGTCATCCCGGGGCTGCCCGCACGAGGGCACGTGGTGGCTCAACGTTTCTGGTGGCCCACCTGGCAAGTGGACACCAGCGATTACGTCAGAGCCTGCTCCATTTGTAACCGCTGTAAGACGTCTACTCGTCCTCCGGCCGGGCCGCTCCAGCCTTTGCCCGTTCCTCGGCGTCCCTAGTCTCACCTGTCGATCGACTTTGTCACGGGCCTCCTCCCTTCGGAAGGGAACACGGTGGTCCTCACGGTAGTGGACTGTTTTAGCATGATGGCACATTTTATTCCTCTGCCTAAGCTCCCGTCTGCGAAGCAGACTGCATCCATCATGGTGTGGGAGGTTTTTCGTCACCACGGTCTCTCACAAGACATCGTGTCAGACTGCGGCCCACAATTCGCTTCCACCTTCTGGGCGGAGTTCCGTCGACTCCTCGGCGCCACGGCCAGCCTCTCCTCTGGGTTTCACCCTCAGTCTAATGGGCAAGCGGAGCACCTGAATCAGGAACTTGGTCCTTCCGATGCATGGCCGCTGGGGACCAGCGCAGGTGGGTCCAACAGCTTCCCTGGGTAGAGTATGCCCACAATTCCCTCCCCAGCTCGGCCACGGGGCTTTCGCCTTTCCATTGTGTTTTCGGGTACTAGCCACCCTTGTTCGCCCACCAGGAGCGTGGTGCGGCGTGCCCGTCGGCCCTGGCTTGTGTCCGCCGTTGTCATCGAGCCTGGGCGAGAGCCCGGATCACTCTCCTCCGCTCAGTTTCAGGCTACGCCCGCCAGGCGAACAAGCGCCGGATGCCGGCTCCGGAGTATAGAGTGGGGCAGCGTGTGTGGCTCTCGACGCGGGATGCTGCAAGCTGGCGCCCCGCTTCGGTGGACCGTTCCCGATACAGAAGGTGATTAGCCGTAAACTGACCGACCACGCCTTGATCGCCGCCTGCCCCGACTACTTGCTCGTCCTTTGACCATGCTTCTGATCGCCGCCTGTCTAGACAACCTGCCTGCCTCCGACTACGACTCCGCGCTGTGCTCTGCTGCTCAGCCACGCCAGACCGCAAGCCCAGCGTTCCACTTCCCCTTTCCCCCTTTTTCAATAAAGGATCGTGTTGCACTTGGTCGCCCTGTCTCTGTTCCGTGACAGAACGAACTGACCAAATATGCAACCAGCGCACGGTCCCTCAGCCCTGGACCGCCTGACCCACACGGAGTGGGACCTTAGCAAGATCACAGAAGAGATGGCGACATTGACGAGGATCGTCCAGCAGCAGCAACAGCAGCTCCTGCAGCACCATCAGCTCCACCAAGAACTGGTAGAAGCTCTCAAGGCCCTTAAAGACTTGGCTCCTCTGGCTGCTGCGACCCAATCTGCACGAGCCCTCTCCACGACCGTTCCACTCAGCCCCACCGATCAGCCCACCGTTGTGTCCACGCCCCGTCCTGCCCCGGCGCCCAGGCAGCTCGTGGACGTCCCGGAGCCCAGACTCAGCAACCTCGCGAGGTTCGACGGTGATCCCAAGTACGTCCGGGCCTTTTTGACAAACTGCCGCGTCTTGTTTAACCTCCAGCCCGTCACGTTCGCCACGGAACCAGCCAAGGTGGGTTTTGTACTTACTCACCTTACGGGCGAGGCATGGCTGTGGGGAACGGCAGAATAGGAGCGGCAGGGACCCGCCTGTTCGTCGTTCGACGCCTTCGCAGCTGAGATCCTGCGCGTGTTTGACTTGGGCTCCGCCTCGGAAGACGCCTCCAAGGAACTCATCACGCTGCACCAAGGCAGCAGATCCGTCGCCCAGTACGCCATCCAGTTCCAGACGGTGGCGCGTCGTAGCGACTGGAACACCCCGGCTCTCGTCGGCACCTTCCTCCATGGACTCGCGGAGTATATCAAGGACGAGATGGTGTCCTACGAGCGCCCTCAGACCCTTGAAGGGGCCATGGACCTGGCTGCACGTGTGGATCGGCGGATCCAGTCAAGGCGACGCGAGAAGAGGAAGGTGACTCCGCCCCCCCGTCGTCGTGACACCAGCCCGACACCTTGGATGTCAGGGAGAGCACCTGTTTTCCCACCTGACCTGTCGTCCGCCAGGGACCCTGTCCACGTAAGCCAGCGCACCTTTACTACTCCTCCCACCCAGCCCGGCTGGCCGGAACCGATGGAGACAGGACACACCTCTCTCTCGGCAAAGGAGTGTAGTAGACGCCTCAGAGATAGGCTTTGCCTGTACTGCGGGGGTGAGGGCCACTGGGTGGCCTCTTGCCAGAAGAGAGCTAAGAGCACCCGCCTAGCAGGTATCCGTTTGGGAGCGGTTTGCTTGCCCCCTACCACCTGTCGCAAGTCCCTGCTCCAGACCCGCTCTTCAACTCCAGCCCGTGCCCTTGCCTCTCGGCCCTCCGCTTCTTCAACAAGTAGTAAACATGAACCAATTTAATATCATTGACCAAAAACAACTAGAAGAAACAGTGCAAAGCCTTAAATCCTCAATGTGCTCCCTTGACACCTTGCCAACAAGTTTTCTAAAAAATGTCCACAAGTGCCTTGCCCCAGACCTACTGCAGATAATAAACACTTCTCTACTTACAGGCATCTTTCCACGATCTTTGAAAACGGCTGTTGTGAAGCCCCTATTAAAGAAGCCTAATCTTGACCACTCCATAATCAGCAATTTCAGACCAGTATAAAATCTTCCTGTTTCAAGCAAAATACTCGAAAGAACTGTCTATCAACAACTCTATGCCTTCCTATCCTCCAATAACATACTAGATCCCTTCCAATCCGGTTTCCGACCCCATCACAGCACCGAAACTGCGCTCCTCAGAGTTATCAATGACATTCAAATGAACACTGATTCAGGTAAAATCTCAATTCTAGTGTCACTAGACCTGAGTGCTGCGTTCGATACGGTTGACCATGAAATTCTATTAGACAGACTGGAAAACTGGGTGGGTCTTTCCGGCAAGGTTCTTGACTGGTTCAGATCCTATCTGCAAGACAGGAACTACTTTATCTCTATCGGCAATTTCATCTCTGACCTGACCGATATGACATGTGGGGTACCCCAAGGCTCAATCCTAGGTCCGGTCCTATTCAATCTCTACATGCTCCCAATTGGCCCAATACTCCAAAAAAACAACATAGCCTACCACAGCTACGCAGATGACACACAACTTTACATAGCCCTCTCATCGGATGACTATACCCCTATAAATACACTATGCCAAACCATTGAGCAAATAAATGACTGGATGTGCCAGAATTTCCTCCAACTAAACAAGGACAAAACAGAGATAATTGTCTTTGGCGCTAAAGCAGACAGGCTCAAAGTCACTGCTCAATTAGAATCCCTAGGCCTTAAACCAAAGGAACAAGTAAAAATTCTTGGCATTATTATTGACTCTGACCTGAATTTCAACTCCCACATCAAACTCATAAGAAAATGTGCCTTCTTTCAGCTAAAAAAAATAGCAAGGCTCAGAGGCTATACATCCAAACAAGATCTTGAAAAATTAATTCATGCCTTCATATCTAGCAGATTGGACTACGGGAACAGCCTCTTCGAAGGCCTACCAAAGAAAGCTATTAAACAACTACAGCTCATCCAAAATGCTGCTGCCCGAGTTCTAACAAGAACCAAGAAAGCAGAACACATTTCACCAATACTCAAGTCCCTACACTGGCTACCAGTATGCCATAGAATAGATTTTAAGATTCTGCTAATAGTTTATAAATCTCTAAATGGGCCAGGGCCAAAATACCTCTCTGAACTGCTCCAACACTATGAACCTTCTAGATCACTTAGGTCATCGGGAACAGGCCTGCTAATTGTTCCCAGGTACAAAACAAAACATGGTGAAGCTGCTTTTTGCCATTATGCCCCCCACAGCTGGAATAAACTCCCAGAGGACATTAGATCTGCCCCTACCCTACCCATCTTTAAATCTAAACTTAAAACTTTTTTATTCTCTTTTGCTTTCTAGCTGCTACTAAAGCAATGATGTTGTTTTTGTTTCTGTTTGTTTATTATAATCTAAAATGTTCTTAAATGTTCTTAAATGAATTTATGCCAGGCTCTGACCTGATGTGATTCTGTTCTATAATCTATCAATGACGTTGTAATCTATTTTTTTAAATGAATTTATGTAAATGCTATGCTCTGCTTCACCTGCTTTCAATAATTTGTTTTGTAAAGCACTTTGAATTGCCTCTGTGTATGAAATGTGCTATATAAATAAATTTGACTTTGACTTTCAACCCGTAGGCAGCAGCCGCTGGCCCGGTCTCGTCGTCAGCCGCAGCCTGTGGCTCAGGCTCCTCCTCGGCTGCCGTTGCAACGTCCGCAGACCACCAGAGTTAAATTAATTCTAAAAGAATCAATATAATCTCTTTATGACGCCAATCCCTCTCAAGTCAAACGACGCTTGTGCTGAGTAACTCAAATTCGAGGCACGTCGTCAGAATAATCATGCCATAATGATGGCTCCCTTCGGTTGTTTGAGGCTTTTGTTATGTTACGGATATTTTTAGATGTCTTTGTTAAGACCTCAAGGATTCGTTAATTTACTCGAGCGCACTCGCCCTATCTTTGCTCAAGATAACTACTTCGAACCAGATCTGACAATTCCTGATGTTAAGGATTAAAGCTGTCTTCACTTTCACGGATTTAAAGAATGACTATGATAGGGAAATAAAGACATTTTAAAGTTCGAATTACTGCATATAAAACCATGCTCAACATAGTTAATACGAAATAATCGATAACCGAATTAAGGATTAAGAAGGGATTTAATGAATAAGAAAGAAAAAGAATTACAAGTCGAAAAAACAACAACACTCACCCACTCAGAACAAAAGAGGAGACTAAAGGTCTAAAATCCTATTTGGTTGAACAAGTCGAGTGATCGGCTCTCCTTTGTTCCAAAATCCGAATTCTGTTTAAAAAAGAGGAAAGGTCTGGCCGTGAGGAGCGTAGCCAAAAAAGTAAAATCGGCGTCTTCCCCTTTCTGCCCGGAGCGGCTGTCTCCTCTGCCTTCCTCGAAGCTTAAAATTTGAAAAAGTCCAATTCGAAGACTCTGGAAATTCATTTTACCGTTTTTCCATGTATAATACGCACCCTAAAAATGGCATGTCGATGCTGGAAAAAAGCCTGTACCCATGTATAATACGCACCCAAATTTTGACTCCTACTTAAGTCCGTAAACGTAAAATTATTTCAGAAAAAAGATCATCTTTGGGAACAACCGGATGCTATTCTGCCGGTCAGTATCACTGCGCATGCGCTAGCAAACTCGATAGCGGAGAAATGTTTCGGATTTGTGTAGGGTACATTGTGACAGCAAACAAGCAGGTGATCGAGCAAGCGTCTGATACGAGAGCATTGCGTTCGTATGGAGCGTGTTTGAAGTGAACAGCAGAGAAGAAAGGAACAAGGCAAAGTGTTGTGAAATAAAATATTACCTGTAATACGCATTTAGAACTGAACTCTCGCTCTTTATATAGCTGACGTGTCTTGCGCATCCGTTCTGCGCATACTGTCATGGCGGCCTCCGTATGATATCCGGTCTGCGATGGAGATTAAAAAACAAACAATATTTGACAATAACACCATCAAGGATTGCACCATCGCATCAAACGATGTGTCGTCAATTATGAATTTTACTGACTAAGTGTGTTGGGCAGGATGGCTGAATGCGATGCGCGATTGACAACAAACAAGAAGAAAGGTGATTTCAAGTTTTATTTCGAGGGAGATTTTCTTCAAAAATTGTTGTACCCATGTATAATGCGCACCCCAGATTTTAGGACAATAAATTAGTTAAATTCTGCGCATTATACATGGAAAAAACGGTAGTAGATTTTGGTTCAATCTCAGAAAGAATGAAAAATCCATCTTCGTCTAAACGGCGTTTTTTTACTCCGGGCAGCGTCACGGCCATCGCCCTGACTAGGAAGAAGCGCGCCGCTCTGTGTCCGGGCAACATATTTATAGGCTTCTGGCATTACCTCATCGGAATATGTAGGTGAAAGGTCAGAATCCCTGCACCACTGGTTGTCTTGGCAACCTTGCTTAAAGCAGCAACCACTGCGCATGACTGCAGCCTGCCACCGGATGCAGCTGTTTCCTGTTTTGCTCGTTCTTTCACTATTAGCCCTTGATGTCTCCTCTCAACTTAATACATTCAGGTATGAATGGCACACCAATACAGGTTGGACAAAACATTGCAACATTAATAACATATATCTTGTCTAATAAAAATCAATCTTGGGACATAATCATACTTAACCATAATAATGGGTTCTTCTAACTTAAACATATATATTGATATTGCTCAACTTAGACTTAGACTTAGACAAACTTTATTGTCATTTTGTCTACACAGGGTGCATACAAAAGGAAATTTCGTTGCATACAGCTTTCAACAATGTAGTGATATTGCGGTTGAATAAAAGTAACATTCTATATAAAAATATAAAATGAAATAAGATAAGTATAAAGTGCAGCAGTGATAAAGTATGTAACAGTGCAGGAAACAAAAACAGTATTTACAAAGTGTGCAGAGGAGTGCTAACCCAGGTTGCGTACTTTTAAATTAACATGGATTATAAAGGTTCAGCAAGGTTGGCAGTGCGAGATAGTGGTTGCAGTATGATAATGTACAGATTCTGTGTATGTGTGATGCAGAGACCAGTTTAGAGTTCAGCAGTTTGAATGTTCAACAGTCTGACGACAGCAGGGAAAAAGCTATTGCAGAACCTGGTGGACCTGAAGCGGATGCTGCGAAACCTCTTCCCAGAGGGCAGCAGGGAGAACAGTCCATGGTGGGGGTGTGATGGATCACTGATAAATGTTACGGGCTCGGGACACGCAGCGCTGCGATGACATGTCCTGAATGGAGGGAAGAGGAGCCCCGATGATCCTCTCTGCTGTCCTCACCACTCTCCTCACGTTCTTCCAATCAGAGGCGCTGCAACCTCCACACCACACCGAGAGACAGCTTGTCAGAATGCTCTCTATGGTGCTTCTGTAGAACGTCCTCATGATGGGTGGGGGCAGGTGGGCTCTCCTCATCCTCCGCAGGAAGTACAAGCGCTTCTGTGCCCTCTTGACCAGTGCCGTGGTGTTCACAGTCCAGGTGAGGTCGTCTGTGATGTGGACCCCCAGGAATTTAGTGCTGCTGACCACCTCCACAGCTGAGCTGTTGATGATCAGTGGAGCGTGGTGAGGCTGTTTTTTCCTGAAGTCGACGATGATCTCCTTCGTCTTCTCCACATTCAGGATCAGGCTATTGTCTCTGCACCAGCCCACCAACTGCTCCACCTCCTCTCTGTAGTCCAGGTCGTTGTTGTCACTGATGAGGCCCACCACCGTTGTTTCGTCTGCAAACTTCACGATGTGATTGGTGGTGAACCTGGGGACGCAGTCGTGTGTCATCAGGGTGAACAGCAGGGGGCTCAGGACGCAGCCCTGAGGGGAGCCTGTGCTGAGGGTGATGACATCTGAGGTGTTCTGTCCGACCCGGACTGACTGAGGTCTGTTGGTGAGGAAGTCTAGCAGCCAGTTCCGAAGGGGCGTGCTGAAGCCCAGGTGTTCCAGTTTTCCCACCAGATGCTGTGGAATGATGGTGTTAAACGCTGAACTGAAGTCCAGGAACAGCAACCGCACGTGGGTGTTCCTCTCCTCCAGGTGAGCCAGGCTCAGGTGAAGAACGGAGGAGATGGCATCCTCAGTAGAGCGGTTCTGCCGGTAGGCAAACTGGAACGGGTCGAATGTTGGGGGGAGTCTGGAGACGATGTATTCTTTAAGCAGCCTTTCGAAGCACCTCATCATGATGGGAGTCAGTGCAACAGGTCTGTAGTCATTAAATGAGGTGATTTGAGGTTTCTTCGGCACCGGAATGATGGAGGCAGCCTTGAAGCATACTGGCACTGTGGCTTGGCCCAGTGAGATGTTAAAAATGTCAGTGATGACACCAGCCAGCTGAACACCTTGAACACCCGCCCAGGTATGTTGTCGGGGCCTGGGGCCTTACGTGGGTTGACTCTTCTCAGAGTCTTCAACACGTCGGCTGAGTCAAGGCAGAGTGCCTCCTCTTCCTGATGGGGAACAGTTTTAACTGCAGGAGTGCTGTTTAGTGCCTCAAACCGCCCAAAGAAGTTATTTAGACCATTTAGGAAGTCAGCATCAACCTCACCCACCGGGGGGGAGGGTAAGTTGTAGTCAGTGATCGCCCGTATGCCTTGCCACATACTCCTGGTGTTATTGGCGTCATGGAAAAAATCCTGAATTTTTCGACTGTGGCTTCGCTTCGCTAACCTGCTGGCACGGTTCAAGTTGGTTCTCGCTGTCCTCAGTGCCTCCTTGTCGCCAGACTTGAAGGCTGAGTTCTGTGCTCGTAGTGTATGACTATGTCATCCAGGGTCGTTGGTTGGCTCGGGTGATGATGTTCTTAGTGGTGCTGACGTCCTCGGTGCATTTGTTGATGTAGGCTGACACAGTCCTGGCATACTCATCAATGTCGATCTGGTTGTCATATGTTGCTGCTGATTTGAACATGTCCCAGTCAGAGCACTCAAAGCAGTCCTGGAGTGCCTCCATGGCCCCCTCAGACCACACCCTCACCTGCTTCACTGTGGGTTTTGCTCTGATCAGCAGGGGCCTGTATGCAGGGATTAGCATAACAGATAGGTGGTCTGAAGAGCCGAGGTGGGGGCGGGGGGCTGCTCTGAATGCATCTTTTATATTGGTGTAAACCAAGTCCAGAGTGTTCTCTCCCCGAGTTGGAAAATCCACGTGTTGGTAAAAATGAGGGAGAATAGTCTTCATGTTAGCCTGGTTGAAGTCCCCAGCAATGATGAAAACACCCTCTGTGTGCGTGGATTGCAGCTCACCGATTGTCCGATAGAGAACGCTCATGGCCTCTTTAGTATTGGCGCTGGGAGGCACATACACAGCCGTGATGCTAACAACAGTAAACTCCCTGGGCAGGTAGAAGGGTCTGCAGTTAACAGTCAAAAGCTCGATGTCCGAAGAGCAGAAGCTGGCGGCAGATCTAGCATTTTCGCTCCAGTTGTTGTTGATGTAGTCACACAGCCCACCTCCTCGGGATTTACCGCTTAGTTCGCTGTTTCTGTCGGCGCGGAATGTAGCGAGCCCCTCCAGGCTAACGGCGTTGTCCGGTATTGATGAGTTCAGCCATGTCTCCGTCAGGATGAGAGCGCAGCAGTTTCTAACCTCCCTCTTTGAAGAGAGTTCCAGTTGTAGATGGTCCATTTTATTATCCAGTGAGCGGACGTTGGAGAGGAAGATGGATGGAAGCGGCGGTTTGTAGGGGTTAGCTTTTAGCTTAGCCGTTAGCCCACCTCTACAGCCGCGCTTCCGCCGCCGGTCACACCGCCTACGCTTACTCCTCCTCCGGCGTGTGCTGCCCGGCGAGCCCGCTGCATCGTGAGCTTCTGGGGCTTGTGCCCGAAGCACTCCGAGGCTACGTAAACAGACTAGGGTAGTTGTGGCTACGAGTCCAAAAACACTTGATGACCGTACCTCCAGCAGGCGCTGGCGATCATATACTAACCTACTGGATGGATAAACTAAACTTTGTGTTGTTTGTAGCGTCCTAGGCGGCATATTTTGTGAAAATGCTTGTCGGTTGTCGAGAGCCGTGGCAGCCGCAGCCGACTGGGGCGCCGCCATCTTGGAAAAAGCTGTTACATCTTAAAATTATGGCATAGCAAACTCATATTCCAAAATTGTGCGTTGCTACGTGTTTGAACAGGTCGTGTCCTCCCAATTGCTAACAATTTAATTTATTAGATTTGTTAGTTTCCATCAGGTTACCCCTATGTCAAGCTTTAACACCATCTCCTGGTGAAATTTTGGAACTACATGTTTTGGGATAGCCAATGTGCCTGGGCCAAATTCAATACCCAATTTTACACCATCTTGTACCACCATGCCACTTGACAAGCTCAACACAATTATTTTTAGTTTCCAGTACAACATTTTTGACCCCCATCTAATGCCATACAACCCTGACTGTACCCACAGCATTTGAATACCAAAAAAGAAACTTTTCCTGTTTTATCAGTATAGGTTTGGTAGTCATTCAAGAGCTTTGTATGGTTTGAAAATACTGTGGCCTTCTACCCCCCCCCCCCCCCCCCCCCCCACACACGCACACACAAACACACAAAATCTGGAAAACATTTTTTTTTAAATTATTTATCAAATCAAACAAGAAGTTTGCATGAAGAAGGCAAGCTGAATGTACCGTATTGGCCTGATTATAAGACGACCCCCTCTTTTTCAAGACTCAAGTTTGAAAAAAAGACTTTTTGAACACCAAATTAAATTTTTATACGGAAAATGATTATAACTGAAACAAATGATTACAGCAATATAATCGAGAGAAAAAGCATGTTCTTTTACCTCATTCAAATCATGCAAAAACTGTCTATCACATCTTAATATCTGAACATTTAAATATGTAAACTAAAGTGCAATCACATTTGTAAATGAATGGCTTTTGGGTTTTGAAATGTAAATAAACCAATCTACTGTGATAAAACAACAAAATTGCAATAACTGCATTAACCATCAAAGTGAAGTCTAACTGTAGTCTTGAAACAAATCTGAATATGGAAAAACATTGCAATAAAATAATGCAAACTGCTACTGCTATTGTTGGGGACCCTAAGGACTGTATAGGAGGTTGGCTCGGATGGTTATGCTCTTTTCGCCCCCAGGTGTTGGTCAGAACACAGTGGGGTGTCATGAAGTGAATGGAGCTGAGCAAGCAAATGCAGCTTGGACCAGGGTTTATTGAACAAACTCAAAAGACAAACTATATATGATCGAATAACTGAACAGAACTGGCAAAGACAGGAACCAAAAGAACCACGAAGACATGAGACAAGAACAATCCGACGGGGAGTGACACGAAGACAGGACTTATATATGCGACAGGTAACGAGATGCAGGTGACTGTGATTAGTACATAGATTGAGAGTAGACACAGGAAGAGAGGGGTGAGCACACAGACACTGACAGAACTAATGACAAACTACACATAATGGACTGACCGGGGGCGAGTCGTGACAGAGGGAAGACGTGGTTCAGTTTTGATTGCTTCACTGAATTATTGGCAAAAAAGTAACCGGCACTGTGGCTCAAAGGGTCATACAGGCAAACTGGCAAAAAGGTATTGTGTGAAGTGTGTGTGTGGATTGTGGGGTGTGTCTGTGTGGTTCTGCAACAGACAGAACGTTAATGCTCAACTTCTGACGTCACACAACACTAGTAGACGCACACATTACATAACTAACTGTGCGTAACGGTTCCGCTATACTAAATAACCATAAATGAAATACTCTCTGCAACACACCGAACATAAATCATCGAGACAACAAAATACATTTGCTGGCGACCGTTAGCCGCCGTGCCGCTGCGTAACGGCTACTCGTATGATGCGAGGCAAACTTAAAGGAGCTCGCCGGAGCTGTCAATCAAACGGCGCGTACACGAAGCAAACCGCGATCGGACAAACGGCACAACAGTGGACAGTGGTAACAATGAAATGTATATACTCACTTTGTGTCAAAGACACACACGATGACAGCAACATACTCAGTTGATATCAGCAACCTTTAACTTACCGCTGCGCACAAGTGAACGGGTATAATGTCCAGACCCCGAATGTAAGACGACCCCCAATTTTTCAGTCTTATTTCAATGGAAAAAACATCATCTTATATTTGGGCCAATACGGTAGTTGAGATCTCATACCTCCACTTCATTGTGTGTGCTTTGGTCCCCACTGGCCTACTGTAAAGCTTGTTTAATGTGTCTTTGACTGTCTGTTCATGTGACTTTGCCACAACCTTTACAGTAGCACTACGGTGCTCATGTTTCAGTTCAGCAAAATAACCAGGTCAAATCTGTGAAGAGAAGGCAGTGGAGTATAAATATAGGTGCTCAACAAATTTATTAGATCACCAAATCGGTCTCTGAGGCTGTCCAGCATCATGAAGTCCTCTAATCCAAACTCTTTCATTTTCAGTGAGACTATTAATGGAGACTTATAGAGATAGTGCAGACCTGTAAATATCCTGGGGTGTTGCTGGAATACAAATTCGACTGGTCTGCGTATGTGGACGTGTCACGACTCATCCCCGGTTGTTTTATCATGTGTAGGTTGTCATGGTTTCTGTCCGCGTCTGTGTACTCGCCCTTCCCTTCCTGTGTCTACTCACAATCTATGTACTAATCACAGTCACCTGCCTCTCGTTACCTGTCTCGTATTTAAGTCCTGTCTGCGTGTCACTCCCTGTCGGATCGTTGATGTATTTTTGTCTCAAGTCTTTGTCGGTCAGTTCCGTTTCTGTTATCCAGTCTGTCGGTCAGTCCTGTTGTTGGTTTTGTTAGGAAGTTATGTTAGTTTGCCGGTTCTGTTGGTTTGTCCCCTCATCCTCCCTTCCAACTACCTTTTCCCTCAAAAAACCCTGGTCCAAGCTGCATTTGGTCGCCCTGCTCCATTCCGATCCATGACAGGACGCCTTGTGCAAGAAAGGACAATGCCGACTATACTTCCTCAGGCAGTATCTATGCTGTGGATGTTTTACCGATCTGTTGTGACGGGCACTCTCTTCTTTGCGGTGGCGTCCTGGGGGGCAGCGTCAAGTAGAGGGATGCCTCCCGCCTGGACAATGTCAGTGAGGAGGACGGGTTCTGTTGTGGGCACCTGATCTGGCGTCTGTGGCAGAACAGCGGGTGTTGGGCCAGGCTGCTGTCCATCAAAGACAACCCCAAACACCCACTGTACAGCACCATCTCTGGGCAGATGAGCAGATTCTGTGACAAAATGTTGACACTGTCTTGCTCCACAGAGAGGCTGAGGGATTCATTCTGTTTGTCTGCTAAAGCTCCGATTATCAAATGACATATGTATTGTATCTTGTATCATAGCTGCATGTTTGGTGTTCATAACAACTCAATCCGCGTCAAAATCGCTAAAGATTTCAATGTTATAATGAACGAAAAAAATCACTAGCTGTGGTATTTCCACTGTCTCAGCAACTAGCGCCCACGAAGAATCACACAAAATAATTTGTCCAGTGTTTGCCATGGGGACTATTTTTCACTCTTGCAACACCGTGTGCAACTACCTACCCAGATTCTACAGTTAGCCGCAATGCAATTTGAGATTCTAATCAAGGTAAGCCATTTGAAACAAAAGAACAAAAAAAAAAAAAAAAACCTCACACAACACTCAACAATTCCGTAGTCAGAAAAAAAACAGCAGCAATGCGTCTGCTTAATGCGTTTTCAAATGAATACCCCCCACTGAAAGGACAAATCCAGTCGGAAGTCATTTGCTGGCGCTGCTATGTGTGAATGGGGAGTATTAGGAGCAAGTCCAGGTCCTATTGAAACTGGAAAAAAATTCTTTAAAGACAAGATCATTTTTCTTTAAGATATGTCTCCAATGAAAGATAAATAAATCAATTCAATACATATCTCGCTAAATTTTAGAGTGGAACAATTTGATTTGGTTGAATGCACGCATTTTTCATTCAAAAACATTTTCCGAATCAAATCGTTACACATTCTCTGTGTCAGGATAGCAAACTTGCCGCATCTCCAGATTCAGGCAGAAGACTCCTACATGTTAACCTTATCTTACTGCAACTCTAATATCAAAGTTTGAGAATCACCAAAATGATGGCCCTGGTAGTTCTCGTGCTAAAGCCAGCTAGTGTGGTCATCACCAGGCAGCTCGCTCGCTCTTTGTTCAAAATATTGTATGCTGTTATTTATTCTTTTCCAGTAAGATGATGAAATAGTCAGTGGTACACACTCTAATTTGATGTGCAATAAATACTGCATAATAAACCTACTGCAGTGCAATCTCATTATTTTGCCATACTCATATCATAGCAATGCTCATTTATCCATTGTCCTCATTGGTAAACCTTTGTTCAAAATATTGTATGCTGTTATTTATTCTTTTTCAGTAGGATGATGAAATAGTCAGTGGTACACACTTTAATTTGATGTGCAATAAATACTGCAGAATAAACGTATTGCAGTACAATCTCATTATTTTTGCCATACTCATATCATAGCAATGCTCATTTATCCATTGTCCTCATTGGTAAACTGAGTAATTTATTGAATATCAGAGAAGCAGCTCTCAACATATCTTGTCTGTCTGGTTTAAATGTCAAGCTCATCCACAGAATGAAGGCATCAGTGATATCACACTAACCAGGTGGTGCCACTTTCTCCAAAGTACTCATACATTTGACATGATGGTCATGTCAAATGTATGGCATTTGCTGTGGTATAGAGTCAGAGTCACAAGGTTAATGTGTGAAACGTGCAATCTGAGCAACCGTATTAAGCAGTAAGGCCGACTTTGTCTTCAACACCTGTGTCTGAGTAAAGTTATGTTCATGAACAAGTAGACTTCAGATGTATGGTTTTGATTCCGGTGTGGGTGCTCCGATTTCCTCACACATTCTAAAAATACGCCTGGTAGGCTGATTGAGCACTCCAAATTGCCCATAGATGTGAGTGTGTTTGTCTGAGTGCCCTACGATTGGCTGGCAACCAGTTCAGAGTGTCCCCTGCCTATTGCCCAAAGTTGGCTGGGATAGGCTCCAGCGCGCCCTTGACCATCGTGAGGAAAAGTGGCTGAGATAATGGATGGATGTAAATAACACTGAATACTGTACATACATACTTTCTTTGCAATAACTGCTTAAGAACTATTGACCCTACCGAACTTTAGTGTTCCTCTTTTAACAGTAGATTGTGATACAGTTAGCCCTGGACTCTCTGGAGGTTGTTGCCTATAGTTATTATTGTGTAAAAACAACAGTTTTTGTTGCAATCTCTAATAATTATGTAACTTTTAATTTGGTTGGACAAAGCAACTCTGAATATTGAAACCATTGTTAAAAGTTTAACGTGGTCAAGGTCCTAGTGCAATAAAACATATTGGGTACAATTGAACGCTCAATTCCACCACCCTCTTCTATTAAACTTTAAAGTTTAAAGGTACATTGTTAAAAGTTTAAATGGTGTGCCGTTAAAGCTGACATGAGCCATGCCACAGGGGTATGAATAATTTTAGTCGTAACTTTATGTAGTCTATTTTCAACAGTGATAGGCCAAAAGTCAACCCCAAAATTATACTTACCCCAGGTGTATGAATAAGCACCTCACAGTTCAGACTGTCTTCTATTTCTTTGGTTTTTGGGTGTACATCTACATTCCCAAATAAAGCTGGGATAGGCTCAACTCTAGTAAAGTATTATATGGATAGTTCTCAAAAAGTGTGGTACATCAGTGTGGAATGAGAGCCCATAAATAAAATTGCTTAAAACCAGGTCAATGATATACCGTGTTTTCCCATGCATAATGCGCACCCTAAAAATGGCATGTCGCTGCTGGAAAAAAGCCTGTACCCATGTATAATACGCACCCAAATTTTGACTCTTACTTAAGTCCGTAAACGTAAAATTATTTCAGAAAAAAGATCATCTTTGGGAACAACCGGATGTTATTCTGCCGGTCAGTATCACTGCGCATGCGGTAGCAAACTCGATAGCGAAGAAATGTTTCGGATCTGTGTCGGGTACATTGTGACAGCAAACGAGCAGGTGATCGAGCAAGCGTCTGATACGAGAGCATTGTGTTTGTCAGGCTTCGGAGTGTGGAAATGGAGCAGGGCGACCAAGTGCAGCTTGGACCAGGGTTTATTGAAGCAAACTCAAAAAGACTCGGCAAACTGACATACTAACTCACTAACAAAACCTAACAACAAGACTGACCGAAAAAGACGTGAAACAAAAAGACAGGGTGACATTACCAAAGACCGGAACCAAAAAGACATCATGACATTAACACAACAATAACTAGACTGACTGACCAGGACGTGAGACAAGAAAACAACAGGACCTGACGACAACAATGATCCGACAGGGAGTGACACACAGACAGGACTTAAATACAAGACAGGTAACAAGAGGCAGGTGAGAATGATTACACTTATCATGGGCACACAGGAGGGGAGGGGCGAGCACACAGACACACGGACAAAACTATGACAACATGGACGTGACCGGGGACGAGTCGTGACAGAACCCCCCCCCACAAGGGACGGCTCCCGACGTCCCAAAAACCCAACTCCCCACGGCGGCACGCGGGGGGTGGGGTTAGCGCACCAGTCCAGACGACCCTACTGGTTTTAGAAACAGCCTGAACCGCGCTCGGCGGCGACTGGGGAAACAACCGCACTCGGCGGCGACTTGGGGGACAGAACTGCACTCAGCGGCGTTCAGGGGCCCAGGGCCACACTCGTGGCACACACTGGGGACCTGAACCGCAATCGGCAGCACTTGAGGGGACAGAACTGCACTCGGCGGCGTTCAGGGGCCCAGGGCCACAATCGCGGCACACACTGGGGACCTGAACCGCACTCGGCAGCAACTTGGGGGACAGAACCGCACTCGGGCGGCAACTTGGACTTAGACTTAGACAGAACTTTATTGTCATTTTGTCAACACTAGGTGTGTACAAAACGAAATTTCGTTGCATACGGCTTTCAACAATGTAGAGGTATTTCGGCTGGTTAAAAAGTGACATTCTATATAAAAATATGAAATAAGATAATTATAAAGTACAAAGTGCAGCAGTGATAAAGTATGTAAACAGTGCAGGAGACAAAAGCAGTATTTACAAGTGTGCAGAGGAATGCTACGTTTGAATGTTCAACAGTCTGACGACAGCAGGGAAAAAACTATTGCAGAACCTGGTGGACTTGCAGCGGATGCTGCGAAACCTCTTCCCAGAGGGCAGCAGGGAGAACAGTCCATGGTGGGGGTGTGATAGGTCACTGATAATATTTCGGGCTCGGGACACGCAGCGCTGGGATGACAAGTCCTGAATGGAGGGAGGAGGAGCCCCGATGATCCTCTCTGCTGTCCTCACCACTCTCCTCAGGTTTTTCCAATCGGAGGCGCTGCAACCTCCACACCACACCGAGAGACAGCTTGTCAGAATGCTCTCTATGGTGCTTTGGTAGAACGTCCTCATGATGGGTGGGGGCAGGTGGGCTCTCCTCATCCTCCGCAGGAAGTACAAGCGCTTCTGTGCCCTCTTGACCAGTGTTGTGGTGTTCACAGTCCAGGTGAGGTCGTCTGTGATGTGGACTCCCAGGAATTTAGTGCTGCTGACCACCTCCACAGCTGAGCTGTTGATGATCAGTGGAGCGTGGTGAGGCTGGTTCTTCCTGAAGTCGACGATGATCTCCTTCGTCTTCTCCACATTCAGGATCAGGCTGTTTTCTCTGCACCAGCCCACCAACTGCTCCACCTCCTCTCTGTAGTCCAGGTCGTTGTTGTCCCTGATGAGGCCCACCACCGTTGTGTCGTCTGCAAACTTCACGATGTGATTGGTGGTGAACCTGGGGGCGCAGTCGTGTGTCATCAGGGTGAACAGCAGGGGGCTCAGGATGCAGCCCTGAGGGGAGCCTGTGCTGAGGGTGATGACATCTGAGGTGTTCTGTCCGACCCGGACTGACTGAGGTCTGTTGGTGAGGAAGTCTAGCAGCCAGTTCCGAAGGGGGGTGCTGAAGCCCAGGTGTTCCAGTTTTTCCACCAGATGTTGTGGAATGATGGTGTTAAACGCTGAGCTGAAGTCCAGGAACAGCAACCGCACGTGGGTGTTCCTCTCCTCCAGGTGAGCCAGGCTCAGGTGAAGAACGGAGGAGATGGCATCCTCAGTAGAGCGGTTCTGCCGGTAGGCGAACTGGAACGGATCGAATGTTGGGGGGAGTCTGGAGACGATGTGATCTTTGAGCAGCCTTTCGAAGCACTTCATCATGATGGGAGTCAGTGCCACAGGTCTGTAGTCATTCCATGAGGTGATTTGAGGTTTCTTCGGCACCGGAATGATGGAGGCAGCCTTGAAGCACACTGGCACTTTGGCTTGGTCCAGCGAGATGTTAAAAATGTCTGTGATGACACCAGCCAGCTGGCCTGCACATTCTTTGAACACCCGCCCAGGTATGTTGTCGGGGCCTGGGGCCTTACGTGGGTTGACTCTTCTCAGAGTCTTCCACACGTCGGCTGAGTCAAGGCAGAGGGCCTCCTCTTCCTGGTGGGGAACAGTTTTAACTGCAGGAGTGCTGTTTAGTGCCTCAAAACGCCCAAAGAAGTTATTTAGACCATTCAGGAAGTCAGCATCAACCTCACCCACTGGGGGGGAGGGTAAGTTGTAGTCCGTGATCGCCCGTATGCCTTGCCACATACTCCTGGTGTTATTGGCGTCGTGGAAAAAATCCTGAATTTTCCGACTGTGGCTTCGCTTCGCTAGCCTGATGGCACGAATCAAGTTGGCTCTCGCTGTCCTCAGTGCCTCCTTGTCGCCAGACTTGAAGGCTGAGTTCCGTGCTCGTAGCGTATGACGTACATCCTCAGTCATCCAGGGTCGTTGGTTGGCTCGGGTGATGATGTTCTTAGTGGTGCTGACGTCCTCGGAGCATTTGTTGATGTAGGCTGACACAGTCATGGCGTACTCATCAATGTCGATCTGATTGTCATATGTTGCTGCTGACTTGAACATGTCCCAGTCAGAGCACTCAAAGCACTTGGGGCACAGAACCGCACTCGGGCGGCAACTTGGGGCACAGAACCGCACTCGGGCGGCAGCTTGGGGCACAGAACTGCACTCGGGCGGCAACTTGGGGAACCGAACCGCACTCGGGCGGCAACTTGGGGAACCGAACCGCACTCGGCCGGCAACTTGGGGAACCGAACCGCACTCGGGCGGCCACTAAAAGTCATCGCCGCAATCAGCGGCATTTGAAAGTCAGAGCTGCACGCAGCAGCAGGAGTCAGTGTTTCAGCAGTGGGAGCAGGGTCTGTGACGATCGCGGGTCCGGCATTGTTGGCACGAGGCCCAGCAACGCCGCGGGTCCGGTGACGCTGGGGTGGAGCCCGTTGGCGGCCGCGAGTCTGATGGCGCTGGGAGGCACTCCGATGGCGGCCGCGGGTCCCGCGTCGCGGCAGCGAAGTCCGATGACTGTCGCGGAGCCGATGGCGCCGGGAGAAACTCCGATGGCGACCGCGAGTCCGGCGTCGCTGGAGCAAAGTCCCGATGGCGGCCGTGGAGCCGGTGTCGCTGGAGCGAAGTCCGATGGCGACAGCGGAGCCAATCGCGCTGGAACATGCTCGGACGACGAACGTGGCTCGGGCGTCGCAGACGGGAGCTGGTGGTGGAGGAAGGTCCAAGCGCTGGTCGCTGTAGTGGTCGGAGCATTCTGTCACGAGCGGAGTGTGGAAATGGAGCAGGGCGACCAAGTGCAGCTTGGACCAGGGTTTATTGAAGCAAACTCAAAAAGACTCGGCAAACTGACATACTAACTCACTAACAAAACCTAACAACAAGACTGACCGAAAAAGACGTGAAACAAAAAGACAGGGTGACATTACCAAAGACCGGAACCAAAAAGACATCATGACATTAACACAACAATAACTAGACTGACTGACCAGGACGTGAGACAAGAAAACAACAGGACCTGACGACAACAATGATCCGACAGGGAGTGACACAGACAGGACTTAAATACAAGACAGGTAACAAGAGGCAGGTGAGAATGATTACACTTATCATGGGCACACAGGAGGGGAGGGGCGAGCACACAGACACACGGACAAAACTATGACAACATGGGCGTGACCGGGGACGAGTCGTGACAGTGTTCGTATGGAGCGTGTTTGAAGTGAACAGCAGAGAAGTATTATTACCTGTAATACGCATTTAGGTAGAGAACTGAACTCTCGCTCTTTATATAGCTGACGTGTCTTGCGCATCCGTTCTGCGCCTCTGTAATGGCGGCCTCCGTATGATATCCGGTTTGCGATGGAGATTAAAAAACAAACAATATTTGACAATAACACACCATCAAGGATTGCACCATCGCATCAAACGATGTGTCGTCAATTATGAATTTTACTGACTAAGTGTGTTGGGCAGGATGGCTGAATGCGATGCGCGATTGACAACAAACAAGAAGAAAGGTGTGATTTCAAGTTTTATTTCGAGGGAGATTTTCTTCAAAAATTGTTGTACCCATGCATAATGCGCACCCCAGATTTTAGGACAATAAATTAGTTAAATTTTGCGCATTATGCATGGAAAAACACGGTATGCAAACAAACCTTTCTACAAAGTGGTCTGAAGACACCTCACTCAGCCCTGGTTGCAAGAGATTGTTTAATGTTGTAGTTTACTAAATTGTGTCATCTGAGCACTAGTACCTGAACATCAAACGCTAAACACTCAAGTAAAAAAAATCAAGAGGAATACGGATTCTGTGTTTTCCTTTGATTGACTTTATTTTGGTTGTTATTTTATTTTTTAGGTTCTTTCTTTTTCGACCACCACCCACCAGCCACATGATAGCATTGTTTTCCCATTAATGTTTTTTTGTTCTTAAAGAGTTTGAAACAATATATAAATTTTCTTGGATAGTTATGTATAAGAAAATGCAACAATGTGGTTAGTATAAATGGTCTTTTTCTAATGATGAATATTATTCATCTTTAAAATTAAATATGTATAGACAATGCATTGTTGTTTGCTGAGGTGAGCAGATATGCAGATGAAGGACTTAATATACTATACTATACTATACTATACTATACTATACTATACTACAGCACTTCACTGGTTCTTTTGTATCAAACAAATTATTTTAGGTGCATTACCTGACATGTTTCGGCGGTTTCTTCCGCCTTCATCAGAGTGCTGGTCCACCCAAAAGACAGAGTCCATCCATCCATCCATTTTCTGAACCGCTTAGTCCCCACGGGGGTCACGGGTGTGCTGGAGCCTATCTCAGCCGTCATCGGGCAGTAGGCGAGGGACACCCTGAACCGGTTGCCAGACAATCGCAGGGCACACAGAGACAAACAACCATTTGCACTCGCACTCACACCTAGGGACAATTTGGAGTCTTCAATCGGCCTATCAAGCATGTTTTTGGGATGTGGGAGGAAACCGGAGTGCCCGGAGAAAACCCACGCGGGCTCGGGGAGAACATGCAAACTCCACAGAGGGAGGGCCGGAGGTGGAATCGAACCCGCACCCTCCTAACTGTGAGGCGGACGTGCTACCCAGCACGCCACCGAGCCAAAAGACAGGGTCAACCCGGAAAATAAATGCAATTCTATATACGAGATTCCATGCAAATCGTGCAATAAATCATACATCGGGGAGACAGGGAGGAACTTCATCACAAGAAAAACAGAACACAAGAAGGAGTGTAAGAAGGAGACAGCAACAAGACAAACAAGAGCAATAAAACTACAAGCAGAACAGGAACACTACAAGTCAGCCATTACCAACCACTGTAAAAGAGAAAACCACATCATGGACTGGGAAAAGGCCAGAGTCATCCGCACTGAAGAAAACGAACATCAGCGTTGGATCAGGGAGGCCATTGAGATCCGCAAGCGGGGCCCGAGGACCATCAACAGGGACGAGGGAGCCTACATGCTCTCTACAACCTGGAACAGCATTCTGGAGAGGTGAACGGACAGCGGAGGGCGTGACTCACCTGTCAAATCTGACAGGTGAGCCACGCCTTCATCCATCAGCTGATAAAGACGCGTCACAACCACATCAGTGACACTCTGATGAAGGCGGAAGAAACCGCCGAAACATGTCAGGTAATGCACCTAAAATAATTTGTTTGATACAAAAGAACCAGTGAAGTGATTAAAAAGGAAAAACAAGATGAACTTAGTACAAATACTATACTATACTATACTATACTATACTATACTATACTATACTAACGGAGAGCTGTATTGTCTTCTGCACGAACACATAAAATCTGGAAACTAGTGAATTGAATGTTTTAAACAGTACGTACACACCTATTACAGTAAAAATCAGTTCATAATCAGCATTCGCTTTGCAAAATATATAATGTCTGCAGCTGGATTGTGTGATGTTCAAATCCTGGTGACTCTCATGCAAAATAACAGTAAATAAACTATCCAACTATACATCCATTTTCTGTACCGCCTATCCCCACGGAGGACGCGGGCATGCTGGAGCCTAGCCCAGCAATCATCGGGCTGTAGGCGGAGGACACCCTGAACCGGTTGCCAGCAGAGACGAACAACCATCCACACTTGCACACACACCTACGGGCAATTTTGAGTGCTCAATCAGCCGGAGTGCCCGGAGAAAACCCACGCAGGCACGGGCAGAACATGCAAAATCCACACGGGGAGGGCCGGAGGTGAAATCGAACACACACCTTCTGAACAGTGAGGCGGACGTACTAACCAGTGCAACACCGTGCTGCCTGCATGTAGTACGTACATAACTAATGTGAAATAATTAATGGATCTAGTATATTATCTAACTTGCGCTACCAATAAATACGCTCGACATGTAGCTTACTCAGTTGTCATAGAATTAAAAAAAAAAAAAAGTAAAAAAAAAAAATTACATCCAAACTTCCGGTCTCATCTTACGAACGTTCGTCATTCTGGTGAGAGTATATAGTCCATTAGGGTAGCAGATCGTGAGTGGCACCCTGTGGTAATGAACCTAATCTATTTTCTTTTTCTTTTTCTCTTTTCTTTGCGACTTATCAAATTTTGGACAGCACAGGACTTCATTAAACGCTATTGTATTGCATTGACATTCTGCCAGTTTGTTGGGAACAGCTGTTTTTGAAGCTGATTTCATTTTTAAGAAACCGAATGGTTCTAAATTACATGGTGTGTTGTCATGTCGCAAAGAGGCTGTGGTTTCAACAGCTATTTTTCACCACTCAAAATACACCCGCACAGAAACAACAACAAAAATCTCACTCAAGTTGTTTATTTTATCTCCACAGTTTGTCTTTAGTGTAACCAGTTTAATCTGGTAATTGGTTGTATTTGGAAGAAAATAATACTCTTGAAGTGGGTCAAAATTTCACCAGTAAAACACCAAACCGCCAGTTGCTGAACCCGCTCAAGACCGTGGAGATGACAGTGGATTTCAGGCGAGACCCTTCACCACTTTTACCCCTCACTATCCGCAGTAATACTATTCTCTCCACAGACACCTTCAAGTTCCTGGGAACCACAATCTCTCGGGACCTGAAATGGACCGGCCACATAGACTCTGTCCGGAAGAAGGCCCAGCAGAGGCTGTACTTCCTGAGACAGCTCAAGAAGTTCAACCTGCCGCGAGAGCTTCTGAAGACCTTCTACACTGCCATCATCCAGTCTGTCCTCTGCACCTCCATCACTGTCTGGTTTGGATCAGCCTCCAAACAAGACAAGCACAGACTGCAACGGACGATCAGGACTGCAGAAAAGATCATTGGAATCAACCTCCCTTCTATCCAAGACTTGTACCTGTCCAGGACCAGGAAACGTGCAAGGAACATCTCTACAGACCCTTCTCACCCAGGTTGCAGTCTGTTTGAACTACTCCCCTCCGGACGGCGTTATAGAGCTCGGTACGCCAAAACCAGCAGACACCGAGACAGCTTCTTCCCCCAGGCTGTTGCTCTGATGAACTCACACCACTCATAGAGTCTCAGAGGCATTACTGTGCAATAACATCCTGCTCTTCACACCTTTTGAATTTGTCTACACTGTTTTTGCCATTATTCACATGTCCTGAGTGTTGTTAGTCACCTATATGTTGAACAGAGGGTGTGTTTTACCGAAGTCAAATTCCTTGTTTGGCACGCTCAAACATGGCGAATAAAAACTCTTGAATCTTGAATCTTGAATCAGTCGCTGAATGAGGAAGCGGTGTGAAGCACTTTGAGTATGAAGGTCGAAAAGCGCTGTACTAGTCCAGCACATTTACTATTTACCATGCATAGAATCAATCTGACTCACTATCATCAAAAGCAAAGCAGTCAAGTCAATAAAACAACAACATTTGAGTGGTTGCTAAAACTCTCACAGAGACTTCACAAAAAGGAAAATACAATATTAGAACGTTGTTTTGTGGTTGTCCATAATTTTGTAGCAAGGTTACTGCCTGCGGCCTGATGGATGATGATCAAACAGGTGTGTTGTGGCACTGTGAGCAGGCACATCCACTGATCGAGTCATGTTATGAAAAGGTGCAAATAAATACCTTTGTCATTAGCTAGTTTGCCACTCATTTCCAAAGTTGCATTGAAATCTGTTTTGTTTTTGCTTAAAGCTGATAACTATTTTTGCATGTTTAAAAATTTACAGGTGTGCACTATTGTAGCACACAACTCTTTACCAGTCATAAGATTAAAAGAAAAGAATATAGGCTGAATCTAAAAGACTTATATTTGGAAGCGACAATATTTTGCAATTGCTAAATTTGTGGCACATTTTATTGTCAAATTGTGCACTTTGACTTGATCTATTACAGGACTAAGATCATATTTAAAGAAAGCGTTACAGAGAGATAGGTACTGATAACTTGAGAATTTACCATCTTTGAAGATGACATGTTGGCAGTTTTCAAATGAGATTATTAGTACTGGGATCGTTAGCATACACAAACACGAAATCTTATTATATGGCAGCTGGACCACTCAGAAAACTGTGAGACGTGTTCTGACCTCATTAGTGAGCGCAAATGGGATACAGACCTGCATTCAGTGTAGTTCTCGAAGTTTCTATGTGAGTGCCCACTGTAATCTTCACAATTCACAACGTGAATCTCATCTAATGAGTATTCATTGCAAAACCTGAAAGTGTGTCTTGTTTGCCTCATACGCTCCGTTCTCCAACCTACACCATTTGTTTAAATGGCCGGAGTGCCTGGGAGAGCGGAGGCTTCGTGGCCGTTTGTCTACCGTCGATCATCGGACACAAAGTATGGCTGCGGATCAAGAGGTTTGTTCGGCTTCGTGCACCAACTGCACCCTTCTCTTAGAGAGGTTGTCCCTGCTAGAGGGACGTGTCCGCCAGTTAGAGCAGAATTGCGCGATAACAGTAAATGTGGCGGATACAGACGCGGACTGTAGTCAGCCCGCTAGCCCAGTTAGCATTAGCCCCAAGCGGCTTGCTAATCGCGATGAGCCAGGTAAGACGCATAGCCGTCCAAAGTCATCTCGGTCTACTGGCCCTCGCACTTTGGTCATAGGTGACTCCATTACCCGAAATATTACGCTTAAAAATCCAGCCACGGTAATGTGTATTCCTGGGGGCAGAGCACCCGACATAGAAGCTAACCTTAGGGAGCTGACTCGCAATAGGTCTAGTCAACAGCGTAGTTCCAACAACACTAGCTACTCGGACATAGTGATACACGTCGGCTCCAATGATGTTAGGATGAGGCAATCGGAGATCACAAAGAGAAACATAGCGAGGATCTCGCCAGAAAGATGAGTCGGCATCGAGTATTTGTCTCTGGCCCCCTGCCTGGGAGAGGCACTGATGAGAGGTTTAGTAGATTAGTCTCCCTTAATCGATGGATGGCCGGGTTCTGTAAAAAGCAGGGACTGTATTTTATAGATAACTGGCCCTCCTTCTGGGGCCGCCCCGACCTGCTGAGGAAGGACGGCCTTCATCCTAACCGTGAAGGCGCCTTCACTCTTTCTAGGAATATAGATTACTGTTTGAGCCACACATGACAGGTCACTTTAGAGCAGGCCGGGGCACAGGTGATTAGACCACCTGTCAGGATGGGTTTGGAGTCTGTTAAGCTACAGTTAACTAGCGCTAGGCTAGACTTCCAGCATGCACATAGCTCCTTGTGTAGACTAGAGCGTGACAGTTTGAATAGTGCTACAGTACACATAAACACACTTTCTACTGGGGTAGTAGACAAATCCAATCACTCCACCCCGACCGGTTTTGCTGGTTTTGCTGATGAAACGGTGCCTGTTTCAGATAATTTTACATGTGTAACAAATATTTACTATCAGATTCCCACGGTCGTATCGTCCCACCGCGCTAACAAACATTCGAGAGGTGATGTCAGGCCTAGAGAACACAATCTTACTCGCATCTCGTTTAAATATCCTTCGATAGATACGCACCCTGATCGACTGATTACACTTAAACTCGGTTTTATGAATATTAGATCGCTTCATACGAAAGCAGTTCTCGTTAATGACCTCATCACGGAACATAATCTAAACGTTTTTGGTGTCTGCGAGACCTGGTTAAAACCTAATGAACTGCTACCGCTTAACGAGGCCTCGCCTCCAAATTTTGTGAGCTCGCATGTGGCGCGTCCTCGAAAAAAGGGTGGGGGTGTCGCCCTCATCTCGAATTCCGAGCTTAGCTCGTTCGATCAACGTATTTAAAACATTTGAAGTTCTCATTGTCCTATCCACCGCTTTACCGTCATTTTATCTTGCTGTTATTTACCGTCCACCCGGGGCTTACTCTGGCTTCCTGGATGAATTTTCAGAATTCGTGGCTGATCTAGTAACCCATCCATCCATTTTCTGTACCGCTTAGTCCCCACGGGGGTCGCGGGCGTGCTGGAGCCTATCCCAGCCGTCATCGGGCAGTAGGCGGGGGACACCCTGAACCGGTTGCCAGCCAATCACAGGGCACACAGAGACAAACAACCATACGCACTCGCACTCACACCTAGGGACAATTTGGAGTGCTCAATCGGCCTACCAAGCATGTTTTTGGGATGTGGGAGGAAACCGGAGTGCCCGGAGAAAACCCACGCGGGCCCGGGGAGAACATGCAAACTCCACACAGGGAGGGCCGGAGGTGGAATCGAACCCGCACCCTCCCAACTGTGAGGCGGACGTGCTACCCAGTGCACCACCGAGCCGCCCTTGATCTAGTAACCAATGCGGATAATATAATTATCATGGGCGATTTCAACATCCACATGAATTTACCGTCAGAGCCACTTACTTCGGCGTTTCAGACTTTAACTGATACGTTTGGTTTTACGCAAGCCGTACAGGCAGCAACGCATAAGAATGGAAATATCATAGATCTGGTATTATCCCGAGGACTTGCAACCTCAAATATAGCAGTACTGCCATACACTACTGTTTTGTCTGATCATTACTTAATAAAATTAGAAATTCTAGTTCCTTGTCAAAGACAAGAGAGCAATCGGAATTATAGGAGCCGTAATTTTAACTCCATGACTGCAACTGCGCTATCTGAGTTACTGTCGCCGGCAACCGCTATATTTCCCGCATACACCGGCTCTGTTGATAATCTTACAAATGAATTCAATGCGACATTGTTAAATGCCATTGACTCTGTGGCGCCGTTACGTCTGAAAACTCGCCGTAGATTGCCTACTCCGTGGTTCACAGATGAAACGCGTACGCTTAAGCAATTATGTAGAAAGCATGAGCGCAGATGGCGTCTAACCAAACTTGAGGTTTTCCATCAGGCATGGCAGGATAGCCTCCTGAAATATAAAGATGCGCTTATCTTAGCAAAAACTCGGTATTTTTCGCAAGTTATTAATCTCAATAAAAACAATCCGAAACACCTATTTGATACAGTGGCAAAGCTGACTCTACGCCAGCCGACCCCCGATAGTTCCTTCCACTCCGCTGACGAGTTCATGAAATTTTTTGTTCAAAAGATTGAATCCATTAGGGACGAGATCAAGAATACCATTCCAATCGCTCGGTCGAGCCCGCCGTTTACCAACGCTGATGATCATGCAACAACCCTCTCAAATTTTAAAAGCGTGTCCCTTGAAAGGCTTACACAATTGGTTAGTGCGGCTAAGCAAACAACATGTTTACTCGACCCTCTTCCAGCCAAACTACTTAAAGAATTATTTCAAATTTTAGGACCGTCCGTCTTAAATACAATCAGTCTGTCTGTCTCCTCTGGGATAGTGCCAACAGCCTTTAAAACCGCTATCATTAAACCGTTACTTAAGCGACCAAATCTTGACCCGGACTGTCTCAGTAATTATAGGCCAGTTTCAAACCTCCCATTCATAGCAAAACTTCTTGAAAAAGTAGTAGCACAGCAGCTTATTGATTACATGGTCGCTAATAATTGTATAAAATTGTATTGTAATAAAATAAAAGTCTGGTTTTAGAGCTAATCATTCCACTGAGACAGCACTTGCTAAAGTGACTAACGATCTCCTCATAGCTATGGATTCAAACACTTCATCTGTACTGTTACTACTCGACCTTAGTGCTGCCTTCGACACTGTAGACTTCGGTATTTTATTAGGGCGTCTTAAAAGTTGTGTTGGTATTTCAGGGTCAGCACTAGGCTGGTTCCATTCCTATCTATCAAACAGGACGCACCGAGTGGTCCATGGCAATGCGTCCTCGGAGCTCTATAATGTTACGTGTGGTGTCCCACAGGGATCGGTTCTCGGACCAATTCTATTTAATATTTATATGATTCCGCTTGGGGACATAATACGTAAATATAATATTAGTTTTCAATGCTACGCGGATGACACCCAATTATATATGCCGTTATCGATGACAGATCCGCGGGATCTTGAGGCGTGCCTTGCGGAGATCAAGCAATGGATGTCTCTCAACTTCCTTCGTCTTAACCCAGATAAAACTGAGATGTTGATAATTGGTCCAACTCGTTTTCAACACTTGTTCAAGGAAACCGCTATAACTATAGATAACCGTACTATCACTCAGAGCGATACTGTAACTAATCTCGGGGTAATGTTTGACCAAACTCTCTCCTTTCAAAAGCACATTAAGAATATAACCAGAATTGCGTTTTTTCACCTTCGTAATATTGCAAAGATTCGTCCGATCCTTTCGACCGGTGATGCGGAAACTATTATACATGCGTTCGTCACGTCGCGCCTGGACTACTGTAATGTACTATTCTCTGGTCTTCCTAAGTCCCGCATCAAAAGTCTACAGTTAGTACAAAATGCTGCTGCAAGGCTGCTCTCACGGACAAGAAAATTTGATCACATTACCCCAATATTAGCCAACTTACATTGGCTCCCGGTCCATTTAAGATGTGACTTCAAGGTTCTTCTATTAACCTATAAATCACTGCATGGCTTAGCGCCTTCATATCTCGTCGACCTAGTTGTTCCTTATGTTCCGTCTCGTAACCTTCGTTCGCAAAACGCTACCCTTTTAGCGACTCCGAGGGCCAAGAAAATGTCTGCAGGGTCTAGAGCATTTTCTATCCGGGCTCCAGAGCTTTGGAATGCCCTACCAATGGATATTAGGACTGCTACCTCAGTAGAAACATTTAAGACACGTTTAAAGACACATTTCTATGACATGGCCTTTAACTAACCTGTAGTGGCCGATTCGGCCGGAGTTTGTTTTCTCTCCCCCCCACCCTCCCCAGGCCGGGGAGGTGGTTAGGTGGCACCCAAGCTGACAGCGGCTATCTGGATTCTCGTGGGCCAATTCAGGTTGGGGGAACTGCAGCTCAACCTCCTCGAAGACACTGCCGGGATAATAGAGGGCTCCTCCGGCAGCCCCTCGCTCTGACTTGGACATCCACTTTTATTTTTCATTGATTTTCATATTATGTATTATTTGTGCCCTCTCTGCATCCATTTCAACCTGGTGATCCTGAAAGGGGGATCCTTCCATCTGTGGTCCCTTCTCAAGGTTTCTCATTTTCCCCTGGCAGGGGTTTTTGAGTTTTTCCTTGCCCTTTTGGGAGCTTAAGATCAGGGGATGCTTTGAGAATAATTGTCAATTTTTTGTCTATGTGAAGCCCTTTGAGACTGCTTGTGATTTAGGGCTATACAAATAAACTTGACTTGACTTGACTTGTCTACACTGCTGCTGATCTTCATCATCTCAACAATAATCAACGTCTCCCTGCTGCTGCTGCCTCAGCTGCCTGCAAGGCTGGGATCCTCCGCCGTCGCCGCTACATCCACCGTAGCTCCGGACTGTCTTTTAGCCGACATTTCCTTGATGGCTCACCCATCCCCTCTTTCTGGACTACCTCTCGCCCCCCCGTCACCCCCACCTCCCGTACTGTCAACTTCAACAATCTCCGCTCCCCCACCCCCGCTCCTTCATCCATCTCCCTCGCACTGCTGAACTGTCGCTCCCTCTCCAACATATAGTATGCTCCTCCTTTCCACTCACATCCAACCCCCGTCCTCTCACCTTTCCACTGTCAGATCATCTCTGCATCCTCTTCTCCGCCCCTCTACCCTCGCCTCATAATTCCACAAAACGCACCATCTCCTACCGCAACATCAAGACTGTAAACCCAATCACGCTTTGCCAGCTCTTATCCTCTGCCCTTCCCTCCGACCCCACTTCTTCCTCCCCTGATGACCTTGCCACCACGCTCAACAACATCCTTTCTGACTCCCTTGATTCCCTAGCCCCCTGGAAAACTTCCTCTGTTACATTCACTAACTCTGCCCCTTGGTACACCCCGGAACTCCGCTCCATGAAACAAACTGGCCGTCAACTCGAACGCCTCTACAAAAGAACCCGCCTCACCGTCCATGCCGAAACCTTCAAACAACACATCTCCTCCTATCGTGATGCTCTCCTTGCTGCCAAATCTGCTTACTTCTCATCTCTCATTAATAACACCAACCGGAACCCCCGCATACTGTTCTCCACCGTCAACAAATTGCTCCAGCCACCGGTCACCAAGCCACCCTCCTCACCCGCCCTCTGTAACTCCTTCCTTGTCAACTTTAACAACAAAATCGCCCAAATCAACAGTTCTCTGACCGACACCATCAATAACTCCTCCTCCCCCACCTCCCCTGCCCTCCTGCCCCCCCTTCCCGACCTCCCGCCCTTCCCCTCTCTCACTGCCTTCTCCCTTGTCGACTCCTCCACTATCCTAGACATCATTACCGCATCCAAGACAACCACCTGCTCTCTCGACCCTCTTCCAAGTACCTTAACTAAGGCCTGCCTCCCTGTCCTCCTCCCCCACCTCACCACCCTTTTTAATCAGTCTCTATCCCTTGGCCACTTTCCCACTGTCTATAAATTTGCAGCCATCACCCCCATCCTCAAAAAGCCCACCTTGGACCCACTCAACCTCTCCAACTACCGTCCCATCTCCAACCTTTCATTCCTTTCCAAAACCCTTGAACGCATTGTCTCCGCCCAACTCCACACCCATCTCCAGTCCAACAACCTCTATGAACCCTTCCAGTCCGGATTCCGCCCACTTCACAGCACCGAAACAGCTCTAGTTAAAGTCACCAACGATCTCCTCATTTCTGCAGACTCTGGTGCCCTCAACATCCTACTACTACTTGACCTTAGCGCAGCCTTTGACACTGTGAACCATTCCATCCTCCTCCAAAGGCTGCGCCAACTAGGTGTTGAGGGCACTGCACTCGACTGGCTCACCTCCTATCTCACCAACAGAAACCAGTTCATCTCTCTCTCCGGTCACACATCCATCCTCTCCCCAGTTACACAAGGGGTCCCCCAAGGCTCAGTTCTTGGCCCCCTCCTATTCATCTGTTACCTCTTTCCCCTTGGTACTGTCATCCGCAAACTCAATCTGGACTTCCACTGCTACGCTGATGACACCCAGATCTATATACGTACCACACCAACCCGTAACCCTTCCCTCACCCACTTTGAAACCTGCATCTCTACAATAAAAACATGGCTGACCCACAACTTTCTCAAACTCAACAGTGACAAAACAGAGCTCCTCCTCATAGGCACTAAATCCTCCCTTAATAAAACTGGATCCATCACACTCACCATTGACTCCTCAAACATCTCTCCCTCCCCTCTGGCACGCAAGCTTGGCGTTATTTTTGACCCCACACTGTCCTTCCACCCTGATGTTAGCTCAGTAGTCAAGACCTCCTACTTCCACCTCCGATGCATCGCCAAAATCCGGCACTGCCTCTCTCTCCCTGCCGCTGAATCCCTCATCCACGCCTTCGTCTCATCCCGGCTTGACTACTGCAACTCCCTTCTCACTGGAATCACTGCTCACTCACTCCATAGACTTCAACTAGTCCAAAATTCTGCTGCCCGCCTCCTTACCCACACCCGGTCCCGTGAACACATCACTCCTGTTCTCCACTCTCTTCACTGGCTCCCCATTAAGGAGCGTATCATCTTCAAGATACTCCTCCTCACCTTCAAAGCCCTTCACCACCTGGCTCCCACTTACCTATCCGACCTCCTTGTCCCCTACTGCCCCAACCGTCCCCTCCGATCCTCCAATACTTCACGTCTGACAGTCCCAAAATCTAAACTCAAATCCTTCGGTGACAGAGCCTTCTCCTGCACATCACCCCGACTCTCTCCCTCAGTCTGTCTGTGACTCACCCACACTCCCCATATTTAAGTCCCGTCTAAAAACTTACCTCTTCTCCCAAGCTCATGACCTCCCCTACCCATAACTGGTTTCCTCTTCTTAATTTTATCCGATTGTTTCTTCCCCGTCCCCCTCCCCTCATGTATGTCTTTGCCTTGTTCCCTGTAAGCGTCTTTGGGTTTTTGAAAAGCGCTATACAAATTTAATGAATTATTATTATTACACTAATAGCTCAGGGACTAATAGTTTTCAGATGTCACTCGGCTTTGTTCTGGCAAAATTTTACTGAACTTCTAAACAGAGTATAAGTTGAATTTAACGCTTTGAATAAATTAACCTTTAAATATAAATAAAACTAAATTTATTGTATATAGTTTGGATATGGCAGGGCGGTAGGGTTAGGGTTAACATGTCCTTCCTGAGTAGATTTTGCATGTTCTCCCCATGCCTGTGTAGGTTTTCTCCGGGTTCTCCAGTTTCCACCCACATTCCAAAAAAACATGCTGGGTAGGCCGACTGGCCATTCCAAATTGTCCACAGATGTGATTGTGAGCGTGAATGGTTGTTCATCTATTTGTGCCCTTCAATTCAGAGTCAGAGTCAGAGTCAGCTTTTGGCTGGCGACCGGTTCAGGGTGTACCCAGCTGACCGCCAAAGACTGCTGGGATAGGCTCCACCACGCCCGCGACCCCCGTGAGGATAACTGGTTCTGTTGATGAATCAATGAAAGATTTGAATACCCTCAGCAATCAAACACAAATCATGGCCAATAATTTCAAGTTAGAAATTGTCAAGTGTTTTACTTCTTCCCAGAAAATATCTCTGGAAAGTTTTGACTTTAAATACTTATAGAAAAATAGACTATTTTAAATGCATTCATGCAAATTCATCTTATATAAAAATACAATTTAACCATATGATGAATTTAATATAGTAAATCCAATGGATGTAAATATCAAACAACCAACCAACCAGTGAATCTTAGGATCTTTTTTAACCATATTGAAGGAATGGGGTCGAAACACAAAAAGTCCTGCCTAGCGACAAAAACAGATATGCTCAAACGTCATTGAATAAAGTACATAAGCAGACAAGTATATTCACATATTAAATCAATAAAAGAAACATTTTAAGCATATAATTATACCTACACACTAAATCAATAAAGAAGACATAACTAGACATTTTTGATAGGGGGTAATGACAAAGGTTTTTATAACTTTATGATCTGATATGTATTTCTGAGCACTTTGAAATAACAAATGTTTTTTGATATATTGCCTGAATAGCTTAATGACCCTTAAGGAACAGTTTAATGCATGCCTGATGATTTTCTAAATCACGGATACTGCCAAAGTCGTCTAAAAATGTTCAGTACTTGATTGTATCTTGTGTTTTGACTAATGCTAGACGCCAGTTTTCGATTACTACTGAACATTCTGGACAGAGGGAAATATTTTGCCTAACAAAGACAAGATATGGTTGGAAGCATGATTAAACTAAGAATATGATGACGTAAGCAAGTACATGGAGTATCAAAAGAACAAACAAACAAAAACATGGTAAGTGGTGTGTACAAACTTTGCATAGTCAGGGAACATTAATAAATTGATGACGTCACAGCCAAGAGCTCACATAATTCCGTACAAAATGACAAAATTGAAAGAATGATGAATGGGCGGTGTGCGACAGTGGGCGAAGTGGATGTACATATGTGCAAGAATGGTTTACAGGAAGGACACTTGGAGATAAAACCGGTAGAGGTGCCAGAGGGAGACAGCCAAGAACCCGGCCAAAGATGATCGTCAAGGCTGAAAGACGGAAAGGAAAACAACAGCCCCCACACACATCGAATCGCCCATAATCAGCACCCAACCCCACGGAACCAGCTCTCACCGAACCGGCACCCACTCCCATGGAATCAAACTCCTGCGACCTTGCCCCACCCCAAAGACTCATCACCCATCAAACTCGGCCCACACCGGCATGTGCAACTGAATATAAGCTGAGCAAAGAACCTTGAAGGTTGCCTTTTCTGAATGGAGCCTTTCTGCTCTTGAGCAAGGTCGCACGAAAGGCCCAGCGCTGTATTGTACTTTCCTGAAAACAGAGCTTTCTTAACAAGAATTGTGATTGAACTCAACCAACCTGTGTAAGTCTAAATTTTGTTTCGGTGTCTTAGCCTTTTCCTAAAACTGAAGAAATAAAACGAGCACGCGGTGAGTAAATTGGATAACAGGTGATTGGCTATGGCTTTTCCCGTGAGGCGTGGATAGCGCGCTTCCCAAATTGTGGACCAAAAATCCAACAATATATATTTACAAACACCTCTTCTATAACATTACGTTTTAGCAGTAAATACGTTCAATACATTACAATCATGGGACAAATACAAGAAAAGATGCGTGTTTTTAATTGTCTGTTTAATTGTCCGTCTCCACTTTATGATTGCGCACAGTGTCCATGTATCAAAGGCACATTCTCTTCCCCCCTGTCTCAATGCCCAGTCAGCGCAGCAAGTCATTTGTATTGGCAACAAGGAGGATTTGTGAGCTTACCAGCTGTCTGTTCAGATCTTTTGTTTCTTTTTGGTACTTTTCTGTATTTGCTTTGTATTCCCGTGCTGCTGGAGGTGATGTTTTTTGCTCATTAGGTCTTTCCTTCTGGCGTCCTTGATTACATTCAGGTGAGTAGCGCGCACACGCTCTGATAGCTTCGATTGACGCAGGTGAGTAGCGTGCACGCACTCAGTCAGCTGCCGTTCGCCGCGACAGAAATAGTATTTTAAAATAATTTTGAGGTGTTATTATTATTCAAACTATCTTGGAAGCCACACTCATGGGCTGCGAACGTGGTCCTTTGTGGCAACCTGGTACCAACAGGCACCATGTAAATTTAGTCTGATTACCGTATTTCTCGGAGTATAAATCAAACCTTTTTTCATAGTTTGGGTGGGGGTGCGACTTATACTCAGGAGCGATTTATATGTGAAATTTTTAACATAATTTTTTTTTTCGTCACTCACACACATTCACACCGTCACTACCGTCATTGTGAAGTAGATTCCCTTCACAGGTTATTTTCAGACTACACCGGATGAGGGCGCTCTAGGCCAACTTTGATAAATTCACCATTGGCTGTAACTCATATCAACTGAGAAGGGCTTAACAAAAATGGCACAGAAAAGCAAATCATATTCTGCAGATTACAAACTACAAGTAGTAAAATATATCATTGGATGGATCGACAAAGCATGGGCTTCAGTGAAACCCGAAACCATTCTGTCAGGATTCAGAAAAGCTGGAATTATTGTAACTAAAACTAATGAGGAGTCTGACGTCAGCGACGTAGACGACGAAGGGCCCCACGTAGTGGGCGCGATTGTCGTTGTTGGCTCATTGAGCTCGTTTTGTTAAATAAAGAGCCGGTTACCAAACCCACGTCTTGCCTGGTACTTTGGTAACGCAACAATATAGTTATATACGTAGATCTGTGGAATGATTGGAGCCGCAACTGACGACGAGTCTGACGTCAGCTGCGCAAGGAGTTCCGGAGTAAACAGCTGTTTTTTTTTTTTTAAGTGACACAGAGGACGAAGATTTCGATGGATTTAATGATTTGGAGTGACACGGATGGTTCAATAAAATTGTTATTTATATTATAGTTTGATATATAATTTATATATCGTTATGTGGGCCTGTGGAATAAGTTGAACTGCAACTGACGTCAGTGGCGCACCGCACACATTTTTGGGGTTAGAAGCGCCGGTGTTTACACAAAGGACGAAGATCCCAATGGATTTAATGATTTGGAGTGACACGGATGGTTATATCTAGTTATATGGGCCTGAGGAATGATTTGAACTGCAACTGACCTCAGCGGCGCACCGCACACGCGACGTTGTTTACACAAAGGACGAAGAATTCGATGGATTTAATGATTTGGAGTGACACAGATGGTTTGATAAACGTGTTCTTTATGTTATAGTTATTTGAATCACTGTTAATGTTACGTCAGGCCCGTTCTCAGCTCCTCGTTTGTGTTTATGTCACGTTAGCATACCGTATCGTTTAGCCTGTTGTTGCTGGTTCATGTCTGTTCTTGGTGTTGGATTTTGTCAAATACATTTCCCCCAAAAGTGCGATTTATGCTCCGGTGCGACTTATATATGTTTTTTTCCCTTTATTGTGCATTTTATGGCTGGTGCGACTTATACTCCGGTGTGACTTACAGTCCAAAAAATATGGTAAGTTCTTTGTTGTTTTGGCTGTGTTTATTATTAGTGTGGTCATGATCCAACTGCATGGTAAAGGTCAGTTTGGTGTACATTTCTTGAAATTGACTGACACAAAGTTTCTGTTGACTCCTCGGTCCACTTTGCTGCATGTCATGTTATTCATCATTGAAGATTAATGAGACTGTTGTGAAAGAAGCCATACAAACCATGACATTAATTCCAGTGAATGTCACAGATAGGTTGTATGTATGGGATCATCAACAGCGGCCCATTTTTTGAAGCTTTAGCTTCCATCATTTTGGAAAAGATTAATCTTAGGCAGACTATACGCATAAATATACTGAGGCTCTTGACATGATTTTGCCCCTTCCCGAACAAGGACGACAAACAGCCAAGTATTTTGTGATTTACTGTAAAAGATTATCCCGTGGTTTGAGTTTTTGCAAAGAGTGAATTTGCCACAATATTATGGTCCAAAAGGGGCAAACAATATTAAACAATATTAAATGTCAAGCGTTCAATATTCCATCCATCCATTATCTGAACTGCTTATCCTCATGAGGATCGCGGGCGCGCTTGAGCCTATCCCAGTTGACTTTGGCAGTAGACGGGACATCCTGAACTGGTTGCCAGCCAATTGCAGGGCACACATAGACAAACATCTATTCTCACTCACACCTACGGGCAATTTGGAGTGCTCAATCCGCCAATCATCCATGTCTTTGGAATATGGGAGGAAACCAGAGCACCTGAAGAAACGCACGCAGGCATGGGAAGAACATGCCAGAATCAAACCCTGCACTTTTGAACTGTGAGACGACGTGCCAACCAGTGCTTCACTGTGCCACCCGCGTTCAATGGTAATGACCCAAAAAAAATTGTGAGTCGGGAATTCAACAACTATCAACTCCAGTAACGATTGTAAACTGTGAAGCCAAAAAATGAAGCCAAATAGATAATCAAGGAGAGACCTGACTGAGGAACAAGCAGTCAATCAGACCTTTATAATAATTTATACAGCACCTTTCATTCCTAAAAAGCAACACAATGTGCTTCAAAATAATGTGCTCACTAAAGCTGGGCGGTATGGCTGAAAAGAAATTGTCATAAGAATTTCATGTCAGTCAATATTGATCATTACAGAGTTTTTACCTATTAAAGTAATAAAACATTAGCATAATTATATCATAAAATGATTTTTTTGTACGGTACATTTTAATGAGCAAAGTTGTACTTCCAGCAATGCCCTGAAAATGTTTATATGCATAGATTAAATATACATAATACATTAAAGGTGTCACGTACCGTGCCACAGGACACTGAGCCGGCAAACTTTCCTCAGCCACACCCCGCATCACCGTATTGACTGTTACCTGCTCCCTCTTGTTACCTCACGTATTTAAACCCTGCCAGTGTGTTTCTCCCTGTCGGTCCCTGTCCCTTCAATAAACGCTGGTCCAAGCAGCATTTGTTCGCCCTGCTTCACTCATTCCTGACAAAAGGTAGGGTAAAGCAAGGATGGTTCATTTTTCACTAAGTCGCCCAGTTTATGTATTTTTTTGTCAGGGAAATGAAAAGAGTTAGCATTTTCTATTCATTTTCATTTTGGTGAAATAATAATAAAAAAATAAAATAAAAAATAATAAAACACGTCATAGTTGATGCCATCACGGAAGGAAGCGATCACAATATCCCCATTGGAAATCATCGTAAAGAATATTCTTATGCTTATGCTTAAAATATCCGAAAACAGGTATCAATTAGCTCATGAACGTCTCTACTTATGACTACTTCAACATATCACAAGGATGAGCCTCTCCGTGGCTGATTTAAGACCAAGAAATGAGCAGCCTCTCTGCAGCTGAAGACCCCAGTCACGTCTATTTCCACTCACCACTTACCAAGGGTGGCCTCTTACCAAATCGGCCACGTTGAACATTAAGGGTAGTTTGTGCTTTTCTTTATATATATAATAAAGTAAAACTGTATCTTGCTGACAACCATCTGTCAAATCTTTTTTTTCTAGGGATGCTATAGGGAACATGTTTTGACAGTCCTGTTGACTGCAATGCGAGTCAATATATTGGTATTCTGACATGATAACAAATTGAGTGGTAATGGGATGTGATGTCAGTTTGTCAAAGCTAAATGTAAGTCTCATATTTAAGTGCACTGTACGATTGAATAGCTAAAGACATGCACTATTTTAGGCTAAACTTAAGCTGTTGTTAAGGAAGTCATTTTTTGTATGTTTTGTGGACAGAATCAGAATCAGCTTTATTGACGAAGTTTGTGCATGCCAAACAGGGAATTTGACTCCGGTTGATCTCAACCTCTGTACAACACTTAAGTGACTGACAACATTCAGGTAACTAACAACATTTAAGTGGCGAGAGCAGCATGTTATTGCCCAGTGATATCTCTGAGTCTCTATGAGTGATGTGAGTTCATCAGAGCGACAGCCTGGGGGAAAAAGCTGTGTCTGTGTGTGCTGGTTTTGGCGTCTGGAGAGGATTTGTTTGAACAGACTGTGACCTGGGTGAGAAGGGTCTGCAGAGATGTTACTTGCATGTTTCCTGGTCTGTAATATCAGATTGTCCAGTTTATTGATCAGAAAACGCTGCCATAGCAGATTGCTGTCTAGTGCCTACAATCTATTTGATAAGATTTAAACTGCATTTTAGAGTCTCTACTTAAATTTAAACAGGCTGCAAACAGTATGTATTGCCCAGGTTAAAATTATTAAAAACTACTGTATTGGCCCGAATATAAGACGACCCTGATTATAAGACGACCCCTCATTTTCAAGACTCAAGTTTAAAAAAAGACTTTTTGAACACCAAATTTAATTTTTATACAGAAAATGATTACATCTGAAACAAATGATTATAACAATATATTCGAGAGAAAAAGCATGTTATTTTGCCTCATTCAAATCATGCAAAAACTGTCTATCACATCTTAATATCTGATCATTTAAATATGTAAACTAAAGGGCAATCACATTTGTAAATGAATGACTTCTGGTTTTTGAAATGTAAATAACCAATCTACTGTGATAAAACAACTAAATTGCAATAACTGCATTAACCATCAAAGTGAAGTCTAACTGTAACTATAGTCTTGAAACAAATCTGAATAAGGAAAAACATTTCAATAAAATAATGCAAACTGCTACCGCTATTGTTGGGGAGCCTGAGGACTGTTTCGGGGGTTGGCTTGTTGTTTGTTTATTTCGAACATTAAAGAAATACAAGAAAAAAAGTAAAAATACAGAAAATGATAACTCCATAGTACAATAGAACATAAAAAGAAAGAAAAAAAAAGATATTGCATTATAATTTTCCCTTTATCGTAAATTCATATTTGTTCAAAAGGGAGTAGAAGGAAGCCTAAACTTATCTGACTCTACCCCATGTAACTAAATGTTTGTCTTTGATTCTGTCAAAAATTTAACCATAGTCAAATACTACTTAAACAACTTCACAGCATATTACGGTATCCCGTCAATATTTTGTCCTTTTTTGACATTTTTTTAAACTTAGGTAAGGTACTACAGTTCTTTAGTTCTTCACTGCTGGTGTTCCATAATTCCACACCTTTAACTGTTATACAATGTAACTAAGTTTGTTCTCACCAAATCTCTTTCAAACATAAGTGTTCCTCTTAAATAATAGGTACTTTCCCTCCACTCAAACAACCTCTGGATACTGTTTGGCAATTGATTATTTCTTATTTTGTACATGAGTTGGATGGTTTTAAAGTCGACTAGGTTGTTGTATTTCAGTGAGTTCAGTTTAATAAAGAGAGGGTTAGATGGTTCTCTATAATCAGCATTATTTACAAGTCGTATTGCTTTTTTTTTTTGAAGAATGAAGATTGGATCTGTGTTTGTTTTGTATGTATTGCCCCACATCTCCACA